>NC_058098.1:4855000-5500000 GCF_020171115.1 Neogale vison
TTGTGCTTATTTTTCAGAAGTGGCAAATATTTACAACATATGAGAAGTTTTAAGTAAAACTCCGTATTTCTGGTTCTCTTAAATCTAGCGGTGCTGACTCCACGTTGGGACACACAGATGGCTCTTGGTCGGGGCTGAGGGCAGAGGTGGGGGTGGGGTGGGGGTAGAGGCGTCGGGGAGGGGGATGGGAATATGAGCTCCCCAGCCAGCCTGGTCCCAGTGGCAGTGACTGAAGACCTTCTCGGAATTGTTTCTCGCATTATTTTATTTAGTGAGCAACATAGGACTAATAGCATGATCCGCCGTTATCAGCTGTGGATTTATTTTCATAAATAATTTCTGACTCATTGTCGCTCCGAAGGCGGGACTCCCCACATGGGCCGGACTTTGGACTAACGCAGGAAGGGAAGCAGAAAGTAAAGAGGCTGAGGCCAGCTCAGGGGCTGTGTTGAGGGCCGAGGGCCGTGGGGTAGAATTTCAGAATTAAAGTTTCGCATCTTCTGTTATTGGGAAAAAGTGCGAATTCATTGTGAAAGTGGTTATGATTTTTCATAGAAATACTTGGGAAGAACGTGAGTATCTATTAAGGGAGAGAGGGTTCCGCATGGCCTCCAAGGTATCCTAGGAAGCCATCCAGAAAACACCCCTCACAGTAGCTTTGGAGTCTTTGCGGATGCACGTTGAACAGGAAGCGTCGGTTCAGGTGTCTGTGGGGTGCATGTCCGCTTGTGTAAGTGCAAAGATCTGCTCCTTAGCAGGCAAGTCTGGAATAACTGGAGAATCAGGGTCATCTCATTGCTTGATTCATTATTTTTACTGGGAGGCAAATTCAGTGCCATGAAAAAAGGTGTTCGCATGAGCTACATGAGAAGTAGCAAGGCAAGGTGTAGTGTACGGTCCCGTGATAACGGAGTGAATCCTTCAATGTGTCTGCAAAAAGAAAGATGAAGCGTTCCAAGCCAAAGTGTTGGCTTTTATTGGTGGATAGATAGTTGGATCATATTTTCTTTTAATTCTAGATTTGTAATGAATCTTGTCAATCAATTCTGTTTCTCAAGTTAGGTCTCCATCAGACTGCTCAATGATGCTAGCAAATGCTTGCCAAGGATCCAGGTTGAGCCGGGAGTGAAGGTCAGAAAAGGTCAATAACAATAGTTGTCCCGGTGGCATGCTGATTCAGACTGCTTGAGGCTGCATGACATAGAAACAAAACAATAGCTCAGCAAAATCAGGCTCACCCCTGGCCCCAAGGCCCCATGTATCATGGAGCCCAGAGACAGGTAAATGCAAACAATGACCCCGTAATGCTGTTGGAGTCCGTCCATCCTCTTTCTCTCACTCATCCTATGGTGTGTGTTTCAGCCTCAGGAGAGCAAAGTGGTTGCTCCATCTCCAGACATTGCATCCACAGTCTCAGAAAGAGAAAGGAAGGGAAGAAGGCAAATGTTAAAATTCTTTAAAAAAAAAAATTAGATTTAAAACCCTGCCAGAGGATTGTTTCTGATTCCCTGCTGTCCCACACCAAGCCAAGGAGTGCTTTGCTCCTGCTCTCTCCCCCAGGAAGAGTCTGCTCCCCATGATGAGTGACGTCCAGGCTTCCAGAAGGAGCAGGATGCAGGCCCCCGACCCACGAGGGCACCGAGAACTTGGTGCTCTTGACACGTCTGCCCCCATGTTCATGTTCAGAGTCCCAGGAACTGGTGGGTCATGACCTTAGTTCTTTGCACTAAGATGGCAATAATGAGGATGATGGGGAAGAGGGCTGTGACGCAGAAGACGAGAAAGCAGATAGGAGGATCAGAAAGAGGGAAGGGCGTGCAAGGAGGAAGAGGAGGAAGAGGAGGAGGTAGATGTTAAGGGAGGTAGAGGAGGGAGGTGACTGAGTTTACTGATGATGCCTGATGTCACCTAACCCTCAGAGTCACATAGGGAGGGCTGTGCTCCCTTTGCCCCCATTTCACAGATCAGGAAGCTGAGCCCAGAGCTGCCCAGGCTGTGGGCAGGTGATGGATCTGGAGTCGAATTCGGACACTCCCTCATCCCGAAGCTTTGAAGGGCACACGCGCCATCATGGGCCTCTCCTCGCCACAGCATGCCACGACTCCCACCTAGCCCACCTGCCTCGGTAGCAGCCCTAGAGCCCGGCTGCCACGGAGAAAAAGCAGGAGAAGTCTGCGGAAACACATCACGGAAAAGAACAACCTGGATGCCGGAAACAAGCCAGCCTTCCCTGGACGGCCCCGCCGCCGGCTGGGTACAGCGGGGCGTCCTACAGCGGCTTGGGAAAACACAGATGTTTTCCGATGGGGTCCACAGAGGAGCGCACAATCGGAACATAACAGGCCTTTGCTGTTTGTTCAGATGTGACACTGACCTTAAGAAATACCGGATGAATGTGGAAACGTGCTCCCGGCGGTTCGAGGCCTGGCGGGTCCGCACACACGGGCACACACGTATGCACAGCCCGCAGCATGCCCTCTGCTCAGCGGGCAGCTCTGGAACCACGCCCGTCCCCACCCCCTGTCGGACCCTCCTTCCTCCTCTTTGGGGTGATTCCCAAAGCGCAGCCCTCGCGACGCCCTTCCCAGGCTTCCAGCGTCCTGCAAGCTGGGGGCCACGTTCGCTGAAGCATTGAGGTGTTTCCTACCTGGTTCACGTGTCTCCAACTGAGCGAATTTCTAACTATTTTTTTTTTTTTTTTATGTCTTATTGATGTTTTGGAGGTTGCGTTCCTCACCCCGTTTTTACCATAAGCCCTGCGGTTGTGACAGGGTGGCTTTGTGTAGGATGGTGATTTTTTTTTTTTTTGAAGATTTTACTTATTTATTTGACAGAGAGAGAGAGAGAGATATCACAAGTAGGCAGAGAGGCAGGCAGAGAGAGAGAGAGGGAAGCAGGCTCCCCACTGAGCAAAGAGCCTGAAGTGGGGCTCGATCCCAGGACTCTGAGATCACGACCTGAGCCGAAGGCAGAGGCTTAACCCACTGAGCCACCCAGGCACCCGTAGGATGGTGATTTTAAGAGGCACATGTCACCTCAAGGCAGAACTGACTGTGCAGGAGTTGGGTTAGTCGCCTGGCCATCGGGGAGCCTCAGTCTCCTCTTCTGTGAAATGGGCACAGGAATGACCATCTCACAGAGGAGATGGTGTGGCTTTAACGACACTGTTCGTGTGGGTATGTTCCTGAGAAGACGATGTGGCTTCCTACAGCCACCATCCCGAAAGCCTCGACCATCCCCTAACAGTAACTAATGTAGTTCAAGTTCATATTTTCCTATGAGGAAAGGAAATCAAGTTAATTTTTTTAATTGGGGAGAAAAAATTCGAATGTTGTAAAGGAGGAACAAGAAGTTCCACGTGTTCAACCCCAGATCCCTCTCTTAGTGGATTTGACTCCAGGCCCTGCTCTGCCCCTTGTCCTTTCTGGGTGACATGAGCTAAGGATCCGGTGTTCACCCAGCATTATGTCCCAAGCATGCCATTTTCCCTTTATTAAAAATACTTCGTAAACATCAGTTTTTTTTAAATTATTTTAAAAATATTTTATTTATTTACTTGACAGGAAGAGATCAGAAGTGGGCAGAGAGGCAGGCAGAGAGAGAGGGGGTAAGCAGGCTCCCCGCTGAGCAGAGAGCCCGATGCGGGGCTCCATCCCAGGATCCTGAGATCATGACCTGAGCTGAAGGCAGAGGCTTTAACCCACTGAGCCACCCAGGTGTCCCCGTAAACATCAGTTTTAATAATTGTATAAATATTCCACCACAAGGACACTTTATAATTTATTTAACCTTTTTTTTTGCAGGGTTGGACATTTAATTTTTTTAAAAGTCCAATAATGCCAAGATTACTGTCTGTTTATATTAACCTGTTTTTATTTTCTGATTATTTTCTGGGCCAGATTCCCCAAAGTGATATTACTTAGTAAAGTCGATGAGTGCTTTTAATATATTTTTGGGCACCCATACTTCACCAAGTTGCTTTTCATCATGAGGGTGTGTCTAATAACGTGTGAGACTCTGCTGTTACCCCCTCTCCAGGCTCTGAGTATTATTATTTTACAAAGATCTTTCTTGCATTGACTTCTAAAATGGTCTCTCATTGTCTCGATCACACTGATCAACTCTGAATATATTTTCCCTACAGGTCCATTGCTAACAATTTCATTAATTAGAGCCCTTGAGGGAACATCTCAGCAGGGTTCAAAGGCTTGTCCTCTCTGAATGAGCTCAAAGGGGCCCCACTAAGATACCTGCTTGCCTTCTAGTTCTGGTCAGCTGGGTGGGAATGTGCGCAGCCCTGGGGGAAGCAGCTTATCTTTGTGGTTCTACAGCGATCTGAGCTTTAAGATTGCGTTGGCATTGGAGGTCCCGAGTGGGGATGGATGGTCTGGGGCGTTCAGGCTGGCGGACTGGGGGCGCTGGGCGTGATTCAGGATCTGCTGTGCTCTGGAGAGAACCCTGTGTATAGCTGTGGTAGGACCGGTCCGTCGAGTGGGTCTACAGAACCCTTTGGTCTGCGCAGACGATTATAAAGACCACAGGAACAGGTCTATCTTTTCACGGACTACATTACATGGCCCCGCTGGGAGTGGAGATCTTGGGGTGACTGGCCCACAGGGCCCTGGGTGACTTTCGTGGCTTTATTCTGCTGTAACCTTCGGGAGGCGTCTCAATGACACGGCAGTGGTTTCCTCGCCCCGTTCAGCTGGCGCACCTGACCTGCTTCTTCTTCCCAGGACTACATCCATCATGAGCCTAAATTCAGGAACTGTCTTGGCATTTATCAGTCAGCCAGAGTGCAGGTCCAGCGCCTCGAAGACATCTCATTAATTTTGCAACTTTGACTTATGCCCTATTTAAACTATGGATTAAATTCCATGCAAGGGGGGAGAAATATCGAACAATTGAAGCAGCCTTCTCCCTGGGACAATTTTGAGGTTCGCGGAACGGTGAGTGAGAGCCACGGGGCGGCAGTGGAGAGGATAGGCTGCAGCGTTTGGAGTCCGGAGACCCGAGTTCGAGTCCAGCTGGGCGACCGCAGGCCAGTCAGAAGCCCCTGACCTTCAAAGTTCTCAGCTGATGGGTAAAATAAAACCTCATGGGAAAAGGCGCCTCGTGATCTGGAAAGCAGCACCCACACAGCGGTGGGGATGGGGGTGCTGCCTACCTCCCTTCCATGCTGGTTTTGGCACAACTTTACTGTGTAAAGGATTATATAATGGGGCGCCTGGGTGGCTCGGTGGGTTGAGCCTCTGCCTTCGGCTCAGGTCGTGATCCTGGGGTCCTGGGATCGAGCCCCGCATCGGGCTCTCTGCTCGGCGGGGAGCCTACTTCCTCATCTCTCTCTGCCTGCCTCTGCCTTCTTGTGGTCTCTGTCAAATAAATAAATACAAATCTTTAAAAAATATATGTATAATTATTACTTATTTTTATTTATAATTATTATTTATTATAATCGTTATCATAATTTAAAAAGGATATATAAAAATATATTTTGTGAATGTACATGTCAATTTTGTGTCTATATGTGCAAAATAGTGTGTATTGGCCTAGGCTATATATCGCATAGAGATGTATGTGTACCGGCACCAACATATATACACATACATGCCTGTACACGTGTCTGTAGACGTGTATAAGTACACTGATATCTGTGTATCTATTAATATGATATACATACAGGTATATAAAGACACAATTTTTTCCATGTTTTAAAAGCTTTAATTAGAAATTACAGGCAGATTACCTTTTATTTTTATTTTTTTAAAGATTTTATGTATTTATTTGACAGGGGTGGGGAGGGAGAGCCCAAGGAGGGGGAGCAGCAGAGGGAGAGAGAAGCAGGCTCCCTACTCAGCAGGGACATGGGCTCGATCCCAGGACCTCAGGATCATGACTAGAGTCGAAGGCAGATGCTTCACTGAGACACCCAGGCGCCCCCAGACTACTTTTTTTAAAATGACAGAATACTTTTTTTTTTTGTAAACCCTGTTGGTTACTTCACCGTTGGTCCCTTCATCAAAATCCTTTTTGAATAAAAACCGACAGTGGAAAATACCAAATCGGACTAAGCCAGAGTTTGCTTCGTAACACTGGCGGGGCTGCGGTAATTTTAGCAGGCGACATGGACGAAACACACCGGAGGATAAGCCTGCCCCTGGAAGGAGCCCCACAGTGGCCAGATAGAGGCTCCTGGTGTCAGATTTAGCATCTAAACTCTAACTTCATGGTCATCGAGGGGCTGCAGACTTTCTCCGTGTTTACTACAACCTCAACAACTCATTCGTGCTTTTATGGTGACGGTACCATTTATCTCTCCGGGCAGATGGCCGCGTTCATGCCCATTTAGCCACAGCAGACTGTCCAGTGTGGGGCTGGCCTGCTTCCTTCCCCAGCATTATCTGCTTGGCTAATTGAGTTTGGCTAATCGAGGTCATGATGAATTGAGCCTGAACTGGGTGCTGGGGCATGGCCTGTTGGCGAAGTCGGGTGGGGAGACCAGACCTTCAAAGTGTGGGCAGCTTCAGCAAACCCAAGCAGGGTATCTCGACGCGACCCGTGGGATGGGGCCGACTTCTCCCTAAGCACAGTGCCTCGGGAATGCAGGACTTTCAAAGGCCTGAGGGAATGATCCAGCATCTTCTGGAATCAGGAGAAACAATGGCTCGGAGGAGACAGAGAGCAGGGTGTCTGGAAAGCTCTGGAGGCTGAGTTGGGAGGGGCTGGCAAGGGTAGGAGGAGGAAGTTCCCACAAACGTGCTGGAGACTCGGTGTCTAACCAGGGGGCACAGAGACCCAGGGCACATACAAGATGACACTGGGGTAAGGACAGGGTAGGAGCCCTGGGGTTGGAGTGCAGGGGTGAGAGACTGAGGTGCTGTGCAGGGGGAGGTGGAGAGGTGAGTCTGGGACAGGGAGAGAAGTGGCAGAGACGTTCTAGCTACATGAGCACATGCCCCCCCTTCCTCCCCATTTGTGCCCCACTCCTCCTCTAGCAACCTCACGGGCTTTCGGCTTTCGTTCCTTCTCTGTGCTCCCTGCCGGCTCACCCTCGCCCCTGGCTGCACCCCTCCACCTGCTTCCCACCCTGTGCAGAGGAGCTGGCGAGCATCCCCACGACCTCCCCGGGGTCCCGGTCTCACGCCTGCCCTGCGCTCTGCTTCTCATTCCCGACATGGTTTTCAGGAGCTCGAAGCACTAAATGATCCCTTTGTCTTCGAATCTTCACCCCAGCTGAGCTGGAACTTCTCTAACGTTTCCACCCAGATTCCACTGGAAGTAAAAGCCGGGGCTTGTCTCCCCGGGACCTGGGGAGGGGCTACAAGGTTGGAATTTATGTAGAGCCCGTGTTTTATCTGGAAAACTCTCACAGCTCTCATTCTTCTACAATAGCTGTCTGTATCTTCCTCATGGAAAAATAAGTCTCCCTGGTAAGGCATTCCGCAAAGACCGGCTCCGGGCGAGACCCGCAAGGAGTGCATGTAAGGAGGGGTCCCCGCAGGGGCCGACTCCGAGGCTGACACCTCCCTGCTCTGGGCACCTGGGCTGCTCCTTCCTCGGGGTCTGCCCAGCCTGCCTGCATCCCATTTTGAGAGATGGAAGTAAAGGTAAGGGGTGTCGCCAGCCGCCCCCGGTGTCAGCCTCTCGGGCATCAGAGCAGAAATGCCTCCTTGAAGATCTCAGGGGGGACAACGCAGACACAATTAGGTCACTCACCAGGTTACTCATTCACTCTTAAGAAATAGTTTCTAAAAGCGGACTGTGTCCAAATGCCTCGCTAGACACTTGGGAAACAGCAGTGCCCAGACAGACCTGGTGTCCCTCTCGGGGTCTGGCATTCCAAACGGCTTCGGTGTTTTTGCTCAGGCAAAACCGGACTGGAAGGTAGAAAAATGCGTCTGCGTCTGGGGGAAGCTGGGCGCATGCCAGGCCGTGCCCAGCCTTCCTGCTTCAACATTTGCAAAAGGGACTGGTCCTTGGCGGGTGATCGGCCCAAGAGTAAAAGGGGATGCAGGGTCAAAGGGACTTGGGAGATGCTGAACGGCCCATGCCCTTCAGACACTGGTGGTGTGCATTTGCAGACCAGACTCTGCATTTCCACAGGGAGCCCCTTTTGCCTGCAACAGCTGTTAACATCTGGCCAGAGGTTCTGTCACGCCCACTTCCCGAAATGCTGATCTTCAACTTTCCCGCCAGTTTGCTGGGCTTGGCTCCCCTCATTGGTCTGTATCTGGGGGAGCGCTAACCTCTTTCCTCCTTCCGAGAACGTGTGAAGCTGCATGGACACAGCTTGATGCTGTTGTTCGGGACTGTGCCCTGGGGCCGAGGTTGCGGGGTGCAGAGCCCACCCCGGGGTGCCGTCGCCCCGAGCTATGGGACGACGCAGTGATGAGGAGGATCTTGCTGCTTCCCACAGCTTTGGCATAGTTCCTAATGTGGGAACAATCGCCCAGAAACATTAAAAATCCCACCAACAGAAAAGAACGGGCTGTTGGCAGGGAGGCCCATGGGAAGGGAAACACAAAGTTCGTGCAGCTGAGAGAGGTAATTTGGAAATAAAACGGAAGCAGCTTCCCGAGACTGCCCTGCTAGGCTGTGAGCTCAGAGAGAAACTGGTCCTCGCTCAGGAACCCCGGGCGGGGGGTGGGGGGCGGGGCAGGGGGTGGTGATGCCCCCTTGCTTCCAGCTGGCCCGGCTGTCTTTGCAGCCAACGCTGAGAAGCCCTGCCGTGGGGACCCAGGGCACACCACCTCCCCGTCCACCCCCTCTTTGTCCCAGGGAGCTTTTCTGGCATCTAAGCTTCCAGGTTCCAAGGTTCCAAGAAACAGTCCTTGCTTCCCATCCCTCTCCCTTCAGACTCTGCTTCCATCCGGATTTCTCCGCCTGCTCTGTTGTCCTCCCCCCACCCAGCCTCTCCCCGCCCCCCGCCCCCTCGCCCTCCGCGTACACAGAGGAACCCAGCAGCTCCCCGAGTCACAACAGCCGGGGTATTTTTGACGGTGCAGCTGCAGTGTCTCCGGGAACCGGGCTGCACAAACCCGGGGAGAGGCGGGACCCTAAATAGCTCTTGTGCCTCTGCTTCCTCCCGCCTGGGCTCTTCAAGTCCCAGGGTGACTCTCAGCAGCTCGGGGACGTGGGTGTGTGTGTGTCCTGGGGCGGCTGCCCTCCCGCCTCCCCTCGAGGCTTCTCGGCTTGTAGCCCTGTTGCTGGGTTCCTCTGGAGGTCGATGGCCAGAGAGGATTCCAAGCCCTCTCCGGGTCCCCTCTTACCACTAGAACGACAGTTCTCCCCTGGGACATGCGGCAGGGTCTGGGGACATTGGACTATCACGGCGGGGGGTGGTGGGTGCTGCTGGCCTCTGGCGGAGAGAGGCCAGGGATGTTGGCCCAGCACTCGGCAGGGCACAGAAGGACCCTCACCTCGGAGAACGAATGTTCTAGTCACAGATGTCACTGCTGCCCAGACTGAGATACCTGGAACTCCACGCTTTCTCTCCCTTCCTTGGCAGCCCTAGGGTTGATTCCAGCAGAACCTGGGCTAAAATCGGGTCGAATCGGCCTCAATTATTTTTGGATAACTCTTATTTCCTTCACGGATTTCTTTACATTAAGGCACTCTGCCTTCTCAAGCCAGACAAATGTATCTGAAGTGGGAGCTTTCTGTGATGACAGTATTTGGAAAAGTAGGGTCACATGCCGCCGCCGGACGGCCCTCCTCAGAACACGAGCCCGCAGACTCGGTCGACATTATTCACCACATTGGCCGGGGATGGCGGCCGGTGAAGATTCTGAGCACGAGGCTCCCTTTTTGGTGGCTGCTGTTGCTCATGTGTCAGAAGGAGGTTAGACACGCTAGTACCCCCAGGAGACTTTCCCCACGAAGGAGGGGGACCTGCGGGAACGAGCTCGCTTTCTCTGCGAGGCGATATTCCCTCCCTGGGTCTTCCCCGGGGCTGTGGGTGGTGCGTATCTCGCATTAGGGGAGAGACAGCCCGTCCTTCTTAGCCTGATCAGGGGGCCGGACCTCTGCCCTGGGAGATTCCGGGAGGGAGTGCCGGGACAGCCACCCCCAGCTCTGCCAGCCCAGGCAAGTTACTCAAGCGTTCTCAGCCTCAGTTTCTTTACCTGTAACGTGGGGCTGTCGTCGCTCCCACTGCCAGCGTAGCCGTGAGCCGTCAACGAGAGAACAGACACACATCCCAAGCTCAGCTCCGTGCGGAGCACCATGACGCTGAATGATTGCGCTCTTAATCAGGACGCGTCGTCTGAAAACAAGGAAGACGGTCTTTACTATGATGTTGAGCAACAAATGCCTACGTATCTTTCATGAGGTTCATACGTTACGTTAACATACACAGACGCACAGGCACAGACGGCTAGAAACGCTCTAGAAGCCCAACCACCCTGCCCGATCTTCAGATTCCTCAAGGACTGCGGATAAGGTTTGGTTTCCCAATTGTCTTCCTCCTTCTAATGTGCCTGGAGAGCATCTCTCTTGCTCCAAATGGCCCAGCTCTCTAGTCTGAGCCCTGAAGAAATTCCCAGGAGGTCTGGACAGTCTTAGAATCCACAAGCCTGGGGAGGTATTAGCCACAGACCCAGAAGGGTGGGGTGTCACGTCTGAGCGCCCTTGTCCCTTGTCCCTTGTCCCAAGCAAGGCTTCCGCCCATGCTCCAGACCCCAAAAGCCAAGGTTCCCTCCCCAAGCAAAGCCCAGGCCAGCACCTGTCCCAGCCGAGGACCCTGGGCTTGGCCTGGCTGAGGGTGTCATTTCCCGAGGCTGGAGCCCACCTGCCCTGGTTCTAACCTGAATGGGTGGCATTTGGACTTGAGGTTCAGGGAGCTGTTCCACAGCTGTGAGTGTGAATCCCAAGTACACAAGTGATTGTGAGGGAAGATGTCCCTTTCTGTAGAATGAGGCTAATAATCCTTCCAATCTCTGAGAGCTGACTGGAGGATTTGGTGGGATGGTGTCAGCAGACGCTTTGCAGGGACGTGGGACACAGTGAACCTGGAATAAGTGGCGGCTACTGTGAATATTTTTGGGTCCCACAGAGCTCTACCCACAAGAAAGAGACCGTCATAGCCCATAGTAGTCAATAAACAGAAACAGGAATCTTGAGCTGGAATTGTTTCCAAAGAGCAGTCCCTGCGGGCGATTGGACTCTGCTGCCAGGTGCTGATAAGTGCTACGGAGAAAAATGAAGGTGGGAGGGGAGATGTGTGTATGTGTGCGTGAATGTGTGTGCAAGTGTGTTTATGTACAATTTAAAAGTATGGTGGTGAGATAAAGCTTCAAAGGGAAGGCAGTATTTATGTGACGATCTAAAGAAAATAAGGAGGTAACCCACTGAAATAGCAAGGAGCTTATTTCAAGTGGACAAAACAACCAGTGCAAAGGCCCTGGGGCATCGAAGGACTGGCAAAGAGGCAGGGTGGGCTGGAGCTGAGGGAGCCAGGGCAGAGTGGGCAGAGGCGCAAAAAGGCAAGGGGCACCCAG
Source organism: Neogale vison (assembly GCF_020171115.1). Lineage (NCBI taxonomy): Eukaryota > Metazoa > Chordata > Mammalia > Carnivora > Mustelidae > Neogale > Neogale vison. Next base: position 4,866,499 of record NC_058098.1, read on the forward strand.
GTCACGGCCAAGATGTCATGAGATGTGAATCCTTGGGAAGATCATGAGCCAAGAAGTGATAGGACTCGACTTGCACCTTAACAGGACATTTTTAGCTGCTGAGATGCACACTTGGGGGCCAGGCAGGCCCAGGAGGCCGGGAGAAGGCATTGCAGGTGTCTGGGTAAGAAAGGGTGTGGGTGGCAACACGGTGGGATCTGGAAGAAGCGCTCACATCCAGAATCTATTTGTTGACCAATTCGGAGCCCAATGAATGTGGGGAGCAAGGGTGATGGGGATCCAGAAGGGCTCCTGTGTTCCACGTCTGCGCTCCATGAGTCAGGGCCACTGTGCCTTCTTTCCAGCCTGGCCTCCTTGTGCCGTCACCGTGGGGGCTGAGAGCGAGGCTGGGGCAAGGACGGAGCTGGTTCGAGGTGCCCGGGAATGGCTGCAAAGGGTGTGAAAGCTGGCAGAGACCGAGCCCTTGAGCCTGGGTTGGCAAGGTTAGAGGCCCGGCAGGAGCCAGGACCCCATGGCCGGATGCAGGCCAGCGGGTCCAGTAAACAGAAATTCAGAGGTTTCCCAGGCCAAGCGGAGCGGCTGTCTCCACGGCCCTCCCCCCAGCAGAGGCTCGGACCCCTGCAGGCCTGGTGTTATTTCAGCTGGAGGCGGCAGGAACCCCGTGGGGAGAGGATGAGAAGGACATTCTGCGCTGGGTGAGGGCGAGGCCGTGGGGGTGCAGAGGCTCCGCGTCCCTTTGTGGAATATTCCACGTGGACAGGGTTAGAGGGGTGGCATTGGGAAAGGGCATCTGGCTGCCAGAGGGGCAAGCGATGGCCTTTTTGAGTGTCTGGGTCCCCAGGAAGCAGTTTGGGGAAGCCCAAATCACATTTATTCACAAATAATCTGGAATGGCAGAGAGAGGGAGGGAAAAGGGGGAGATAAAAATCGGAAAATGGGGGGAAGAGCCAGAGATGAGCGTCGCCTCCTGCTCGCCTTTGTGTCCCTCGTGTCCTGGGGTTTACTGAGGCCTTCATGGAGGTGGTGCTGGGCCAGCAGCGTGGCACCCCACCCGGCCTCCTGGGCTCCCCCCATAGCTGGGGATGTTCTCTCCACTGTTCCCGACCTGAGGACGGCCCGAGGGCTTCTCTCTCCAGGATCCTGTCGTGGGTCTTGTCTGTCTTACGTGGGCTCCGCACTTCTCCGTCAGGGATCCTCCTGCTCTCTGGGACATTTGCTGGTGTTTGGGGGCAGTCTGGGTTGTCAAAGGTCGGGGGAAGGGGGCGTGCTCCTGGCATGGGACCGGGGGCGGGGGTGCTGAAATTCAGACATGCCCAGGATGGCTCCCCACAGGGAAGGACCCCTCCCAGATGTCGGGGGGTGTGGAGGTGGGGAAGCCCTGGGCTGGGGACAGTGGAGGGTGGGTGTCCTGGGTGGACACGTGTCCCTCCCACCACAGCCGGCCTTTGCATAGCCAGGTGCGGTCCTGACCTTCTCGTTAACAATGCTGTCCTCTTTGTCTCTCAATCCTTGCGGGAAGCCCCATTTGACAAGTGAGGAACTGAGGGGAGCTGTCGCTGGCCTGGGGGGTGGGGACAGAGGCAGGCAGACGCTCCCCGAGCTGAGACACGGCCGCAACGGGTATTTAAAATTACCTCAGCCCCACACAGATCTGGGCCACCACTGCCTCCGTGCCCATGTCCGGTGGCTGCTTCTCTGGGCTCACGGCCGTCCTGGGCACAGGCGAGGCCTGCCTTCAGGGAGCCCGGGCTCTCCCGCTGCCATGATGCTGTGATGGACACAGATATGCCTCCCAGATCCCTGTGTGGGTCGGGGGGGATCGGCCACCCCAGCTGCTAGGATCTCCATCAGCAGGCAGCCCTCGGCCATCAGCCCCGGGCTGGCCTCGACTTAGATGGCCGTCCTGCCCAACACCTCGTCCCTCCTGGCTGGCCTGTGGCCACTGACTGAAGGATGCAGGGCTGTAAAGGCCTGCCCAACTTGGCCCTACTCAGGATAAGTTGGCCCCGGGGCAGACTGAGCCCGTCATGAGCCTGGACCTCCACCCACTCCTGTTCCTCCTCAACCCCGTCCCCCCTTGTGGATTCCAAGGGCCCCTAATAATCCTTCTGGTGCTGATCCTCTTGATCTCAGAGCCTGCTTCCTGGGAACCTTGGCCAAGCCAGTCCCCACGTCTCTACAAATTCCTCCTCCTGGGAGTCTGTGTTCTCACACCTGCTCCACACAGACAAAAGTGACCTGAAAACCCAAACAGAATCCTGCCACATCCTAGACTTACCCTTTCTATCCCTTCCTATTGCACTTAAAATAAAATTTCATCTCCAGGTAGCCTGTGCACACGGAAATGTCACCTCCTCTGGGAAGTCCATCCTGACCACTCTGGCCAAACCACGCTCTGATCTGCTTCTTGTCAGCCCTTGCGGGTTCCCCATCACAGCTTTGATTACAGCTGTGATTAGTGTCGTCATCTGTCTGGGGCCATCGCCCTGGATGGTGAGCAACACGAGGCAGAGACCTCGAAGCTTCATTCATCCTGGCTGCGTCTTACCTGGAGCAGGACAGGCACATGGGGTGGGGATGGCTCAGGAAAAGTCTGTAGGATAAATTAATTGGGGCAGAAACACCCTAAGGTGAGTCCCCAAGTTGCACCCCTGTGTAATCTTCTCCCCTTAGGTCTGGGTGGACCTTTCAACTTGCTTCTAGCCAACAGAGTATCACAAAAGGGAAGCAGATGTCAGCCCCTTGCTTAGGTTGTTTTTATACAACATGGGCTAAGCCGATTGGAGAGTGAGTCTCTTGCCAACCCCCAAGAAACAACCACGCTGTGAGCTGCCGGCAGAGTGGATCAGGGCCCCAGAAGTGCAGGTGATCCTAGGACCTGAGTCCAGCCCCCGACTGGCAGTCTGTCAGCTGTGGCACATGAATGTTGCCAACAACCACGCTGATGCCTTTGGGACTGGACCCTTCCCCAGCTGAGCCTCCAGATAAGAGTGCAGCCCTCAGAGACCTCTACTGCTGCTTTCAAAACCCTCACGGAAGGTCCAAACTCAGCCATGCCCAGCCTCTGACCCACCAAAACAACCATGAGATAATAAATGTGTGTTGCTTTAAGCCACTAAGTTTGGGGTAATAATGTTATGCAGCTGTAGAAAAATAATACCATTCTTACTCGAGAAATGGATGTAAGAGTCACACATCCAGCAGCAGACATTCATTGGGCAGTATGCTGTTCTTCTATTCATTCATTATGCATCTGGCCTGTGGAGTGAGGGTCACCACAGGGAAGCTCTGTATCTTGCAGCCACCCTGGTGCTTTGAGCAGTGATATCGGGAACCCCAGGCATGAATGGGCTCCATCTTGGGGTGGGGGGGGAAAGAGCCCTGATCAGCAGATCACCTGATCACCTGATCAGCAGACAAGCTTTGACCAGCTTTGAGAAGGCACTGAGAGCCTTACCATCTAAATCCAGTCTCGGGAAAATTAGAAGTAGTTTTTAAATTATAAAGAATTAAAAGAAAATTAGAAGTATTAAAATTAAAGGTGTGCAGGGTGCCTGGGTAGCTCAGTGGGTTAAAGCCTCTGCCTTCGACTCAGGTCGTGATCCCAGGGTCCTGGGATCGAGCCCCGCATGGGGCTTTCTGCTCAGCGGGGAGCCTGCTTCCTCCTCCCTCTCTCTTTGCCTGCCTCTCTGCCTACTTGTGATTTCTGTCTGTCAAATAAATAAATAAAATCTTTAAAAAAAATAAAATTAAATTAAAGGTGTGTACATGTGCATGTGCATGCATGTCTGTATGCGTGGGTGTGTGTCTCTGCATGCAGCTGGTCAAGGTCAGGATAGGCAAGACAGATTGCTGTCCCTCCCACTGACCTGGGCTTAAGCCCTGAGCGGCTGCAGGGTGGGAGCAAGGGAACAGGGAAGTGACTGCATCGGTCCTGATCTCTGGCTGGCCGTCAGGGAGACCAGACACAGATGTCAATGTCTACAGCAAACACGAGACGATTTACGCACACGTTAGCAGAAACGAGTCATCCTGCAGACATAAACATTTTAATTGGAGTGACAATTTATTCAAACAATTTGACAACGCTCACACATGTAGAACAGATGGGCTGGGGTGGGGGGCCCTGCAAGTGAGCTGGTTGGGGAGGAACCCCCCCCAGCAGATACTGGGCAGCCTGCTGGTGGTGCAGAATGGAAGCTATGGGGCTCCCTGCCCCTTCCTGCCTGCAGATAGCCTCCTGGACTAAGCACAAATCCCTACCCATGAGGGGTGGGGAAACATACCGGCCTGCCTGTTTGGGCACCTCTGTTCAATGTCCAGACTGCTGGAATGTGAGGAACATTAGGGATGGAGGAAAGCCAATCGTTTATTCATTCACCTATTTGGAGAATTTTGAGCAACTATTATGGGCCAGGCAATTGTTGGCTGCTGTGTGTCTGTTTGTGTGCATGCACGCATGCACATGTATGAGTGGGTGCAGACATATGTGAGTGGGTACACGTGTAGTGTACACACACGTGTGTACACAACCTCATGCATCATTCCGGTCTTAGGGTGTGTGCATCTGAAGTGCATAGCTACCTGAAACTGGCCCAGAAGCAGCCCCAGGACAAGACTTTGGTCAAGGGGTTCATTTGGGAGGTAACCCTGGGATGTTCCCACAACATGTGAGGAAATGAGGGAAGGTAGGGCTGGGGGCTGACACAGGGTACGTTAATGAGCAAGTCACTCTGCAGGCGACTGGGGCTCAGTCTCCCTGGACCCCTGGGAGGTGGTATAAGGCATTCCTCTGGGGAGTCCTTCCCAAGGGGTGAGGGAGCTAGGCACTGGTTCCTCACTCCCACCCCCTTTCTCTTTGTTCTGGACAAAGACACTTCCATGTTGAGAACATTCAAGGAATCTATAGAGAGATGCTCGTGACTAGGAAATGAGGCCTTCTGCCAACAGCTGCATGAGGGCGCCATCTTGGAAATGGGTCCTCCAGCCCCAGCCAAGCCTTCAGATGATAACAGTGCCTGTCAACATTCTAACCCCTGTGTCATGAAAGATGCTGAGCCAGACCCCCTTATTTAAGCTCCACCCAAATTCCAGTCCACAGAATATGAAACACAATGTCTGTGGGGGAATTAGTTGGACATAGTAAGTAACTCATATGGTACCCATTTCTCCAATCAATCCTGAAGGAACTTGCCAAGTAGTTATGGACTGTCATTATCCTCATTTTGCTGAGGAGGGGATGGGGGCAGAGTGACAGAGCCAAACACTTTCAGAGCTGGGATTAGTTCCCAGGTCTGTCCCCATCTGAGACTCTCCTAGTCAGGTTACTCCAAGAAACAGATCAATAGGATATGTAAGGAAGAAGATAGAGGAGAGAAATTGCCTCATGCTATTATGGAGGCCAGGAAACCCCATGATCTGCCGTCTGACAATAAGAAACCCAGGAAAGCTGTTGGTACAACTCAGTCCTAGTCTGAAGGTCTGAAAATGAGTGGGGTGTGGAAGTGGGTCGATGGTGGAAGGGCCCTGATATATGTCTTAAAGCCCAAGATCCAGGAGCCCTGATGGATGTCTCAGCTCAGGCAGAGAGAGCAAATTTGCCCGTCCTCCGTCATTGTGTTGTGTTCAGGCCCCCAGCGGATGGGGTGGTGTGCACCTGCTCTAGCGAGGACATCTACCCAGCCTACTGATTCCCATGCGAGTCTCTTCCAGAAACACACACACACACACACACACACACAGGTTTTACCAGTTGTTTTACACATAAAATTCACCACCACAGAGACCAGTTGTCTTAACACTGCCCATTACTTGGTTTACAGTTGAGAGGCAAGATGGGGAGTGAGGTTGAACTGGATGTCAGTAATTTCTGCTTATATTCTTCTTATCCTCAGTGTTTAGTTCACCAGGAAAGAGCCGTGAGGAATAAGCGACCTCCCAGTGTGCAGGGCCAGGCAAGCCCCGCAGTGTGCAGGGCAGATGTGCTGTAGGACCCCCTCCTCCAAGCAGGGGTGAGCCTCAGCCCCTCCTCCCGCCACACGATTTCTGAGGGTAGACTCTTCCCCATTTATCTCTAAATATAATCACCAGTTACCCACTTCCCCCCTCCCAAGCAAGTGGAATGGTTTTGCAATTTAATTTAATCACCCACTGAGTTTCCAAAATTAATTTCCTCTTAGAAATAAATATTGTACTATGAATTATAAATCAGACCAGGCGGTAATTTACAGAGAACCTGTAAATTAAAATTTTGACTGTTGTTCTCTGCTGCAAATTGAAGTGGGAGCATTGAGGGTGTCCCCAGGATTGAGAACATTCGTGAACTCCCAGGGAGGGTCAGGTCTGAAGGGACACATCGTTGACAAAGGAAGGCCCAGGCTGCCTAGACTGGTTTCCCAAATGAGCTGCTTCCATCTCCTATGATTTGGATCGTCCAGCATTTGGAGTGTGTTCTGTGTGGGGGGGCCCCTGTGTGTAAACAATGACTATCATGGTCCCTGCCCCAGGCCCCCAGAACCTCTTGGGGACATCTCTGTGGAGTGGTGCCTTACGGCCCACAGGATGGGCTGGGTTGTGGTCAGCCCTTGGAATGACAGGTTCTATAGTCTTCATGGGAACCCAACATAGTAGGTTCTATAATGACACCTTTTCATGGATGAAGAAACAGAGGCCCAGAGAGTCTAAGATGCCAAGTCAGCAGGGGCCAGTGTCCAGGATGTGTGAGGCCACCAAGTTCCAGAGTTGGGGTCCCCATTCCCACACTCAGTCCTGGCTGGTCCACTCTCCCTGGCCCACTGTTCTCCTGAGGCCAGAGCACTACTGTCCCTTCCTGCTTGGATGGCCGTCTTGCCTCCCAACCAGTGCCCCAGCTGCCGTTTGTCCCCCTCCTGTGCCCCCTCACACACACACACACACACCCTAAAGAACTCGGGGAGATCTTTAGACATGTAAATTCCTTTTTTCCTTTTTTCTTTAATTTTTTTTTCAGTGTTCCATGATTCATTGTTTATGCACCACACCCAGTGCTCCATGCAATCCGTGCCCTCCTTAATACCCACCACTGGGTTCACCCAACCTCCCACCCCACCCCCCTCCAAAACCCTCAGATTGTTTCTCAGAGTCTACAGTCTCTCATGGTTCTTCTCCCCCTCCAATTTCCCCCAACTCCCTTCTCTCCATCTCCCCATGTCCTCCATGTTATTCCTTATGCTCCACAAGTAAGTGAGACCATATGATAATTGACTCTCTCTCTGCTTGACTTATTTCACTCAGCATTATCTTCTCCAGTCCCATCCATGTTGATATGAAAATTGGGTATTCATCCTTTCTGATGGCTTCATAATATTCATTGTATATATGGACTATATCTTCTTTATCCAATCATCTGTTGAAGGGCTTCTTGGCTCTTTCCACAGTTTGGTGACTGTGGCCATTGCTGCTATGAACCTTGGGGTACAGATGGTTCTTCTTTTCACTGCATCTGTATTTTGGGGGTAAATACCCAGCAGTGCAATCTCAAGGTAATAGGGAAGCTCTATTTTTAATTTCTTAAGGAATCTTCACACTGTTTTCCAAAGTGGCTGCACCAACTTGCATTCCCATGAACAGTGTAGGAGGGTTCCCCTTTCTCCACATCCTCTCCAACACTTGTTGTTTCCTGTCTTGTTGATTTTGGCCATTCTAATTGGTGTAAGGTGGTATCTCAATGTGGTTTTGATTTGAATCTCCCAGATGGCTAATGATGATGAACACTTTTTCATGTATCTGTTAGCCATTTGTATGTCTTCTCTGGAGAAGTGTCTGTTCATGTCTTCTGCCCATTTTTTGACATGATTTCTGTTTTGTGTGTGTTGAGTTTGAGGTATTCTTTATAGATCCTGGATATCAGCCCTTTGTCTGTAGTGTCATTTGCGAATATCTTCTCCCATTCAGTGGGTTAGTTTTGTTGACTGTTTCCTTTGCTGCGCAGAAACTTTTAATCTTGCTGAAGTCCCAAAAGTTCATTTTCACTTTTGTTTCCTTTGCCCTTAGAGATATGTCTTGAAAGAAGTTGTTGTGGCTGATGTCTAAGAGGTTACTGCCTATGTTCTCCTCTAGGATTCTGATGGATTCCTGCCTCACATTGGGGTCTTTTATCCATTTTGAGTTTATCTTTGTGTGTGGTGTAAGAGAATGGTCGAGTTTCACTCTTCTACACGTAGCTGTCCAATTTTCCCAGCACCATTTATTTTAGAGACTGTCTTTTTTCCACTGTATATTTTTTTCCTGCTTTGTCAAAGATTAGTTGACCATAGAGTTGCGGGTCCATATCTGGGCTCTCTACTCTGTTCTACTGGTTTATGTGTCTGTTTTTGTGCCAGTACCGTGACATGTAAATTCGAATGTGAAAATCTGCAGTCCCCCAGGACTGCCCTCCACTCTCACAGGAATGAGACCCTGTCCCTGCCCTGAATGCCTCCCAGGGTGTAGAGCAGACTAACTCACAGCAGACAACCCGCTGGCTGGAACATGGCAGAGGGATGCCAGCCATTTGGGCTTCTCACAGCAAAGTGATGATCTTGCCAGTTACGGGGGGAGAGACAGGAGGGTCCTGGGGGTAGTTAGCATTTACCCGTGTAAGCATTTCTTGGGTGAGCAAGCATCACAAACCAGTGGTGTGAAGCCTCAGAAACATATTTATTGACTTGGTGCACAACTTTCAAAAGGGGGGGGTCTTGGTGATGAATGGGACAGACAAGACCCTTGCCCCAAAGTAGTTCCCAGTTTGAAGAAGAAGATCTGCAGACGACCCCAGGGCAGGGTGAGGAGCACTATCATGGGGATGAGGAGGCCTGGGGGCGGGGTGCTCCTGATGGCTCCTCGCATTCCCCTGCAGCCCTATGAGCCTAGAGGTGTGACTGTCATCGTCCCCGTCTTGCAGGGGTGGGTGTTCTGAGAACTGGAGCGACTTCCCCTAGTCCACATGGCTAGCGCGTGGCAGACCCTAGGCCTGACCCAGCAGCTGGCGGCAGAGCCTGGGGGTGATCCTTGCCTCTTCTTCCCCAATTCTCAAGTCAATTGTTGAGTGAGCTGGTCAGATGAGGCCCACAGCTGAGAGGCCCTATGCCCCAGGCAGATAATTCTCTCCTTCCAGACAATCTTTGCGTATCAGTTTGCTTTCCATAGCAGGTGCAGAAGCCAAAGAAACAAAAGGAGCCAGTGAACTAGCTGAGAAACAGAAGGAAATTTGCTGACTCCTTTTCATTAGGAATTCCAGGAGTATTTGGCTTCAGGTTTGGCTGGATCCAGGGACGTAAGCTCTGCCTTCTAGATTCTTCGTCTCTTCTCATTTGATTCTACTGGTCCTGCTGCCTTCCAGTAAAGAGGCTGCCCTGCCCCACACGAGAATGGCAGTCACCGCAGTCTGCAGGTGTCCCCAGAGTGCCACACCCCAAAGCAGAAGCCTTTTCTCCAGCTCCAAATGGGCCATAAAAGGAAGAGCCCTGACTGGCCATCTGAGTCACCTGCCCACAAGGCTTCGCTGACTGGGATTGGCTGGACAGAAGGTTGTTATCCTCCCCGTCCCTCCCTTGTTCTCTTCCTCCTCCTTCAGCCTCACTATCCATGGAGCCCCTGTTGGGCGCGGTATGAGGAACACAGTGCCAGCACGGGCATGGGTGGTGTGCCCTCCAGCTGAGCTCAGAGAACAGAGCTGGCCCCCAAGCCTCCAACAGCAAACCCGTGCTCTTCAACTTCTCCCCATGAGACGGAAACGGTGTCCTGTAGCAGGGAGTCACCTCCCACATGGTGGGAGGCCACGCACGGTCCCCAAGAATGTGACTGGCTGTGGCTGGAACAGCTGGGCGGAACATCTGGCTTTGCTTCTTGCCCAAGTTTTCTCAGTGCATAAATTCCTCTTTCTTTGCTGCTTTCATCTGGCCCCAGGCCTGGTCCCCTGGGAGCACAGAGGAGCAAAGCAAATATTTACCTGAGGCATACTTGGCTTCAGTTTATGCTAAAAGCCTTCTTAAAACAAGGAGTGGAAACAGCCAGACCCTCTGGGCGATGTCCTCCTGGCCCCCTCCTGTTGGTACTAGAACAGGAAGCCCCGTGGGCTGGCCTTGCAGGGACCAGGCTCTGGCGGGCCATCCCTGCGGTCTCAGGGGTGGGGAACCGTGGTGTGGTGGGGGCTGGGAGGGGAGGCAAGAGCTAGAGGCACCTGGGACCCCAATCTCCAGCGCCTCGGGTTCTGGACAAGGAGGTGAAGCTTCTGAGCCTTTGATGGAAGTGTGAACCGTTAACCCCCAAGGGTCATGTTTACAAAGTCAAGAGTGGCCTTTGAGGAAACTTTTTAAAAATTGTGGTAAAATATACCTAACATAAAGTTTACCTAAAGAGTGTACAGTTCAGTGTCATTAAGTTCATTTCATGTGTTTGTGTCACCATCACCACCTTCCATCTCCAGAACTTTCCATCCTCCCAGTCTGAAACTGTCCCCACAGAACAGCTCCCCATCTGCCTTTTCCCCTCAGCCCCTGGAGTCACCATTCTACTTCCTGTCCTTATGAATGTGACGCGCCAGGTGCCTCCTTGAAGTGGGTTGAATGGTTGCCTCCCCCAGATTCACCCATGGGAACCTAACGCCCACAGGGACGGAGTCAGGAGGTGGGGCTTGGGAGCCCACGTGGGCTCAGTGTCCTCTATCACAGCCCCCCCCCCCGCCCCAAGAGCTCTCTCGCCCCTTCTTCCACATGAGAACATGACCCCACACTGGCTGTCTGCAGCTCCACAGAGAACAGAACCCAGCCATGCCCGGCGCTCTGCTCTGGACTTCCAGCCTCCGGTCTGTGGGAAACAGGTGTCTGTTGTTTGAGTCCCCAGCCTGTGGAATTTTGTTACAGTGGACCCAACGGGCTAAGACCCTCCCGTAAGCGAATCCCACAGTACCTGTCCTTTCATGACTGGCTTCTTCCACTGAGGAAGAACTCGTCTTCAACTAGTCCAACTAGTCTTCGAGGTCCATCCATGTTGGAGCAGGAAAATTTTCATGGGTCCTTCTGGCCGGGACACTTGATGTGCTTACTAAGGGACCCAATGAAAGGATCCTGCGTACATTGACAGTGGGGACAAACATGTCCTTGAAAGATGGACATTCAGGGCTGGCTGTGTGAGGGATATCCATTTATATGACCAAGAATAAACCTCATGAGAGACCCTCCTAACTCAGGCCACGCCAATATTAACTGTTGGTTTTGAGTGACAACAGAAATGCTTCGGGAGACTTTCTCCCACCTCCAGCTGCAGATCTTCATGGTATTTGCAATGTGGTGGTCCCTGGGACCCCGTTCATCAGCAAGGCTGCCCTCAGACTCCTGCAGGTATGGCCCTTTCTGTTGATGCTGCGCCATTTTGCCCGAGTCTATCCTTTCTTGATGGAAGTTCTCTCCCCGCAAGATGTATCTAATTTGGAGGGAGAGGGGCACATGGACTTCGCCCATCAGCTTTTCTCCCAGTGCAGCCCATGGCCCCCTGCCCCCAAATCACCCAAGGACAGGGAGTCACCCCCAGAACCTGCACTCTTAATCATATCCCCAGAACATTCTTTGCCCAACAAAGGCTGAGGACCAAGAGATTCTTTTATGTTTAAATTTTTTATAGTGAAGTTTTGTTACTTTTATAATCAAATAAGAATCAAAATTCATAGAGATTTTTCTTTCTTCCTTTTCAGCCCGTTTCCCTTTCTCTCCCTCAACTCCCTCCTTCCTTCCATCCGTCTCTCCTTTCCTCCCTTCTTGCCTTCCTTTAGAGAACTGAAGCCAAGACCTTGCTCAGAGATGTCTCAGTCCCTCCCTGCGTGGACCTCCTGACTCAGGGGCATGTATATTCGAACGGTTCCCGGATGCTGTTGAGTGACATGGGTCTGAAGGGAGGAGTGTTTGCCCTCCAGGAAGCTGGGATTCTCAGGAACCAGGCTGCCTGCTGCACTCCCTGGAAAGGCCTCTTGTGCTCAAAGCTCACCACCTGTGTGGGGCACTTGTGCCCAGACAAACATGAGCAGACCAGCTGAACCGGAGGCCTTTGCTATGCTATCCTCTTTTCTTTTCTAAAAAGCAAACAATACAGCTGATAAAGGGGATGAATTTTGGGACCCTTCCAGAAACTTAAGGGAGCTGCTCCCCAAGCCTCCATGGTCCTGGCAGACAGGCCTTTGGAGAGAGTGCTGGACCTCAGGGGCACAGTCTCTGCCCGGAAAAATCTTCTGTTCTGATACTCTTTCCTGCTTATGACCTTCATAGCAATTGGCCCTGTGGTTAGCACACGGTGATTTCTTTATCTTCCATGGTGTCAGTCCCCTGCCCTGTGCTGCGCACTCCCCAGGGCTGGGGACTAGGGCCAGGACCACGACTGTGGTGTTTGCTGCTATGACCCCAGTGCCGGGCACACAGTAGGCCAGCAGTGTGTGTTGTTTGGCTTAACAGATAAAGGGCGTACGATCCCCCAACCCTCTCCTGAGGCCCCGCTCTGTGTCAGGAACTTTGCTGAGCCCCGCTGGATCCCTGCCTCTCTGAGCTGAGTGATGTCATGGAACAGATGCAGAAAACTGGAATCAGAGACAGGAGTTTGAACATCACAGGAGGCAGGCCCTTTACCTGGATGTGTTTGAGCAGCAAAGCACCCTGAGCCTCAGTTTCTCCAGCTGTAAGATGGACCTAAAGGGAATATCTGTTATGCCTGATCGACAGGCAGATTGGAGAAGATGCTGATACTGCACTCAACAAAATACTTAGCACATAGTAAGTGCTCAGTAAATTACCTCCTGTATTAATTTCCTAGGGTCATTATGAATACCACAAATTGGGTGGCTTAAAACAACATTTATTTTCTCATGTTTCCAGTGGCCAGAAGTCTAAAATCTGGTGGGTGGCGGAGGCTCAGAGAGAGAGAAACTGTCCCATGCAACACTCCTAGCTCCTGCTGGCAGCCTGTTCCTTGACTCGTAGCTGCAAAACCCATAGTCTCAGATTCCACTGTCACCTGCTCCCTCTCCTGCATGTCCCTATGTCTTCGTGTCCCTCCAGTCTTATAAGGACACCAGTTACTGCTTTTAAAGCACACCCTAACCCAGCATGACCTCATCTTAATCAGTTGTACTGGCAAAGACCCTATTTCCACATAAGGTCACATTCTGAGGCTCTGGGTAGACGTGAATTCGGGGGGGACGCTGGTCAGCCCAGAACAGCTTCTGTTGTTTTCGTGCTTGGTGCTTTGCAGACATCACTTCATTCCATCCTCCAGGCCCCCTGGGAGGAAGGGACGGCGAGGAGGGGCAGGCAGCCGTCGGGATGGCCCCTGCTCTTGCCTGGGCTGTGAATCCGTGCAATTTCCAAAGGCAGAGCCCGCACAGAGCCCCGGCCGGGCTCCTCTCTCAACACGGCATCCTCCCAGAAAGCACAGGGAACAGCATGGGACCGGCTCCAAGGCGCCCTGTGTTCTCGGACCCCACGGCCAGAAGAAACGTCGTGGTTTCAAAACAGACACGGAGCCGACCAGCTGGAGCCCCACGAGAGAGCAGGAGCGCACGGCCTATGTCCAAGTTGACCTTGGCGGCGAGAGCAGAGCCCGGAGCTCCGCGTGGGGGCTGCTTTCTTGGTGGCACAGGCCAAGGCCAGGCCGGGCGTGCAGCCTGGCTCGTGGGTTCTGGGTTTACACTCCTCGGTGTGAAGAGTTCTTGCTTTCTCCAACATTCCGGGAACCTGGCCTCAGCCCGGCACAGGCCTCATCTTTCCTGGGGACACGATGAATGTTCGCTGCTTGACATCAGCAAAATTCAAGCCCAGGATGTCTCCCCCGAGGGCGCATTTGTGGTGGGTTGACGTGACTCTGTTCTGAGGACAGAGGCAGAGGGATTCGCTGTGTGTCTTGGGAAGACGCCTCTGGGAAGCTCAACCTCAAGAAACCCGGAAGAGAACCGTTTCTTTGTACGGATGTGCAGCAACTGACCCCGGAAGGGTAACCCAGACAGATCCTCGCTCTTGAAACTTAACTTTTTCAGCACCGGTTCAACAACGGGCCTGCTCTCGTCAGCCTCCTGACAAGCACCCGTCCTGTTTCTCTAACCTGAATGCCGCTCCTCAGACTCCAATCCAGGGGTGGGGAGTTGATGACAGGCAGATTCTGGGGTCCTCAAGCCAATGACTTTTGACTTGAGAGGTGGGCATCCGGGAATCTGTCTCCTTAGCAGGTTTTCTGGGTCACGGATCCAAGCCGTCAGTGCTGGACAAACCCTGGGACAAAGGCTGAGCAAGATTCTAGACCTCCTAAGTATTGTGCCCAATTAGATCTTTTTAGGAAAGATTCCAAACCAGAGTTTTCTAAAGCGTAGGGTCCCCGGTTGAGGGTAAGGTGGGTTTTGCTGGTGTATTCATGTGGCATTAAATAACACTGGCTCGTGCAGTGCAAAAATTATGCCCCTTTCGGGGTCCCTCAGTGGCTCCATTGGTTGAGCATCTGCCTTCGGCTCACGTCATGATCCTAGACTCCAGGGATCAAGTCCTGCATCGAGCTCCCAGCTCCACGGGGAGTCTGCTTCTCCCTCTGAACTTCTCCCTCACTCACTCTCTCTCTCTCTTAAATAAATAAAATCTTAAAAAAAATTGTGCCCCTTTCCATCCCACTGGGTGATTCCGGGGGAACGTCTCATCTGCATGAAGAACCGTTAGCATCTTCTGATGCTTCTAATCTCCGTTGTGAACCGACACGGGGCCCCAGGCCCGACGACTTCAGCAGGCAGGAGCACCGGGCTGGCACAGAGTAATATTAATTTAGAAATATTTATTTATCAAAATTATGAATAATAGAGAAATTATAGTTAAAACAATCATTTGAAGACATTTATTTCTGTAATTACTTTCTATTAATGGCAGGGGATGCTCATTTCCCTATATGACGGCGACACCAAGCCTCCTTTTAAATTAAATTAAATTCCTTTTAAATTAAAAGTTGGTGAAAAATGCAAAGTGACTCACAGAAACCGTGGCTGCCACCCCCCACAGTACGGGTGGCTTGAGGGGCTGAAAGTGTGGGGGTAATTCAGGAAATGCTACTCCAAGGCAAGCTTCGTGTTTTGTATATGGGGAAAGAGAGACCTAGGGAAGGGGAGCGACCTGCCCAAGATCACACGTCATCTGGGGATAGTCTGCGGTCACCTCCAGGTCCCCCCTGTGAGTGCCTGTGTGCCCAATGCTGCCGAGGTTGGTTCCCAGAGAATCGGGGGATCTGAGCTCACTAGGGAGGGGTGATTCTCAAGACACCAAGAGCTTTAAAACAGATCAAAGTGAAGCAGCCAGAAGGACCTCCCTGCACGTGGTCGGTGGCTGCTGGGAGCAGAGGGCCGTGTGTCTGGTGACCTGATGCATGGGCAGGCCTCTCTGACCGGGTCACCCGAAAGGGGGGGGGAGGCGGGGAGCGGGAACATTCTTTGGGACTGACAAAAGTGGTTCCACACTGATCTCACCCCAACAACTGAAGGCTTGTTATTCAAAACTGAATTTTGTTTCGTTTCTAAGAGCTCAGGAGCTGGGGCTCATGAGTGGCCTTTTTCTCCAAAATGGAGATGCAGGTGGTTGAAGAGAGGCCTCCACGGCCCCTGACTTCGGTAGCTGCTGGTTCTGGATCTTCCCAAGCCCCGGCAGAGACACCCTGCTGGTCTTTTATGGGGCTCCAGCTGTGGCTGGAGGAAGCCAGGGGGCACTCCCACGTGGGTGTGCCTGGGGAGGCGGGGTCGCCAGTCAGGCTCTGGGAAGCAGAGCCTGAGACAGGGGTTCTGGTGCGGGTGCTGAATCTGGGAGGGCTCCCCAGAGCAGCTGGAGAGGCAGCGAGGGCAGGGAAGGAGGTGAGCTGTCAGCTAGTGCCCAGCTTCAGCCGGGTCCCCCAAGAAGGACGCCTGCATTGTAAACTGCCTCAGGCGGGAGGTGAGGCATTTGAACCCCCTTGTGGGGTACACACCCCACAAGGGTGTGTGTGCTGCAACCCTAGCTGTGGGGTGCCCTTGGGGTGGGTGGGGGGCTCCCCCTAGTCAAGAACACATTTCCAAAGAAGGGGCAGCAGTCTTGGGAAGTGACAGCATGCTGGGAAATGAGCTTTCCAGACATGGGAGGACCAAAGTCCTGATTTGTAAATTTTGCCATCTCTGGGGTATCCATACTCCCTCTGTGCCCGAGTTCAAAGCTGCTAGTGGTGTAGCAACGGGCCACAAACTCCTAGCTATTTGCCAGTTAGCTCTCATAGGCCAGGAGAAGCTGGAGGGAGCAGGGGAACTGAAAAGGGTCTGGGGCCACTAGGACAGCGTCCCTTCGGCTGGGTGACTGCAGCTGCCTTCCTGCTTCCTCCCTGAGCCCCGGAATCTTTCCTTCCACCATGAGCAGACATACCTTTTGCACACAGCTCCAGCATGCCACCCCTGAATCACAGCTTTCAGGGCTCCCTGTCACCTCCAGTATAAAGTCCCCTTCTGCACCTGGGTCCACGGAGTCCTACCCCGCTGACGCCTGCCCACCTCCCCAGCCTCGTCTCTGCCACTCCCTCTCCCATGGACCTCCCACTCGGCCATCCTGGACTCTCTTGTACCCTCGAAGTCTTGACCCTCCCTCATTGCCAGGACTCCAAACCCCTCCCGGGCAGTTGTCCCAGCCAAGAGAACCATTTCCATGCCCTGTTCACTTATTTCGGCCAACTTCTATGCAGCTTGGCTAGAACATCTTTCTCTTTCACGAAGAGGGCATTCAGGCCTCGCTGGGCCAGCTTGGGCCACTGCACCCTGTCTCTGGGCTCAGTCCCCAGTGTCTTCTGCACTAGACTGGCTACTCCTTGACCACAAAGACCTTGCTTGGCTTTGGTACGCCTGAGGTCGTGGCACCCAGCATGGGGTCTCGATATAGATGAATGAATGAATGAGCAACTCAGTCTATCAAGAACTTTTAATGACCTGGTGATCAAGACACAAGCCCAGTGACAAATGTCACATGGAGGAGCCACCATCTGTCCCCCTCTGCTCTGGAGGACTTGCAGGCATGATGTACAGCTCAGAGCTGTCCAGGCACAGTCCCCACGACGCACCTGCAGCTCCCTACCTGTGGCTCCCAGACGGGGGGAGGACAGAGTCCCATTTTAGAGACAACAACATTGAGAAGGTCAAGAGCTTAAATCACTCGCTCAGGGCCACACAGCTTCTTAATGGTGAGGGCTTGACAACTTGCCTTCCAACCAACACATGCCCTTGGCCTCTTTCTACATCAAGCACGCAGCAGCGCCTCCTCATTTTATCTGCTCTGTAGTCCACAGGATGGGCACGTCTTTCCCTGTTTAAATGTGCCCTCGTCCTGAGCATTTGTTTGGTTTATTTCTTTATCCCTTTTCTAACCAATGTTACACTGGCCTTCTTTGTGTCCATTCAAGGGCTTCACTGGCCTGGCAGGAAGGGGAGGAGAGGGACAGATTGCAGAGTTCAACTTCTGGCAGTAAAGGACTCACCTTGATCAAAGAGAGCAGGCCTCTCCAGGCCTCTCCAGGCTTCTGGGAGGCCACTCTGAATTCCTCCGCAATCTAGCCTCATAGAGTGGCTTAGTTTACTTATTGGCCACCTTGAGCCATGTGACATCAACTTGACCTCTAGAAGGCCTGGAGACAAGAAGGTTAGCCCTGTGGCCAGCCAGCCGAGTCTAGAGGCTGAATCCTATAAAAGGCCTGGATTGAGGCTCATAGAACATCCGCAGTGGGCAGTACGCTGTGCTTGCAGTCATACGTCATTGCCAGGAAAGGCAGTCTCTCCGTGATTTCATGGGGAGAGGCCATCTGGAGGTTCCATGCTTGGAAATGTCCTGGTCATTGTCCCCTGTGTCTCTTCTCTTCGCTGACTTACACCTGTATCCTTTGCTGTAATAAACTGTAGCCGTGACTCCACCAGTTCTCG
Source organism: Neogale vison (assembly GCF_020171115.1). NCBI lineage: Eukaryota > Metazoa > Chordata > Mammalia > Carnivora > Mustelidae > Neogale > Neogale vison. Next base: position 4,884,446 of record NC_058098.1, read on the forward strand.
GTGAATTCTGAGTCCTAGTGACTGACCAAAACCAACGTGCTCTAGGGGACCCCCAAACTTGCAACTGGTATCAAGGTGAAGATGCTCTTGGGGACACCTGTTCTCTGCAATTTCCATTCGGAGGACTCCTCTTTCTGTGACTGGCCAAAGGAAGTAAGTGCCCAAGGGGCCTCAGGCTGGGTCTTGCGCGGTAGGACCCCTTGGCCCTAGCGCTCAGTGGACATTCTGCAAATAGTTTTGAATTGATCCACTCAGCCATGACAGCCCTTGACATACGGTAAGGCTTGGATGTCGGTTTTGTTACACTCACGTTACAATGTGAAATTGGACCCAGAGAGGTGCAGTGACTTGCCCAGATCACACAGCCAAGACAGGATTTGAACCCTGGCCTGAGGTTTCAAAGCCACTCTTCCTCCTGTGCTCCAACCCTCCCCTCACTGTGCGGCTGGGAAGAAGACAAGCTGAGAGCAAGGAGGCCAGGGAAGCCGGAGCCTGGGGTGGGCAGTGCCCAGGGAAAATGTGCAGCGGGGGCCCGCCCAGCAGCCGCTCAGCTGCTCAGAGCTGGGCTCAGAGGAGACATGTTGGGGGCTCGCAGTGATGCTATCAGTCCTGTGAGTGTGTGTGGCCTCAGAGAAAGGAACGAGGGGGAGGGAGACCGAGAGTTAGGAGGGAAGCTTTGTAGATTTATGAAAGGAGAGCCAGATAAGACGAGATGAGGACTTCGGGGCTGTGCCTTTATTGCACAAATCTGCACTTCGAGTTGGAAGAAAAGATTTTTTTCTTCTTCTTTTTTTTTTGGTTGTTATTTGCTTAAGAGAATTGGAGAACCAAGAGCTGTCTGGGTGGATGATTAATGGGAAAAAAATTACATTTCGATGAGGTCTCTCCTCCTGAAGGGTGGCTCTCATCAAAGGGATGTGTGGAGTGAATGTCAGGTTCATTTCCTCATTTCCGCCCCAGCTGGGGCTGAGAGAGATGCTCTCGGTGGGGACGGGGTAGACAAGAAGCCGCTGAAGGCTGAGGGGGTCTCGCTAACAATCCTCGCAGCTAACGTGTACGGGTTGCTTCCTACGGGGCCTGGGATGGTGCTGAGCATGTCTTACGCATCGTGTGCAGATGGCGGCCCCATGAACGAGGGGCCACGAGCATCCCCATTTCACAGATGACAAAATGAAGCTTGAGGTGTGAGGGAGTTGGATCAGGGTCTCGGGCTTGAAACACGACTGTTCCTGGATCAGCCTAGCCTCTTCTTTCAGACTCATTCAAGGTCTGGAAGAGTCTTTTGGAAATAACCTTGGGCAGGTGTCCATCTGTTCCCAATGAAAGGGTTCAGGAGAGCCAAGAAATGCTCCTACGTGGCAATGGACCACCCAGATTGTGGTGAGTGGTCACCTACCCACCACCTTAACTGGGCTAGGACAGCTTGCAGAGTGTCTCTGTCCTGGGTGTGGGGACAGTGGTTCGGGACTGGGAGGGGATGGAGGAGGCTCTCTGCCCACCGCCGTGTGGTCCAGGAACGCAGAGTTCAGAAGGAGCTCTTCTTCCTCTCTCCACTGGAGACCCAACCTTGTGCCAGCCCCTCAAGGTCATCAGAGGTGGGGCCATTGTCTTGTGGAGCAGTGGACATGCTTCAAGCAGCCTGTGGACAGGACGTGCTGGCAGGATCATGAAACATCTCAGGGGGAGGCTGCCTTAGCCAGCTTGAGGGAGTCGAGGCAGGCAAAGCTCTCTTCTCCTTGCTCATTGGTTTTTCCAAGAGGGTTCTTCTGCAGGGAATTTTTGCAAATTAAGATAAGATTCATCCTTAATTCTTCAGATATTTACAAATGTGCTAGATCCTGGGGTTAGAGCTATAAGACTATCATGATTTCTGTCCTTACAGACACCCTTCAGGAGGAGAGACCTCATCGAAATGATAGTGGATGGCTGGATGGGGGATGGCTGGTCGGCTGGATGCACAAATGGCTAGATGGATGGATGAGTGGATGAGTGGATGGATGGATGGATGGTTTGACAGACAGATGGCTGGAGGGATGGGTGGATGGTTGATTGGATGGATGGATTGACAGACACATGGAGAGACGCAGAGACAGACAGAATGCCTGGGCTCAAATCTCAACTCCTCACCTCCCTAGTGTGACCTTGAGCAAGTTGCTTAACATCTCTGTGCCTCAGTTTCCTCATCTGTTAAATAGGGGTGATAATAGTATCGACTTCAGAGGGTTTTCCTGAAGATAAAATGAGTAATTATGTAAAGTACTTAGAACGGGATATGCACAAGGTAAATGCTATGTGAATGTTGGATTATCTTAGCAGAGAGACAGACGTTAACAAAAGAATAACATAAAAAGTATAAATTATAACTCTGATCAGTGCTACAAAGGCGAGGAAAAGGGTGTGGTGAGAACATTAACAGAGTGGGGAGAGAGAGGGAAAGGAAGGCCGACCACAGTAAGAAGGTATAAGAAGGTGAGATGAGAAGTGGGTTCAGAAGTGGCCTGGGTGACGAGGGCTAAGAATAACATTTCAGGGTCTGGCAACAGCATGTGCAAAGAGCCTGTGGTGGGCAGAGGCATGATGAGAACAAGGTCTGAGGGGAGATCAGGTAGCTAACACTCAGGGACAGGTAGAGTAGGAGGGTCAGGGCTGGGAGGGGCTGAGTTGGTGGGGGTTTCTGAGAGTAGTGAGGGACATCCTCCAGGAGCAGAGAGAGGGACCAGGAAGGGAAGGAGAAGGGAGTCTGATCATGTTTGTATTTCTAGAAGATTGAGATTGGCTAAATAAATAAATAAATAAATCCCAAGTGTCAGAGTTGAGGGTCTTGGGCACCCCATTCTACTTTCTGCCTTCATGAGTCTGACTCTTCCGGGTACCTTCTATAAATGGAACCATCTAGCATTTGTCTTTTTGTGCCTGGCTTATTTCTCTGAGCATCAGGCCCCTGGATTCATCCACATGGTAGCAGGTGTCAGAATAGCCTTTCTAAGGTGGAACAGTGCCGCATGGTCTATCACAGCATGCCTATCGATTTATCCATCGACGGAGACACACAGCTCGCATCCTCATTTTAGCTATCATGAGCAACGCAGCTAGGAAACTGAGCGCGCACGTATCTCTTCCAGAACGTGCTTAGCAATTCTTTGGGGTTTATACCCAGGAGTGGAATGGCTGGATAAGAGGATGATTCTATTTTTAACCACTTGAGGAAACTCCACACTGTCTCTGCCATGGTCACACCGGTTGGCGTCCCCATCAACAGTGCACGAAGGTTCCTTTTTGTCCACGTCCTCACCAACACTTGTTACTTTGTGTTTCTTTGACAGGAGTCATCCCAGTGGCATGACGTGCTGTCTCCTTGTGGTTTGGATTTGGATCTCCCGAGTGGTTAGTGATGCTGCCACGTTCTCTGCGGGGAAGCGCTCATGTTAACTCGATCGGACCCAGCGAGGTACCCGGATAACTCAGGATGGTCCCTCCGCCTCCAGGTCACTCACGCAATCACTTCTGCAAAGTCCCTTTGTGGAAGGGAACCTAGTGCTGGGGCCTGGGACGTGGACATCAATGAAGCCATTGTTCTGCCTTCCACAGCTGAACTGGAGAGTTTCCAGGGGACCCGTCCCCTTCCCTGTCCTCAGACAAGATGAGAGGTGATCTTCTGAGGAATGGAAGGACTGCCAACATTTTCACATAAATACCCTTCCTGCTGTGATATTGCCCTGCCCAGGTCTGCTGAAAGGAATCACCGGAGAGGCACATGTCCTCTTCTCTGGCTCTGTCAGTCTGGTCAGCTCTGCAGGCCGGCTGCCTTGCAGGTGTCCACAGCCGTGGTGCTCAAGGTCATGTGCAGGAGACAGACCTGAACCATAGTGTTGCATAGATTGAAATGAGGTTCTGTGCCTCAACAGTAACGCAGAAAGCATAGGTCCTATGACAGCAAAGCTACAGAGACCTGGAAGTCCAGAAGGTTTCACTGAGGAAGTGACGTTTAAGCCCAGAGCAGGAGTTATTCAGGCAAAGAGTGAGGGGAGAGATTTCCCAGCAGAAGCAACAAAATAGGCAAAGGCTCTGTGGTTGGGTAGGGCTTGGGCATTCTGGGATCTGAGAGATGGAGAAGGTGGCTGACATATAGCGAACAAGAGGCTGGAGAAAGCAGCGGGCCCGCTTCCCATTCCAGAAATATCTCTGATATTAAACACTTTGAATAAGGGATTGTTTTCCTTTCTGCAAAAGTCATGGAAATCCCACAGTTAGGAATGGGTGTGGGGCCCCATTACTCAACGGTAATCACAGCGACAGCATAATTTTTAGTAAGAAAGGCAGCCGTCCGTTTATTATTCCAGTAGTGGGAATTAAACACACAGCATCTGTGAGCTGAAAATTAAATTGTGGGTGACCCGCGGGATCCACAGGGAGGTGGGAGGCTCCCTTTCCTTCTCCTCCTGGCCCCGCACCTCCTGCCCCTGCTGCCCTTCCCAGCCACCCCTGGTTGTCCCCCCGACCAGATCCTTCCTTTGGAGTTGAGTCATAGATGAATCTCAGTCCCATTTCCTGTGCTCCAGGAGGCCCGCACGATGAAACGGCGTCTCCCCACAGCGAAAGCCAAGCCAAACAGATTATTGTAAGATGCATCTGCTGTAGATTAAACATTTGGAAAAGCCATTTTATAAATATTTTTTCCCACAACCACATCCCCATATGGCCGCGAGCTCCGGTCTCCGCTCCGAATGCTGCTGGCGGCCCCACGCATGTGCATTTAATGTACACTCCAGGCCTGGGACTTGGGCTCCCGGCCTCCCAGCGGCATTCCGGAGTGACTTCCATTCTCCTTTTGGGCGCTCATCGGACTGTGGGGCGGACAAGGCTTTTGGAATCTATGAACCAGGTGGGGCTGGGCGTGGGCGGTGAGCAGCCCTTCTCAGTCTTCTCTCCAGACACCCAGCTCACGGCCACTTGTCCGCTGTGGGCTGAGTTGGGGCCACAAACTCCAGGAAACCCGGTCCTTATCTTTCCAGAGCAGCCATACAGCAGAACAATACCCCTGAGGGCCAGCCCTTGCCCCCTTGAACCACAGCACTCTGGAGGACCACCGAGCCCTGCTGGTTCTCTGCAGCAGGTTTCTCTAGAATGTGCTTCTGTGGCCTGCTGACCCCACCTCCTACCCATTGCCTTCACCCAGACTACCTTGGGCCTTGTCCACTCTCCCCCTCCCTCCATGTAACTCTAGCAGCCAAAGGGACCATGCTTCTGCCCTGGGCCCCAAGCAAGATACAGAAACTCTAAGAATTTGGGGCTTTGGCAGGACTTGGCATGAACTGATAACCAGAGGGTCTTGCAAATGCTTGGCTCTGTGCAAGACCCCAGTGCCTTTGCACATCCCAGGATGACCAAGATTGAATTTCTCTTGAGTGATGGGAGCTCAGAATCAGAGGTAGGTTATTTAAAGACTTTTTAGAACCTAGTTTTTTTTGTTTTTTTTTGTTTTTTTTTTTAATGTATGTGTCTGTGATCTGAGTTTCTGGGTCAGAATAGTGCTGCTGAAAGACTGGGAGCTTGTAGGAAATACCTACCCTTGGGCCCCAACCAAACCTACTAAGTCAGAATCCCTGGGGACAGCGACCAGGAATTCATGGTCTCCCAAGCCCTCCGGGGATTTCTGCACATGCTGAAGTTGGAGTGGCCCCGGATTCAGGACTGTGCCCCATAGACACAGCCTCTTAGAAGGTGCTCAATGGACCCACAGCAGAGAGTGCAAACACATGCGGTCATGGGTTGAGAACCATGATTCTCAAAGTGCATAGTCTGGGGAAACCTCAGGGTTCATGAAATCTTTTTAGAGGGTTGACAGGCTCCAAACCATTGCCCTCCTAATACTAAGCCATCGTTTGCCTTCTTTCCCTCGTTCTTTCATAGGAACGCAGTGAAGTCTTCCAGCAGGCACATGACGTGCGACTGAAGTCCTTGACCTGCTTGCTTGTGATTCTGGCGCCTTTAAGATATGTTAGTTTTCATTTCTAACACATTAAATATTGATCGATACAATCTCTAAAGACCAAAGCCCTTTGGGATTCCCAATAATTTTTAAGAGGTAAAGTGGTCCCAAGACCGAAACGTTCAAAAACCTCTGACCCAGCCCTTGTCACAGGGACCTAGTAAGCCCCCAGGAACAAGAACCACCGGACGTTAGTCTGTCCGTATTACAGGTGAGAGAAAACGAGGCTCATGGGTTCTACCAGTTGTGGTTCTTGGGTTGCGAGCATCAGAACCCGCCTGCCATACGTAAGGCACAGAGGATTTACTGGGCCTCTCGTGGTGTAGAAGCTGGAGAAGCAGCAGGCTGGGGAAGCAGAATCCCCCAGGCAGCATCCAAGGACGGAGGCACAGACCTGGGGGAACGGTCTGGCTGGATGGAGCGGCCATTTGTGGTCCCACGTGGGCTGGAGCTGTGAGGAAGCAGTCCCCCGCTCTCCTAGGTGGGAGGTGGGCACAGAGCCAGGCCAATGGAAGTCCTCCCCCTGGAATTTGGTTCTTTTTTCTATTATGACTAGTTTCAGAGGTAGAATTTAGAGATTCATCAGTTGCGTAGAACGCCCAGTGTTCGTTCCATCCCATGCCCTCCTTCGTGCCCATCCCCCAGGGACCCCATTCCCCTGCCCCCTCCCTCCAGCAACCCGCAGTTGGTTCCTTAGACTTATGAGTCTCTTATGGTTGGCCTCCCTCTCCATTTTGATTTTATTTTATTCTTTCTTCCCTTCCCCTAGGCTCCTCTATTTTGTTTCTTGAATTCCATATATGAGTGAAATCCTATGGTATTTGTCTTTCTCTGTCTGACTTATTTTGCTCAGCATAATACCCTCTAGTTCCTTCCAAACTGTTGCCTATGGCAAGATCCCATTCTTTTTGATGGCCGAGTAATATTCCATTGTAGATAAGCACCGCATCTTCTTTATCTGTTCATCTGTTGAGGGACATCTGGGCTCTTTCTGTAATTTGGCCCCTGTGGACATTGCTGCCGTGAACACTGGGGTGCAGGTGCCCTTGGGATCAATACGTTTGTACCTTCAGGTAAATACTGAGTAGTGCCATTGCTGGGTTGAAGGGTAGCTCTAGTTTTAACTTTTTGAGGAAACTCCATACTGTTTGGAAGTCATTTTTTTAAGCAGAAGGACACAAGTGGCTTTCTGGAGCACAAGGAAGCCTCTTCCCAGCTCCCAGGAACCCCGCTTTGCCAACAGTCACCTGCAGGAGAGCGGTTTCCCACAGGCCTCCCAGTGGCTCACGGGACAGGTGTTGAAAGCGACCCTCCCCAGACAGATGACGGCGTGGAATGGAAAGCCTCGCCGCGGGCCCATTTGACTTCATGATGAATCTCCTCCGCGCATCCCCCACATCCGCACGGAGACGAACCCCAGCTCCTCCTCATCTCTCCGGAATCCTGCCAGTGTCTCCGAGGGCCCTGCTTGTGCCATCCTCCGCCAGCAGGAAACCGCTCCCGGGGTTTACTGGAGAAATCGCCTGTCGGGTGAGATTCCTTACATGGAGTTCCGCGTCTCCGAGGCCGCAGGCGCAGGCGCAGGCACGCGGTCACACGCGGTTTGTAGGTGTGTGGTGGGCACAGTCCCCCAGAGCACCCCTCAAAAATATGCTCGGTTCAAAAACAACCACCACCTTGTTTGCGGTTCACATGAGGAACCGCAGCTTCTTCCCGGGATGCGTGTGCCGGCGATCGGCCGCTGTGGGACTCCGTGGAGGCTTCTGGAGGGAGGCCCAGCACAGCCGCCCTCGGGCGCCTGTCATCTCCCCGAAGAGTCGCCACACCAGCAGGGTAAGGGCACCCGTCTGACCGGGCAGGGAGGGGATCGGCAGAATTAAAAGGCCGATGGACCCCATCCTCGCACGAGTGCAGGTGGGACAGGTACATTCGAGGCACACGCACAGGGAGGGCTGGCTCCTTTGGCTTTGGCAAGCTGGGCAGACCCATTGGGCCAGGACTGAAGTCCCCCAGGCACCTCCTGCCTTCCTCGCTCCTGGCCTCCCTGGTCCCCTTCCAGATCCTTCCGCTGCTGGCCAAGCTTCTGCCGTGACTGGCAGGTCTGGAATCCTGGCCGGGGTGTAAAGGACCAGCGGGGCTGACCGGACGGCCCCTCCCGCGGTCTGCGCTTCCGCTGGGCAGGAGCCCACATGATGTCATGCCTTTGGGTCAGGGGGCAGTGGACGCGGGTCTGCTCCGAGAAGTCAACACCCCCGCTCACTCGGGCAGACTCAGCTGGTGAGGAGAGGTGTCCACCTGACACGGAAGGCTGCCACGGGTGCCCCCACCGGGAACCGTAAGGCATCCTGCGTGCTTGGCCCTGCCAGGCTTTGAGAAAGGGGAGGCTTCTACGGCTCCCTCGTCCTCTGGGGGGACGGTGGCTGGCCTCCGCCGATGTCGGCGGCAGGCACGTGTGCTGAAGTTTGCGCTGCAGTGGCGGAGGGGCCGGAGGCCGGAGGAGGAGTAAGAGGAGGCGGAGGAGGGATGAGGAGGGAGCAGGAAGGGAGGAAGAGGGCGAGCTGCCCGGGCATCTCAGGGCGGGGTCGGCTACGACGTGCTTCTCCAAAGGTCAGGAACAGAAACTTGGCTCAAAGATAGGAAAACCCTTATGACTCCAAGACACTGTTGAAGAAAACAGAGCTGCGGTGTCATGAAAGCGGCAAAAACAGGCTTTCCCCAGGAGTTGTGGCAGTGCGGGCAGAGGCCTGGGCGTGGAAGTGTCCTGACCGCTGCCGGGAGCAGCGGGGACTCCCTGCCAGGGAGCAGGGCTGGGGTAGGGGTGTCAGGGTAGCAAATTACCGCAGGGGAATTCCCAGGTCTGGGTCAGCCAAACCAATGGGTTCTTGCTAAGGGCAGGCAAGGGGGTGAGACACACCGGGAAGGCTGGCAGGGGGTGGGTAAGGACGCGGCTCAGACATGGGGGTTCTCTCCACAAGGATGCGGCAGGGTTGTCCATGGGGCTCTGCAGGGGTGGAGACCGAGCCCGGGGTGGGGCCTCGTGGAGCGGAGGTCAGGGTAGCCCGACTCAAGTCCGGTCCAGGAGAGAATCTTTGTCGATAGGGAGGCAGGCTGCTCCTGAGAGCACGCCAGCGGCTGCCTGTCCGTCCACCTACCAGACCCTGTGGCATCTCTTTCTGGATCTACAGCTCGAAAACCCTAAATCTCCAGAAAGGGCATAGTTCTCATTCCTGGCTGCTCTCCAAAGCCCCCTTTTCAGCCCAAAAAACCCTGCTGAGGGCTCGTTTGGTTTCAGCCCCACCCTTGGCTCTGGGATATACCCGTGAACAGAAGACTGTCCCTGCTCCGAGCAGCTCTGGGTCCCGTAGGGGAGCAAGGCAGGCTCACAGACCATGCTGCAAAAGAGACCCTGCTGCCCACCCGAGTCCTGTGGGGAGGGAGAGGTTGGTTCTGATTAAGGGAGGGGGGTGTGGGGCAGAGCACCCCCACATTCTCCCCAGTCCCTCACCTCCCTCTCCTTCAGGGAACTACCCTTCCCATTGCAAGGATGGGTGGGTGGGGAGGGCAGTGCCCCCGACCAGGAGCTTCAACTCCAGACCCAACCCAAGTCGATCCCTGGGATTTCATACCTGGATGTTGTCTCTCATGCTTAGAGCCTTAGGGTGTAAGACCCTTCCTGTCTATGCCCTTGTCCCACTGTTCCCATGCAGTGGAGTGGGGCAACACCAAGCTGATCATACCCTAGGAGCATCCATGGAGCTCCTAGATCAAACCTTCCCTGAAGGTCTCCCCTAAGATTCTTTTGTTGTGTGAGCAAATAAATTGACCTATTCTGTTTAAGCCGAGCTGAGTTGTTTTTTTGTCCCTTGCCACAAAGAGAATCCTGTTTGACACAGGGGATCTAAAGTGTCTTTACGGAGGAGACATCACTGAAGTGGGTCCTTAAAACAGCGCGGGTCTGGCTAGAGGAGAGGGAATCCAGATGAGGGACGATTGAATCCAAGGGGTGAACAGGGGAAGCTGAGAGCATAGGGGAGTCCTTCCCCCAACCCCCGCTTTGTTCTTCATGGTTTTCCGTGTGACTCAGTGTAGCAGACATTCCACAAAATCAGTGACCGATGAGCGTTTGGTTGAATGTGGACTATGACTCGACCCCACGTTCACGGACACCTGGAAAGACAGGGTTGGAATTCTCAGGCCTCTCCATCTGTCCCAGCGAGTTAGCCCTGAGAGCAAATGGCTAACGGGCTCCCCAACCAGAGACATTTAGCCCCAAGCTTTGTTTCTCCCCAGATACCCTGTACGTGGAAGACGGCCCAGGATGTGGCATGCACACTCCCCACCTGACCCCTCCCAGGTTCATGAGCTTGTCTGTCTGGGAATATCCCACTTGAAATCAATGATTACAAAAGCAACGCCAAGTCAGCCCTTCTGGGTGCCAGCAACCAAGGTGGGAAATTGTTTCTTGATTCTGTTCGTGGCTTTTGGAAATGGTTCGAGACGGCTCCATCCATAAGGATGTCAGGAAGAAGTTCGTGTCTATGCAGCGAAAGGCAGACGATGCAGTGACTGTGGGTGATCTAACGCGGAGTGAGGCTCGTCTTGCCCACCAGCGGGGGACTGAGCGCCTCTGAAATGCTAATGTTTTCAGACCCAGACTCTGTGGTTTTCAGTATCTCACACAGCACAGTAAATTCTGATGTCTGCCGCTTATCGATCTTACAATTTCCTTGTTTCCCCTTCCCTTGCTTTCTGTCTGTGATTTTATTTATTGAAGACTCAACCTCATGAGGTTGACTCAGATCGGCCTCGGGGTCCCAGGTCCCAACCCACGGGCCACACAGAAGTCCGCCTCCCTCTCTGGACGGACAGTGTGCGTTCCTTCTCATCTGTGTTTGCTCAGTGATCTCTGGGGACCTGATGTGCTGCCGGCCACGGGGATCCAAGAGGCCCAGGACTCATTCCTCTTGGAGGAACGCGCTGTCCCTTCATGAGACACACGTACGAACAGAAAGCACAGAACAGCGGTGAGTTCTAGAAAAGTCAGAACGCTTGGGACAACCACCGGCAAGTTCAGGGAGGGCTCAGGAAGGCGGGTGAGAATTACTCGATCCGCTGCATCTGTGTCCCTTGCCAGGTTCCCTGTGTCACTGTGTCTAGTCTGCCCGTAAACCCACCAGGGAGACTCACAGACTCCTTTGTGAGGAGGGGAGAAACTGAGAGGGAGAGACTGAGACTCGGAGGCCATGCCTCTTGCCCAGGACCGAACAATGCCAGGACATGCGCCCAGATCATGGTGGCTCCCAGGTCGGTGTCACCAGCTGCATTATTTGGCACTTAAATGATTTTAGAAGTTGCCCTTTAACTGCCGATGTCGCAGGGTCCTTTGGAGCTGCCCAGCAAATCAACGTCGTGTCCCTGGTCTCTTTGCCCTTCCCTTCTCTTAGACAACTACTTCTCACTCTCCGCTTCTGTCCTCAAACCTCCACGGCTCCCCGCTGTCCACCTGGTTTCACAGCCGTGGGAGGAGGATTTCTACAGCACCGCCCCACGCCCCGCCGACCCCGTCCAGCTCTCCCCCAGGCACCTGCTGCTGTCCATTTGCCTCTGGACCACCCACATATCCCCCTCTGCTGGCTCATCTCTGTTAACATCAAAAGTGCTATAAAGTTTTCCCAACTTTTTAAGAAGAATCCTCTTCCTGGCTCCCACACAGAGGCCAAACGTCAGCTCCATCAGTAGCCCCAAATGGGGCTCCTGGTGTCCCCAGCCCCAACCCCCACCCCCGAATCCGGCCCATCTCAATAAATGGAATCCTCATTCCTCAGGCCAAACCCTTGCCTTGGAGTCCTTGACCTTCTGCCCATCTGTCTTCTCCCCCACATCCAGTCCCTTGACAACTCTGGTCAGCTCTGTCAACTACTTCCCACCGGGTCACCAGGCTAAGGGGTCCAAACTGCCCAATACGTGCCCGAGACCATCAGCGCTGTGCCTCTACCCCAGCCCCTGCCCCTCCGCCTCCTCCTGTCTTCCCCGGCCGTCCTGCACACAGCTGATGGGCTCTCCTTTCAAGTATGAGACTCCCCAGGAATAAACGTCAAAGTCCTCGCAGGGCCCACGGGTCTGAACTGGCCATCTCAGCCCTCACTCTGTTCATGGCAGACTGTCCCGTCACACGCACATGCCTCACTTGCCTGGAACGTTGGTCCCCTTGCTTCTTGCAGGAGGCCTGTGGAATGGCCTGGGCCTGTCCCTGCCCTGCCCCCCACCCCGCGAGATTGGGATCTAAGGGGTCTGGGCTTGGCCTGGGCGTGGGGTCTGAAGCTCCTGGTGGCTCAGCTGTACGGCAGGGCTGAGGACGGCGGCTCTGGCCCTGGGTGGCTGGAACTCATAGCTCCTTTGTTCTCCCGGTTCTTACGACGTGTCAGGAAACCGGCGGCTTGCACCCACTGAGCACAGTGGATGAGACAGGAAGGCTCTTCTGCCAGGGACAACCAAGCAGCTCACTAACCCTCCGGCAGCCCCGAGGCTGAGTTTGCTGCAGAGTGAGTGGCTCAGGGAGGCAGGAAGCCGTGTGGGCCGGTGGCTTGTGCTCTCAGGTCAGGGGCCTCTCCCACTCTCCGCTTGTTGCTGGAGAATTTGTGTGCCTTTGGGCAGCTACCTTAACCATCCCTTCTTTGAAACGGGACCGTAATTGTCCCTCAGTTCTGAAGGTTAAATGTGGGAACCACATCTGCTGGGCAGTCAGCACCATTCCCAACACGGAGTAGAGGCTCAAAGCCTGAGCGGCACAAGGCCATAGGTTCCCCCTCCGGGCGCTGGTTTTCGTGATTTTGCTCACCGCCCAGCACATCCAAGGGCTCAGACACACGGCTGTGAGCTCCATGAGGGCAGAAATAGGGTCTGTCTTGGTTATTGCTGAAACTCCAGCACTTAGAACATACGGCATGGTGATAGACGGTAAGCGCTCAAAAAGGTTTGTTGGATGTTGAATGTAAATGAACATTTGCATCGCGGGCTTCTGGCAGCCCCTCAAAGAAGCAGAAAGTCACTCTCCTTCATGGATGGGACAGGAAGGAACTCAGGAGTGCTGGACAGGAGCCTTGCTGGACACATCAGGGAGACTTCCACTGCAAGTGGTAGAAGATCCTGTCTCTACTGGTTTAATAATAAGAGACTAGGTTATGTTGTCGGGAAAGCGATCTAAAGGCAGGGCAGCTCCTGGGTCGGTGGATTCAGGGGCTCAGGGATGGTGTGAGACTGTTTCTCCTCCGCTATCCTCTGTGTGCTGGCTTTGTCTTTGGATGTGTTCCCTCAATGTCACAAAAAGGCTGCCAACCCTCCAAGTATCTCACACAGATGTGACAAGATTGTAAGGCAGGGAAAGGGCCATCTCTCCTTGTAGGTCTCTTTGCAAAATGAGCAAACCTACGGCAGCAGCCCCTCTGTGTCTTCTCACATCCCATTGTTCAGAAAGACTTGCATGCCTGTTCTCCAACCATGAGCTGCTTGGACTGGTCAGGACTCATCCCTGAGCAGGGGATCAGGTTGGCCTCCTGAAGGGAGAAGAGAAAGTCAGCAAAGAACGAACAACCTCAGTCACCTGTACCCTAATCATTAAACCAGGAAGGACAGTTTAAAGGGAGGGAGTTGAATCCCAGATAAGCATCACGAGGCAGGTGCCCCAGCCCAGAGCTGCTGACCCCTCCTCAGACAGGTAGCTTTTCACGGGAGGACGGGGGAAGAGAGGATGAAGGCTGACGCTTGGGTTGAAGAGCACGTGCCCCTGGAGATGACTTTTGTTTAAAACTGGGCATCCAAGCTCCACTCAAGGAAGCCTGGGGCAGTGATGAGGATCCAGACCAGTCACCAACATGATCTGTAGCGCCCTCTCATTGCGCTGGCCTGGCCAGGTCCCCAGAATGCTCTGGAGAGTGCCAGGCTCCCCACCCCCGCCACAACACTTGGGGGCTGGCTGGACCCTGGCTTCTGGATGCCCTGATGGGCAAGATAAGCCAAGAAAAACCAGCTCCCTTTGAAATAAGTTAATAATCCCCGGCTCCCCTTCCTGATGCCCTGGGTGGCTTCTGTGCTTTCCACCTGCAGAGCGGAGCCTTCTAACCTCCCTGACAGCTTCTGCTTCATTAACTCATGGTACCTGCTTCAGACGGCGTCCCTTCCGGGCATGACAGGAGAAACCGCTCCTTTCCTGGGTCCCCCCCCACCCCCGGGGCCCCTAGGTGGGGAGGCTGCCAAGAAGTGGAGGTGGTTTGTGAACTTGAGAGACAGACATTCTTTGCCTTTTGAGACTGTTTCCTCATCTGTGAAATGGGGGTGTTAATAATAGAACATAAAGTACAATTTCAAGAAGTGACAGTTAATGAAATTACCATGATGAGTCTAATTACACGATGTGAAATATGTGCCTCGGGCGGGCTCCTGGTGAGCCCACACTCTGATCCCGCTAGACACAGTCGGACTTGCAAACTGTTTTCTCTTGAGTGAACTAACTCCCAGAGCGGGACACTGCCAACGCTGAGACCATGTTTCGGGCCGAGGCGAGACAAAGCCCCAGCACTGTGTGCCCTGTGTCTTTACAGGAAGTTTCTCCTAGTGTCCTGAGAAACCCTCGGGACAAGCCCTCCCCGAAGAACAGTCTAGAAGGAACGGAGGGCGAGGCATGTGGCCCCATCGGTTGGGGCATCCTTAAGTGACCAGACCTGTGCCCTGTCCAAATCTACAAGATTTAGAGATGCAGGGACTCAGGTGCCCCAGCTCCGGAGAGGCAAATAGGAGGTCATTCCCTGCCTCCCGTGCACTCTGGTTTGTCTGATCAGAGGCAGGAAGGATCTGCTGTATTGCCAGCCTGACTTCTGTCTGAGTGGAAGTCTCCCGTGGACCACCAGCAGTTACAATATGAGATGTTTTTTTTCCAATTTAAAAATGTGTTTTTATTTTTTTAATAATCAAGTGTAATTCCATAATTTTGTTATTATTCCCATAGAAACTGACTATATATTCTATTAAAAAATACGTGCCATGTAAAAAAATAAAAAAAAAGGAGACTTTTTGGAGAACGCTGTAGCTCCAGAGTATATTCAAGGGTGATTCAGATATTAAATCCCTAGTAATTAGCACTGACATTTAATGAGCCATGTTTTTTCATTTTTGTTTTTGTTTTTTGTTTTTTTTTTTAATTTCCCAGGGCTTTATTCTTTTTTTTTTTTTTAATTGTATTTTATTTTTTCAGTGTTGTTATCATTCCCATTCTTCAGGTAAGGAGATGGGAGCCAGCAGCGGACACGGCAGGCACTCTGCTCCCGTCCCCCAAGCCCCCTGACCCTCTATTCCCCCAACCCCGGCTCTGCCTGTGCCTGTACTCTCGGAGATCTGCTGGAGTCCAGCAGACGTGGAACCGCAGAGCCCGGGATTTTCGTGACTCGGCCTCCCCAGGTGACTGTCCCTGGACACTGGTGGGTGTGGGGGTTGAAAACCCAGCTCCCTTGGCTGGAGGGAGAACAAACCAAGGGGCAGCTTCCGCTCCAGAGCGGCTGCTGGGACTGGGCGAGGCTGGGACTCCATAGCCCGTAGGTGAGGGGCGTCCTCCTCCCCGGGGAAAATTGCAGGGAGACTCAGCTTATGTCTGGGCACACTCCTGTTAAGAGCACATGGTGCACGTCCCCTGGGCTTGATGTGGCTGCTTTTATGGAGGAGCACTGGACTGGGAGTCCAAAGGTGCGGTTCCAGTCCTGGCTTCCCCACCTGTAGGCTGTGTAACCCCAACCGCACCTTCACCTTTGCAGAGCGCTTCTTCAAGTGCACAGGGGTATAAACACGCAGACCTCCCATCAAGGTCGGAGCCTGTATAAGCATAGGTGTGAGGGGGACACACTGATGAGGTCCGCCCTGCTCATTCTGCACCTGCTTTGGTGTGTAGACACTGAGCAATGGAAGGCCAGATGTGGAGACCCCCCTGTTTTCCTGGACTCACTTGCCCTCTGCTGGGTGGGCACCCAGAGTACCTGTGCCATTTTACGCCTTTTGGATTTATACATGCCAAGTTCAAACCCAAGTCAGCATGCATGCGTTCCCAAGCAGGACCCAGGAGACGGGCCTTGTCTGTGACAACTTAGACAATGTCACTGCGTGCGGGGTCTCACACCCCAGAAACTGCATTCACATTTGACAGTCACTGAATTCTCATGGCAAACCTCTGAGCTGGGTTATGACTGTCCTCCCACTTGTCGGGTGAGAAAATTAAGGCTCGCAAATCATGACAGATCTGGAGGGAGAAGGAGAGGTTCGACAGGCAGGAAGGGAGGGAGCGCAGGCACCTGTGAGAGACACAGAAACGATCGTTTACGTTTAGAATACGGATCCCAGCAATGGCCTGGAGTTTGCTGGTGTGCGTGTGTGTGTGTGCGTGTGTGTGTGTGTGTGTGTGTTTCTTTGTGTTGGATTATCTTCTTCTGGAAAATCACAGAAGTAAATAAATCCTGCTAATAGAAGAAAGCCAGAACCCAGCCACCTTTCCTTCCCGCCACTGCAGCAGGCGTGCAAGATGGGGGATTACAGTGCCAGCAGGCTGGCTGCAGGGGAGAAGGGTGACCTCCCACAGTCAATTAATGGCAATAATTACACACTGTAAACAGTCTGGGATATAATTAAGGCTGGAGGCCCAAGACTGGGCGTGCACCCTGTTGAGACTGGCATTGTCAGACATGGGGGCTGGAGTCTCAGCTCCCTCTGGGAAACATCAAAGCCCTGGTCTAGCCCTTGGGGTGGGCTGCAGACTCCTCCCTGCTTCCTCTGCTGCTTGTTCTTCCAGGACAGAGCCTGCCTTCCAGGGGGGGTCCTGTTCTGGCCATTTGCCTGGCTTAGCAGAGGGGACCAGCTCTGTCCCAGTGCTGATGCTCAGTGTTGATGCCCAGAAACAAAGCCCTGTTCCCCGAGAGAGAGCCTCACCCAAGAAGGGAGGGGTGGCTGCTCCTCCAACACCAGAAACTCACTGGGTCTGAAAGAGAGCTCCCTCTCCCTCCTTTCTCTCCCACTGTGCTGCTTCACCCACAACTCTAAAACCCACTTCAGGGCTCCCACCTCGAGCCTGGAGTCCACCTTGAAGCTTCTGCCTCATCTCTGACCCCTGGTTCATTCACTCATGTCTCATCTCTTTCCACAAATATTAATAGGGAGGCTCCCATGACCAGGCTCTGTGTCATTGCCAAGGATAGTCAGTTCTATCTTGTGAATGTCCTCCATTCCCACCCCACCTGCTTGGAAGAAGTCCCTGTTATCTCTGACCTGGACAACAGTTGCCAATCCACCCTCCCCACCCTGGTTTCCTGGTTTCCTCCCTGAGTCCTCAAAATGAGCTTAGAAGACTCAGGTCTGTCCAGGTCCCTCTCTGCTTGAAACCTTTCAAGAACTTACCATTGTCCCTGTGATGGGAAAAGTCCTTAGCAAGCTCCAGGATCAGTCCAGGCATGTTCAGTCCACCGTATTCCCCTCTTGCAATCTGGTGCTCCAGCCACCCGGTTTCCTCTCTGTCTTCCTGCTTCTGACCATTTGCCTGGGCTGCTTTCTTTGCTGGGAAGGCCCCTCTCCCCTCACCTTCCCTCACCTAGAAAACTCCAGCTGGTCCTTTAGGTCCATTTTATGTCTACAGCCTTTCTTCAAAAGAAACTCTTCCGACCCTCCTGCCTGGGTAAAGCTCCCCAGTACATGATTTTAGGACTCCGTGATGTCACCTTTTGATTGTTAAATACTTTTGTAATTGCGTGGTTAATGTCTTCCCCTCCTGGCAATTGTTTGTCAATTCCATGATAGCAGGGCCCTGTCTGAATTGTTAATCTCCAGCACCCTGGACAGTGCCACGTACATAGTAGGTCTTCCCTTCATTGAACAAATGGGTGAATAAGTAAATGCATGTGTAAACAAATGGCTTTTATTTTCCCCTGGGATGTAGAGAGGCAACACGTTGTACTTTCTACTTTCAGTTTCTTTGATCCACCTGGAGCACTCTATTTATTTTTGGTTCGATTCTTGTAATTTGTAATTTCAGGCTTCGAAGTTTCCAGGTTCCATCAGGTTTAGGGTGGTGGTGGTTAAAGATGGTTACACATTATCTGGCTTTCCTTTCGTGGCAGGTTAAGTCCATGTTGCCTCCACTTGAACCTGGGCTGGTCTGCGACTGGCTCCACCACTTGGGTAGAGTAAAAAAGGATGCCCTGCCGCTCCAGGCCTTGCTTATAAGAGGATGGCCAGCTCCCGCCTCCTTCCTTGTGGAGCCCTGAGCCACTGTGTAAGGAGTCTGACTACCGTGAGTCCTCCTTGCTATGAAGAAACCCAAGCCATCCACCCGGTGAGTCGTGTAGAGAGAGCAAGGCTGAGATGCTCCGCCGGCTCCCAGCCATTTGAGTCAGCCCAGCCCAGATCCTAGACACATGCATCCCCACTGTGCCTTGTCCACCTGACCCACAGAACACTGGTGCATAATAATAAGTTACCCTCTGAAGCCATGATGCTTGGGAGCATCTGTTATGCGGCAACAGACAACCAGACCAGGGACTTTGACAGAGAAGACAATACTTCCAGGCATTTAAATAATGCTACATCTGCCCCCCACTCATTGCATTTGCAAATCCTCCCACAAGAGAGCTTGCTCTTGTAAAGCGCTCCTCAAAGTCAAAACAAGCAGATAAACAGCCTACCCATGGGTTTCTGACTTATGGGACAGGAACATTCTTTTGGTTTTGTGTTTTGGAGAGCCTTTCCTTGTGGTCTTTAATTTTTCCAAAACAGACTCTCAGCTGGTTCTCATTATCCATGCGATTGCTGGAAAATTCTAATCCCTAATGCGAGAACTATGTTTTGAAGAACAGCAATCAGGAAAACTATGTTCAGGAGGAGTGGAGCATGCTGGATTGTGTGCATGCTGTGGGTGGTGTGGGAAGAGAGCTCTGAGACCTGAGGACCTACCGTTCCTCGCCAGCATGTGGGCCCAGCCTGGAGCTCACCGGCCATGGGAGGTAATCAGATGGTGATGGATGTGGAATTATTTTGATGGTTAAAGGCTTTGTCTTTTCTGCCAAAGCAGAAGAGCCCCTTCTGGTTGTCTGTGCTGTGATATCTCTCTTGGCTGCACGGGAGCAGTCCCTACTCTGAGGCTGGGCTGTGAGGATCTCGTCGGCAGGTGGAAAGACTTGGGACTTGGGAGAGCTCCTTCCCTGGCAGCTGCACGTAGTCTTGGCATCTAATACTTGCCAGCAGCATCCAGGGGGCTCCCGTTGGCACGTTTCTCAGACTGAGTCCCGAGGAGAGCATTTTGGGGAAGCTTCATGGATGGGTGGGCTGGAACACACTGGACGTCGGGCAGACACCACCTGGAGGAGGAGGCCGCACTCCAACTCCTTCATGGCAGAAGGGCTATTCCCTTCAGGGGAGAGCCATCAGCTGCCGGGTCCATGAAAATAGTCAAGAGTGGGAGAGGAAGTTTAGAGAGGAGGCGAGAGACTGAGCAAGAGGGTTTGGGTGAGCACTAAAACCCTGGGGTGAGGGACCAATCGGCTTTTCAGGAGGGAGCAGAGGTGGGAGAGTGTGTGCTTGGGTCCCCAGAAGGGACCAGGCTGAGCCCTCCTGGGGTGGAGAAGGATAGGAGAGAAGCACAGTCAGGGGAGGGTGAGTGTCCGGTGGGTCAGTCAGGACAGAAGGGCTTGATGTGCTGGGAGGTGCCAGAGGGCTGACCCGCTGGCTGGAATGTTCCAGACCCTTAGGTTTTATACGCCGCTGTCCACCCAGTGACTCAGGCCATCTGGTCTTGCCCGCTCTGCTTCAAACCCTGCAAAGGCTTCCAATGCTCCCCAGAGAGACTGCCTCCTCTGTGCGGCCTTCACTATCCACGCTGATCTGTCCCAGTCCCAGAGGGGGCTCTGGCTGCTTTGACTCAGAGAGACCTTCTCGGACCCCTCCCTCACATCATATGCAAAAAAGCAATTTAAGAGGATTTGTAAGTCAAAACGGACAGTCAAAAGTGTGAGGCTTCAAGACGGAAACAGGAAGTGATCTTTATGCCTTGGGGTAGGCAAAGAATTCTCAAGCAAGGCACAAAGAGCATTGGCCTAAGAAGGAAGATCGCTAAACTACTTTAAATAAAATTAAAATTAATAACAACTATCCAAGAAGAGAAACTAATAGAGAGTAACCAGCAGGTCACAGGGCAGGACGGAATACTCACAACACAGACATTCATTCGACAAAGGACTAGGATGTTTGGAATATAAAAAGAACTGCGAACCAGTAAGAAGAAGACGACCCACAAGAAAGGATACACCGCAAAAAGCGAGCACTCCAGCTGCCAGTCAACACATCAGGGGGCTTCACCCCATTGCTCATTAGGGTAAAGGGCAGAATAACATACTACACACACACACCAGAATGACTAAAATTTGAAACTCAGACAACACCGGATGTGGGCTAAAACGTGGAGTAACTGCTTGCCTGTGTGAGTGTAAACCGACTTTGACTTTGACAAACGTATCTAGTAAGATGAACGTATTTACACCTTAGGGTCCGTCTGTTCCAGCCCTGGTGGAGACCCAGCAAGCAGATAGATGTCCATATGTGCACAAAGCCATGCACAAGAACTTTGCTGGGGCGCCACTCAACAGCCCCATGCTGGAAACAGCGCGATGTGCGCCCCGTACAAAGGAGGCATCATGGTGTCCTTCATACAGCGGGATGGGGCTCCCGCCCAGCGACACAGAGGAAGCCCGTCCTCTGGGATTTGTGTGAAACAACAGACAGCCAAGTGCACCTACAGTATGACTCCCTCTACATTCTGTTCAAGAAGAAACAAGCCGTATCCGTGAGGAGAGATGTCAGAGGGAGACCGGGATGGGGTGGGGGTCTTCTTGGGCTGGAACTGGTCTTCATGTGGAGGGTGATCGCACGGTGTGGTCACTTTGTGAAAACCCAGAGCCGAACGCTTGCTTCCAGTTTCTGGACTCTTCCAAATGTGACTTCTACCTCGATCCAAGTTTTCCTTAAAAAACAACTAAAAAGAAAGCAAGCAGACCTAGTCTTCAGACACTCACTCTCCTGAGAACCCATTTTATTTTCCTCAAGCACCTATGAGAGGGAGTCGCAAACTCGTTTTGGGGCTCAGTTTTGTGAGTTCAAAATGTACTTCGCCACCAAGACGCTGTGTGACTTTGGGCGAGTTACCTGGAGTACCTGTGCCTCTGGGTCCTCATCTGTGAAATGGCCATGACGGTCCTGTCAGACGTTGCCTCATGGGTGGTTGTGAGGCTTGATGAGTTTCTATGTAGAGAGACAGAGCAAGCACCTGGACAGGGACTCGCACACAGATTTCTAAGGATATCGGTGTACTTGCTGTTCTCGGGGATTATCCTGTTCACGGAATGTCGGTCTACCCTGCAGACACGCAAGCTTCGAGGCGGCAGGGTCTTGCCAGTCTTCCTAGGATGCTGCTTGACCACTCTAGGTGTGTAATAAATACTCATCAAATGACTGAGCAGGGTGACAGGGGACCTTTGAGGCAGAGCAGCCCCAAAACAGGCAAGAAAGGGGGTGTTTCTGGCACATGAGCTGACGGAAGGTCAGTGTGGCCCCCGGTGGAAGGGGGTCCATCTGGGACCCCTTACTTGTCCAGTGCCCAGGAGGGGGCTCTCTATGCAAAGAACCACACTTTGCGATCAACGGGAACCTTGGAAGGGAAGGGAAGGAGAGAAGGGGCACACTTGGCTGTACCAGCACCCTTTC
Source organism: Neogale vison (assembly GCF_020171115.1). Taxonomy (NCBI): domain Eukaryota; kingdom Metazoa; phylum Chordata; class Mammalia; order Carnivora; family Mustelidae; genus Neogale; species Neogale vison. The sequence continues at coordinate 4,906,212 of NC_058098.1, forward strand.
CCTGCTTCCTTAGGACCCCGAGCCCTCGAAACAAAATAAAACCCCCAGTGTCTCTCCCGCCACGGTGGCTGTAGCATTTTTTCTTTTTTAAGTTATGCCAAGGATCACCGAAGACCAGAAACATGTTCTCAGGAGATATTAAACCAGACACCAAGTCTCCCCCTGCACCCCCATCAGAGCTCCTTAGATCTGAGACCCCAGCTCGAAGGACCAGGGTCCCTGGACCCCAGCCCTGCTGGACAGCAGGTGGGGGCCCGGCGGCAGGATTTGCCCGGGCAACGATCGAGGACGGTGCGGGTGTGCGCCCACCGTTCCCAGTGAGCTCTGTTTGACAGGACGTAATAAAAAATCTTTTAATCTTTGTCACTGTGGGTAGGCGGAGAGGCCAAAAGTCTCCATGTTTTAAAGGGAAATTTTAATTAGTATGTAAATTCGACTCACGGCATTAAAATGTCATTTGCTAAGTAAATGTTGCCGCACTCTGAGTTCAGGTATGTATTTGATCCTGTCCTGCCAAGGTGCCTTTGTGGGTTTCCCGAGTGTGTAATAACAGCATTTCAAAAACAAAATGAAATTCTCCCTCTGTTACAATGCACCCGGGTTACGGTTTCGCCGTCGGCGATGTGACTGGAATATTTTAAGGGAGCCGCCGGCGGCTCTGGCAGCCACATGAGCGTCCCCTCCTTCCTGTCTGGCTGAGACAGGCTCTGGAGGCTGTGAAGGATCCCCGAGTCCAGACCCTCAGCGCCTGGCTGGGGGCCTCGGGGTGCCCGCCAGCTCCCCGCAGAGGGCCAGACGTGAGCGGCCTCCTGGCTTGCAGACTGGAGCAGCCACACAGGAAGGGGCGGAAAAGGAGCCCCGGGGGCCACGTTTTCCTTAATTCCGGGATAAATGACGGTTTATTGCTGGGCTCCAAAGAGCAGGAGCGGATTGCCCAGCCCGCAGTGCATGGGAATTTCTCCTGATGGTGATCAGTCGTCCTCTGAGTGTTAATGAAGCATCCCTAAGCCGACCCCATGTGCACGTGCGTGTACACGTGTGTGCAGGCCTGGCCGCAGCTCCAAGCTGCCTGCCTCCCGCCGTGGGAGACCGTTCAGCTCCCCGTCCTGTCTAGACAGCAAGCATGCCAGCCGCTGCCAGGGACGAGCCTACTCTGTGTGTGTGTACGTGTGTGGATTTGCGTGGGTGTCCGTGTGTGTGCACACGCGTGTCCATGTGTGTTGGGGGTTATTCTGAAGACTACTCTCCATGGTGCCAAGGGCTGCCATGCCCAGAGCTCCTCTTACCCACCCCTGCCCCAGCCAGCTGGGGGGACGAATTGGGAAGCATGGTCTGGACCCCGAGAGGGGTGGGGACAGATGTGCCCACGGGTGAGCTGGTTCTGGTGCTGTCTGGGCCACCCACTGGTTATGAACCACACCCCAAAGGCTGCTACCCGACCCCCATCTTCTTCCAAATCGGAAAATGGCACCACAGGTCAGGGTGGCTAAGGCCCAAAGCCAGGGTGTTCTCTGGGGCTCACCTCAGGACACCATCTGCGTCGAGGGGCCCGGGAGGAGGCCAGAGGATTGAAGTCGACACTGAGGGATCCTCGGCCTCTGATGCGTCATACCTGCCTAGCCTAGCCCCAGCGCGAACTGTCACCATAAAGCAACCCCCTTTACTGCTGAATATTTGCATATGACACCCTCCCTGGGCCCCCAGTAAAGACGCATCCCTCCCCCACACTGCCAGGCTTGCCCACCTACCCTGGAGGAAGACAGTCATGTGCTTCAGAGGCACAGGCTTTCCAAACGGCCCTTTCTACGCTCTCCTCAGTGCTTCCACTGAAAAACCTTGGCGGAGGGCCTGGTGCGTGCGGGGCCCGTGTTCAGCAGTGAAGCAGGTGTCCAGCGTTGTCTGGGAGCCATGGTTTGGGAGGACAGCCAGAAGTTCCACGGGTGGGGAGCAGGACACTCTCTCCGGAGCCTGGGAGCACTAGCAATGGGGATGTGTCTTGGAGGGCTCGGGGCAGGGAGGGAGGAACCAGGAAGCAGAGGCAGACAGACCGGGAAATGCGGGGGATCCCTGGAGAAGGGACAGTGGGAGCCGGTGCGTATCTCCTCCTTCTGCCCATTGGTTGTGGACACAGCCAGCAGGAAATGTGTGGGAGCTCGTGGCAAGTCCTGGGCAGGAGGGAAGGTGCCGGGAACAGGGGACATGGTGCTTTTCAGCCCCAAGAGGCATCTGTAGGGAGGCTGCTCTCGGCCAGGCACCTAGACCCTTCCCGAGTAAAGGCCCCACTCAGACCAATGAGACCGGGCTGTCCTGAGACAGTCTCTCTGCACCAGTTCTTACTGGGGGCCATCCTGTGTCCACGCCCCCCCCACACGTGACATTTGTCAGTGTGGAGACAAGCTGGTTTGTCACACCGGGAGGGAGCAGGGTAGGCTGCAGGCACTTAGAGGGCAGAGGGCAGAGATGCTGCCAAATGAGAGAGCCCATCCCCTCGGCCCTCTGTCCTGTGTTGGGAGAGTCAGGCTGGAACTGGGACCGGGGATCCCTGACCGTGGGAGGGAGCCTCACTGTCCTCGTGGGGCGGTGGAGATCATCACAGAGCCTGTTTCAGAGATGCTGCTCAGGAAGCACCTAGCATAGGCCCCAACCCCTTCAGCAAGTGGTGGATTTCACCATTGTGCTGGAACTTTCCGCCCCTTCTGAAACACAGACAGACCCTTGCTCACACCAGACTTGCCACTCACGAGGAGGGGGTGGGGAATGGCTTGTGCCTTTGTTTCCCCAACAACTTTACCAAAAGAGCACCCTACTCTTGGCTACTTTGCCCTCAACCCCCTGCCCACATTCAGGAGTTTTCTGTCAACAGCCAGGTTTCAATATTTTTAGAATACTGAAAAGCTCTCAGTGCATCAAGATGCTTCTGTGGGCTTTAAAAGGTCACCGCATAAGGAGGATCTGGGATGAGGTTTTGCCTCCTGAAAGGAAACTCGGTCTACCTCCTCCTGGGTCCCTCTCCCCATGGGCAAAGTTGCAAAAGGCCTTTTAGCAGAGCTGGTGGATTAGCTCGTGGGCACTTCTAGGGAATGAGCCAGGGAAGCACGCACCCATGCCACCACTGCCTACCGTGGAAGTCTGAGTCAGGGATCCTCGGCTCTCACTGCACACCAGGGTCACCTGGGGAGCTCTGAAAGCGTGGGTGCCTGGAGCCCACCTGGCAAGGCAGACTTCCTGCGTACGACAGTGATCCACGGAGCCCCGGGTCTTTGAAACCCCCCAGGTGACTCCCGTGTGCAACCAGGGCCGAGAAGCACGGGCTCCAGGGCTGCAGTGGGCAGGATGGTGAGAGACAGAGTAGAGAGAGAGGCAGAACCTCACGCGAGGAGCCAGGGTTTCTGGGGAGGGGGTTGTTGGGCTCAAGTTACAGGACGGGCTTGGATAAAGTCACCTGGGTCGGCTCCAGTGTGGAGGGCACAGGAGCGCCACCCCAGTTCCCAGAGCGTAAGCCCCAGTGTGAGCTGACACCTCAACCCCACCGTCTCCTCCCACCGCGGACACGTGCCCAGGGCACCGAGCCTGTGTGGTGACGCCGAGCGCCCGGGGGTCCCACTCCGCCTCAGCTGGAGAAGCCCGGGCATGACCTTCTGGCTCTCCGCACCCCGTTCCAGTCCTCTGACCTTACTGAGAACGGCCGTCCTGCCAGGCACTGTGACAGATTTGGAGACACAGCCAGGAAAAAGAGGACCCCACCTGGAGTCGCCCTCCAGGAGCCCACGGTGGAGTGGGAGAAACGAACAACACAGGGGATCAAATAAAAAAAGCGAGATCGCTTCCGGCCGTGGTGAGCGTCCCAAGGACAATCACAGCCATCCACCCGGATGACGGAGATTATGATAAAGCCCAAGGCGGATGGGAAGGTTCGAATGAAATAACTCGTGAAAACGGGCGCGGCGTGGTAACGGGCCTCTAGCGGGTCTCCGACGGAATTCCTCGCAGCTGTCCCCGTCACACGGAGAACGCACGGCATCGGGAGGGATATCAAGGACAGAAAAGGAATCTGGGGAAAAGCGATGGAGGGTAGAGTAGGGGACCTTCTCCCGCCCCGTGGGAGGCACCAGGATCGGTGCTGGGTCCCACGTAGTTAACATTTCCCTCAACACCAGTCTCCTGTCCGTGCATAGCCCAGGAGGCCTGAAGGGTCCTCATTCGCCGGGTCACCCTGGGCGGGCTCTCTGCTGCCATCCCGTCGGAGGGAAAATCGGGGAAATCTGCATTCAGCAGGCGACTGTCCGTGAGTTGAGAAGAGCCCCGGATTCCACCCGGAACGGGGCCCCAGACTCGCCGTGTCCGTGGGCCGTGCTGGCCGCCCAAGCAGGGCTGTCCGCCCCCAGGAAATGGAGTCTGGAAAGGGGCCAGTTGAAGGTTTACCTACGTGGACGGATCCTGCGGGGTCCCCAGCGCTTGGACCGGTGCCTGGCCTCCCGCTCAGGTCACGTCTGTCGGGGGCCGGGGAGGGGCTGGGGCATGTGCCGGGCCAGCTGCGCTCAGTGACACGGCAGACGGCGGTCATGTCCACGCACTAGCTGGAGGGCCATGAGGAAGAGGCTGAGATGAGGCGCGTCCCCCTGGGAGTGTGCGGGTGCAAAATGAAGGGCAGGAACCCCGATGTTTAAGAGGAAAGAACTCCTTTCAGGATAAGTTGAAATAAAAACTGACCTCATTTTGTAAGCAGTGTGGAAAGGGGAAACTGGCTGGGGAGGGTCTAGCTCAGGCCAGGAGGGGAGCTGCTTACGTGTGCCAGTGGGAAGGCGGGGTCGCGGCGGGGGAGAGGGTGCCCCAACATAGCACAGCGGAGGGGGTCAGCCCCGCTTTTCTCCCCACGGGCCCTGGCACCGGTGAGTGGTTGGGTCACAGGCCCCCCGGGACTGTTCCTGCTGTTCTCGCCTCCACAGAATGAAGGAAGGAACCAGTGACCGAGCACTCGGCCCGGGGAAGGCTCCCTATTCACACATGCGGCTGGGGTCCAGCTGTGCCCTGAGTCTCGGGGGCAAGCCTGGGCCCGTCCTCCCTCCCTGGGCCTCACATTCCTCCTGTGCTGAAGCTGACAGACCTCTCTTGGTTGCCCTTTCCTCGGTCACCGAGCAGCCCCACGCCACATCAGCCTAGGTCATGGGGTGGAGGCCGGAGGGGCTTGCCAAATCAGGTCACTAAAACTCAAGACCCCAACCAAGTAGATCCTGCTTTGTCAGGCTCTTTATGTCAAAGCCGTGACCGTCGGGAGCCGAGGGTGCAGGGGACACGCCCGGGACAGGAAGTGGGTCTGGACTAGGCTCTAGGGCTGTTTGGATCCTGAATCCAGCTCCTTCTAGGTACAGTGTGTTTGCTCAGCAGCCCAGAGAGAGACATAAAGTTCTCAAGGTTAAGCAATTCATCATCCATCGAAATAATGCGCCTCTCAGGAAGGCATTTCTAACCTCCATCCTGCGAGCCTGGGGCCACATGTTCCCGTCGCTTACACATCGGTGTCCCCGGCCCATCGCCGAGGATCTGCATGGACTTGTTGGGCACATTCCTGTGGGCATGGGGCCTCCAAGCAGAAGGGCGGGGCTGCCCTGATCCCCATCTCACAGATAAGGAAGCTGAGCCTCAGAGAGGCTGTCCTGTGACCAAGGTCACACTCCTGAGAGAGGGGGGCCGCCGGGATTGAAACCAGATGCGTGGGAACCCAGCTCCCCACTCTGTCCTTTCTGCATCTAAGTGTCCCAACGCTGGTACAGTCGGGCCCTTTCCTCCAGTTCTTACCTGGGTCTCCCCCATTTGCATAAATGTGTAAGGACCAGAAACCCCTGACCGAGTGCCGGACGCTAACCCAGGCCACCTGGCCCCGGCCATGGAGCCCTTGACCCACGACAGACCCCCTTTCTCCCACTCAGTCATTCCCAAGACACATAGCCTAAATGGAGTGAGAATTTGGAAGTCAATACCTCTGTGAGTATTTAGAAGTTTTAGCAGAACTTTTTTTTTTTTTTTTAAGATTTTACTTATTTATTTGTCAGAGAGAGAGAGAGAGAGCAAGCAGGGGAGCAGCAGGCAGAGGAGAAGCAGGCTTCCCACAGAACAAGGAGCCTGATGCAGGATGCGATCCCAGGACCCTGGGATCATGATCTGAGCCAAAGGCAGAGGCTTAACCACTGAGCCTCCCAGGCGCCTCTTAGCAGAACTTTAAATAGAAGCCCTGGAAAGAACGCAGGCATTTTCTGCCCCAGAGCGCTGGTCCCACGGCTGGTGACAGAGCCAGGGAGAAAGTTCGCTCAGGAACACAAGAGTTAAGGGGAAATACGTGGTGACTTATCATGGCCCCCGCCCTCCTCCATCCTCAGGCCGATGCGTGATTTATCTGCGCACAGATATCAACGGGGTATCTCCGTTGGGACAAGATGATCGCATTCTTTGGGTTTAATGCTTTCCTTATGTGGTTTAAATCCTCCCCATTCACCAGCCACTCCTCGGGGGCCCATGGTCCGCGAGCCCGGGGTCAGCAGATGTGAGGTCGGCCTGGAGACTCGGCATCGTCTTGGGCTTTCAGGAACTTCCCGTCAGATGAAAACCCAGCAAGGCAGGGAAAACTGCCAGGACAATTAGGAAGAGTTGCCTGGAGGAGGCTTCTCAGATCTCTTTGAGAGGATGGGCTGCTCTTCCTTCCAAGGTTACCTGTCCAGGTAACCGCTGAATCGCCTCGCTACTCCGAGGGCCTCATGAAAAGGCTCTCGCGTAGGGAGCTGGGACTGCCAACTCTTTGAAGAAGAGAGACGGCCAAGTTCAAACCTTTGCCCTTGTAGGGCAGGATGCTCAGAGCCTGGTGGTGTAAGGTTTAAGAGCAGACTGTTTCCCGAAAAAAATGAGGCTGCTTTCTCAGCCTGGGGCTAAAGGTGACTTTTCCCTCCTCTCTTGGATGTCTAGGCAGTGAAATAAAATCGGTCCTTTGTTTATAAAGCCTCATTCCTCTAAGGGCTCTGTTTGCCTTGGAAAGAGTCGAGGAAGAAAGCTGTGGGGGGAAGTAACCTGGCTTGCAGGTAGTGGGAGCGAGGCACAGAGAGCAAGTGACTCACCCTGGGTCACAAAGCCAAGCAGTCTCCAGGAGACAGGAGTCCAGTCTGTGCTTCTGGAACATTCTGGAACATTCATCTTCCCCCTAGAGTGGGCTTTCCCAACCACACCCTTGACACTGGGGTCAGCTATTCTTTGTGGCGGGACCTGCACTGTGTGTTCTGGGAGCCTTAGCTGCATCCCCCGTCCGGGCGGCTTGACTGTAACCCCAGCCCCACACCAACCTCCCCAGAAAGGCTCGGGCCCCACTGTGCCTGCTGAGAACCACTCGCCTGGAGAAGAGAGGGACTCTCTCCGTGTTTGAAGAGCACAGGGCCTAGACCTTCGTTCTAATGATTTTCTATTTCTTTTATTTAGTCATTAAACAAACACTGCCTGGGGGCCTTGTCACAGAGGAGGGCGGGGTTGTCCCTGTGGGAAGTGCATGCAGAGTGCGGGGACACTGCGGGTAGGCGGCTGGGCCTGCAGCTGTCTGTCCCCTCTCAGGCACATTCTCCTAGAATTGCAACAACCCTCACCTCTTCCCGCAGCCGCCTCCTTTCTCACCAGCCCTCTGGCCGCTGCCTCCCCTTGGGCACCCTTTCCTGGAGCAGAACGGCACTACCCTGTTCTCACTAGGAGGAGGAGAACTTTTCACTCGACTAGGCTCCCTGCTAAGCTCCCTATGCACCACCCACCGGCACAAGCCCCACAGCCCTACAGGGAGGTGGGGGGGGGGGGAGGCTCGCGTTTCCCCTTCCCAGAGGAGACTCCACACACCCCCCACCCACCCTGGACACCATGCCTGCTCTCCGTGCCCTCCCCACACTCGCCGGCCCTCTCTGTTCTGCTCTGTCCCACCCGGGAAGGGCTTCCCACCGCATGGGGTGACCTTTGTGCGGCCCCCAGAAGCAGCCTCGCCTGGGCTGGATGAGGGATGAGAGCCCGTCCTTCACCATCCCGGCCGTCTCATCCTAGGGGCCCTTGCTCTGCACCATGCCCCGGGGGCCCCAGTGGAGGGGAGCCTGGTGCCCATAGCAGTGTCCTCCATCCACTGTCTGCCCGCCTCTGCTCAGGCCCCCCACTCCCCCCGACGTTTCCCGGGAGGGACTCTCAGGGAAACTGCCTCCAGAACTGCCTGGGTCGTGCTTGGTCTCTGGGGGAGCCCAGACAAAGAGCCAAGTGCACCTGTCGTCCCCACCTGCCTATGGAGTCCTCACACATCCTGCATCCGCTGCCTTCCTCTGACCACTTCTGTCACCCTGCGGGGTTCTTGTCCTGGGTTCAGCCCTCATCTGTCACACGTCACCCTCTCGATCTCCAGCTGCTCTGGGCGTCCCGAAGCACGGGGACCCTCAGGGTCTTTACATATGCTGCCCCGTGGCCTAGAATCCCTTCCCCCATGTGAGCACTTGGCAGCCCCTTCACTCTCCACCTCTGACCTCCCTGTCTGTCCCACGCAGCCTCCCCGGACCGGCAGCCACGCTCCCTGCTTTGCAGCGTCTGCACTCAGCTCCCCGAGATGACTTCCTCCGTGCGCGTGTGCGCCTGTCAGCTACTCCTCCCACTTCCTCGGTGCCAAAGGTGAGCTCCCCGAGGGCAGGAACCTCACTGACCTTAGTCACTGCTACATCGCCTGGAGGCCGGGGCCTGGGAAGGGTGGGGTTCGAGGGATGCTTATGGGAAGAGGGACCGCGCGGATCCTGGATGGGCGGTGGGGGGAGGGGCTTGAAAGGGGGCACTGTGAGTTTCTCCGCATTCCCAGGACCCCAGCCAGCAGGCATCGAGTGTCTTCAGGAGCCTGTCCTGGGCTGGGCACTGGGCACCTGGTCCTCGTGCCAGCTGGAAGCGGACAGCCGTGAACCAGGAGACACCGGCAAAGACTCAGCATGGCTCCCTCTGTGCCCCCTCATCGGGCAGGAGGTCCCCCCAGGTTTGAGCAGGACACCAGCACTTGGCGGTGTTCCAGGAGAGGAGAGGAAGAGAAATCCCGCCCCACTGGACAGCTGAGGATTTAGGGAAATGCATTTAGAATCGCCATCCTAGCAGCTGCCAGCCGATGACTTTTCCATGCAGACTGGATGGCTTTAATAAAAAATGAGAACTTCTCCATCTGCTCTTTAAAGATAAGCCCCCAGTTCCCCGAATCAGTGAGCGACAGAGGCCCAGGGGCCTCGGGGAGGTGGTGACAGAGCCGATTAGCCGGGATCCGGATCGGGCGGCTCTGGAGGCTGCCGGGGCCTCCCAGCCGTGGGACGGGAAGCAGAGGCCAAAGTGTGGGACTTGGGTAATTAAGATGTCATTTAGTCCTGTGATTGCCCCCTCGGGCCCCCAGGGCCATGCGCCAGCCTCTCTCCTTTGCAGCCATCAGATGGGAAATGGCCTGGTCACCACGGGACCGAGAGTGGTCTCAGGGCCCCCCCAGGAAGCAGCTTGGTGGACCCCAGGCTGGAGCAGGTCCCAAAGACGAGCCACCAGGAAAGGGGGCCATGTGCACCCCTAAAGACACGGCTGGTGGAAAGCCCCCAAACGCCGCGTATCACGGCAACTCTCCTCCGGTTATTCGAGAAGGAACGGGTGGATGTAGGCGCTGCGGGGCCTGAAGCTTACTTGGTCGGAGGCCTTCGCTGAGAAAATGAAGATAAAAGTGTGAACCCAGAATTGTTAAAGCCCTTCCCAGGACCTTGGAAGTGAGAGGCCCTGAACGTCAAGCTGCACGGAGCTTCCCAGGCTGGGAGCGTGCACACATGTGCGTGTGTGTGCATGCGTGTGTATGTGCACGGGCAGTGCTCAGCGCTGTCTCCCCACCCAAGCCTTCTTCGGCGTGGGGTTGCAGACACAGTGTGTAAGAGGTGGGATGTGTTGCTGGGAGCTGATTCTAGCCTCCTGACCCGGCTCGGGCTCCAGCCCCCCACCCCGCCGTTGAGGACTCCCCCTTGCCAACCACGTCCCAGAATTTGGTAATGCAGAATCAGAAGGGCAGTCACCAGAAATCGGACCGGGAAGGCAGAAGGGGAGGGGGAGGACTTGCCCGGAGAAGCCAGGTTTGTCTATATGAAAAGAATAGGAGTTTGGTGGACGGGAGAGAGCCTGTCACTCAACAGGCAGCGAGTCTGGAAAAGCCTGGAGCTTCTGGACCGCCAGCTCTCTGGAGTGGTTGTGGCCTGCGTCGTCGTGTCTTTGGTCACAAAGGGGATCCTGTGCTGTTCTTTGAGAGACACGGTAGCTCCCGGACTGCCTTCTGTTGACCTGTGGTTGGAGACACCAAATCTGACTCCTGGATCAGCGGGAAGCATGGGGAGTGGGTTTTAACAGGAGTGCGCTCCACCCCAGGAGGAATTCTCCAAGCCAGTTGTGTGCACACACGTGTGTGAGTAGGAAAGATCAGGTACCAGACCTTAGGGCTTGACCTTAGCCACAAAGCGTCACCCATCTACTCTCCCCTTTATGGTCTTGAGAAATCCCTCAAAATTGGAGATTATTTTGTGTTCTCCCAGAGCCGTGCTAGAACGATGTCTGACGTGCCCTGACAAAACTGATCTGATTCTCAGATATAGCATTGCACGACTTATCGTTGACTGTTGCTTCGAGCCCAGGTTCAAGAAGCGACTTGTGAACTTGGAGAAAATTAGTAAGTTGACAGTGATTGCCCAGAAGCCTTGCAAATGATTAATGACCAATAGAAAAGATAACTTTGGTTTACCTTTTTTCCCCCATAGGTCACAAGACATGAACCAGTTTTGTATCTTTTTTATGGTTTGCTTTTACCACTTTTGAACCAACTTTGTCATCCTGCTACTTCCCTCATTCATGAAAAAATTACTGTGATGTATTCTAACTGTGTGCTTCTCTGAGAGTTATGTTTTTGACTTTTTGAATATTTTACCTTGATATTAGTGTCCTTTCTCTAGTCTCTTTGGCAGTAAACTGATTTTATACCCCCTAAGTTATTCCAAATAAAAAAGCCTGACTTATGGCATAGGCACATCCTCATGTAAACTTCTCTCAGGTCTATCTTCTTTTCAATTCTCCATTTTTTTTTTTTTTAAAGAATCCAGGTTGTGCTTTCAAAAGTAATCCATATAACCTCTTGCTCTATGAGGGTCAGTATTGGTTAGTTAAAACACGCAGCTGAATAATCAAAAGGTACTTGCCCTTTCAAAGGACGTTTAAGGGATCCAGATGGGAACTCACAAGACACTGCTGAGAAATGCCCTCTGCCTTCTCTGGAACTCTGTCATGCCCAGCACTGCTTCTGAGCCCCTCATTCTCACTGTTTCAGCCCTCACACACTGCTCTCGGACATGCTCCTCAATGACTTGTGCTAGCAATGCATTTGACTGCAAGCAACAGATAACTATAAGAATACTTACTGTTCACTTAAACAGGTGTATACAATTGTAGGGCATGTTTAGACACTCAACAATAGCCATCAAGGATCCAGGCTTTGCCCCCTCATATACCCAGTGAAACTTTGCCCTCTGACTTATTGCCTCATTGTCACAAAGTGGCTGCCACAACTCCAAACACCATGCCCTCACATGCAGCATTCCCAGCGGGAAGAAGAGGGCAGAGACCAAAGACCTTCTCCCCAAAAGATCTGGTCTTTTTATTCAGGAAGAAAATTGTTCCCAGATGCAACCCAGTAGAATTTTTCCTTTCTCCTATTATCTAAAATGGCCACTCCTTATATAAGGGAAGCTAGAAAAGCAAGCATTTGACTAAGTAGAAAAGAATCACCATGGCCAGGTGAGGCCAAACACGACACACTCCGTGGGACAAGTAGGGATCTGCTCCCAGCCTTGGGCCGAGCACTCACATACTGATCTATTTCTAGTGAACACGTGCCGTTGGTACCGTTGTTTTCTGATTTATGCAGGAGGGATAAAGAAGGTCAGAGAAGTTAAGTGGCTCATAAGGAAGTGGCTGAGCTGAGATTTGGCTCAGGTCACTATGACTTCAAACCTGTTTCTTTTTTTAAACCCTTAATACCCTACTTTTTGTCTTAGGAAGGGGAGGGCAGGGAGAGCGATGGATGGCTGGGCGGTGGGCTGCGAGGCCAAGACCCTCAGGAACCTCGCCCAGGCATCTGGGGCCCACCCCTCACAAGGCTGGGGTCCCCAGCTCCACGTGTCCTGCCTTCCTGCTTTCCTGTTAGGCTCTCTCTCTCTCTCATGCCCTCTCCTTTTGGAAGGGCGTGGACTCTGTCGCATCACCGTCTAATTCAGAGGACTCCGTAGCCTCCCTTGGCATCAGAGGTGGGATGGACTCTCGAGACGCTCTTGTCCTCAGGGCCAGCAAGGATGGACTCTGTGTGACTGTCAACATCAGGAGGGGAAGAGAAATGTCAGAATCAGTCTGGGCCCCTTGGGGGCTGAGTTCTGATGGCCTTGATGGGGCTGTATTTTGGGAAGTTGGGTCACTATCAGGGCAGGGAAAATGCAATGGGGACATGGCTAACTCTGGTGGCACATCCTTCTGCTCTAACAGCCTAGAAAGAGAACCTGGGTGACCACAAAAAGCGCCAGGTTTGGAGATCCAGGTTCGAGGTCTTGTGCCCCTCCTCACCAATCACGTGACCTTGGACAAATCATTTCCCATCGTGAGCCTGTTTCTCCACCTGTAAAACAAAGGGCAACCGTGGTGCCCCTTCACGGGGAAGCCCCAAATCTGAAAGAACAGATGTTCAGAAAGCCTTCTGCAGGGCAGGGTGCGGCATTCAGAAACTCACCACCGTTCCTGCCGCAGCTAAACACTTCCTGCAGCTGGTCTTAGGTTAGACAAACCATACGATCAATCACCCAAAGCTTTTCCCACCCTGCCCCTCCTTTCTCTCCTTTCTGTGTCCTGAATCTGCTCTTTAGGCCACTCCTGTGGGCTCTCCTGTCTCTCCTGGGAGGATGTGTTGGGCATGGCAAGCAGAAAAACCCAGACTCTAGAATCCTCCAGAATCTTCCAGAATCCCAGTCCCGCAGCTCATTTGTGCTCAGACCCTGGGCAAAGTGCTTTGTTTCTCTACACTTCCGTGTTCTTTTCTTCTGTGGGAGAGGTGATTCGGAGAATGAAGTGTGATCCAAACTAAGAACCGGCCGCCCCACCCCCACCGAGGTCCTGGCCCCTCCCTGGATCTCCATGAAGGTCAGTGCTCTCCCCTCTTGGGACGGGACTCCTCCCCCGGTCACACCATAGGTGAGATTGGGTCCCACAGTCTCCAGAAGACACGACTGAGCAGTGGAGTGGGAGAGGACACTGGGGTGGTTAGTTTTTGAGAAACGGGGGAGAGGGACTCTGCACATGTGGCCGAGCGCCTAGGGAGTTGCTTCCCACAGGTGCTGACTCACCAGGAAGCTTTCCCCAAGGTTCCCCACATTCCGCAGGCCTCGCCTGGGGGGAGCGGAGCGAGACTAGGGGAGGACAGGCAGGAGAGCGGGGGCTTGTCTTCTGCACCCCACCCGCCGGCGGGCCATGTCCCGGAGTGTGCTGAGCCAGCAGATTGGTTTGCATGGGAATGAAAAAGTCCATGTTGACCCGGCTAGGTTTTCTTCACTTGTGCCACTCAGGGCTCTGTGAAAACCCTTGAATTGAACGTGCCGTGTTTCATGCTCGGGAGGAGGCAGGGAGGGAGTGAGGGTGGATGTCCTCTGGGTCATCTGCCCTGCAGTCACCACCTGAACCCCCCGCCCCCGCCAGCCCGGGGACCCTCGCCTCATCCCCTGAGCCCGCCTGGCATGTATCTTCACCCTCCAGCCCAGCCCCCCTGCTCCCTCCCGGGAAGCTGGGCACAGTGATCGCTCATTGAATGATTCGATGGTGTTTCATACAGGACATTTTTAACGCAGGTGTTCATGTGTTGGGGAGAAATTCTCCAAAGGAGGAATCATCTCTGTTCGATCTGCCACGTCCCCAGGGTCCCAGGGATCCTACAAGCATCCAGAGCGGTATTGTCCCACGGGGTAACCAATCCACGTCCTGTTTTGATCGTAATGGAAATGAAATGAGATTTTTAAAATTCTCCTCCCAGTCGCATTCGCCAGATGTGGCAAGTGGGTTCCAGATTGGGCCATAAGGACGCGAAGGCAGTTCCGTGGTCATGGAAAGTTTGATTGGACAGCCCCGCACTTGAGGAAAGCCCTGGGTTGTGGTGGTTTTTTCAATTCTCCATTTTATTAGTGCTTTTTTAGTAGCAACTCTTTGTCCTAAAGCACTTAGAAAATACAGAACCCCACGAAAGAGCAAAGAGGGACAGTGATGCACTGAGTCCCTGAGAGCCCAGAGCAGGGACCCAGTGTTGTCACCACTGGACACTCTGTTGCTCAGCCACTGAATGTACCCAAGGAGGGGCAAGGACGTGAGGAAGGAATGAAGAGGACCCGTGAAACATCCCGCAGCATTTGAGGGATTTGGTTCAGGGCAGCCAATGGGCAGGGCAGCCTGGGAACGTAGCTTCCGGAGGAGGGGGTGGGTGGACGTGGGGGCAGTCACTGGTGGCCCGTGGACTGAAGTGGGGTCCCCCAAAGTCATATGTCAAAGCCCTAACCCCAGTGGGACTGTCTTTGGAGGTAACGAAGGTTAAATGAGATGGTCAGAGTGGGGTCCTAATTCAGTAGGACCAGTGGCCTTGATAAGAGGAGGGGGAGAAAGGGCTGTCTGCTCCCGCTTCTGGGACTATCTACCAGCCAGGATGAGCTGCCACCAGACCCCAGCGCGTGGGCACCCAGATGGATCTCTGACCGTTCCAGAAGGTTCCAGCTCCTTGATTTCTGGGCAGCAGGACCCACGTCAGGCTTCTGACCTCCGGAACCCTCAGAGGATAAAACCGTGCGGTTTCCAGCTGTGAGGCCTGTGGCCATTCGTCGGCCTGCAGCTGTAAGAGACGACTTGGCCGGGAAGCCCGCGAGGTGTGGATGGCAGACTTCACCGAGTGCGGCTCCTCCGGCGAGGCCGTCCGTTTCCGTGTTTGGAGCTTGTTTGCTCAGCGAATAGATGGCTCACCCTTCGGTCCTCCCAGCAGACCCGGTGGTGGGGACGGCGAAGTGGCTGGTGGCAGATTTGAAAGCCGTGCAGTTCTGGCTCTCCCCCACCTGCTCGCTGTGTGACCTAGAAAAAACCACTTGCCGTCTCTGAGGCCTCGCCCTTCCTGCCCCGTACACAGCCTCGAGGTTAGGGCTTCTGTCCTCGGCGGGCGTTCCTTGACCCTCTGCCACACAGCAAGCTCCGTTCCAGGGACCGAGGAGACTGTGACGTTCCAGGAACCAAGCTCCTGACCTTTGTGGAGACTACGCTCTGGTGGGTTCGGCGGGGACGGGGTGGGTAGAATATCATTCAGGCACTGGACCAGGCCCGTGGTAGGCGTTCAAGCGACTTCCTCACTGAAGGGATCAGAGCGGTTTCAGTGTCTGAAGTTGACGTGAGCAGGTGCAGGTGGGAACTGGCGTCTGAGTTTTGTGCCCCGGGTACAGGGCGCGGGGGGGTCGGGGGGGTGTCCTGCAGGAAGGGCTCCACTGTCTGACGCGGTCCAGCTTCTAGTGTTTCTTTTTATGGTGCAAAGAATCCCCAAAGTGTGTTCGATTCGGGCAGCCCTGCTTCGGGCTGTGTGGCCGGCAAGACCTTGGAGGCACAGCCCCGTGGGCCTTGTTCCCTGACTCAGCCTGAGGTTCCCAGGAAATGGCCTTCCGAGGTCTCTCTCCCTCCCCACAGGGAGGTTGCCAGACCTCGGCCCTTTTGGGAAATCACTGGCACGACTCCCAGAACAAGATCAAGGCCTGCCTCTCCTGGGTCCCCGACAGCCTTGGCTCCCATCAGCAGAGGCTCGAAGCCGAAAGTCTGGGGTCAGTCTCAGCGCCAGGGGATTTGTGGGGGGACAGGGTCATTCGCTGGGGGCCAAAAGCCAAACAAATCCTCACGTATGTTTGCTTTGGCCAACTTGGTTTTTGAAACCAGAAAAAAAATTGACGCTGATCCCCAGTTCCTAGCTTCCTTGGAAAGTGGAATGGAGGTGGGGTGGGACCTTGCACCCTGGGTCCTGGGACCTGATCCCGCAGCCACCAGGCCCCCTGGGCTTCTTCTCTTCTTTATGTTACCTCGTTGGCAGTTGAATTTCTGGCTGTTTCCAAACGCAGCCGTTCTCAGTGACAGCGGATTGGCTGCTGGCGGTCTTCGGCGATGTCTGCTGACGTTCTCAGTCTTCACAGATGGGAGCCTGGGACTGCCACAGCATCTAGGGGGTGGAGGTCTGGGGCAGCAGGGAGTAAGCCCGCCCCATGCAAACTCTGCTGGAAGGAGACAGGTCTGACTTTGCAGAGCCTGAGGCAAGGCTTGGGTCCCGACAGTCTTGTAACCGTGATCCCACCAGCAGAGGGGAGTGAATGGGGACACTGAGGCAGACGGAAAGAGAAGAAAGAAAGCCATGGGTAGTCCCCCCGGCTGGGTCTGCTGAGGGCATCCTGGCTCAAGCCGGCTGGGGTCCTCGGTGATGTGTGGGCGCACTCAGAGCCCACTGTGTAGGAACGAAGTGGGTGGCACTGACCACCAGCTCCTCTCCGATGGGTGAGGGTGATCTCCCTGGACCCTGGCATCAGGGCTGCATCTGCTCACCTTGAATTGGGAGCCTGGCTGTGGGCGGCCTTGATAGCGGAGCTCTGCCTCCAGCCACAAAGCCCCCGCTGGTCCACGGCGCTCCAGCCCGGGGCCTCAGACCCCAGTTGGGGAGAGCTACGGGGAGAAGTCACACCAGAGCTTAGATCTGCTGTCCATGAACTCAGCCTCTACCCTATAGAGCTTGACCACACCCCCTAACTCAGAAACTTCTAACCACGTTTCTTGAATCTTCCAACCAAGAAAATGTGATGCAAAAGAGAAAGCATCGCAGTCTGGCCTCCAGGACTGAGGGACCCTGGAGCTCATGGCCCTGGGAACTTGCTGAATTTCTTTAACTACGAAGCTCAGTCTGGGCTGACCTTGAGTCTGAGCAGGTGAAGAGCCCGCAGCTTCAGAAACGGACCCGTTATGGGCAAACAAAAGAAACTGTGCTCAGATGGCCCTGGTCAAGCTCACAACTTTCTGTTCAGAAATTCCAGAGGTTCTCACAGTCTGCCTGTGCTCCCCTCTGTTGCCTCTCAGGAGGAACAGGTTGGAGCCGCACTTCCTGGGTCGGGGGACCCTGGTCCCCAGGAATGCTGGAGGCGTGCCATCTTGCTGGTGGACCAGGAAGCCAGTTCCCCACACCCCCTTGGGGCAGGGCTTCCAGCACCCTCGAGCCTGCAGGGAGGTAAGAGGAAGCAGCCTCTCGGGCTGCGAAGGCTGACTGTTTTTCCTTTTGGAAATACCATCAAAGCCGGGCCCCACCGCCCCCTCCTTCCGCCGCCCCCAAGGTTATTCATGAAAGAATTAAAAATGAGCCCAATGCAAAGGCAATCTGAGTAATAAATGTGTTGAGACAACTAGACAGCCTGTTGGAAAGAAGATAGAATTAATCCATTCTTCATCCCGAACAGAAGAGTAACCCTGTGTGGATCAGAGACCACACGGGAAACAGTGACTCCGTCCAAGCGTTCGAAGGGGTTCCCTCTTACGTGGGTGATTTCTTTAAGCTGGGTGAAGGGGGAGACTTTCTGATAAAAAATCAGGACTGATAGTTTGATACAAATTTAACGACATTTTTATTAATTTAATAAAAAATTCTCACATGGCAGAAAGCACTAGATGTGAATTTAAAGGACAAAGGGTAGAACTGTGAGAAATTCTCTGCCATACATATCAGAGACAAAGCATTAACACTGTTTAAAATACAAAGAACAGGGGAGCCGGCTGGCTCAGTCGGTTGGGCATCAGCCTTCGGCTCAGGTCATGATCCCAGGGTCCTGGGCTGGAGGCCTGTGTCGGGCTCCCTGCTCAGCGGAGAGCCTGCTTCTCCATCTCCCTCTGCCTGCCACTCCCCCTGCTTGTGCTCTCTCTTTCTGTCAAATAAATACATAAAATCTTTAAAACATAAATAAATAAAATAAAATACATAAAACATTAAAAAAAAAGGCAAGGAAAACAGATCAAAAATACTAAAGGAAAATGACCAAAAGACCTAAACACATGATTCACAAAAAGAGATATAAAATGGCCCTTTTGTATATGAAACAGACCAAGTAAGGTAACACCAGTGTCAGCCCCACGGAGAAGGAGGCCCATTTCTCACCCCGGGGAGTGGCCAAGGTCCAGCGCTCGGCCGCACCTCCATCGCCGTCTGCAAGCCTGGGACAGGCGCGCTGGCCTCGCAGGCGGGAGTGCAGAGAGCGTCCGCGCTTGCGGAGGAAAACGAGGTGAAATCACACAAAATTGAAAACACGCACCTGCCTCCAAACCAGCCACCTGGCTTCGGGGAATTTAAGCTGAAGACCCGCCTCCCGTGGTCCGCGACCCACACAAGGGCGTTCTCACTCGGTTGCCTGCCCTCGAGGGATATCCCGAGCCCCAGGGCACCCACATGCGGGAGCAAGGAACCAAGGCCCCTTTACCTCAGGGCGCAGGACGCAGCTGTGGAGAAGGGCGGGCGGGACTTCGGGGTGATTTGCAGGAGGCGTTTCCCTCTCTAAGCATCAGAGGGCCAGGGAGGGCAGGTACTGCGTGTCCTGCCTCCTGTGGAAGGAAAGGCGAACTAAGAAAACAGGTAAGCAGAACACGACGCACTTGATCGCGGGAGCCTGGAGTGGGGGGGGGGGGGCCAGGATGGACGGTCTTTGCTGGGTGTGCCTCTCAGTCCAGTTGTGACATTTGGGAATGCGGTGATGTCCAAAACCTAAAAACATATCCCCAAACACAAAATAAAATCGTTAAGAATGGGGGAGAGGGGGAGGAGGATGGACGAATGAAAAGGAACGAACAGGTGAGCTCGAGTGCGTTGCAAATGAGCACCCTAGCCACCCCGAAAGAGGAAAGGAGAGAAGACAAGGAAGCAAGAGCTCATCCTACTAACCCACACCCGCGGTCCTGGGCAGCACCCGGCCCCAGGGCTCGAGGCTGAATGATACGCAGCTCCCAAATGGGTGTTTTTGGAGTGCTCTGAGCAGCACGAATGTGAAGTTGTTGGGGGTCGTAGAATTGAGCATAGGAACAGGTGTGATGTGATTTTTCCAGAGCCGGGATCCGAACCAGGGAAGAAGGGGCATCCGACGGCTGGTGTGGGGCATGCACAACTGACGTGAGCTTGGGTGTGCCCAGGGCTCCGGACAGTAACTTCTTAAAGGAAAGGACAGGACACAGGATGGGGCGGTGAGGCCTTCAGACCGTCTGTGCACTCGGCGCTGCCATGTCTTCCATACCGATGGAGGGTCCCTGAGCCAGGATGCCCGGGGAAGCATCCCATGCTGGGGAGGCGATAGGCTGGCATCTATGACACCAGCATCTCAGTCATTTGCACGAAGCCTTCCAGACAGGACCTCGACTTCGGCTGGAAAGCTGAGGGACCTTGAGCATGCTGGCGGTTGGACACGTCACCCTGCCAGGCCCTGGCCTGACAGCAAGGTTCCGGGGCTGCAGAAACAGGGGGATCTCACAATCTCCAAGATGCCTTTCCGTGTGGTGTGTGGTATGTTCACACAGCCACGTGTGCGTATGTGTGCGTGTGTGTGTACGCGAGCAACTATGTCTAGATCCAGACGCCCGGTGTTTCTTAGCTCTGTCTACTACAGAGACCTAGAAACAGACACCCCATGGTGACAAGTGCCCCCTAGTACTGAGATCTGGGCTCCGAAAACCATTCCCCATGAACAGGAACAGGCTACTCAGAGAAACAGTTACTTCCAAGGCCAGGGCAAGGAAGGTTCTAGATCAGCCTCAAATAGCTCCTTACTGGGGCATCTGGGTGGCTCAGTGGGTTAAAGCCTCTGCCTTCGGCTCAGGTCATGATCTCAGGGTCCTGGGATCGAACCCTGAGTCAGGTTCCCTGCTGAGCAGAGAACCTGCTTCCCTTCCTCTTTCTCTGCCTGCCTCTCTGCCTACTTGTGATCTCTGTCTGTCAAATGAATAAATAAAATCTTTTAAAAAAAAAAAAGCTCCTTATTCCACAAAGTCAGGATGTGCTAAGAAAAAGTGATGTGAATAGGTCATGAGAGAACAAAGGGGGCTTCAAGTGGTTCCCACTGGCCAAATCCGGGACAATTGAAACACCCAAATTATTAAGAACAGTAGTGAATTATGTACCATTGGGGGGGAAATGGGAATTCATGCATCCGTATCAATAATAAGGAAGGGGGAAGGAAGGAGGGAGGAAGGGAGGGAGGGAGGGAGGGAGGAGGAAGGGCTCGTGCTTCAAGTAGAAGACGGAGCACAGACGGAGCTGTGGCAGGTGCTCGAGTGGGGAACATTTTGCAAACCACGGTGGTGGAAAGCGTTCAGGGCCCCGGTCCCCGATGGGGCTTTGGGCATTTGTGGGGGAGCCAGATATCTGGCGGTCTTAAGAAAGAATCACAGTGTTGCTGTCAAAGAGCCTGGCAGTATCTTGACCCGGGGACTGATGTCCCAGCTCAGACTGAGGGGCTCCTGGGCAGCACACACGTCACCGTGTCGTGGACCGGCCCGAAGGCCTGACCTCATGTTAACCGCATGGAAAACATCAGACGGACCCCCGGACAGGAGCACTGCATTGTTTTTTTTACAAAAGGGATTGGGGAGGAGGGGCTCTACTTTTCAAAAAAGTCCAAGCCATAACAAAGACTTAGGAAGACTGCACAGCTATTCCGGGTTCCGGGAGGCGAGAGAGCCATAATGATTAAATATAAAACCCAGGTTGAGATCGAATCCTGCCCGGCAGGAGAAAATCCTGGGCAGGGCGGTGCTGGGCCGATTGCTCAAACTGGTGAGTGGATGGAGGGTCGGTTCGAAGCCTCGCACTCGTGGTCAGCTTCTTGACGTTTCCCCCCTGCGCTGGGACTGGACAGGACGATACTCCTTTTCTTGCGGAACGCACACCCCAGGCTGGCTCAGAAAAATGCACTCACATGTTTGTGGGGTGGGATTCGGGGGCGAGACCGAGAGAGGAACGAGGACGGAGGAAGAACGAGCAACGAGAAAGCGCGGGGATAAATGATCACGTCGGGAAATCCGAGTAAATGGTAAATGGGGGCCCTTGGTATGATTTTTGTTTATTTCCAACTTCGTTGTAAACTTTGAAGTTATTTCCAAATAGAATTCTTTAACCAGGAGCCCTGCGTCTGTTCCAAACAGTATTGCCCTTGAGATGCCCTGAGTTTTACCGGTGTTCCACCCCCGGGGCCCGGCCTGTGGACCCCGACTCTCCCTCAGTGGAGAAAGATGCCCCGGGGGCCCCTTGTTGGCCCATGTCAGGGCTGAGGAACATGGAAGTGTCCTCCGAAATCGGAAGGAAGCAGGGGTCCCAGAACCCCGTGAGCCCCTGGGGACGGATCTGTCACCGGCACCTGAGCTGTGCTCAGCACTTTCTCTTCTCTGGTCCCTGGACCTGAAGGACAAGCCAAATGGGGGCCACTCATGGGCCATCCACATCCCTTCTCTCTGACTTCTCTTTCTGGAATCCGGTCGTACCCCAGCCCCCAAACACCCTGCAACAGCCGACCTCACACAGGCCTTCTGCTGGCCCCTCTTCTCGCAGTGTGGTCCTGGGGCCGGTAGCATCACTGCCCGCTTCCACCACCCGGAACTGCTCGGACGTGCAGAATCCTGGTCCCGGGTCTGTCCCACACCTGCTGAACCCAAGTCTGCATTTTAACAAAACCTCCTGGGGGTTGTGTGGGTACAGGCACACCTGAGAAACCCTGACTTAACCCATTTAACTTAAAAAAAAAAGTCACATCCAGAAAATGAGGGCTAGGGTAGCAGTTCCTTTAAGCGTGTAAATCCCAGGGGCTGTAATTTCCCGGGGCTGTAATTTCCCAGGGCTGTAGGGTCTGTGGCCAGACGGGGGTCTCCCTGGCAGGTGGCCGGGCTGGAGGCCCCAGCACCCACCATCTCACACCTGTAGGACAGTATGGATTGCTGTGGGACATCTGGAAGGACCCCCTCATCCCAGTGCCTGTGTGACCTGGAGTCGGGGAGGAGTTACCCCACTCAGACTGGAAAGAAATCCTGCTCTCACTAACTGAAGCCAAAGACATGAAGATCCTCGTTTACTACCAACAAAACAACCATCTGGAATTCGCTAAAAGCATCTGGAACCAAAGGGGGCCTCAGGTGATTCGAGTTGTTAGTCTTGGTTCAATGTCCTTTGTGACCAAGAGAGATTTTTGTGGACCGAGGGGTCTTCTGTGGTATAGATGGGAGCCGGGTCTATCCGGGCTGAGCGGCTAGCCCACAGCTCATCCCCGTTCTGCCGTTTGCTAATCACACCACCGTGGGCAAGTTACGTAAGTGACCGGGGCCTCAGTTTCCCCTTTGTACAACAGGGATGATCACACCAGCTCCCCCATTTGTGGGGACTGAGGAAGTCAGAATGTGCAGAGCACTTAGCACAGAACAGTGCCCAGTGCTTGCTGCTGGGTGGATGGTTCTGTGTCCCGCTGTGGGGGCACGGCGGTGGGGGCGGGCGGCACTGCGCTGGTGTCGGCGCAGCAGGCCAAGGTCTCCATCGGGCCTCCTGATGACCTTCAGCTGTGCTGCCCACTCGTAAAGCAGGAGTCATAGTGACCGGTATGTCCCCTGGGATTCTCCCCCCATGCCCAGCACTCTCACTGTTCCCACTTTGTAGCTGAGAAAAACACCTGAACAAAGGAGCTTAGAGATGTCCAGAGATTAGACACTCCCCAGCCCCCGCTCCCGCCCGATTGTCAGGAAGCAGGTGACTTCCACTGGGTTTGGGGAGATGAAGGTTGAGAGGACAGCATAAGGGAAGGCTCGAGAAAGCCCAGGGAGCTGCCTGGTCTGCAGATCCGTTCACAGAAGCCCTCAGTGAGCACCAGCATGGGCTCCAGATGCCTTTTCCAATGAAGTTCTTAAAAGTGGGGGGATGCGGGGCACCTGGGTGGCTCAGTGGGTTAGAGCCTCTGCCTCTGGTTCAGGTCATGATCCCAGGGTCCTGGGATCGAGCCCCACATCGGGCTCTCTGCTCCGAGGGAAGCCTGCTTTCTCCTCCCCCTCTCTGCCTGCCTCTCTGCCTACTTGAGATCTCTGTCAAATAAATAAATAAAATATTTTTTAAAATTTTAAAAAGAAGTCGGGGGGGGGGTGCCAGGGAGCTCCACCTTCAGGAAGAAAGATGGCTCAGGTGATCTTTCAAAGGGGGTGTCCAGAGCCACGCACTGCACAGGGCAGAGGAACCCCAGGACTGCAGTCCTTTCCCCAAGGCACTGATTTTGTGACCGCCATTCTGTTTCCTGGAAAAAATGAGAGTCAGACCCTCGACATGGAAGCCACCATGGGCCTGTCTCTGAGGTCAGTTGGAAGGACAGGGCATAGGGTTGTCCCCAAGGACCAAAGAGGAATGAAGACACAGGGCTACTAGAATCCTCTCCATGTCTCCAATCCCCGGGAAAATCTTCTGAGGATGTGTGCATCTCGTGGGAGGGCAGCTCTCAGTGGAAGCCCAAGAAAGCCCGAAGCTCTTGTAGGACCCAGCACCACAGAGTAGAGGCTGGGAGGGCCCATAACCCAAGCTCATTATGGGGACAAACCAGAGGTGACTGTGTCCAGTTGCCAGCCCTCCCCACATTTGCAGATGCCGAGCAGAGAGTTTTGGACTCCTACTGAGTGTGTGAGGGGCCTTGGGGGCAATCTTTTTTGAGGGCATGAGGGAATGGCTGGTGATATTTGGACTCTAGTTCTACACCCACCCAGAAGCTGACAGCAATGTCTGTAGACAAAGCAAATGAGTAGACAAATGGCCTGGGCAGGTGGGGGATGGGGGGACTTCTCTTGCGGGGTGGGGAGGGTTTGTTTCCTGCTCACTAAGAATAAAGGGAAAGAGACAATGCAAGACGCTGAGACCCCATTCATGACTCCAAAGTCAGGTTTAACGCTCCTAGACAGTTTGGTTAGCTTCAGGTAAAACTGAAAGTTTTTGGAGACAAAAGGATACCCCCCCAAATCAGAAGCAGGATCTGATGGGCCGAGCGAGCGTGGGGGAGGTGCTGGGGGAGGTGCTTGCCAAAGGTCAAAGTCAAACTTATTTGCCTGACCTTGGGGACAAGCCTCTTAATGAAGCAGCTTTCCTGGGTCCCCAGAGCAAGACAGTCACCTTGCACCCTCCCAGACCAAGGAGGCGATCTGGAGGTGAGTGGGGACCTGGGGACCTGCAGCCGCCTTTCCACCAGATTCCATTTTCTGACCGTGCTCAGCGTGGCCTTGGAAAAAAAATAAAAGGAAAGGAAAGAGGAACGAAGGGGATGGAATGAATTACCCAGCATATCAGACGCTTCAGATGAAGCCCACGACCTCGCAGAGTCTTGCATGAAATCTTACAAGTAATATAAACACAGCAGCAGCCCAGCTCACCCCCAGAAATATTCGATAATAAAACACAGCTGGCGGCGCTGGCCTTTCCCAAGCGAAGTTTGTCATTCTCACCACTAGAAATGCTGACCGAGACAAAACCTGTAAAATGAAAGCCAGTTTTCTCCCCCTCGCCCCCAAAGAGGGAGATTTTTTCTGAACTGCACAGTAAATATTCATAGAAAATTGGAATGATCCATAAAAATAATCAAGAACAGAACCTCTTCTTGAAGCCCTGTGTTGACCAAGTATTCGTGAGAGACCTTGGTTCAGCCTGGCTAGGATCATCGCTTTGATCTCAAGTCTGTGTCTTGACTATTAAGATAATGATCCCTGCAGTCCCTCTCCTTGGCTCGCCCGAGGATAATGAAGCCAGAGCCTTCCTAGCTGACCTGGCAACGGTGGTTGGCCGGTCGTCCCGGGATTTTATAAGAGTAACATCTTGCGACTGTTAATGTGCAGAGAAAGAAGCAGATGTGGAAGATGAGAAACACCTGGAAGCACGGCTCTATCTTCTTGCCTCAAAGCTGCCCACTCCCCGGGGTCCCAAAATGGCAGCAGGAATTTTGGCAACAAAACGAAGTTGGGGGTGGGGGACGCAGGGAGGGAAGGAAGTGGAAAGGACCCCCAGGGCCACAGCATTCTGTGTTCTCAGGTTTTTTTTCTCGTGGGGGAGACACATACAATTCAAGGACACACAGTCAGCGCAAGGCATGGGCCGTGGCGGAAGGCAGAGCAGTGGGAACAGCAGCGGTGAGTGAGGCAGACAGGGAGCCGGGAAGAGAGTAAATGAGGCAAGGCGGGGCTTTCCGGGGAGCAGGGAAAACTGAGAGTTTTGAGCCCAGAAGATAGATTTTATTCAAATCTCTGCCCCTGAGATCCCAAAAGTAAATTTAAAGAAATTGACTTCATTTAAAAAAAAAAAGCACATGAAGCAAAGGAATTCAGAGAAGCACAGGGCAGGGAAGTCAGAAACATTGGCTGAGAGCATGGAAAGAAGGAGTCTCAGAGGAGGTGACATTCAGGCTGGGTTCTTGAGGGATGTGTAGGAGTTTTCCATGGAGACTGACCTCCAGGCACAGAGCCTCAAAGGCAAGGGAGAGCCCAGCCAGTGGCCTGAGAGCATCAAGGACATTCAAATGTAAGATGTCACACCTCCCTGACTTCTTTGAGTTTTCCTGACACAGCATCCCTGACACAGGGAACTCTGCTCTAAGCCCCTCATGGTATCTTCTTCCTCCTCTCTCTTGTGCTCATCCTATTCCCCCATCTCAGTGGCTGGCCTGAAAGGGGGTTTTGATGAGGGAGCAGATACAGGACCCTGGGAGTGAGCACAGGAAGGAAATCATCTTTCTACTACTTGCTGGCGTCCTAGTCCCATCCTGTGCCCTTTATCCAAGGCTGTTTTGGGGTTAGCCACCTCTCCTTGCTGGCCAGAGGAATCCAAGTGTTAACAGCCATCGAAGACCAGAGAGGAGGCCTCAGATGGTTGATGGGGACTCATGGAAGGTATCAGAGTGGATTACAGGTGTTCTGCTCAGGATGCTGCAGCTACATCTGCCTCCCAGGGCTTGTGGTCCACCAGGGCCAGAAGATCCTCCTTGGAGAAGGAGACACCGTCACATTCTCCAAGAAAAGAATTCAATAGATCAGTGCCCTGACCATCTTCCCACTTAGCTACGCCACAAAAATGCCCCCTCCTTCCCTGAGAAAGGAACATTTCCACCCGGACAGTAACTGGGGCGATGGCAGACCACCACCTTTTGTAGAAAACAGTCTTGTGTCAAGCTGCGATAAACCAGAAGCTCGTAGCTCAATAACTACCCGCAATTCACAAGGAAACAAGCGTTCTGTGTGTTTGCGGTGTGCAATTTATAAACTCCCCTTGCTAAAACGATGCTCAGAGCTTCCCGCAGGGCTGGACGTGTTCTAGATCTTGATCAGGTCATGGCCATGCAGGTGAACACGTTTGTCGAAAGCTGGGGAACTACAGAGTTAAAACGGGCCCATTAAGTTTCATGTAAATTCACCTGGACTAGGACAAGAGTGTCGGAGGAGTAGTGATGTTCAGTACTGCGTCCTCTTGGTCAAATACAGCCGTGTCACCGCATTCCGCTTGGAGCACCTGTAGCCTTTGGTGACTTTGGTGCCTCTTCCTGCCTGTGGTTTGCTGGCCACGGACTGATTCAATTATGCCAGGTGTTCAGAGAAAAGGGAAACAGAGATGGCCCTGCCTTTGGATGCTGTCATAGGCATGAAACAGAATGACAGGGCTGTGAAGGGGGACACATTGTGACTTCAAAACAGTAATTTTCCTTGCAGCGAGGAGAGACTGTGATCACTTTTTTTTTTTTTTAAATTCCATAGTTATTCCTGCTTCGCCTTCACTCAGGGGCGAGCGATGCGATAATCATGGAAGTGTTCAGACAGCAATCGCCCTGTGCTGCCGGCGCGGTCACAACACACACAGTGAGGCCGTCATCGAGGGCGCAGGGTCTCCTCCGCAGCAGACGGGCGGGCAGTGGCTGAGCAGCGCCCTGGGGGGACACGCCGCCCGCATCTCAGTGCGGCCGCCCCCTGCCTGGCTTCTCTCCCTCTCCCCTGTCTGCGGCATCTCCTTTGTGAGAAAAGCCTCGTGGCCCGAAGAGCTCTCGGGGTAGGAGATATGACCACTTTTTCCTTTGGTTGGTGTCGAGCACCAGCAAGACCCATGAGGGGACAAGCGCCCAGCTCTGGCACTGCAGATCCCGTTCTGCCCTCCAAGGGCGCCCAGAGTGGCTACCTTCCGGCCACATTTCGAAAGGGTTAATCAAGCCTGACAGGCCTCCCTCCCCGCCTCCCTCCACCCCTCCGTTTCTGCATAGGCTCGGGGAGTGCGGGAGGGGGTCCACGGATGAGCCTATTTCAGTTCAATCAATAAAATATCGTTTAAGGAAATGAAGTTAAGTACGTTATCTTTCCTTTACATGGTTAGGGCTCACCCAGAGCCTGCCAGAGACACAGGTTCCCGAAGGTGACAGGTGTCTGTCATCAAGCTGCTGCCTTGGAGAATAAATTCATTTCCCTGAAACACAGAGTCCAGGGCAGGGGGTGGGGGTGGGACAGCTTTCCAAGTGCATTTTTGAAGAAGGGACTCCAGAGTCCAGGATGAAAGCTCCTCTTTCCCTCGCATATCTGGAGCTGGTGGGCCACCAGCACCGTCTCTGCCTCACGGCCCTTCCTGAGTCACCTGCAGCAGCCACCAGGGTCCACGCAGACCTATCCCATTTGGCATCCCCCACCCCGTGTCTTGAGACATATGTGGAGTTGTGACATAGGAAGACCCACGACATCTGACTCGGTTTGCATTCTTAGGCAATTATTGTGTACCTGCTGTGTGCCAAGCAATCAAAGTGCCCCACTCACCCTGTGCCCGGCTCACTTGGTCTTTACAACCCCCCAAGGAGCTGTGCCTATGATTCTCGCGTGACAGAAGAGGAAACTGAGGCACGGGACTTAAGTCACCTGAAGTCACGACAGCCATCAGTGGAGGAGGCAAGGTTCTGACTCCAGCCCTCTGTCCTCAGCACGGAGACCTGTGGGTCCTGGGTGCCACCGACAGGGACCAGAGGCTGAGCCCAGATCTCAGGAAGGCCTGGATTCCAGCAGAGAGAGGCCTGTCCGCACGTCAGCCTCCGAAGCCTGGCGGCAGGTGCCCTGTCTCCAGCCGGGGCCTGGACTGGAGAAGATGGCCGGTGGTGGACGTGCCCCTCGAGGCCCGGGGCTGCCACGCCGAGGAAGGCCCGCCTCGAGGCCCAGCCCTCGCGCAGGGAGTCTGTTCTTCCATAAAAGGAAGCTGGATCGGCAGAAGGAGCCACATTTGGCTGGGGAAGTTCATCCAATCAAAAGTTGTGCCCGAGTTGTTATAATTCAAACTCAGATGTCGATTTCAACCCCTATCTCACGACTATTTTGAGCCCAGGAAAGCCCACAAGCGTGTCTATTCTGAGACAGCGACACAAAAAGATCCAGTTAGAAAAATGTTCAGAGAAACTTGGGAATTATAATTACTCCTACACCCGAGAGCATTCAACTGCTCTCATTTTATAAAGTGGCTTTGCAGAAACTGCATCTCAATGTTCTGCCCCAAAGGCAGTTGGGAACTGGGGGGAGGGGGAGACGAGAGCTGTAATTGACAGAAGGCTTCCCCCACCCAGAGGCTGAGAGCGCAGCCGCCCGGGCACCCGGAGGCCAGCAGGTGTCCTGGGAAGATGCGCAGGGAGGACCGTGCAGCTCCGAAGAGAGGAGCCCATGGCCGCAGGGGCGAGGAGGGGACTAGGGCAGGGCCCGCGGCTCAGTGGGAGAAAATAGCTGCCTTGTTTATAAAGGACGACGTTGGCCTCCATGGAGTGGCTGTTTGATGCCATGGTCGGGACCTTACTGAGCTGTGGACGTGTCTGAAGTCACGGCATTATCGGAACAGCCCCTCCTCACGTGTTCTATTAGCATCTCCCTTCCGCAGCTGACGACGTGAAGGCAGAGGGCGTAAGACGTCCCCCAAGTCCCCCAGCTGAGTGCCGCGGCCAGGATTCAAACACAGGGTCTGGCTTCTGTCCTCCATTGCCTGTAATTCTCAGACTGACTGTAGCAGGTGGAATGACGCCCCCCCCCCCCGCCCTGTCCCCGACGGCATGTCCTTGTCCTAGCCCCGGGAATTGTCCATGCGGTCCTCTACGGAAAAGAGACATGTGTGAGGACGTCAGTAAGTTTAGGATCCTGAGATGAGATCATCCTGGATTACAATCTGAGTGAGTCCAAAATCCAACAAGTGTCCTTATAAGGGACACAGGGAAGGGGAGAGACACAGGGAAGGGGGGAGACACAGGGAAAGAGAGAAGCCATAGAAAGTTGTGGGGAGACTGGAGTGAGCAGCCCCTCCAGGGGCCACCAGCAGCTGCAAGATGCCAGGTGCCTTCACCCCTACAGCCTCAGGAGGTGTGGTCCTGCTGACACGGGGCCTTCTGGCCTTCAGAGCTGTGAACAAATACATTTCTGTGGTTTAGCCCCCCCCCCCCAGTTTGGGGTCACTTGTTAGGATAGCCCAAGGAAATGAATCTGTGAGCCCAACAAGGTCACTACCCCCCTAAAGATGAGGGCACTGAGGCTGAGCCTGTGACATGTCCCTGGGAAGACAGCGTCTCCAGGTGCCTCTCAGGGTCAGGGAGTGCATTGGTCCGGGCTCCAGAGGGCCGACCCCCATGGAACGAGGGTGAGACAGTAGATTCTGGGCCACCATTTGCTTGGTGCTTGGGTCCGCTGGGAACCGAGGCAGCCCCTGCATCTTCAAGACACTGTCTTCGGAAGTTCTTGCTGGTGATGGGCTCAGGCGGCCTTCCAAGGCTTCTGGTTATTCCGTTGGTGTTACTCTGAGCACGTCGGCATGCAGGGGCTCGAGCAGGGTCTGGCGGCCGGCCGCCTCACAAAATCTGAGCCCCGAAGGCCTCCCACTGGCTGCGGCCAGCCGTCCAGTCTCCCCGGTGTGATCTGACTCCAGGTGCGGCCGCCAGAGAGGGCGGGCTCAAGACCCGAGGGGACAGGACGTTTCTCCCCGTCTCTCAGCTCACCTGGCCTGGCACAGGGTTGACCTTAAAAAGTTGGAGGTAACGGGACCCGAGGCCCTGCCCCCGGCCGGCCAGCCCTCTAAACCCCTCCTGTGCCTCGTCTCCGCTCATCCCTCCATCTCTCACAGCGCCGGCACTATTCCCACTTTACAGGAGAGGAGGGCAAGTCGGACTCCCCCACGGAATACCTTTAACCTTGCTCCGGTGACAAAGTCGGTGAATGTCAGAGCCAAGATCTCCACCCAACTCTGTAAGCACAGCTGACTGAGCTCTGGGCCTCTCTTCCCTAGGCTGTCCCCTGATGGCTTCAGCACTTGGCAGTGGGGCCGTTCTGGAGCCCCGGGGTCCCTAGAACGCCCCGGGACCAGCCTCAGGAAGCACCCCCGACAAACCCCCGACCAGGACAGGCAGGGTGCGGTCAGCGGGCTGGCCTTCACTGAGTTGGGTTCCCTCGTCTGACTCCATCTGAGTCGACCGGAGAGGACAGGAGTCCATGAACTGAGTGAAAAACAGGTTAGGACTATTTCTGAGAAACTGAAGAAAGTTCCTTTTGCCCCTCTGGGACTGCCCAGCCCCATCCCTCTGACTGGGCTGGAGCTGGGCGGGGGTGGGTTGTGGAGACAGACAGTCTCAGAAGTGACAGCCCCGGGAGCCCGGCCAGGTCCCCCCGCCCCCTTTCCGGGCACCGCAGACAACAAAGCAGGACAAAGACGGCTGGTCTGTGCCAGGAGCCACGTTTCCCACTCTGTGCCAAAGTGGCACCCAGGCTGTAAGGGAGCAGAGGGAAAAAGCAGAGGCAGTACTCGGAGTAGATCCCCGAGCCCAGCCCTGCGCATGGGTCACGGATGCCGCTGCCCCAGACCTAAGTGGGAGAAAGGAATCGAATAGCTGTCACCTTGACCTTCCAGAGCTTCCTGGGGGGGCCACTGTGACTCCAGTGCCCATGAGGGCAACCACCCTTCAGGGCTGCACTCCCAACCTTGGTTCTGGAAGTTTCTTCCCTCCTTGGGAAGGGTGGGCTTAGGAGTCAGACAGATCTAGGTGAGCAGCTCTGGTCGACTTGCTGTGGACAAATGGCTTCAGCTCCAAGGGCCTCTGGTTTCTCATCTCTGAAATGGGAACAACACTGTGGAGTGGAAACTTTCCACGGGGAGCGTTCAGTTCTGTGCTTGACATGCAGAGGGCACACTGCCCATGCTAGCTGCCGGTACGGCCCCGGGAGGACGAGGCGGTTGGCCCCCACGGGGCCACCAGGGGAGAGAGGAGGCGCGGGGGCGTGGACCAGGCCCCCTTCCACTTGCCGCCGACGGCCACTGCCTCGATTCCCTCTCTCACGCTGCTCAAAGACCGTGCCAGCTGCTGTGGTGGGAGCTCAGTCTGAACACATGCATTTCACTCCTGTGATCTCATGGGGTCACCTAACGACCCTGTTCTTACCCCCGTCTGCAGAAGATGGAGTCAAGGCCCTATGGCCAACTGTCCTGGTCTGCTTGGGACCCAAATGTCTTCCAGGTTATGGGGCTTCCAGGGCTACAACTGAAAACAGGGACATGTGGGTCACCCTAGACCAGAGGCACTTACCCAGTAATGGGATCAGCCCTCAGCAGCGTCAGCACGCAGCCAGAACGGGGCAGGCCGTGTGTCCATGTGCCCCATTCTTGGGTGGAACTTCTCCTTCTGCCCGCCTTCCTGCAAACCCCTTGAGAAGTTACAGCCAGGTCTGTCCAAGGAGGCATCCTTGGCACGAATTCATCGTGTTTCCCAGCAGTCCCATGGAGAAGACATTTCACAGTCCCATTTCACAGCATGTGTAAACTGAGGCCTGCAGGGGTCAGACAGGTTCCCTGGAGGCCTGTAACCACGCCGATCTGTACCCGCACGCCCCTGGGGGTCTGGAACAGACTTGGGAAGTATTCAGAAGTATTTGTGGGAAAGAGGAGCACGGTCTCAGGTTTCATTTGGGGTGTAAACACAGCAGGAACCTACACAGTCATTTTGTAAAATTCCTAAACCCAACCCAACCCAAAACAAACAGTGAAGGAGGCGCCAGTCTGCACCCGGGACCCGTCTCATGACTGTCTGGGCTCACCTGAAGCTCCGGAGGAAGCCCACGGGGCGGGGCGGGGGGTGGGGACAGGGGTACTCTGGGTGGTGGGCGGTAGGGGGGGGATGGGGACCCTGCAGAAACATGGGAAGAAGCTGCTTCTCAGCAGAACGGCGCCCTGCAGGGCTCCCAGGCTCTGAGTCAAGGCCTTGACCTTGAGAATGAAAACGGTCTGTGTCCTGCCATGAGGTTTTTGGAGGGTGACACAGCCAGCTTCTCTGCACGGGGTCGATCCCCACCCCTCTGGGCCACGGCCCACGACCCCCAGACACTGCACCTCATTTGGGCGGTACCCTGGAGCAAGGATATTAAGCGAAAGTATGGATTTGTTCGGAGCAGGTGCTGCAGACATCTGTAAGCTGGCTTTGTCTGGGGCGGCAGGATCCAGGGTCTGCGTCCTGGGAGGGGCCGCGGGGGGGTCCCAGAGATGTGTGATGACTGGGCCCTGGAGGAGGAAGCGCCGGCTCCTTCATGGGTTTGGGGACCCTGGGAAGGGCAGGCCCTAAGGTCCCAGATCACTAGGATAATAAATTGGGAAGAAGAGTGATCATCAGCCCTGTTCTGTTGACGGAGAGCACATGACACGTCAGCACTGCCCAGGGGTTTTAAACATACCGTCATTTATTCCCCACCACGGCTGATGGGGAAGGGCCGTTCTGGCCAGTGACCCGTTTGGAAGTGGCCGGAGCCCCAGACTGAGGCCTCCATTCCTACTCCTTGCTCTGCTACACAGAAGTTGGGGTTGTGTCTTGAGTTGGGGCGGCCCCAGGCTGGCAGGGAGAGCGGGGCGGCGGGTGCTCCCACGGTTCCAACTCTGATGCCGACTGCCCGGGGGGGCCTCAGAGGCCCCTCACTGCCCTGAGCCTTGTGTGCTCGTCTGGGCCTCCAGCCCCCAAGTGCAGGCGGCTTTGTTGGTGTGGTTGGTGTGGATTTGCTTCAGCCTCAGACTCCCAAGGAGCCCAGGACTAAATAAAGTGCCCCCAGCGGGAGCCCCAAGACTGGTATAACCCTGTGGCCGCCTACTCTAGGGATCTCTGTGGATTGTCCCAAGATGCTGGCCGGGCTGGGCAGTCACAAGTTCCGGACACCCCGGGGTGGGGTCTCCCGAGCAGGCTTCCTCCAGGCCCCAGCCTCCAGGCACTACCCCCCAACCTGCTCCTGTCTCAAGGCTCCCGTGCACTTCCGTCCGAAGGGATGGCTGCGCTGAGGGGAGTGTGTGGGCTCAGTGGGCGGGCCGAGTCCTGCTCCGGACCCACCGAGGCATGACCTGGCATCCGGGAGCTCTGCGCGCCCACACCCACCCCTGTCTGTGAGGCAGCCACTTCCGGGCCAGCTCAGGGGGGCGCAGAGGGGTCAGGGTTCAGGGTCAGTAGAGCCCGCAGCATGCACAAGCCACCACACAGATGTCACCCAGCACCGCTGTCAAGGGGCTGGTGGCGGCCAAGGTGAGGGAAAGCGCGGCCCCCAGGAGCCAAGCGAGGGCCCACGTGCAAGCAGCTCGGCTAGCCGGTGTCCCCAGGGGCAGGAATGCAGGGTGGGGTACATATGGCCCTTCGTTTCACTACAGACTGGGGGACACGAAACACAACAGACTGTGGACTCCGAGAAACAGAGAATTTTAGAGGGGAGGGGCGAGGGGGATGGCTGAGCCCGGCGGTGGGTATTACGGAGGGCACGGGTTGCATGGAGCACGGGGTGCTATACACAAACAAAGCATCATGGAGCACTGCATCAAACACTAATGATACACTGTACGGTGACTAACATAACACAATAAAAAATGATATAAGTTAAATTTTAAAGAAGGAGTGCAGGGTGGGGAGTGAGGTAGGAACGGGGTGGGAGACAGACACCCAGGGGATCTGGCCGTGTTGGCACTCTTGGGGCCCCCTCAGAGCCGCCCAGCAGGGGAGGCACTCACCCATCTGCCCCTGCACCCCAGGGGTCAGAGGGCACCATAGGCATCACTGCATCCACGGCCATTTGGCACCCATGTGTGTGCCCAGGGGGCAGGAAGAGGGTGGGGGGAGGGCAAGGAGCTGTCAGGTGGACAGCCAGGTCCGAACAGGTACTCAGGAGGAGGTGGGCTGGCTTAAGGCTGCCGTCAAGGACAGCAGGAGCCGTGCCCCGCACGAGGGAGCATGGCCTAGAAAGGGCAAGCCAGAGGGAGGGCTGAGATGTCTCAGGGACCACCCCCACCTCCCCCACCACCGCTGCATTTCCTGGTTCTGAAGATGGACTGAGTGCCCTGTGCTCCGAACCTTCCGCAGACAGGTCTGGCTCATCTACACCATTTATGAGGTCGGGTGCAACATGCAAATACGGGGCCCCTGATTCAGAGATTAAGAGCTTCAGGATGGCAATAACAGAGCATTGAACTGGGCAGGAGCCTTTGGAAACCCAGACCCTGCGCAGGTGGTAGCCCTGGGAAGCCAGCCCGGGGCGGACGCTGCCCAGGCTTAGTCAGGGAGGTTGTGCAAGTGTCCGCTGGGGTAACAGCCTGGTTGGGCTGTGGATTCAGTTCTGTCCCACCCCAAAGCCTGTGCTCCAAATCCAGATTGGGTTCTGTGTGTGTGTGTGTGTGTGTGTGTGTGCACGCCCTGTGCTGCTCAACATCCTCTCCCACTGTTGCTAGTAAGAGCATCCCACTCTCCTACAGGGACACCTCCTCCCTCCTTTCCTCCCTCCCCAACCACCGGGAGTTTGGGTGGGGCCGATCCCACTCCTAATGACTCCCAGCTCCCTGACTATGGTGATTGGTTCAATGATGGACACGTGATGCCAGCCAATGAGAGGCAGCCATAGGCCTCATGCTGAGAATTTGGGAAGGGGATGTATTTTCTCTCTGGGGATGCTAAGCTTAGGGAATGTAGGCTGGAGACTCCTGGAGCTCATGGCATGAGAAGCCCCTTCTTGGGACCGGAACTTCCATGAACAAAAGCATAGTCAAAGGATGGAGAGGGAGAGAGATTGCTTGTAGCATTGTCAACCCCTGGATCTAGCCATGCCTGAAGCTACCAGATCTCTGAACTTTTTTTCTTGAGTCAGTTTGAGTTGAACCTAGTTCAGTGACCCAGAAGAGTAATAGGAATGGGGCTCCGGGCAGCTTGAGAGTGGGGAACTGAGGAGCTTCCCACTGCTCTGAGCCCTGAAATCTTCCTGGGACATCCACAGGTTTCCTGATGGTTAGAACATTTGAATCTACCAGCCAGTGGGTCTTCGTGACCCATTAGCAACCCCCAGATCGAGGCATGTGGTCTCTGTAGAGTGGAGATGGCCTTCTTGGCTGACTCCTTACAGGAGCTGCTCTCCGGGCCATCACGGGTTGAATGAAAAAAGCTAACGGTCAGGATTAAGCCGATGCCAGCCATTCACCGTTCCTATCCCAGAGAGGCAGGAACCCCTGGGATCTTTTGGGCAGGAGGGATGTGATGGAGGAGGGGACCCTTGGAGCCCAGGAGGAAGATCCTCTGGGGCAGAGGGCTGGTCACCCCCAGGGCTTTGACAGGTCTCCGTGGCATTTTTAGGCATGAGCCCATCCTGGGAGTCACAAGGAGGTGCGCCAGTCATGGCAGACAGAGAGGGTCCATGACGGGGAGAACTGGGGACGTCTCAGAAGGCAGTGGAACTAGCAGGGCGCCCTCAAGGTGAGCAGTGGTGGCTGAGGAGTTGGGAATGATGAGTGTGGAGAGAGACGAGAAGAAAGGGGAAGGGGGCGGGGGACAGAGCCGGTGAGAGAGGAGGCAGGGAAGGAAACCCACATCGGCTCATGTTCAACCCAAGAGAGGAAAATTCCACTTTCTTCCCCTGAAACCTCCTCCCTCACCAGGCAGACTTCTTTAGCTAAGAAGATATGTTTTGTTTGATATATTTTTTCTTTCATCAGTGAACTGTCAAAATTACAGATGCTTGGCATAAAGGAGAAGCCAGTTTCCTCTATCCCTTTTGGATTTTTTGGATAAAATTTCCTGGCTCTGTCTCTCTGTCACATCATTAAGGAGAAGTTTATTTTCTTTGGGGCAAAAGTGTCGACTCTGATTAGCTTTCAACAAGACAGCCTCGTCAGTGAGTCGCCATGATGCAGAATTAGGAAATGTCTCTCAGGGGATCTGCAAGCCAGTAATCGCTTTTTCTCTCTCCTAAAGGAAACGCAGTTTGGGTTTTGGTGGGTATGGAAGTAATTTCGTTTTCATAGAGACAGTGTAAAATTCATCCACGAATCAGAAGGGATCAAGGGCAATGGCCTTATAAATTCCATACTGAACTCTAAGCACCCACTGAAAGCTGCCTATCTCGGGCACATGGAGGGCTCAGCCCCTCCATGTGGCACTTTATCCCGTCCTCACCGCAGCTCTGGGAGTCCCTCAGGGCCATCTGCCCATTTCACAGAGGAGCAGCCTGGAGATCGGCAGCATAAGTCACTGGCCTGGCACCGCATGACCGGGAGAAACTCATTTCACCATGTCCTCACATGGTGGAAGGGGCCTCTTTTTTTTTTTTTTTTTTTTTAATTTATTTATGTGAGAGAGCATGAGAGGGGAAGTCAGAGGGAAAAGCAGACTCCACATGGAGCTGGGAGCCTGATGTAGGACTCAATCCCGGACTCTGGGATCATGACCTGAGCTGAAGGCAGGTCATGAAGACTCCAATACAATATGGATTATAACTGAGAGCTGTAAGACACTGACTCACTTAACCAACTGAGCCACCGAGGTGCCCCAGGGGCCCTCTTTTATAAGAACACTACTCCCATCCACAAGGGCTCTACCCTCATGACCTGAACGCGTCCCAAAGGCCCACCTCCAAATACTATCACACTGGGGGTTAGGATTTCAGAATAGGAATGTGGGGTTGGGGGAGACACAGACACGCCCTCCATAGCCGCCAAGCTTCATCTAAGTGTTTTTGCCCATGTTGAGTCACTTTGTCCCCACGATGACCCTATCAGGAAGCTTAGCCTTATTTCCACTTTAGAAGTGAGGGACCTGAGTTACAGAGACGTTATTTCCTCAACCATCATTGTTTGGCCAATCAGAGCTTGTGCTGGGACCAGGGTGACCAAGCAAGGCACTCGGACTGCAGAATTTAGAGAGATGTCCTTCTTGGGACTGTACAGGTATAGAGTCAATGCCTGAGAGTCAGGCATCCCCAGATTTTGTGCCCTGGGTACCTCACTTTCTGCATCCCTGGGGGACCCTGTTCACAACTCTGTGAACACTGCCCCCCGGGACGAGATCGCCCCAGTCTTGGCACGGTCACGGCACAGCACTTGAAACCCGAGCCCAGGGAGCGCTGGCTGGGTCTTGAGGCTGACCGGGGGTCACATGCCTCCACATGCAAGAAGGTGACTGGGGTAATTGAGGCAATTATATACAGACCTGATGCAAGAAATAATTTGTTCCTTTGATCTGAATTTTTCAAGAGGCTTTAAGTAACTGGCAATAAAATACATTACAACTTGATTTAAAAATGTGTTCAGGGACTTTCAGCTTCCGTTCCAACATGTAGAGCTTAGAAGTCGTCCTCATCCTCGCAACAAGAAAAAAGCTAAACACACCAAAAATCGACATCTCTTCTTCGATTCTTCAGAGAGTCGAGGTCACAGGGCACATGGCTGCCCCAGAAACCCGAGAGGCAGACGGGCAGACACAGAGTCATGGCTCATGGGGACCGGGAGCTGCTGGGGCCAGTGGCAGGGAAGAACACTTACAGCAAATGACCAATTGCTGGAGGCTGAGGGCACTGGCTTGACATGACAGACTCACCCAAGGCCCCACACTCTTGTGAGTTTTCCTTCTAGGAGGCCCACCTGTGCTTCCAGCAGGAGGGCAGGAAAAGGAGCCATTTTGAAATATGCCTCAAATGCTCTATTCTCCTTAGCAAAGGTCTGCTCTGAAGGGAAAATACCAGAACCTCTCCTGACCTAGGGAGGGGCACATACCCAGCTGGGACCTCCCCCCATCCCCCTTCCCAAACACACACTCCTCTGGCCTTCTATCTCATTTAGGGAGGAAAGTAAAAATCAAGGAAATTTTTTGAAGGTCACAGTCCAGGGGCTCTGACCCACTAAAAAGATTTAATTATAAGATTACAGAACACTGCCTTTCCCCGTCACCTCGCTGTCACATCCACAGGACTCCAATACAATATGGATTATAACTGAGAGCTGTAAGACACTGACTCAATTTAAGAAGGAATTTCTGGGGAAGCCCAAAGGGAACAAAGCAAGGACACAAGAGGAAGTTGAAGACTCTGATACCTAAGGCTACAATAAACATGAACTACAGCCCAATTCTGAACCAGATAGACATCAACCCTCACACTAAAGTCTATTTACCTCAATTTCCATCACTCCATACAACATGTCCAGCTTTCAGCAAAAAGTTACAAGGCATACTAAAAGGCAAGAAGAAACACAGCCTGAGAAGACAAAGCAAGAAACAGAAATTCCAATATGGCAAAGATTTCAGAATTATCAGACCAGGAATTAAAAATAATTATGACTAATAGACTAAAGTTTCTAGTGGGGAAAAGTATAAGAACAGATGTAAGCAAAGAGATGGCAACTCTAAGAAAGGACCAAAAGGAAATGCTGGAAATCAGAAACACTGTAACAGAAAGCAAGACTGTTTCTCATGGGCTCATCAGTAGACTGGGCAAGGCTGAGGAAAGAATCAGTGAGCTTCAAGATGTCAGCAGGTACTTCTTAAACTGAAAATCAAAGAGGAAAAAAGAATGAAAAGAAAAAAAAGGAGGAGGAAATAAAATATCCAGAAACTGTGGGAGAATTACAAAAGATGAAACACATAAAAGGGAATAGCAGAAAAAGAAAAAAGGAAAGGGATGGAAGAAATATGTGCTAATAATGCGGCTGAGATTTTCTAGAATTAATGACACAGACCAAAAGGCTCACAGAACATGGGGCAGGATCGAGGTCAAAAATCCTACATCTGACCACACCATACTCAAACATTAGAAAACCGAAGACAAGTAGAATATCTTAAAAGAAGCCAGAATAGGAAAATATCATCTTACCTACAGAGTAATAAGGATAAAAATAACATCAGATTTCTTCAGAACCTATTCAAGCAAGAAGAGATTTCAGTGAAATATTTAAAGTGTTGGGGGGGGGGAAACGAACCTAGAATTCTTATCCAGTGAGATTATCCTTCAGATTTGAAGGATGGTTGAGGACTTTCTCAAACAAACATCTGTCACCAGTAGACCTGCCTTCCAAGGAATATTTTAACAAGTTCTTTGGAGAGAAGGAAAATTCAGGTGTACATGAGGAAAGAAAGAGGGAATACATTCAGGTAAAATAAAATGTTTTGTTTTTCTTATCCATAATGTAATAGACAACTGTTTGTTTAAAATAGTAATAGCAGGGCTCGGGGGTGACTTAGTTGGTTAAGTGTCTGACTGCTGGTTTCCATCGGGTCGTGGTCTCAGGGCCATGGAATCGAGCCGGACATCTGGTAACACACTCATCGGGGAGCTGCTCGGGATTCTCTCCCTCTGCCCCTCCCCTCCCATGCATGTGCTATCTCCTTCTTTCTCTCCCGCTCCCTCTAAAATAAACAAATAAATCTTAAACAAAATAAAATAGTAATAGCAAAAATGCATTGGGTTATTATAGCTTAGAGATCAGTAAAATGAAAGACAGCAATGTTGAGGGGGGACAGAAGAAGAAATAGATTGAGAATATGCTATTAGAAGGTACTTTCACTGCCCATGAAGCGCTACGGTTCTGGTTGGTAGTAGACTTAGATTAGTCATAAATGCATACGGCCAACTCTAAGACAACCACTAAAAGAAAATTTAGAATCAGCCTAATCGATACATCGAGAGAGGAGAAAAAATGAAACCATAAAGAGAATGCTCAATTCAAACCAGACAAGGTGGGAAAAGAGAAGGCAAAAACCGATAAGCACAAGGAAATGAAACGGTGCCGTACAGGAGATGGCAATCAGACTGTGTCAATTATCACTAAATATGAGTGGTCTAAACACACCAGTGAAAAGACAGAGACCGGCCGAGTGGAAAACAAGACCCCACTCTGTGTTGTCTGCAAGAGAGCCGGTTCAAATATAGACACTACAGATCAAAAATACGGGAGTGGAGAAGGACACACCGGGCAGAAAGTGGAAGGAGGAAGATGGGGGGGGGAGGGAAGGTGGAGGCAGGGAGAAGGAAGAAGAGAGAGGGAGAGAGGGGAGAAAGGGAGGGAGGAGGGAGAAAAAAGGGAGAAGAAAAGGGGCGGGGAGGAGTGGGGGGGAAGGATAGGGAGGGAGGGGGTGGGGAGAGGGAAGGAACGAGTCGGGAGAGCGAAAAGGGGAGGGAGGAAGAAATGAAGAGTATAAAAGGACAGAGTCCAACCCAGAAGCAAATGTGTCTCCAGAAAGAGAAGAGAATTTCTCTCAGTGGCTTTATTGTAGAGAAAACTTCATGAAAACCATGCATTCAATAAAACAAAAACTCAAAGACAGCGTGATAAAAACAAGAAACCCTATTGAGGATATAAGCTGACCTGAGGAAAAAGATTAAAAACAAAAATAACATCATTACGGAACAAAGAAATAACAGTGTAAAGACCCAGAGCCCAACAGGTACAGTGGGGGCCCCATCACTAACCTGGAGAAAAAGCTGGAGATGAAAGAAATAAACACGGACAAAGCAGGGCCATCGGCCTCGGTGGGGTGGTCTAAGGCTTTGGGGTGTCCCTGAATCACAAGGCCCCAAAACCACAACGTATTCAAAGATGTGAAACAGAAGAATTTCCCTGAAATGAAGAAATACCTCTAAAACATTTC
This sequence comes from Neogale vison, assembly GCF_020171115.1. Taxonomy (NCBI): domain Eukaryota; kingdom Metazoa; phylum Chordata; class Mammalia; order Carnivora; family Mustelidae; genus Neogale; species Neogale vison. Next base: position 4,947,251 of record NC_058098.1, read on the forward strand.
ATTGAAAAAAAAAAAAAATACACGGTGTTCTAAGAAAATTTCATTTAAAGGACTCAACGCCGGGACATAGTCTAAGTCAAACACTGAATTTTAAGGTGGAGAAAAACTTCTTTGAACGTGGAAGCCGGAAAACAAGTCACAGAAAAGCAGAGCAGTATAAAGCTGGCCTCAGACTTTCCAGGGCAACACACAGTGCTGGGAACAAAACAACTTCCACAAAATCCCTGGTGGGGGGGGTGGGGGGGTAGGACGTGGCCGGGAAACATTAGGTAGGGGAGAGGGGACAGTCATCATTTAAATCAACACAGCAGGTGGGCGCTCCACATGCAAGAAACCTCAGGGAACACAGGTCCGTGAAAAGGCTCTCTGAGGAGTTAAGTTCACGTCTGCCTTTTGAACCTGGAGTCTGTGACATCCTAATTCATTCATTCGTCCAGGCCTTGATGTCAGACTTCCAGCTGGTCCAGCGTGGGCCCCGTGCCCATCCCCGATCCCATCCCTGTGGCTGTTGGAGATTCTGGGGGCAACTCTGAACCGTGGCTGTCAGAGGGACCTGCGCTCTGCCAGCAGCAGCAGGGACCCACATGAGCCCCGGCCCTGGGTCCCCGGGCCGACCCTGCCTCACTTCACGGGCTTCCCAGCCAGATGGGGCCCGGGTGAGAACCAGAGCTGGCTCCTGCCCCACTGGCCACACCCGCCTCCCTACCCTCCTTTTGCTGTTGTTGGACCAACAGAGGAGGCAGCCGCCAGCTCTTGGCGCAGCGCGGTGTCCCCTGTGGCTGGGGGTGTGAAGGTGACTTGTCATGAGGCTAGCACAGGGAGGACAGGACTTTCTCACCCCTGGTGTCTGCAGACAGTGGCTGGTGGTGAACATCTCTGGGTACCCAGCCCAGAAAGAGGGAGAAGGGAAAAGAGGAAAAGCAAGTGCAGGAGAGAGAGACGCAGATTCCGCCCCCTGAGAGCGGTGGGCCGGGGCGCAGGATGCGTGGAGGGGGCCTCCCCACTGGGGTAGGAATCGGAGGCCCTCTCGGCACCCCACTCCTGCTCTGCCTGCTCTCCAGGCGCTCGTCCCCGCCCTCTTCCCATCTTCTCCAGAACCCCTGTGTTATCTCCAGCTAGCAGCCTTTACCAACCTGTGCCCGCCTCCTGGAGCACTGCCCCCGACCCCATCCTTCCTCTGACCAAATCCGGTTCATCTTTTGGGTGTCAGGATACATGTTCCTTTTTCCTGTCTGTACCCCACAGACATGCTCCCTCTGCACTGTTGACACCCACTCAGACACACGCACCTGCCTCTTGACCTTCCCGTCTCTGTGAGCTGGCTCTCAGACCTTGTGCACCTTCCCACATTCTCCCAGTGCTCCTTCCTTCCTTCTTGGACGGTGCCCCGCTGTGCCACCCTGCATTTCTGCTTCCCCACGTGGATGAAACCCCACACCTTGGGCCACAGCCTCCGGCTTCCCCAGCAGCTGCTGAGGTGCTGGGTGAGGTTCTAGTGGAACCATCCTCTAGTGGAAGGTTCTAGTGGGAGCCAAGCCTTGTCCTTTCTCCTGTGGACTCCTGTGGTTCTCCCTTAGAGACTTCCAGTGACGTCTGTGTGCTGTGTGAATACACCTGTGGGGCTGCGCATTGTGTCCCTCCTCAGCACGTTGGAGTGTGACCACCGGAGCCCCCACTTGTCCTTCACTTCCCTGCCCCAGGCTTATATCTCCCCAGTAATCCTCATCCTCTTAACCCTTGCCTCAGGCTCTGCCTTCCAAAGGATCCTTGCTCCTTGAGGATAGGAACACGTCTTAGTCATTTTAAAAATCTCTAGTACCTGGAAATGAGTATTTGGGGAATGATGCATGAGTTGATTAATCAACTAATTCTCTCTATACTTACCTTACAGATGGGAAAAAAAGACACAGAGGAGGTAAACTGACAGTCTTCTCTCAGGACCCTTGGTCTAGAAATTGACGTAGTGGCTGCATTGAAGACCTCGTTCCCATAGAAATAAGTAGATGGCTGAGAAACTCTTCCCACTTCTACAAAGATGAACCAGTTTGATATAAATTCAGAGAGCTGGAGGCACTGGAGTTTTCCTCCCTAGGTCTGGCAGCTTTCCCAACCGTCAAGGAGTGAACTGACCTTGACCTTGGACTTGTGCAGATTAGATCCAGGCAAGCATCTTCAGTTACTTTCTTGCAGGTCCATAAACTGGAACACAGGGAGGTATCCAGTGAGCCTGGAGGCTACCTCGACCCCGGATGTCAGCCCCCCGGGCTGTCTTTGAACCATGTGTCCCAAGAAAATGAGCCAAGAACCTGTCTGCTTTCACACCTTGTGCTAGCGTGTAAGAAATTTCTCCAGATAACTGCCAGCAAAGACACAGCCCTGGACCAGAGGTAGCCAGGACACAATTAAAACTTGGCACCTTCGCGATGGAACAGCCCTCCGCGCCAAACCAGCACGGATGCAAATCCAATAAAACGCAGACGGATGACTCAGGCTCTTTCACGGTAGTAACGGTGTGTTATGGGACGCGGCTTCCGTAAGCTTCGCCAGTCTGTGCCGCAAGTCTTCCATTTGCTTGGCTGTTCCCCTGTAGCACAACCTCATTTAGCATGATGAGGTCCCAGCTTGCACGAAGCCGGAGCCCCCACGTACACAGAACCCCGAATCTAATTAGAAGCCACCGCAGGTGTCACCGGAGCAGACATGACACCACTCCATGAGGCGTGATTGTCTGCTGCATTTTATACTTCAATTTTCTTGGTGATGAGAGGCGGGGACACATACATGGGGGGAAAAATTGCGTTTTTCAGCTGCAGTTTGACGACTTTAACAAATAGCTTTGCGCCTTAATAGAACATCTTTCTGGTAGACGTTCCACGAAGGACGTGATTATAGAATGCTTTTTCGGGCTGGAGAAGGGAAGTGGCCCTCTGCAGCTTTCTCGCCATCGTTCAAAGCGACTTTATAACATTCAGTCTGTTGAAACAAGGCAGCCACAACATTTGTACCAGGGTTTGTAAATCAGACTGACATTCGCCCCCCTACCTCCCGTGGGCTCCTGCTCAAAAGCTTCCTTTCGCTGTTCCTGAAACCCCGATGAAGATGGGCAAAAGGAGGGGGGCCCAGGGAGGCCCCGACACTGAGAATCTCCCATCCTGGTTGGTGGGGTGGACCCCGAGAGCCTACCTGAGAAAACCAAACAGACCCGACACCTGCCTCCAGGAAAATTCATACCAGATCATGGATTTAATCGGCTTTGGGGACTGGAAGCGAGAAAAGTTGAAGTGATGGCTTTGAAAAGAAAACCTGGGGAGTGCAGAGGGATGAGTCAAAGCTTTTCTTCCTGAAGTTGAATGAAAGGCACTTTATGTTCTCATCTCGCTGGGGCACTGCCCGCTAGAGCCCTCCGTCCCTTCCTGCCGGGGCGTGGGATGCCCCCGGTCCTGAGGCTGCTGGCCCCTGCTCATGGGAAGAGGTGTGTGGGTGGCCATCCAGAGGAGACAGCTTTGGGCTGTTCCCTGGACAAGTGGCAGTTTTGAGGTGAGACTCAGCCAGAACAGGAGCTTGGGGGCCCGCTGAGTGGGAACAGCTGGGCGGCCAGAAGCTGGTGCAGCCACTCGAAAGGGGGCCCCTCACCCCAGTCCCCCAGAAGCTGTGCTTGTTCACCGAGCCTCACAGTGGCCAACAGGGCCAAGCTGCACAGTCTTGTGCCCCTGCCTGTCCCCAGAAGCATAGCGCCTGGACCACTGCAGGGCACCAGGGACTGGGGGCTCTGGAGGCATTCCGGGGCAGGGCCCCACCCTGGGCACTCCTGTCCCCGCCGTGACGTCGGTGAGACACACAGGTGGCTCCTCGGGGGATGGAAGGGACCAGCGTGGCTCACTCTGGAGGGGCTGGTGGATTGGTGCCATGTGGCCACGTTCACTTAGCGTTTCAGCGGTTTGTGACTGTTTGTTACTTGTGCGTGATGAGGGAAGAGCAAATTGGGAGAGCTTAAGAAGCCGTGTAGCGATCTGACACGGCCGTGACTTCCGAGTGGCCACCAGGGCTTGGGCTGGTGCAGGCGACGTCGACCTGCACGGTCCCATGTGCCTCGAGCCGCAGAGCCACACACGGGGGGGACAGCCTTGGGGACTCTGACAGATGGGAAACGCAACGTCCAATCCCAACCCCAACATGGTTTGGGGCATCGTCGTTGACAGAGCCCCCAGGGTGCCTACCCCAGGTCCCCAGTGAAGGTGGCCAGCAGTGGTGGGGGACACGTGGCTCCGGGGAGGGGGTCAGGCTGGTAGTGCCCAGCGCCACCTTGGGCTTTCCATGTACACAGCTCCTTAATTTGGAGCCACGGGCTGGGGTGAGGAGTGGGGCAAGACGTGCTCCTTGGAATCTTCCAGAGGCAACAGGCCTGGTGGTTCTGTGCGTCGGCCCTGGAGCCAGGGATTTGGGTTTGAAGCCTGCGCTGGCACTTCTTAGCTCTGGAGAAGTTACTTGGGTTCTTTGTGTCTTCGTTTCCCGCTCGGTAAAATGGGTCTTCTTAGGGCAGAGCCGGCAGCCAGCAGCCAGCTTGGAGCCTGGGGCCCCTGTCGTTTCGTCCTTCCCCGAGGAAGGGAGTCTTCTTCTCTCTCCACTCAGGTCTCCCCACAAGCGCCACCTCCTCCAGGTGGTTTTCCCTGACCCCCTTCCTCCACCTGTCAACCTCTCCCCTCTCACCGTCTGTCTCTCCCGGGGGATACAGCCTTGTTTCTGTGAACGGTTGGTGGTTGTGCCCGTCCAGCATGAGCTCGGGGAGATCAGGCGCCCTCGGGCTGCGGGGCCTTCATCCTGGCCACTGAGGAGAGACTGACACAAAGCAAGTATCGGGAAATATTTCCCAATGAATGAACGGATCCTTCCCTGGCCCCCTGGCCTCCTGCGGGGATACATCTCTGCATACCTGGGCCAAGCCCAGAGCAGCAGCCAGGAGATTCTGGCTGCCAGGGCCTCCAAGGGAACTCGGGTGGGTCACCCCACACTCCCTGGCTGGTGCAGTAGGGAGCCGCGTGGCCGGACCAGAGCTCACAGGCCTCCGCGGGACCATTCCCCTCAAACTGGTTATCGGTCCATTTGCACGTGTGTCCCTTCTCAGTTCCTTCCTGCTGAGGGCTGCTTCTGAGACTCTCTGAAAAGCCCTGCACCCCCAAGAGACCCTTTTCAGACTCCAGCCTTGAGCAGGAGAGGACGCTCCCCACCCTGGGCAAGGCCAGGTCAGCAGAAGCCATTCCCTGTGGCTTTGTTTCCTGTGACTTTGCGTAGGGCTTATCAAAGTCATTGCCGCCAGAGAGACTGCAGGGCTCATGCCGCCGAGACTTTCCAAAATGTTGGCTAGAAGTAAGAAGAGTGGAACGATGTTGTCCTTCAGAGGAAAGCGAAGAGGTCAGGAAAGCAATCTCCCCTGACTTCATGTTTTTACAAAAGAAGCAGCCTTCTTCAGCCCAAGAGCTGCACCAGACACCAGTGGGGTCTGGAATGGCTTCCTTGGCCCCATTCCGCCTCCCCAAGCCTCCGGCCCTTCATGTGCCACACGGGGACAGCGACAGTGCCTGGCTTACTTGTCCTTGCAAGGTTGGCACAAAATGCTGTCTGTGTCATGTGATGGTCATGCCAGAAAGCTAAGCTCTCTTATCCCACTCCCTGGGCTGATAGCCGTTGGATATTTGTGTCACAGAATACACTGCTGGTGGGTTACGTGCTCTATTTTAAAAGGTCTATCTCTTTGACCTCATTTCCTACTGTTCCCTCCTTCTTCATGACCTCACAGACTTTCCAGTAAGATACGCTCATTTCCACCTCAGGGCCTTTGCACCTGCCATTCTTTCTGGAGAATGCCTGGAACTCCTCATCACTTTTCTTTAGATGGTCTCACGGCCACCTCCTGATCATTGCTCAGGTTTTCCTCAAAGCCACCTCCCTAGAGAGGCCTCCCCTGACCTCTACCGACGCTGGCCCGAATTTCTCCTCCGTTTTTGCCTCTTCCTCATGGGAAATCACCCAAAGCATCCATCTGCTTCTCCTGCTGTGCTGTGAGCCCCACGAGGGCAGGGTCCTGACAAGTCTCCCCATCCTGGTTCAGTGCCTGGCACACCATAGGTGCTATATTGTGCTGGAATACATAAATGCTCACTTTCTTAGTAAGTCTTGAGAAAGCAGTCTGCGCTCTGGGAAGGGGAGAATACATCTCAAATGGAATATTTTTCTAAAGCTTCAAGCAAAACATCAGGCTGAGCAACTCCACAGCCCACCCCAGGAGCTGCTGCAGTTCTTGGCGGGTCATGAGGGGCAGGTGGGGTGCCCCTGTGGTGGGGGATGCTGCGATCTATGTGCTGGATAACATTCCTTCCAGAGGGCATGGCATCCGGGGCCATGGAGGGTTTCCATTCCCCTGGGTAGAGGCAGGTTTCACAAAGGATGCATGGTAGCCCATGGCAAAGTTCATCTACCTGCTGTCCTGACTCTAGTGGCTGTGGTATCAGTGTGGCCCCTGGGGGAGAGGGAAAACCAGGGGTCGGGAAGCATGAAAGCTGATCCCCTCCTGGCTACTCATTTGCTGTGTGCCTTTGAGCAATTACCATTCTGGGCTCTGTCACACTGATAAAAGAGACAAAGTAAGATTCATGCCACCTCCGACCCTGCTTATGACTCTCCCTAGCTGTGCTGTCCTTGGGTAGACCCTCCACATCTCTTGGTGTGTTCCCTGGTACCTACAATGGGATAATAACCGGACCCACATCATAGGGCTGTTGCTGATCTATCTGCAATTTCCTGGCACTTAGTAAGGGCTCAAATAGCCAGTCTGTGATTTGCGATGGGAAGTCTGCTCCAACCAGCTCGCACTAAGAGGAGGCTGGTCCCCTGCTGTGCATGGGGAATGAGGAAGGAAGTGCAAAAAGATTTTTATTAATGGGGACAAGGCTGGAGCAAAGGATGTGTTTCCTGTTGGGCTGGTAGGCGGGAGCTGGTGCCAGCATCTGACTTGTCTGGGTTCTGATAGCACCAACTTGGGGTCTGGACCCTTGCCTCCAAGCTGCACGTTACGGCCCTCTATCTACTCCAAGTGGGGCAGGTCACCAACAGAGAAAGCAGAATGGCTGGGAGACCCACTTTTGGCACATTGCTCTCTTCACAGAGCTCTGAGGAGTCAGAGAGTCTGGGCACCAGGAAGAAGGCCCTACTCTGGGAAATATTTACTGCACAACCACACCTTACCAGATGGGCAGGCCTTGGAATGGCTTCCAAACCAGTCCTGGCCTGGAGAGTAGCTCAGCCAGAATGCCAGCTTCTGAAGCCTGGACCGCAAGCAAACGGGAGCCAGATTGAGAGTGTGGCAAAACCAAGGCCAGACAAGCTTGAGCCTTTCCCGAGTCCTGTCAGCAGGAAAAAAGTGTCCAGAATCATGGACTCAAACCCTGTCTTGTGGAACTGTAAAGGACAGAGGAGAGCGATTGCGGTGAGGAGAGAAAGGTCTCAGCTGTCTCTTAGCAGCGTGTGACCTTAAGCAAGTCACTTTCCCTCTCTGTGCCTCAGGGCAAAAAAGTGTAGCTCAGGGGACTGAGGGGCTTCTCAAATTTGTGCCATTGTAGGATTAAATGATTCTAAGCCTCCTGGCACCTGACCTTTTCTTCTCTCTGAAAACCTGAAAGGGGGAGTCTGCACAAGGGAAACCAAGACCAAGTTTCAATCCCTCAGATTTTCAAAAGCTGTGTCCCAATCCTGACTGCCAGGACTCTGTCAGTTTTAAGTGACAAAAAGCCCACGTCAAGCCAGTTTGGGCAGAAAGGCACATTTATGGGTTCCTGAAATGTAAAGATAAGTGGACTTCAGGCATGGTGGTATCCAGGAGCTCAAATGACATCATCATCTTGTTTTTCTCTCACCCCAGCTCCGGAATTCAGACAGACGTCCCCCCACCCCATGTTGGCTGATCAACTCCCAGCACTTCCAGCTAACACCCGTGGTGTGTCCGCAGCAGTCCTGATGAAAACAGAGTTTTCCTTTCCTGTTTGTTCCAACAAAACTTTTAGGATTGCTTTGGATTCAGCTTGTTCACATGTGTATCCCCGAGCCAATCACTGATGTCTGGGTGTAAAAGCAGCCCCACCATTTACTGTGCATCAGTTTCTTACGCTCCTTTAACAAAGTAACACTTAGTGGCTGGAAACAACACAGATTTAGTATTTTAGAACTCTGAAGGTCAGAAGCCCCAAGCGGGTGTCCCTGGGCAAATCCAAGTGTTGGCAGGCTCTGTTCCTTCTGGAAACTCTAGGGGACTTTCTCTAGGGGAGAACCCATTTCTCCCCCTTTTTTAGAGAACACCCCTGTCCACATTCTTTGTGTGGTAGCCCTTCTTCCTCCTTCAAAACCAGAAATGACCAGCTGAGTCTTCCTCGAGCATCCAGGGATCTGCTGCCTCTCTCTTTCACTTGTGAATGGGCTGGGATTGCCTGGGAACACCTGCCAACCCAGGAGCATCTCCCCCTCTCAAGGTCGGCTGATTAACAACCTTATCTCCCTTTGCTAGGTCACATACCACATTCACAGGTCCTGGGGAAGTCACTGGGGGGCCTTTGTCCCTCCCCCTGGACCCCCCCCTTGCCTTGGCAGTCCTCATTCTCTGAGTCTGTAAAATAGGACCCCTCCCTCACAGGCCCTCCCCAGGATGCAAGGAGCTCACAGAGACCTCAACTTGGAGGACTTAAGGGGACGGTGTAGCCACCAGACTCAGAAGGTGTCTGTGGACTTTCTCGCAAGTGCTTTGGAGAAGCTGTGCAGGCGCATTGGAAGAAAGGTAGCATGTGGCTTGGGCAGTAAATGATGCCACATAAAACAGCAAGTCAACCCCGGATCTTGGGCACATGATGTCACATTCCTGGTGCCACTTTTGCAGTGGCCCGGACGGGTGGACACGGTGTTTCCACCAGACACCAACCCCTCTACCCCCACCGTTGTAGCACAGAAGGAAGCAAGAAGACCCTGCTGCCCAGGCTGGGGGCTGTAGGGAGTGGGGGGCCAGCAGTCCTGCAGCAAGGCTCCTGGGGGCTATTGTTCCCTCCCCCCTTGGCCCACCCCTCCCCTCGCCAGTCCCTGACTTCCTCAAGCAAGGATATGGAGCACCCAGTAAGTGGGGCACACAAATGCACCCAGCGCCCAGTGGCTGCACAAGCAGGATTCTGCTGTCCTAGGACCTTGGTGAGGGTCCTCCGGGGCTGGCCTCCAGGGTCTGGTTGGCCAGCTTCACGATGCCACCCCAGGTCAGGCAGCGCCCACCCCGGGACACAGTCGGTGCTAAGGAAACATTTAGTGAGCAGAGAAAGCCTGGCAGATGGGCAGGAACGCCGGCCCCACCCTGTCCCTCCTCCTGCCCCGCCCAGGGCTCCTGAGAGCTAACTGCGGGGTTAATGATCCCTCTTGCCCGTTCAGCGACAATCCGACAGCAGAGTGAGCCTCAAGGAGGAAGCCCTTGTCCCGATCAACCTTGTGTTCATTGATTTGTAAGCAGCTCAATCGTCTGGGAAAAGACAGCGCGCCAGCCAACATCTCTGGGGTCCAAGGCCTCCTGCCGGCGACCAGGACCTCTGTGATGTCTGTTCGCCGATGCGAGGTAAATGACACCCCTAATCTGTTGCGGGGGGGCTGTGTGGGGACGGCTCTGTACTGGCTGGAGCGGGAGCGTTGGAAAGAAGTCTGCGTCTGAACATTTCCTTGTGTCTAGACAAGAAACACTGCCTGCCTAAAATATTAAAATTTCATACTCTGCTCCCAGGAGAGAACCTTTGGTTGTAAACATACAGGGCCAATTTGAGTTTTCTTTCTTTTTTCTTTTTTAGGGTTCTTTTTTATGGCCAATTACGTTGATTGTAGAGCTGGAGAATTGTTGGCAGTTTCAGGACCCTGAAGGCAAATCCTGCCTGCTCCACACGGTCCTGGCTGCTAAGAGTCTGGGTACAAGGCCTGCATTTGTCTCCTGGCAGCTGCTTGGGCCCTGCAGCCCCTGAGCCTCCATTTCCTCATCTGAGAAATGGGTGTGATAATTCTGACCTCACCAGGTTATTAAAAGGTGGATAGAGCCACAAACGAGATAGCCACTGCACTGGGCTGAATCGGGTCTGCCCACATACCCATCCCTGGAACCTCAGAGTGAGGGTCTGTTTGGAACCAGAACCTTCTAGATGTGTCCGTGAAGATAAGGGCTCGGGGAGTGGGGCTGGCCCGCATTCAACACAGCCTGGCTTTGGAAGAAGAGGTGAGAGAAACAGAGGCACAGAGGCAGCGTGATCCGCCAGCACCGCTGCCTTAACAGAAGACCACAGGTGGGGTCGCTGGACCGAGAGACATTTCTTCCTCAGGGTTCTGTGTGGGTTCTGGTGAGTCATCTTCCGAGCTTGTAGACAGCTGCCTTCTCTCTGTGGCCTCCTGAGGCAGAGAGAGAGCGCGCGCATGCGCAGGCAAGCCCTCTGGTGCCCCTTGTGATAAGGGTCCTAATACCATCTGGGTCTTCACCCTGAGCCTCCCATCCAAACCCCACCACCTGCCGAAGGCTCCGCCCCCAAGCCCTACCACCTGGGGGCTTAGGGCTTCAACAGGGGAATTCCTATGAGGCAGAGGCAAGGTCCCCAGAGGGAAGAAGCTTTCTGATGCCCCAGGCCTGGAGCGATGTGTCTACAAGACAAGAAACGACTAGGAACACTGGGAGCAGCAGAAGCCAGGCGAGAGGCACCTTCGGTTTGGGACTTGAAGCTTCCGAAGTGTGAGAGGACCCTCCGTGGGGGGTTGTTCCGCCCCTCCGTGGCTGTTAGTTACAGCGGCCCTAGGACGCTAATACAACAGAGTGAGAATAAGAATGACATGTGGAAACTCGGCAGAGGCAAGCGGCAGTCCTCACGGCAGCGCTTGGAGATACGGAGATGACCATCAGCTTGTGCTGCAGATGGGAAACTGGGCCTCCAGGACCCCAGCGACTTGCCCAGTCTCCTCCCCCCGCAGTCCCTGCACCCTTCCGGCCTGGCCTCACCCACCGTCCAGGAGAAGGCTGGGCAGGCACAGGAAGATTCTCCCCACCCCCAATCCCTCCCCACCCTGCCACAAACGGGGTGCTGTGTCGGTGTCCCCCAGGTCAGGGCTCATCTTGTTCCTGGAATGTGACCCTGTCCATCAGGGACGCACGATGTCCAGCAAAAACCTAACCTCCAAGTCCAAGGGCCCCTGCCCACCTGTTCAGCATCAATGAACAGAGCACCTGCTGTGTTCCAGGTGCCGTTCTAGGCCCTGCAAGCCAGGCATGAACAGGACAGACCAGGGCCTACTCTCTTGGAACTCAGCGCTATGATGGGTGCACTGGACCTGGGGGCCAGGGAGAGGTTTCTAGAGACAGTGAGCTAGAAACTGGGGCCAGCAGGATGGGAGAAGATGGCTGGCTGAGGTGGGGCTGGGAGCCCCAGGACAGGCAAGCACCCTACAGTGGGAGTGTGGGGCCCGGAGGAGGAGCTGTGTGGGTCCTCTGTGGCTACTGCCCAGAGTGCAGAGGGACTAAGAGGTAGGACAGGAGAGCAGAGGGATGGACAGGGCCCAGCAGCAAGGCTGAGGCAGCAGGACTCTGTCCCAAGGGCCACAGTGAGCCATAAGGGCAAGTGGAAAGCTCATCCCCCAGGCACGTGCCAGGCTCTGTCTTTCTCTGTAGACAGGGCTGGATGATAGCGGCTCCCGGCAGCCCCCTCCATGGCTGGGGCTCTTCTCAGAGGCTCCCTGAAGGGAGCTGCCTGGACTTGTACCAGCAGCGGCTCCTAGGAGCCACAGTGAGGGGTAGAGGGACACCAGAGAGGAGAGGAGACAGCTGGTGGAGGCCCGAGTGAGCCTCCCTTCAAGGCCCAGGGATGCCCAGCCCCTCGCCCACCTGCAGGGGAGCCGCCTCTTGCGGGAGTTACTCAGCTGGGCCCACAAGTGCCCCCAGGGCCATGCACACTGGGGAGAGAGTAGCTGTTCACCCAAAGGCGGGTCTGAGCAGGACGTCCTGGCACCCCCACCAGCAGGAGGTCCCGGGAGGGGCGCTGGGGACATGGTGGCCAAAGGTCCCTGAGCAGCAGGTGGAACTCAACTGCCCATCCAGGGCCACATGCTGCCACACCCAACCTTTGTCTCCCATCTGGAGCTTTTGTCATAGTCCTCTGAGCTATTTATTTACTTGGTGTATTTATTTAATGCTCCCCATTTTTTTTTTACCTAAAATGTACCCCATTAAAGGAAACTTTGGTTTTTCCTAGTCCACGTTAAAACAAATGCTACTAATTAAAGTGGAAAGGGTTGGACTATTCATCCCCAGAAAGTTCCCAGTCACCACACTCAGGGAACCCACAGACACAGAGAATCACTGCGCCATCAGCCCTCACCGGGAAGGTCCGCCCCGTCCTGGCGGCCCCAGCATCGAAGGTTATCCCGCTCCGAACTTGTCATCCCCTGTGTCCTCACAGGCTCCCGGCAGGAGTGCTGGTGTGGACGCTGAGTGACCGCCCCTCTGTGACAGGTACGGCGACTGAGCTTCCGGAAGGTTTAAGAATCCAGCGCAGAAGACGGGTTTTAATGGAATGCATACCCAGCTGTCACTGGGATCTTCCGGATTAGATTCACAGCAGAGGAAAAGGGCCCACAAGGGTTGAGTAAGCTGCCCCAGATCCCACAGTGCGGGTTCAGTCCCACCGCTGCCAGGCCCCAGGACCGGTTTACGATCTGCTAGAACCCACTCCCTCGAGCCCAGGGTAGCTTGTGCAGGACGGAGCGCCAACTGTGTACACATGCTGTGCTTCGTGCCCTCCTCTGGTCTCACGCAATCCTCCCCACAGCCCTTTGAGCATCTTTGTCCCCTCCGTTATGGGTCGAATTGTGTCCTCCCGAAAGTCCTAACCCCGAATCCTCCCATTCCTCAGAGTCTGACCTTGCTTGAAAATGAAGTCGTTTGTCGCAGACGGAATTAGCTAAGGTAAAGTGAGGTCACGCCTGCCCGGGATGGGTCCCTAATTGAATAGGATTGATGTCCTTATAAGAAGATGGCCTTGTGAAGACAGACGCAGGCGAGGAGGGTGGCACGTGACGGTGACAGAGGTAGGGGGGGACATGGCCACATGCCAAGGAAGGCACAGGTTGCTGGCAGACCACCCAGAGCTAGGAAGAGGCAAGGAAGGAGCCCCTTGGCTCTGGCGGGAGCATGCCCCTGCGACACCCTGATTTTGGCCTCCAGAAGTGGGAGAGAACAAATTTCTGTTGTTTTCAGCGACCAGATTTGTGTTACTTTAAGACATCAGCCCCAGGAAATGAGGACGCCGTCTCAGAGAAGACAGCCCCAAATCCCCACATGCGGAGTCGGTGGCACCAGGACACACTCTGGGACAGTCAGAACCCACTTTCCGGCTCGGGCTGACTCCCATCCCTGCCGCCTGCCACGACTGGCCGAATTGCTGGAACCACTAAATCCAGCACCAGTTATGGTGGCTCCCAGGACATCGGCTTTATTGTTAAAGCCCGCTGGCCTTGGGTTTGCATGGCAGCCAACCCCAGCCACCAGGCTCGCCCGTGGCCCAGCGAGTCCCAGCCTTTGAATAAAGATCTGAGTCCCCAGAATCACGATCACTCCGTCCCCAGCACCCACGAGCTTTCCCAGCAACAGAACATCTACCCCAAGAGCCTCCTGGATTGGACCTTCCCTGTCTGGGCTCGACTGACATTGGAGATCTGTGCTTGGGAATGCCTCCAGCCCCAGTGGACCCCAGAGCCATGCCAGAGCTCAGCTCTGCTACATCTGCAGGGATTTCTCTCCTCCAGGAATTTCCCCACCTGCCCGTGGCCCCAACACAGATAGCATCAGAAACACCCTGGGGAGCCTGAGAAAGCCTCGAGCTGGGGAGCGAGAAGAGACACGCTGTACTGGTTGGGATGCATTGCCCAGCCAGGAGGCAGCTGCTGGTCAGGAAAAGCACTCTCATTTCTGGAATTCCTGGGGAGTCGAAAGGTGGAATAAAAATCAGGGTGTCCCAAAAGGCCCAGATGGAAGGCAGACCAGGAAGGACCCCCACCGTAAAACGGGACTGCAGGTAAATCACCCCAGTGACCATTCAACTGTGTTCTCCCGGGTCTTCTCCTTTTCCTGAGTCCAGGTCTTGGTTGGAACCCCAGAACAGACAAGTGAGGGGAGTCAGCCTCGGTGCAGGTAGAGAGGGAATCCATCCCTGCCCAGGGAAAGCCACACACATTCCGATACATGAAAAACAAACTAGATCCCGGGGCTGTGGCGGGGAGCAGAGCCTCTCCTCACCACCCCACCCCACCCTCCGCAGCCCTGATGAATTTTCTGAAGCAGGGAACAGACCACAGGGTCGTATGTCCATGCCATGGCCCGCCAGCACCCCCGGTGCTTCCCTAGGTCCACCAGAGTCAGATCAACACTGGACACCCAGGTTTTCTTGCATTCTTCTATTTTACGCTTATAAATGCCTCACACGCTTGCCAGGACACATCAAATAAGGTAAATGTGCAGAAAATATTGGCTTGTCCCATCCCTCCTCCTGCCCCGCTACCAGGCACACACCGTCATCCACACTTCTTCCCTGCTCCCCCGCAAGTGCTCCTGGTGGCCCCCCGCAAAGTGTAATTGTGCCCTAAGCAGCACGCAAGACTTCTCCCTTCAAGACCCACAGCGGCGTCTCTCCGCATCTGTTCACACGGACTGAGCTGCGACTTCTCATAGCAGCAGATGTTCCCGCCATGCCCTGTGGATAAAGAGCACGAAGGTTGTTCCTGGTCTTGCTTTTTTTAAGCACAGATCCCCCTGCCATCAGCATCTGTGTACACAAGCGTGAAAGCCAAAATATCCAGCCACTGACATTGACTCGGGCACCACCCCATGGGACGGAGGTGGCCTCCAGCGCCCCGAGCGACTGGGGCCGTGGGCAACCCGAGGAGGGCTGAGCCAGAGAAAAGGACCTCGGATGGCCGCATTCCCCTGCTGTCATTGCCCTGAGATCCGTTCGTACAACGGGGATTGCTGGGTTAAGGGGTGTGCACTGTTCTTGTTATATAAATCGCCAGGCTATTTTTTCTGCCAAAGAGGATACAAAAATCTCACATTGACCTGTGTGCGGGAGGGCGCAGGGCCGAGTGGGTCGAGGGACAGAGAGAACACGTGCTGGAGATTGTGCCCACACAGCCAGCAGCTCCTTCTCGGTGAGGATGGATGGTGTGGTAATTGCATAGGAGACAGCGAGGGCCATGCGGTGAAGGGTCCCCTCCAGCCACCCACGTGCCACCAGGTGGGGGGAGGGAGAGCAGGGCCAGCCCAGCAAGTGCCTGAGGACGATGCTGAGTTTGTCACAGTTAATTGCTGTTCCGAGTTTTTGGATCCTTTCAAATATGCTGCCACAAATTCCTCATCTGTGTGTATTTGAAAGGGTGCGGTGACCCCAAAGGAGCTGGGAACCGCTGTTCTAGGTCAGCCCTGTGGGATGGAAGAGAACGCAAGCCACAGTTTCAATTTTCCAGGAATCCCGTTTTAAAAAAGAAAAATAAATCGTAAAAAGAAACAGGTTCTATGAGCCTTAACGATATATTGAATTTAACCCAAATATATCTAAAATATTAGCCTTTCAACATACAAGCAAATTACTGATGTTTTTACCTTTTTTTTTTTTTTTTTAAATATCAAGCCTTTGAAATCTCCTGTGTGTTCTTAAACTTGCTGTCAGGCTCCGTTTAGACCAGCACATTTCAAGTTGCCATATTGGGTAGTTCTAGAAGTTTCTGGGGTTGGAAGACGGCCACATTCAGCCATGTAGCATGTGTTTACTGAGCAGTTGCCTTCTGTAGCTCCGGCTTCAGGTGTAAGAAGGGAAACACCTCTCTTGCCTCCCAGGGCTTGGCTGTGTGCTGAGGAGGGAGCTAAGTGACCTCCCACCCCCATCAGCGCCCTGAGACGCTTCCATGGTGGGATGGAAGTTCCCCGCCACCCGCAAAGAGATCCGTTATCAATGAGGCTTTTCTTACGTGAAATGAAGATCAGCTTCTCTGTCGCTTTCAGCCACTGACCTTGGTTTTGCCTTTTGAAGCGCAAGGCGTTAAGTCTGCTCCTTCTTGCTTATGGCCGGCCACTCTTTGTGCATCATTCATTGCTCCCCCAGTATCTGTCGAGCACCTGCAACGTGCCAGCTAGAGACACAGCTGTGCCCCGGAGTGCGCAGCTGAATGGGGCAAATAGGCAAACAGTCAGGCGAGGACAGGCCCATGGGAGGCGGGGCTGTTGGAGCCCGGAGGAGAGGGGCTGAACTGGACCAGGCTTGGCGGGCTGGCCAGAGGGATCACTTGGATAAGGCTGGGGAGAGCACAGGTGATTGTCCAAAGGGTGTGGAGGACGAGGAGTGGCTGGGGCAGAAGGAACTGTACGCACTAGGGGGGACAGAGGACCCCTGGAGGACCTGTGTGTTCTTCCGGATGGCTGAGATGCAGGACAGTGCTGAAGACGGAGAGGCACGGGATGAGGGGGAAGGCATTGGGAGAGCACGTGCAGGCTGCATATGGTATACTAAGGAGTTAGGAATGTTCTAGATTTTATCCCAGGCATTGAGAAGTGCTTGAAGATAGCGTCCAAACCCTCCTACGGCCTGCCCAAGCCGTTCTTGCCCCACCTCCCGCTCTCTCCAACAGCACACTCAGACCCTCGGACTTCCTGGTCTTTCCATTTGGGCCAGTATGCACCGGAGCCGGAACCTTGGTCCCAGGTTTCTCCGAGGGGTCCTAAGGTTCCTGACTGGAAAGCAGAGCTAGAGGCAGAGCTCTGTGCCAACATCGCCGCAAGGACGAGGGCAGTCCTGGGAAAGCGAGCCTGAGGGGGACGGGGAGAGAGGGGACGGGGCACCGCAGGGCCCTCGGCGGGTCAAGGAGACACAGCTGGCCCCCAGTCCGGTGGGAAGTCCCCAGAGTGGCCCCAGGGATCAGTCTGCCCCAGGGAGGAGGAAAGAGTGGCTTGGCCTCTGGCTCCTTTTCCTCTCCTGTCGGGTGTCGACTGCTCCCCCCGTACTTCCTGGTGTTGCTCTGCCCCTTGGGGAGGCCTCTAGAGAAACCAGAGCATCTCAGGGTCCTCTCTTGTAGACCTGGGCCCCAAGCCATGGCCCCAACACTGAGGACCAGATGCCGGCCGTGCCAAGCCGCACTGGAGGTGGGCCCCGGGGTCATGCTGGGGAGCAGGGATGTGCCAGCGGAGCTGCCTGGTGCTTTACAGCCTCGGGAACAGGATACTGCTTTGCTGGGGAAAGCAGCCGAGGCCCAGGGAGCAAGTAAGGCCACACGGAACCAGGGGTGACGGGGACTGGCCTAGGTGTACACCCCAGGTCCCAGCCGCATGGTGACCCACCCTACCACCTCCACGGCAGGCCACAGAATCAAGCTCCCCGTGCAGAGTGATTGTGAAAAATAAATGAGTATTTGTTTGTATTCACAACAGTGCCCAGCCTATAAGATGCGCCCCATAGGGGTTTACAAACAAGCAAATACACATAGGTATTTTACCTAGATTTCAGGTTTGTGTTCATTGGGTTTATCCGATTTTTCTTTGGCCAGAATTGCAGGGGTGACTGCTCTGGTTCCTTCCCCTAACCCTTGTGGGGGACAGGGAGGAGAGAGCACCCTGGCCAGCATGGCCCCTGTTCTACTGAGCGCCAGCCCCACCTGCTCTCAGAGCCTTGGTGGCTTCTGCCCTCAGCGTCTGTGGCTGCTGCAGCGACCACTCCCTGATTCCAGGATCAGAACCAGTACAGAAAGCGTCCTTTAAAAATAAAATAAGACAGGCGAGCTCATTTATGCTGAGGCGATGTATTTTCCCAAGCTGCCTGCAGGACAGAACAATAAAAAATTTATCTTTAATAGCATTTTGCTGAATTTCGCCACAGGAGAACTCTTTGTCCCCACCGGAGTTTGGAAAGGTTCTTGTCTGCATTACATCCCCTTCCTCAGCCAGCCTCCTGCCCCACCTCCTCCCCGTCGGAGACTCTGCAGCCAGCGCCTTCTCCTCTTCCTGCTTCCACCCCAGAGACACGTCTGGACGCTGGTCACTCCGCCCCACGGAGCTCCGGGAATGGGGAGAAAAACAGACAGCCCATCATCAGCTTCCGCTCCCTTTCTCCTCCTCCCACCCGGAGATGTGTGAGAAGACAGAAAAACAAGAGCAAAGAAAACCCAAGCTGCCAGTAAACTTAATATCATGAAAACGAGTGTAAGAAGAGATGCTAAAACTTAGGGTTGGAGGGGGGCACCCGTAGTAGAACAAGGTTCAGAACAACATATAATACGGCAGGAAAACAGTTACACACTCAAGGATCTACATATAGTTATAAATGCATATTACGTAAATGCATAAAGAAAGAGCTAGAAGGATACCCTTTAAACTTTGCACAGTGCTGCCTCTAACACGGGGCATGAAATGGGACAAAGCCAACGGGGACTCCCGGGGTGTGCGCCACACACACTTCACTGCTCAAACGGGCACAAGAACTTTTTTAATTGGGGAAAATAAAAGCGAACACCCCATCAGATTAAAATATCAGTTTAAACCGTGTTATATTATTCATTGGTAGCTACGTGGGGAATTGCCGCCCGTGCCGCAGGTGGATGCGGGGAGGGGGGTAATATGGGTTGATGTCACTTTTTTCTTTAATTCTTTATTTATTCATTTGAGAGAGAGGAGAGCACCAGCAGAAGAGGCAGAGGAGAGAGACACAGACTCCCCGCTGAGCAAGGAGCCCGACACGGGTCTCCATCCCAGGACACTGAGATCATGACCTGAGCCGAAGGCAGACGCTTAACCACCTGAGCCACCCAAGTGCCCCCGATGCAGGCACTTTGGAGGACTGTCCTCCAGGACCTGAGGGACATTTCGAGCACGCCAGCCAGCACGCAACACGTCCGATTTTCTGAAGGCTGTGCCCTGAAGAGCACAGGTAAGAACCACAGCTGTGAGGCAGTTCATAATAGCAAAAGCGGACACCTTAAAGTCCCTCCATGGGGGGCCGGCAAAGTAAACGATGGGATGTCCAAAGCAGGACACTCATTGTAGCCTGTAACAGCATGAAACAGAGTTGCATGTCCCAGCACAGAAGCCCACTGACATAAGAGCATTTCAGAAAGATCGTTATAATACAACACATTCGGTCTTCTCCGTGGGCACAGAGTTATGTATGTAAAACAGAAAGACCCCTGGAAGTGTCCGATCTGGTCCCAGGTGAAGGCAGAAACTTCTTTCATGGGGACAGAGTGCTGGCTGCTTTCCCATAACCATGTTCCTGGTCTCTTCCTGAACAGTCGATCCCCTGGCTAATGGACTATGTTTTCCAGCAGCGCTTGCAGCTTGGGCACAATGAAATGAGCATGAATGTTGTATCTGGAGCTTTGGGCGGAGGGGTCCCTTGAGAGAGAGAGATGGACACCTAGGGGTGCCCCCTTCTGCCCGGCCCCCTGTCATTAACTGGGTTCTCTCACAAACAGACTCTAACTTGAAAGCTCAAATGCCAATGAATTTTTTCAAGGTCAAGGCAGTACAGTGTGGAGGTGAGCCCGGGAGGGAGGAAGCCCGCCCAGAGCACGTAGATGAGTAGGTCACAGCTGCAGGCAGCTGCAGCTCAGTCCTGCTGTACCTCGCAGGGAAACGGTACAGAGCACGCCTCCCGGAGTCCTCCCATCCCAGAGGCGAGGAAGCTGGAGTATTTCTCCATTCTCGCGTATTTGTGGACTCTCATTCATCATGGAGGCCTTCTGCTAACCCAGCTGCACTTCCAGCTCGCCTTCCGTGAGAGCTTCTGGCAGAGTCACGCGGGCTGCAGGACGCCCTCAGTTGGGGCAGGAATAGTGAGATCCCACAGCAGCCATAACACACCCTGTCCCTTTCATCCTGCCTGGAACATGGAGGTGTTGTCCGGTGTTCCAGCAGCCACATTAGACCATAAGGCAAATGGGATTGGAAGCTACACACTGAAGATGGAGGAACAACAAAAACCCAGAAACCGGAAATAAATTTTGATCTTAAGCCTCTACTAAGCAGAAATTTGTTGCCAAAAATCATCTGCTCCTAATTGGTAGATCATGCACTGGCTGTGTTCTCGAGCTTATTGGCAGCACTAATAATGCTGCTGCTGCTGCTGCTGCTGCTGGTGGCGGCAATGAAGAAGGTGGTGGTGGCAATGGTGGTGGTGGCTGTGGTGGTGGTGGTGGCCGTGGTGGTGGTGGCCGTGATGATGCTGGTACCCAAACTAATAGCTTACACGTCATTTCTTCGCACGTAAGCACTTTCCGTGCCATAACGTGCTTCATCTTTGTAACAACACTGTGGGGCAGATACTATTACTGTTCCTGTCTCACGGATACAGAGACTGAAGCACAGAGTGGTTGAGCCCCTTGCCCGCACTCACACAGCCCGCGGCGGAGCCCTCCGTCTGTCTGACTCTGGGGCCCCCACTCTCCCCACCGCAGTGTATCACCTCCTCCCTCAGCCTTCCCCGACAGCTTTGAAAAAGCTGTTTCATTCCCCCACCTGCTCCCCACCCTATAACTTTCTAGAATGACAACTCTGATATTTCACTGTATAAGTGAAACAAACCCACCAGGCTTATCAAAGGAAAGACGGCGATTTATCAACAAGCCTTTCTCAGGATGAAGGTGCTCTTTGCGATTCAACAAAGCTCTTCGCTGAAGATGGGCTGGAGGGTGGGGAGAAGGTTCCGGCACCCTAATGAGAAGGTGTTGGTTCCAGAAAACCTTGACAGTGAGGGGATCATGGACCTTCCCGAGGGTCCCATCAAGAGCCGAGCGGGTCGCTCTGGGTAAGACACAAACCTCACACTGCGGAGGTGATAGTCCCGTGAAGTGGGGCACGCAGTGTCCCAACCTTAGCAGATGTTCCGTGAAAGGTGGCAGGGACACAGCGCCACATGGGAAGCTTATCATCTTTGGAGTCGGAGGGTCCAGGGTTCAAGTCCCTCCTTTACCCCATGCTCTGGGGAGAGTTGGTCAACCTTTCTGTACCCCCGACGGGGCATCCATGACGAGCCTGCTGGGGTGTAGGGAGAACCCTAGCTGTGAGATTGCCCTCTGGCTGCGTGGCGCGTTATGAAATCAGAGCACAGAGGACTGGCACCCAAAGCTCGGGGCCTCCCATCAGGCACAGCCTGGGCGTGCATCCTACCTGCTCTGCCGCTTGCCAGCTATGCCAGCCGAGAGCGTGACTTCAGTTCTTGGTCTTCTCCTCTGTAAAAGGATAATAATGACAAAGCCAACCTTATCAGGGTTCTTGTCCACTCTTTCAACATACAGTTATGGGACACCTACTATACGATGGGTCCTGTGGTATTTCTGAGGAAACAAGACACTGAGCTGTCCCGTCCCAGGCAGCATGGTCTGGGGAGGGGCCACACATTCCTCCAGGTCACCAAATGTACAATCGTAAAAGTAGGACTGTGATAAAGGCCACCAAGTCAAGGAGCGGTGAATAGAAGTTTGACCTTGTCACTTGCAAAGGTCCTGAGGTTGAAATGATTTAACACCATAAACATGTGAACCTTTAAGGCTTGAAGGTAGTAGGGGTGCCTGGGTGGCTCAGTTGGTTAAGCAACTGTCTTTGACTCAGGTCATGATGCTGGGGTCCCAGGATCGAGTCCCACATCGGGCTCCCTTCTCAGCGGGGACTCTGCTCCTTGCTACCCTCCCCACTCTTGTTCTCTCTCTCATTCTCTCTCTCTGACAAATAAATAAATAAAATCTTAAAAAAAAAAAAAAAAAAAAGAAGACTCCACAATAGTACACGTCGAATGGGAGCGTTATTCCTCTTCCCTTGGACCAATGCCGGGAAGGATTTGCATCTGCTGAGAAACTTCTCTCGTGATTGGGCAGCGACAGTTCCGGTTTTGTCTCCCAGCCTGGGTTCCACCTACAAGGAGAAAGCGGCTGGTCACTCACTCCCCACGAGAGGTGTTTCTTACTACGGACCAACGTGGTGGCGTCGGTCTGACAGACGAGGCTGGTTAAGATGTGAGAGGAACCACGCTCAGAAAACTGGTTCCATCGGGCTTCTCTCTCGGCCCGGTGGCGTTGGCGCCCCTGACACCCTGAACCCCGCGGGGCACCTGTGCGGAGGGAGGGCACCCAGCCAGCCTTTGGCCAGGGGACCTCTTTCCGGAACCTCGCTACAGTTACGGGGAGGATTGGAAATCGGAGCTTGGGATGTTTCCGTCCCATCTTTTCCCAGATCCCAGAGAGTTCCTCAGCCTGACTTCAGGCAGACCCCATGCCTAGCCAGCCACTGTGTTCTCCAGACATCAGCTGAAGGGTTTGAAACATCCTGAGAGCAAATGAGCTTGGCATTTGGCATCCTGTGAGCTTGGCATTCGGTGTCCCCGCACGGAACGGGGGCTGGCCGGCCCCAGCGGCAAACAGAGACTACATTTCCATGTTGCCCCCACGACCTCATTTCTAAATTCAAACAAGGTAATGTCTCCCGTAATGGGCTGTTGGGGCCTTCCTGCCCTGAGAATGCATATTTTATCGCTGTCTCGTTGGGTCAGGATTCTGAGGGGGCTCGTCAACGACCTGACAAAGCATCAAGGCGTCCGCTCGAAACGTTGTCGCCAGCTGTGAGCCCAGCGCCACGGGTCTGGGGGGACCGGGCCAGACGCCGGCCCATCTGCCTGCAGCTCCGACCTCGGCCCGGCCTGGGGTCAGGCCGGTGCTTGCCCGGCCTGCCTAGGGCAAGAGGTTCAAAGCGGCTGGGCCAAGGCAGGCAGGGGGGAGGCCCCTCCCGCTGCAGGAAGGGCCTCCCTTCCCTGCCGGAGGCCAAACATCCGAAGGCCCCTTGGGCCTTTTCACACTGAACTGCTGGGGTCATTGAGGTCAAAGGAGGGGAAGGCCGTGGCCAAGATTACAAAGTCAGAGTGAGGCCCGGAGGAGAAGAGAAAATGCTCACCTTCTCTCCACCCCACAAGCCAGCCCAGGCCGGCCTCGGGCCTCCTCCGCACATCCACCCCTACTCACCCTCCGGACCTGGCTGCCTGACACGGTCCTTCCTCTTCAGAGGCTCTTCCAGACTATTCCAGCAGCTGTCAGGGCCCCTTGGTCCAGCCCCCACCACCACCCTGAGCTTCCGCCACATTCTGACCTGTGTGTCCGTCCTGCCTGGACACTTACGCATCTCCCCTCGGCACAAACCCCACAAGGGCAAGGACCACCATGTGCCCGGCATGTTCAAGGCACTGAAAAGAAGCCAGTGTGTCTGGCCATAGTGAGCAGGGGGCAGGGCAGAAGGAGGGGAGGCTGAGCAGGTGACCGGTCTCGGGGAGCCCGCCTGAGTGGGCCCCGAGCAAGGGGAACATTGTGGTGTTTGGAACGGAGGCGCGATATGCTCTGACCTATAATTTGGAGCACCTGGGGGCGTGAGGACAGAAGCCGGGAGACCGGGGAGGGGCCACTGCCATGATCCACGCCGAAGAGACCAGTGGCCTGGCCCATGGTGGTGGCAGTGGACGTGGGCAGGTCTGTTCTAATCTGCGTCGGTTTGCATCTCCTGAGTGGTGGACAGGGTCCTCGTGGCTGAGCAGGATGCCACGTCACCCACAGCCCCCACGGTCTGGCCCCCTCAGGTGGCCATCCCAGCAAGAGGATAGCAGCCCCCCGAAGGGAGTGAGGCTGCCCCGCCGAAGGCCCGGACCCGGGGAAGAGCTCCAGGAAAGGAAGGCGGCCGGCAGGCATGCTTTTGTCCCAAGGAGAACATGGCGTGGCCGTGAATCTTCACGGGGCTGTCCCCAACGTGCGAAACACCTCCCAGCCTCCATGCTGCCGCCTCCCTGGCAATTGCTCTGTTTACAGGATGTCTGGGGTGTCTAGACAGGCCGGGGGGGAGCCAGAGAGTGGAGTCCCAAGGCGGTTCTCAGACTGGGCACAGGGCTATTTCTGCAGAAAACAACTAAGCCAAAAGACAGAAATCTGCCTCTGCCTGGAGAGTTCATTAAATAGAAATATGCTTAATTCTTTCCTTTTTTATCAGTTGACAGCTTCCCAACCGATAAAGCTTATTTTATTTAAGCTTTCACACACCCGGCGAGATAAATATCCCTGAATTCCTGTCTTCACAGGAAAAAAAAAAAAAAATTAAAAATGGATGAAGTCAGAATCTTGAGTAGGGTCCTCGAAACTCGAGCAAGGATGGACGCACACGACTGGGTGTGAATTAAATCAGCCCCACACTGTGGCGAATGTGGAGGGCTGGGGCTGGTCCCCACAAAGGGCAGGAGGGAACCTGCTGATGAAGATTGTTCTAGAAAGGACACCCACCCAGCTGCTGTTCCAGAGGGGCCCTCGAAGTCAGAGGAGGTAAAAAAGACACTCGGCTGTATGCACCGGCCAGTCGGGGTTCAGTCCCGGCCTGGCCCCCTAGGAGCTGTGGAAGTGTGAGTAGGTCACTTTGCTTCCCCCCGCTTCGGTACCCTCAGCTAGGATTCAACAAGCTGTCAGGCAAAAGGTTGGGGCAAGCCCTGGTCACAGAGTGGGTGCACTTCCCGACACTCCAGGGGGGGCGATCTGGGGTGCAGTCATGCCCACCAGCCACACCTGGGCCCCAACCTCCCCGTCCACCCTGAGTCGTGGGAACCGGAAGTGGGGGTAAGAGCAGAGCAGGAGAGCAGGAGTTGTCAACCAGAGAACCCCCCCACTTAGAAGGACACCTCGGCTCCAGAGTGACCAGGACACACGGGTGATTTAACCATGGGGATGCTGAGTGAGACCCAAAGTGGCTGCCAGCATCTGGCAGGACCTCCCCGCCCATCCCAGACTGTCAGGGCAGGACCCAGGACCCCCCGGTTTACACCTGGGGTCAGCACTGGCTCTAGGACCTCTAACTCATACCCTGGGCTGTCTTTGAGAAGATGACAAATGACATCAAATCCAAATCACAGGAAAAAACCTAAGTGTAACCTAAGATATAGGGCCAGAAAGTTCCAGAAAGAGGGGGCTGTAGGGCATAGGGAGTGAGGTGGGGACCAGCCCAGTCCAGGTGAGGGTCTAAAAACACTGGGGTGCAGGAGGAACCTAGGACACTCATACATGGGAAGAGGACTGGGACAGACGGGGGATCGGGCAGAACCGAGGGGCCCATCCAGCACAGGTTGATGGAGGGGGCCGGGGGCTTCATCCCTGGTGGGGCTGTGACGTGGTAAGTTGTTAAGTTTTCAAAAGATCATTCTGGCTCCACGTCCCTTCCAGGTCAGAGTCTTTGATGCTAACTGGCATTGAGAAAGCACCTACTGTGTGCCCAGCTGTGGCCGAGGCCCAGGGTTGAGACTGGACATCAGTAATGGTCAGTGTGCAGACAAGGGGAGAGGGGCACAGGGCCTGGGAGAGGGAGGTGTCCTACTCCTGTAGGCAGCAGATGGTCCTCGATGATAACTCAGGTGCTGTCCACCCGGGCTCTGTAAACAATCCTATGTCCCCAGGGACAGGCCCCAGGGGAGGCAGCTGCCCCCACGCCAAGAGGTAATCACAGGGTGAGGTAGAGGAAGGTGGTCCAGGGCCCTCCCCCTCTATCGGAGTGGGGAGCAGGTCTGTGGTGCTCTCAGGGCTCCCGGGGGGCACCTGAGAGGCCCAGGGGCTCACTGCTCGGCAGAGAGCTCCCCAAATCATCAGTTGGCAGCCAGATCAAAAGCAGAACAGAACTCAGACAGCTTCTCGTATCAGGTTTATTTCTAATTAATTCCTCGCTGGCACATGCGGGATCTGCACTTTCTCTCCCTCCTGGCTCTGCCAGCCCCATGCATATTGAAGAGCTTGACGGCGTTCCTCGTGCTAAATATAAATCACATTTGAAGCCGAGAGTTCACGGCGAGTCGGTGGTCTTCCCTCGGAGCATCACTGAGGGTCTCCCCTGTTCTGCTTCTCGGTGGCCAGGCATGTGGGCGCTCCCCCAACCCCGTCACCGTCGCCAAGGCCCACGTATGGTTTGTCTGTCCAGCATCCCCCTTCTCTGGGAATAGCACCCCATGTTCCTTTGGGGAACAAAGCTGCCCCCAACGGAGTCTCAGGGTGGGGCCCGTTGCTGAGCTGATGGATGAGAACGTGGAGCTCTTCCAGCCACCATGACTGGCTCGGCCATGTTCCCATCACCCAGAGCCGCCATGAGAGATTTCTCTGGGACTTCGGCCAGAGCCAGAGAGACAGGGGTGCCGTCTTCTAAGCCACTATGCGAGGGGGAGGGAATCCTGAAGCTTCTGGCCACCATCTCATCACCAGGAGGAGAAAGCGGGATTGTGGCTGAGGCCAACAGAGAGAAAAGCCGTGCCCAGGGGCGGGGTCAGTGACAGAGGCTGCTGGTAGCCTTATCGCCTCGGGCGCTTGATCCAGCCACACCTGAAGTTTATCCAGTTCTGTGAGCCATTTACAGGGGTGAATTCTCTTTCTTTTTTTTTTTTTTTTAATATACATATTTTTTCTTTATTTGATTGAGAGTGAGAGAGAGAACACAAGCAGGGAGAGTGGGAGAGGGAGAAGCGGGCTTCCGCAGGGCTCGATCCCAGGACCCTGGGATCATGACCTGAGCCAAAGGCAGGTGCTTAATGACTGAGCCACCCAGGTGCCCCATGAATTCTCTTTCTTGCTTAGAGCCAAAGCAAGAGCCCTGCTTGCCCCCCTAGGAGTCCTGATACTATCAAAACCACCGAACCAACTGTACAGGGCTCACATGAAGGAAAAAACATACACGAAAACCGAGAAATAAACAGGAAAGTGCCTGGCACACAGGGGGGCTCAGTAAACGTTCTTTTCTTTCTTTCTCCACCTAATTTCTTAATTCATAGTGGGGCCCTCGGACACAGGAAGGGAGGGAGAGCCCTCGGGGGTCACATGAGCACACCTGCCCACCGCACTCATCCCCCTTCAGGTCTGCGCCCTTCCTGGAGCAGACAGAGGATGGAGGGGCCACAGCCAGAGCCTCTCTGAGCCTGCCAGCTCCACCCCCTCCTCCTTCCCATTACTGGTATTAACAACATCAGGTACTTTAGTGACTCTATGTAACTATTCCTGCGTGAGGCACTACGACGTACCAGTAAATACTCAATTCTCACAAAATTCATGAAAATGCTGTCATCAACCCATTTCCTAAGGTTGATGTCTCCTTGTACTAATGCAGCCACAATTTGATGCGGACCTACTCCTTGCTGGGCCCTTTCTTACACACTATCTTGTGCGATCATCATCTCCAGCCTCTGAGACGAATATCACCTTCATGATCCCCAGGACAGGGGCAGGGACACTGACACTCAGAGAAACCCCGCAGCTGCAGCCAGACCGCCTGGAACCACGCTCGCTCAGACCCTGCTACCCAGGCTCACGGCTGCTCCATGGAACCCCTGACACTCAGTCACCCCCAGCAGAGGCCCTCGGCTGGCCAGACCCATGCTGGGCCCCAGAGGAGATAAGTCACACGCCTCCTAGAAGCAGCCCTGCAGGGAATATCCCTAACAGTTTTCTCGCTGGGGAAGTGGAGAGGACTCCCAAACCTTTAAAGAGACCACCTGCTAACCCAGGAGAGAGAGAACGGGGGATGTTGGAAGATCTTCTAGAATCGGGAACTTTGATATGCTTCGATGACGTGGATGGAACTAGAGGGTATCATGCTGAGCGAAATAAGTCAATCAGAGAAAGACAACTGTCATATGATCTCCCTGAAATGAGGGAGTGGAGATGCAACATGGGGGTTAAGAAGAATAAATGAAACAAGATGGGATTGGGAGGGAGACAAACCATAAGGGACTCTTCATCTCACAGAACAAACTGAGGGTTGCTGGGGGGAGGGGGGTTGGGAGAGGGTGGCAGGGTTATGGACATTGGGGAGGGTATGTGCTATGGTGAGTGCTGTGAAGTGTGTAAACCTGGCCATTCACAGACCTATATCCCTGGGGATAAAAATATAGTATATGCTTATAAAAATATAAAAAATTTTAAAAAAGAATATATTAGAATTTTGCATTTATAAATAAAAAGATTAAAGATTCATTAAAACAGAAAAAAAAACCTTTGATATGCTTTATGGGGAAGGAGGAGAACAGTACCCACTCTAGATCTTGGGGCTGAGGGATCTTGGGTCCCACTGACCCAGCCCCTTCAGGAGGGCCTGGTCTGTCCCAGGGGTGGAAAGAGCACTTCTCCCCGTGGCAGAAAGCCTACTCAGCGCAAGAGGAAAGAGAACTAGCAGATTCACCATTTGTATCTCCCAACGAAATAACTGATTCAAAAAAGTCTCATCAGTGGACGCTAGAACCACAAGGTGACAGGCTGTTGGCAGAACAGATTCTTTGCAAGGGACCAAGATATCCCCCTACAGAATAATTTCAAAGAGAACATGGAGCTTCTCACAGGGGGAAAGTGAGTGGCCACCATCTTCTCCAAGTGCCACACCTTCAAGTAGTTCACAAACACACACACACTTGCACAGGGACACACCCATGCACATGCACACTTACCAACACCCACACATGCTCACACACGGACACACATAACCACATGCATACACACTTACAGAGACCCAGCAAACTTGGCCAAAATTTAACCTTTGTTGAATCTGGGAAGTCAGTATTCTCCTTCCAACTCTTCCGTATATTTGACAATTTTTCATCATAAAATATGGAGTAAAAGCCCAGCCCCGTCGCTTCCTGTGGAGAACCTTGAGAAAGCCCACTAAAGGCTGTGGCTTCCCACTTCCTCCTCCAACAAGCGCAGACATGGAAAACCACATCTCCAGAAAGCTCTTGGACGTATTCGATGACACAGTCCATGTAGAAATCTTGGATTTAATGCATGGCCCCTAAAAGCACCCCATAAATGTTAAATATATTTAGAGCATTGCCAGAGGGCAGTGAGCTGAAACACCCCCGCTCCAATCAGAAGCAATTCAGGAGCGCCTGGGTGGGCGCAGTCAGTTAAGCATCTGACTTGATTTCTGCTCAGGTTGTGATCTCTGGGTCGTGAGAGCGAGCCCCACGGCGGACTCTGTGCTCAGTGGGGAGTCTGCTTGGAATTCTCTCTCCCTTTGCCACTCCCCTGCCCCCCCTCAAATAATAAGTAAATCTTAAAAAGTACCCAATCCAGGTAAACTCAAAAAGCACAGAATAGTTCTCTAGGAACTGCCCTAGGGTCTCCCAACCAGCTCAGGGACCCAAAGTCAGGGCTCCCGAGAAACAGGGCTCCCCTTAGGGGCCACCCTAAGGCCAGGTTCACCCTAGAACGTACCCCATTAAAAAAAACTATTATTAAAGTACAGTGGACATAGCATATTGTATTAATTTCCGGTGCACAGCGTAGCGACTTCTCAGTTCTATACGTTACTCAGTGCTCACCACACTCGGTGGGGTCACCCTCTGTCACCATCTACCGTTATTACATCATTGGCCAAATTCCCTGGGCAGTATGTTCCTCTCTGTGACGTACGTGTTTTATAACTGGAACCCTGTACCACCCCTTTTAAAATCAGGTCCTAGGATCTTAATTCCTGCTAGAGAAGACAAGCGTCGTGGTGGACGGCACAGCCGTCCGGGAGGGCACCTGGCTCAAAACCCCAGAAACACACGGCCCTTGCAGACAACACTATCTGTTTGCAAGAATTTTTATTTTAAGAAATAAAGTCCAAGCAACGGACTTGTTTTAAGAAAACAAGTCCATAAATGTGTACAGGGACATTCATTCCCGGTTCTCTCTGTAAGAGCAAAAGGCAGAGACTACCTACTGCCCACAAGTAGGGAAATACAGAACAAAGTAAGATTCATCCAGACCACGGGATGGTGTGACATCGTTAACAATGGCGATGTGGTCAAATTTTGGTAAGCGTGAAAACATGTTCACTGTAGATCGTTAATGCAAAAAAAAAAAAAAACAAAAACGTTAACAATGTCATATGGGTAAAATAAGCCTGTGGTTTAAAATGTGTATCAGGGTATATTTTTGCATGCAAAGGAAAGTATTAGGAAGATGTGTACAGCCCCACGATGGAAGGTCATCTAGCTGTCGTTAAACATCAGGGAACTCGGGATGCTTGGGTGGCTCCGTGAGTTAAGCATCTGCCTTCAGCTCAGGTCATGATCTCGGGGTCCTGGGATTGAGGCCCACACCGGTTCCTTGCTCAGGGAGGAGTCTGCTTCTCCCTCTGCCTCTGCCTCTCCCCCTGCTTGTGGGATCTCTTTCTCTCTGACAAATAAAATCTTTTAAAAAAAATGAGAAAAAGCTAACATGCCCACACAGGAAAGTCTCTAGGACGCATTGTTGGTGTAGCCCCGAGGTAGAGAACGGTATGCAAATATAACTCTTTTTGTGTAAAAAACAGGATTAAATATGTATTTTCATTTGTCTATAACTACAGAGAGATCCTTGCCATAAAAACAAACCAAAAAAGCCATGCTCAGTTGGGTGTAAGGAATTGGGCTGGGGGACCAGGAACGGGAACAAGACTTCACACCGCTTGCCTCTCATTTGCTCTGGTTTTGAACCATGTGACTACATCTCCTCTTCGAAACGTTTTCTTCTTGTTTAAGATTTCACGAAATAATGCTGAAAAGACATACGCTAAAATTATGCTCGTGGTCCTTTCCAATTAATAAGATTCCCAGTAATTTTCATTTTCTTCTTCATGGCTGTTTAAACATCAGATTTTTTTTTTTTTACAATGAGCATGAGTTATTTTTATATTTAAAAATTGTTCAGAAGTTTCTGAAATAAAATTACGAAAGCAGCCGTGCTTGCTTTTTTCCTTCTCCATTTCCCAGCCCGAGCACGCCCTCCCCCTTCCGCTCAACAGGCCTCCCTCGGGTCTCCCTCCACACACACCCCCACACACTCACCTCCACACACTCATCCATGTATACATACACACTCATGCCTACACACTCACACAGACACACGCACACCCACTCACATCTATACGTTCACTTACCTCCACACTCTCGCTCACACACTCCCATCCACACACGCACACACGCGCACGCACGCACACGCGGTCCACTGCCAGCTCCCCATCTCTGGTCCCCTCGTTTCTTTGCAGGATTTCACCCGGACCGTCCTCCCTGAGCCCGCCCAGGGACAAAGCAGAACCCCTTTCACAGAGCACGGGGCTCAGGGACGCCGGCCAGACTAGACAGCCCCAAGCCTGAAAAGTAAATAGGAAGTGATCACTTCCAGACAGAAAGCAAAATTGAGTCCCAAACCACGCTGGCTGCATTCCAAAATCTAATCACGGTGACCCAGGTACTTTCAAAATAGGAAAACACTTTTTCCAGGTCAAAGTAAAGTGCAGCTTCCCCTCAACCCTCAACCATGAGAGACGGAGGCAGAGAGACAGACAGACCGACGTGCAGCTACTTCCCTCGTCCAATCAGCACACGCAAGTACACGCTAGAATGTGAGAACAGTAATGATAACTAACTCGAATACGGGGCTTACTCTGTGCCGGGCTCCCGTCCGGTGCTTCTAGGTAGAATATGATGCCATCCACCTGTGAAGGAAGGGCACGGTGGCCCAAGGTTGGACCACCCAGACCCTCCTGCAAAGGACTTTACCCGCCAGGCCTTAAAGGGCCCATGACTGGTCGTGCCATTCCCCGGATGACAGAGAGAACTCAGCCCCGGGTCAGTCCCTGTCCGTGCCCCAGCCTTAGCCTAAGTGAGAATTCCGGTCACTTCCTTGGCGCCGTGGCCTCGGCAGGTGCAGGTGCACACAAATCGGGTGACCCTGTTCCCTCTTTGTGTCCCCGATGCGTGTGTCTTGCACACAGCGTCTGTGGGGCCCAGCCCCGGGCCTAGCATGTAGAAGGCACTGGATCAAGACGAGCGGGACTAGATGAACAGAATAAGGAGGATTTCGAATCTCCGCTAAGCACAGAATGAGTGAAATAACAAACAAATCGGGCCCCCGCCATGGAGCTGATCGCCGTGGCTGCTGGGGAGCACACCCAGCCCCGCTGCCGACCCCGATGGGCACAAAGTCCTCCTGCTCCAGCCACTCACAGGGAGTCAGCACGCAAGCGTCGGTGCACCAGCACCTTCCCAGAGGACAGGAGGTGTGCGACTGACTTTGAAATCACTTTGGCCTTTGAGTTTTGAAAGAGGTTGATGCCCAAAAACCGACCTGAATGTTAACAGCGTGGAAGTTTAATTTGTATTCAGAAGGGAAGCAAATCAGCCGCTCTGAGGAGATGATGCTGTTTAATTAGGTCTAGTAGTTAACTCCGAATAAAGGCGACGTGCTGCTGGGAACCGGGAAGGGAAGCGAAATCTCCTGGGACCACACAGACTTCACAGGAGCCGCAGAATAAGAAGCCAGTGGGTTAGAAATGGTGAATTCCCCTCCTGAAAGAAGCAGACCCAAGCCTTCTAGTCAGGCACGGTGAGTGATCGGTCTCTGGGCCTCTGAGCATTCAAGCTAAGGAGGAGGAAGAGTCAAGAATGGGCCGGTGAGAATACTGGCACACGTGAGTGTACATGATGTGTGCGTGCATAGGGGACAAGCCCGCTTTTAATACAAGGAACACAGACCTCCCGACTGGGTTGCTAGTGGCCAGAGATGCAGAAACAACTGGAATAGCCACCCACAGCAGAATGTTGGGCCCGCTGTGGCCTAACCACATGATGGAATATTACACAGCAAGGAACAAGAGCAAACGCCCACAGTGCACCAGACCCAGAAGCGATGTGGAAAAATAATGATGAGTGGCTTAAAAAAGATGGCGAAGACCCCATGCCCTTGGTACAAAGTTCAAGAGCAAGAAAAACTCATCTGCAGGGACAGAAGGCGGGAGAAATGCTCCATGTCTTAATCATAGTGAGGGTCACACAGGCACGCACAGATGCAAAATACAAAATGCACACAAGCCAGGTGCAAAAATGCATCGAGGGGCACGCATTCTCTGTATTTAAATCTATGTTCATTTCCAGAAAACCCTATTCCAAGTGGCACGGCAGCGAGGCGTGCTTCTCTGCTGGGGGTCACACTCCCGACACGTGCAAGCTCGGTGCCCCGCCGCCTCCCCGTGCAGCAGACAACCACCGCTCAGTCACGGGAGTGATCATCCTCACAATTATAGGTTAGAGTCTTTGCGGCTGTCTTTCCAGTTCAGCAAATAAATTATACATCTTCCCTGCACTCCTTTGCCCACATGGTTTAATAAAGTGGGGAGACTTGGCATTTCTTGCTTTTATTTAAGGGCTCAGAGGGGCGCAGAGTCCCGGAGACGCTGCGGATGACTGATTTGCTCCTCGGGAAAAGACACGGCAGACGCGAAGCAGTCCCATATCCACGCAAGCGCAAGACGGAGAGGTGAATCAGGCTTCGAAGTTAGAGGGTGTGAAAATTGATTCAGGAATGTCACTGTTTGCAATTGTATATTGCCATTTAGTTCAAGAATACCCAAGCTCTTGCAAACAGGAGTGTATAGGCAGACAGGGAAATAGAGTGAACATGGACAGCAGCGCTCACCATCCTGGGGAGGCAGCTTTGACCCGCACAGCCAAGGCAAACGGATCCCAGACCGGCTGAGGCAAGGACACAATAGAAGATTAATAATAAATAAACCATGAAAAGCTGCCGCTTCTTTTCAACCTCTCCTCCCCTTCCTGTAGCTTTCTGAACTTTGATGTGGACACTTCTCTGAGTTGGTGACAGGATGCCAGGGCGTTTGGGAACCAAAGTCTGAGAAGAAAGAGATCTTGCAAAGCAAAGAGCCCACGTGACGGGATTTTGTTTATCCATCTGCAAAATGGGACGACAGGGCAGGAGGGAATGCCTGGGGTTTCGGGATGGATCTGCATGTCCGCTTGTCCCCCATCAGCTGGCACAAGCCATTCTATCTCTAGAGCCTCACTTTCTTCATCTGTAAATTGGGTATAACAGCAGCTCCCACTTACTGGTGTTCTTGGGAATGTTCGTTGACATGATTCTTTTTTTTTTTTTTTTAAGATTTTATTTATTTATTTGACAGACAGAGATCACAAGTAGACAGAGAGGCAGGCAGGGGGCAAGGGGGAAGCAGGATCCCTGCCAAGCAGAGAGCCCAATGCGGGGCTCCATCCCAGGACCTTGAGATTATGACCTGAGTCGAAGGCAGAGGCTTTAACTCCCTAAGCCACCCAGGCGCCCCCAGTGACGTGATTCTTGCCAAGCACATGCCATGGCCCTGGGGTTCGCAGTGAGAGCTGGTTCTTCATCCTTACCTGCCCATGCCTGGTTTCCAACAGCAAACAAGGCAGGGGCCTGGTCACAGAAGAACCAGTTCCCTGCTTTGCCTAGAAGCAGGGCAGCTACACAATTTGTGGGAGCCTGCGTGAAATAAAAACTTGGGGCACCCCGTTCCAAAGGCAGAGACAAGTGCCAGGAAAACGGCCACACCGCAGTGCTCGCTCCTTTTCTGGGCGGCTTCCCCTCGCCTCGCCACGGTGCTTTCCATTTGCCGTTCAAAGCAGGCCTAAGTAAGGAAAATGCTCCCCAGTACTGCCATGAATTTTATCATTCATCTTTCTATTGGCCAACGACAGCTTTAAATACAAATACAACGGGCGCCTGGGTGGCTCAGTGGGTTAAGCCGCTGCCTTCGGCTCAGGTCATGATCTCAGGGTCCTGGGATCGAGTCCCACATCGGGCTCTCTGCTCAGCAGGGAGCCTGCTTCCCTCTCTCTCTCTCTCTCTCTCTGCCAGCCTCTCTGCTTACCTGTGATCTCTCTCTGTCAAATAAATAAATAAAATATTTTTTTTAAATAAATAAATATATACAAATACAAGGACATCTAACTCGTGTGCGG
Organism: Neogale vison; assembly: GCF_020171115.1. NCBI lineage: Eukaryota > Metazoa > Chordata > Mammalia > Carnivora > Mustelidae > Neogale > Neogale vison. The sequence goes on from NC_058098.1 coordinate 4,982,116, forward strand.
ATTCACCGGAATCACACAGTTTGTAGGTCCCGCCCGAAGGCGCGCATGTGTTTTGTTCTTCCCAGGACACGAGAAACGCGGCACAGAACTCAGAGGCTGTAATGTCGCCTCTTGGTGAGCTCACCTTCTACCCCCGCTCTGTCTCCGGCTCACTGGTGAGCCTGGGGGGACAGGAGGGGAAGGACGCGGGGCTGCCTGGTCTCGACCTTTCCTTCCACGGTGTTCTTTTCAGCAAAACGGTTGGCAGGCACAGGGAAGTCACAGAGCAAAGGGCGGGACAGGGTTCCTCGGTTGTCAGCTTCTCTTAGAACGACACCGCCTTCTTTCTGTGTTAGAAGTGAGTTCTGACTCGGGGAGAAGCACGGCCTCTTGCAGTGCCCACGCTGCAACTGACGCGGTCATCGACAGAACACACTCACCTTGTCCTTGCCACAGTTTTGTCGAGGTCCCATTCACATGGGTCCCCAGAATCCTGTGTTCCTGGGGCCTCATGAGTGCCTTCGAGCAGGATGGCAGGGAAAGGACACATTCCCCAGTGGGGAGGCCGGGCCGGGAGCCTTGATCCAGCCATCACTGACCTCCCACTCATACAAGTTGTGCCCTGGGAGGCTCCCAGCCTTATTGCTCCCAGGGACTCAGAGAGGAAGGTGGCAGGGGCAGGCAAGTGACCAGGACGGGGCCGGCCCATGCTCAAGCCACCTCAGAGCCCAAGGCTCACGCCTTGATTTGGGGAACATGGTGGAGAACCACAGAGAAGGCCAGAGCAGGGGTCTGATGCTGGCCCAATCAGGATTTGCCTCTAGACTCTAGCACTTAACTCTGTGACCTACCCCCTCTGAGTCTCAGCTTCCTTACCTGTAAAATGGGCGAGGATGTGCCTTGTGGAGCCTTTGGGAGAATGGAAAAAGCACGAACAAAACTCTCAGCTAGTGTCAGCCAAACGCTGATCACTCAGAGAAATGTGGCCGCGGTGACCACCCAGAGCCTCGGGCTGGGCTGGGGAGCCACGCTGTTCCCAGAGAAGCCAGCGGCGGTCCGGGGCATGAACACGGCCGGGAGGCTTGCTCCCTCCCCAGCGGCTGACAGCACTTCGCTGCTCATCAGGAAATCATTTCAAGCGCTGGAGGCTGGCTCCTTGCCCCTCATGATTCCCGTGCTTTTCTCTGATGAGGAATGTTTTGCTTTCCCTTCTCTCTCCTGGGGACAAACCCATTTCCCTCTCCACATTGCAGGCAGCAAACCGGGAGGGAAGAGAAAAAGCCTGCCTGGCCCTGAGGGGGCTGTTGTAAACTCATGATTTAATTACCTCCAGTTGATAACTGGGAAGCTGTCCACAGTCTTCCTGCAAAGGCGGCCCGATGGTTTCCCTTTGTTGAGCGTTAATGATGTTTTGGGAAACCTTTGAACTGGACTCTTAATGAAAAAATGGCTCTTTGTGTTGCAGAGATGGGAAAGGGGGGCTGTCTGGGAAACGATCTGGAGGCACCATTGTCAGAGCCCAAGATGACCCTGGCTGGGCAGTCACTGCCTGCCAGACCCTCTTGCATCTCCTTGTGAGTACTCAGAGCTTTTGCACATGCTGTTCCCACTGATAGAGCACTGTTCCCAGATGTCCTCAGAGCTGCTCACCTTTACCTCCTCAGGGAACCCTTCCCAGACTCTGCTCTCTAAAGATGGACTCCTCCGCGCACCTTTTCTTGTTTCCTGCAAAGCACCCACTTCAACCTGCAATTATCGTACACATCACCTCTTTATTTGTCTCATCGGCTACAGTGTAAGTCTGCAAGGTCAAGGCAGGGTGTTGACCTCACTCCATGCCCTCAATGCCTAGCACAATGCCTGGGGCGGGGCGGGGGGGACGTGTCCCCAGTGAATGAATGAATGGATGGATGAATGCCCACGGTATTTGGGAAAGGAAGAAAGGGAACAAAGAAAGAATCTGTCCCCTTCCCTAACCTCAGCTCCCCCCTGGGAACACCTACTTTGACCAAGTGACTAGACCAAGTGGCAGCTCCTCTACTCCCGCAACAAGCGTCCTCACTCACTTTTCCCCAGAGTATGGACGATGGGGGGATAGATGGACACATGGATGGCCGGGTAGATACACGGATAGACGGATGGAGAGATGGATGGATGGCTGGATAGATGGATGGATGGATGGACGGATGGATAGATGGATGGATGGATGGACGGACGGATGGACGGATGGATGGAAGAGGCGACGTGTATGATAATTGCAGGTTGAAGTGGGTGCTTTGCAGGAAACAAGAAAAGGTGCGTGGAGGAGTCCATCTTTAGAGAGCAGAGTCTGGGAAGGGTTCCCTGAGGAGGTAAAGGTGAGCAGCTCTGAGGACATCTGGGAACAGTGTTCTATCAGTGGGAACAGCATGTGCAAAAGCTCTGAGTACTCACAAGGAGATGCAAGAGGGTCTGGCAGGCAGTGACTGCCCAGCCAGGGTCATCTTGGGCTCTGACAATGGACGGATAGATAGATGGATGGATGGATGGATGGATGGATGGATGGAAGGATGGATGGTAGGAAGGAAAGAAGGAAGGAAGGATGGAGGGACGAAAGGATGGATGGATGGATGGATGGTTGGATGGGAAGGTGTGGGGCTACATGGATGAACAGACAAGTGGAGATGACATAAGTTTTCTGATTCGCTCTCTTCTGGTGGAAACGAGCACTCCCTAGTGCAGGAATAGTCCCACAGCAATTGTGTCCTGTGCCCTCTGTTGCCTGTGTCCCTCCCCCCACCGTGGCACACTCACCCCCATTGCTGCGCCGCAGGACACACTTATCCCCCTATTGCCTTCTTGCTGTGATTTAATGTCAATATTTCCTTTTAGGGCCTTTTCTGCTAAGTAAGTGGTTGCTTCCCTGTGAGCCTTGTCTTGCCAGCTGAGCCCCAGACAGCGTGTCCGAGGCCTTCACCTGCGCTGTCTGTGGGGGGAGGAGGGGAAGGGGGCACCTAGAGGACAGCTGAAGCGGTCCCCGGGGACAGTTCTCACTGCTCTCAGGCCAGAAACCTGGAGAGGGTCTCCCCATCCCGGAGGCAGCCCAATCTCAAGAGGGCAGAGTCGTCTTGAGGTGGGTGTCAGTGCGTTGCCCGTGGTGTGTGAGGCACTTCCCAGGCACTTATGACTGGAGCTACCTGTCAACTGAGTTCTGCCAAAGTCCTCCTCGTTTCCCTAGGCTCCGCTCCCTGATCTCCCTGAAAAGGTGGAGATTTTGTCTCTCCCACGCAGATCAAGCAGAACCTTGACTTCAGCTTCGCATTATCCGAGGCTGAGCTCATGAGCGTACATCAGTGGCAGGAGCACCCGGGCAGGGCGCCGACATTCTCCCCACTTGGTGGGGTTGCATTTCTGACCAAGGGATCTGCAGGCGAGCCCTGCACGTGCCCCCACAGCGAGAGGCAATGCACGGCTCCAAGAAAGTCCCCGGGGCCCAAGACACTGTCATGACTAGGAGCTTTATGTGCCCTCCCGACGCCCTCCCTCACCGTGCTTGCTGGTTGTCCCTGCAGCCCAGGGAAGAGGAGAGGCACTGAACCCTGCAAATGGCACATGGGGGGGGGGGCATGGGGCTCAGATGGTTGAGCAAAAAGCAACTACCTATTATCCTGAGCTGGCCCTGTGACCGGGGCCGTCCCTCCCCAGTCCCTCATTTGTCCAGTTACTCTTCTGTTCACCAAGCACTCATTAAGCACCAGCTGTGTGCCCCGGCAGCCTGCTAGATGAACAGAAGAGACCCCTGCCGTGTGGGCTTGCCGCCGTCCCTGAGCAAGAGGAAACAATTCCCATCTCAGAGCTGATGGTCTGTTTGGGAAAATGCTACACGCACAGGCAGAAATCCCCAGCCATGAACCCTCACCGGGGTGACCGGAAGAAATCAAAGCAGGGCCTCAAGTGCCATGGTGCTGGTGGGAAAACTGGGTCCTTTATAAAGAGGGATGAAATCGTGTTTCTGGCTGACTGCACACAGGTGCGCTCCGGGTGAAACAAAGACCCAGACGTGGTAGGAAAACCGGAGTGAGAGGAGGGAGCCTTGGGATGGGGCAAAGTCCTGGGAGAGTGACACCCACATGAGGGTCCAGCCAAGCTGCCTCTAGCCCTATCTTGCTGAGTCGACACCCCAACCTTCCTATCTCTCTGAACACTTGGCTCTCCAGGTTTGGGCACTGAGCCCTCCAGCTCCAGTGCTCTCAGTAACAGGAACTCCCTTCTTTATCTGGGAGTGTTCTTGCCAGTGTAGACAGGTCCCTCAAGGATGCTCCCATGCCTTTCACTTTGGCTCTGGGTGGGGACACAGTGTGTAAGGGGCTCCTCACAACACCTGGCACAGGGCAGCCCCCCAAACCTCCAGAGCAAATAACAGAAATCAGCAGAAAAGTCAGCAAAACTCAAAAGGGCGCCTCTATACCACCAGTCAGCAACTGGAAACCAGAAAGGTATCTTTCACAAGAGCAATCGAAACCAGAAAGTGGGGCACCTGGGTGGCTTGGTTGGTTGAGCATCTGCACCAGGTCATGACGTCAGGGTCCTGGGATCGAGTCCGGGATCTAGTCTGGGTCCCTGCTCAGCCTGGAGTCTGCTTCTCCCTCTCCTGCTGCCCCTCCCCTCGGTTCATGTGCTCGCTCGCTCTCTCTCCCTCTCTCTCTCCATCTCACTCTCTCCCTCTCTCTCTTCCACTCTCAAATAAATAAAATCTAAACAGACAAAACACTCAAAACTATCTAGGAATTGATTCCACCAGGAACTTGCAGGAGCTGTTGCGGAAAACTTTCGTATGTGAACAAAGAATGATCTGAACAGAAACAGTTCATGCTCTGAGAAGGGACATCGTCACCTTGTGGAGATTCCTGGGCTCACCAGTCCCAAAGGTCGGGACAACTGGGGTCCCTGTCGGCAAGGGCCCAGAGGGGCGGGTGCAGGCTATCCAGCGTCACCTGGTGCGAGCACAGCTGCGTCAAGTGACATTCGTGAGCACCTGCTGTATCCCAAGCGTCTCTCAGTTCGACCTCCAGCAGCCCCCTGAAGGAGGCACTGTTATCATCCTGTTTTATAAACAAGGAAACTGGGTTTCAGAAAGATGAGATCATCAGATGCCAAGAGTCAGGACTCACACACGGGACTGCTTGGCTCAGGGGCCTTTGGGTCTCTTGTACTTGAATGAACCGACATACAGTCAGAAGGCTGATTCTGAACCCTGCAGCCTCGGAGACCCCACCGCTTCCTCCCTCCCAGCCATCACCCTCCCCCTCCCAGCCATCACCTCCCCGTCCCAGCCATCACCCTTCCCCTCCCAACCATCACTCCCCACCCCACAGCCTGGGCAAAAGCCCTGGGCACACTCTAGCCTGGAGTGGGTGACTCATTTTTGGATGACAAAAGCAAACAGAATGTAAGATGTTTGTCTGGGCTGAGATACCATGCAGGGTGATGGCTCCTGGGGACATGAAGCAAGGGTCGTGGCCCAGCTGCTTTGTCATCACTGCATCCCATCCCGACACCCAATGAGTAACGGCCTCCTCACCCAGCGTGGCCTCCCGTCCAAACGGCTGGTGGGGAAAAGCAGACACGGGCAGTACTTTCTGGTCCCTGGAGCAGAGCTGGCCAGGACACGCTACCAGAGCACAGCAGTGCCTGGTTTTTCCTCCGAGAGCCTCAGGTGCCAGGCAGGGTCCCGCCTGGGCACTGCAGCAGCTCCGTCCTGGCCACCCGCTGGCCCCTCGCCACTCCCATCCCTTCTCCCTCCGCTGCCAGCTGACTGGCTCAAAATGCCACCCAGCTCATGCTGCTCTTGGCTGACATCCTGCCTTCACTCATGGTTTGGGAACAAGCTCTTTGCCTGACCTGGAAGGTCTTGCCCATAACTTTGCCAGAAAAAAATTCAGGACATCCAGTTCAGCTGGAATTTCAAACAAACAACAAACAAACAACAAATAATTATTTTTAGTATAAGTATATCCTCTCCAATACTTGAGATATACTTATACCAAGAACATTTCTTTGGTGCTTACCTAAAATTCAAATTGAACTGGGCATCCTATATTTTCACTTGCTAAATCTGGCAGTTCAACTGCACACCTCTATGACTTCACCTCCCCTGCCCATCTCCCCACAGCATTGTCCCCCACCAACCCCACATCTGTTCTGGAACTTACCATGCCCCACCCACCGCAGGGCCAGTGCCTCATCCTTGTTAAATCCCACTCATCCTCCAGACCTCAGCTCAAATGTCACTTCCGCAGGGTATCCCACCAGCCTCCCTGGGCAAATCAAGTTCCCGCCTTAGGCACACACACTGCCATGCCCCCCACCCTGAACCCACCACCTCCTTAGTACATCTGTGGCTTTATACCAGGGTGGGGGGATGCCGCAGTGGGGCTCACATCCAGACCTCTGAATGGGCGTCCACTCTATAAAGGCAGAACCTGTCTGTCTTGTTTACTCCTGTGGCCCCAGCCCCAGGGCAGCGACCGACACGCTGGACGTTCAGTAAACAAGTGTCCAATAGACAAATGAGCCAGTCTCTGAAGCAAGGGAGTGCAGCTGCTGCAGGAGCCTGCCTGGGTCCCAGGCCCGAGTCTCTGGCATCTTGCAAGGCTTCCAGAACTTTGCCCGCACCCCGGCAGGCACTCTGGGTCCCTCCTTGTCTACGTGGCCATGGCTTAGGAGCAGAGCCCACTTAGCAGAGCTGGACTGGGGAAATCTAACGTGAAGATTCCCAGTAACACCTTGTGTCCCAGCAGTGCATTGGGTTTTAAAATTCCTTTTCCTAGCAGGAAATGAAAAGATGCCTTTGCCACTTGGAGGAACTGCTGGGGCTGAAAAACTGGCCAACATCAGCTTTAAGCTTCTTCTCCCATGAGCACCAGAGAGATCCCTGTGAAAGCAGTGATGAGACTAAGCTTGGACCCAGCACTGTAAAAAATAAACCTTTGGTCCTTTATCTGGTGCTCCTATGGCACCAGGCTCCAAAGGCAGGAAAACTGAGCCGATGGGGGTCACTGGCCCAAGGACATGCAGCTGGTAAGGAAGAGAACCAGTTGGAACCCAGCGCTGGAAAAGTTCTCCTCTCTTCCCTTCTCCTTCCAAGAACTAATTAGGAAATAAAGGGACACTCAAAGGACCCTGGGATTCCACCAGAGGACTTCCACATCTAGCAATTAGGGACTGATTCCCTTGCAGAATAGGATAACAAAACCTGATCATAATGTTAAAAGAGAACACCTGAAGTTTCTGGACTTCAGCAGGGAGCAGAAGTGGATCTGCAGGGGAGCGGGGGAAGGGGACAGGACAAAGCAGCCTCTGGCTGGGGCTAGGTGCAGGGGGCACAGCATGGGGCACAAGACAACAGAGACCCCATGGTGACTTGGTCTTTCTGGCCTTGGGATGGGGAATACAGAAGCTGGTGAACCATAGCAGTTGAAGACAGCAGGGCATCCTGGATGGGAAAGATCCAGAAAGGAGAGCCCCAAATTCTGTTCACGCACGTCTCTGATGGAGCCCTGAGCACATCTGGAGCAAACCCAAGGCAGCCCAGGTAAGATAAAGAGGTGAACTGACACTGCAGCTGCCACCCTAGAAATATAGTTTGAAGTTCAAATTCAGCCGCATCCCTGCCTACTGACACACAAGAAACAGCACTCATCAGAGAAAAATAACAAAATCCCAGAATCTTCACAACTCAGTGTATAGCCAGGCATATTCCGGAGCTATTGGCGATGCAACAAACCTTCCACAAATGTAGTGACTTAAAAAACACTGTTACTATGCTATGGTTCCACAGGTCAGAAGTCAAAAGTGGGTCAGCAGAACTGCTCCTTCTGGAGGGCCTGCTTCATCAGCTTTTAGACATTCAGGACCTCTTCCTGCCATCACTCAGACTTCTGCTTCCACTGGTACATCTCCCCGTTGTGAAGACCCTTGTCATTACACTGAGGGCACTAGGAGAATCCAGAAAAATCTCCCCATCTCAAAACGCTCAATCACATCTGCAAAGCCCTTTTGTTATGCAAGGTAACATACATACAGTTTCCTGGGAGGAGGAAGTGGACACCTTTGGGGCTAGAAGGGGATTTATTCTTATTATCACAACAGAATGCAATCCAAAAATTACACAATTTATTAAAAAAAAGAAAATAAATAGGGACACCTGTGTGGCTCAGTCATTTAAGCATCTGCCTTTCACTCAGGTCATGATCCCAGGGTCCTGGGTTCAAGCCCTTCATCAGGCTCCTGGCTCAACAGGGAGTCTGTTTCTCCTGCTCCCCCTGCTCCCTCCCTGCTCATGCTCACTCTCCCTCACTGTCTCTCTCTCTGAAATAAATAAAATCTTCAAAAAAATTTTTAAAAATAAGAAACGGAGAAATTTTCAAGACAAAATGAAGTCAACCAAGACAAATCCCAAGATGAACCAGATATTGGAGCTAGAATACATGGCTTTCACAGCAGCTATTAAAATGGCTCTCATAAAGTTATATGTACTCACCAGTAATGAAAAGATAGAAAATCTCTGCAGAGAATCAGAAGCAATAGAAAAAGGATGGAATGGGAATTCCAGACCTGAAAAGTACAATATCTGAAATGAAAAATGCAACGGCTGGACTTCTAACAGCCAAACGGAGAAGTCAAAGCAAAGAGTTGGTGAACTTGAAGATGGGTTAATAGAAATTATTTAATGTGGAGACAACAATGATTTAAAGAAACATGAACAGGGCCTCAGGAACCTGTTTAAATGATGTGAAAGAGTCCCACATACACACAAATGGAATCCTAGAGGAAGAGGAGAGAGACAATGGAACATGAATAATATTGGGGGCAATGACAGTCAAAGTTTTTCCAAATTTGGTAAAAAACAGAAATGTACTGAATCAAGATGCTCAGTGAACACCAAGCAAAATAAAATCCCAGAGCCAAGCACATTGTAGTAGAGCTGCTGAAAGCCAGCTACTGCAACCTGAAAGCCACGAGAGACAGTGGCACATTGCATGCAGGAGAATGTCGACCAAGTTAACGGTGGACTTCACATCAGAAGCCATGGAGGTCGGAAGGTATGGAACAGCATCTTCCAAGAGATGAAAGTTTAGAAGAAAAACCTGTCAGCCAAGAATTATACATCCAGTGAAAATATCCTTCGAAAATGAAGGCAAAATAAAGACATCCTCAGATAAAAGAAAATGAACAGCATGTGCTATAAGCAGGTCTTCACTACACAAAATGCTGAAGGGAGTTCTTCGTCCGGAAGGGAAATGACGCCTGGCTGGGAACTGAGATCCTCAAAAATTAGCAATGATAAATATGTGGGTATTTGCAAAGGATTATCTTTTTTGTCCTCTTAAAAACCATAGAACCACTTAAAGGAAGAATTATAACATTGTCTTGCAGAGTTTAAGATGTGTATATATGAAAAATAAAAATTAAAATAAAAATGTATATATATAGAATACGTGAACTATAACAGAAAGAATGTGCAAATATGAACTTACACAGTTGCAAGGTTTCTGTATTTTTCATGAAGTTGTACAAAATCAACTGTCAATAGCATATGAAAAGTCAAAGATGTATATTCTAGTCTCTACAACAACCATTAAAAGATAATGCAGAGGTGACTCAGTCATTAAACATTTGCCTTCGGCTCAGGTCATGATCCCAGGGTCCTGGGATCGACTCCTACATTGGGCTCCCTGCTCAGTGGGAAGCCTGCTTCTCCCTCTCCTACTCCCCCTGCTTGTGTTCCCTCTCTCAGCGTGTCTCTCTCTGTCAAATAAATAAATAAAATCTTTTAAAAAATGCAAAGAGGAATACCTGGGTGATTCCATTGGTTAAGTATCTGACTTAATTTTGACTCAGGTCATGATCTCAGGGTCGTGAGATTGAGCCCTGCATCTGGCTCTGTGCTGAGCATGGAGTTTGCTTAAGATTCTCTCTCTTGGGCGCCTAGGTGGCTCAGTTGGTTAAGCAACTGTCTTCAGCTCAGGTCAGGATCCTGGAGTCCCAGGATCAAGTCCCACATTGGGGTTCCAGCTCCATGGGGAGTCTGCTTCTCCCTCGGACCTTCTCACATCCCATGCTCTCTCTCACTGTCTCTCTCTCAAATAAATAAATAAAATCTAAAAAAAAAAATTCTCTCTCTCCCTCTGCTCTGCCCTTTTTCTCCCCACTTGCACACTCTCTAGCTCTATAAATAAATAAATAAAACTTAAAAAAATAATGCAAAGAAGTATAGCTTTAAAAATCAACAGGAAAATTGAAATGGAATTCTAATCAAAACTTCAGAAAATCCAGGGGCACCTGGCTGGTTTTCAGGGGTGGGTGTGACTCTTGATCTTGGGGTCATGAGTTTGAGCCCTGTGTAGGGTGCAGAGATTACTTAAATAAATAAAATTTCAAACAAACAAACTTCAGATAATCCAAACACCAAAATGTTAAAAGGGAGAAGCAAATAAACAATGACAAAAGCAAATTTTAAAAAATGGAGGAAGCAAATAGAACAGAAAAATGATAAAATGTGTGATCCCAAATCTAACTCTATCAGTACTTACTTACATTAAATATTAATGTGATACACACTTGAATTAAAAGACAGAGACCATCAGAGGCATGTGGGTGGTTCAGTCATTTGAGTGTCTGACTCTTGATCTCGGCTCAGATCTTGATCTCAGGGTCTTGAGTGCAAACCCCGTGTTGGGTTCCACACTGGGCATCAAGCCTACTTAAAAAGAAAAAAGAAAAAGAAAAAAATGACAGAGACCATTGGAATGGATGGGGGGGGGAGGATGAAACTGTATACTGCCCTCAAGAAACCCAATATGCCAGAGGTGACTGATGGACAAATGGACACCAAAAATATGTACCACACAAGTAGTAACCATTAGAACACAGCTATATTAATATCAGATAAAATAGGCTCTGAGATGAAAAGTATTGTCAGAGAGAAACATTTCCCAAGAAGTTTTCTCATTTCTTGTGCTCGACTCTGTGCCAGACCCACTACTGGGAGCTTCCCTTTACTGTAACAAGCCTGTGAGGCAAATGCTGGGTTTTTTTCCCCCCATTTCATAGCTGAGAAAACTTTTTCTCAAAAAAATTAAGTGACTGGCCAAAGATGACACAACTAAGCCCAGACTGCTGGACATTAGAACCTTAATTCTCGGTCACCCTGCTGTCCACCCCACGGCGTTAGTGGGGGGCTGCCCAGGCACAAGACTCAGCCAGAAGAGAATTCTTGGCTTCCCTCCTCAGGATAACCTGCTTTCTCCCAATCTCACCCATCTTGGAAATGGCACCAACATCCACCTAGCTGCATGGCTCAGACCTCACAGCCATGCTTACCTCTCTGTGTGGTGCCTGGGAGCCATTGGCCAGTCCTAGTGGCTGCACACCCAAATTATGGTCTAAACCTGACCACATCTCACCACCTCCATTGCAACGACCACAGTCCGGGCCACCCCGCTCTATCCTGCCTCTGACAAACCAGACTCCCTGCAGCCACTCCTGCCTGCCTTCCAGTCATCCTCCACACAGCAGCCCCCGACCTTTAAAAGGTGTGAATCAATCTCCCCCACCTCCAATCCCCAGTAAAAGCCCTTTAAAGACTTCACAACACACTGAACAAAATCCTCTCTCTGACCCTATCTGACAAGCTGCTCTGATGCCTCTCTGCAGCTCCACTTGGCCCTCCTCCTCTAATTCACTCTCTCCTACCACAAGCCTGCTCCTGCCTCAGGACCTTTGCATAGACTGTTTCCTCTGCTTAGATCACCTCCCCCCCAGGATCTTCCCACAAACACAGAGGTATCAACTCCAGTGTCACCTCCTCAGAGGGGCTCCCCCTGGCCACTCCAGCCAAGGCATCCTCTCCAACCCACAATCACATAAACACTTTTTAAAGGTTTTGTCACAGTCCCTCAGTACCGAGATGGTTTATTTCTTTGTGCAACTTTCACAGGGAACAAGCGCAGCTCGACATGTACTCATAAATTGTATTATTTTTGTCACCCATTCTCTGTGAAAATTGATCCAGTGGCGCCATTTTTCACCCTGGGTGAAAACTTGGACAGACCCCATGACTTTCTGGTCCTCTTACATGACCAGATACAAGATCCTGCCGCCTATAATTCAAGCATCAGGACCCACGTAATAGTCAAAACTCTGGCCTTGCTTTCCTGTGAAGCTTCGCCCCCCCCTTGCCCTGGGTTTGCAGCAGATGGACACTCAGCACACTTACGTGGGCCTTTCCTTCCTGGCTCTTTCTGACCTGGGGCCTTATCTCCTCCTGCATCTTGCCCAACGGGCTTTGCCCCCTAAGATAGGGATGCAGGGAGGAGAGAGAAGAGCGTACAGCCGGCACCCTTGCCCTCTTGGACAGACAGAGGTTTAACCTGATTCTGCCTGGTGGCCCTTTGGAGTCGCCATCCTCCAACAACTAGGGGTCTAACCTGCAATTCTGCAGAGGGTCTGGTTATCTGCATTCTAACCGGGGCCTCCTTCTATGAGAAAGCCCAGCGGACCTGAGCTTATTTCTTGGGAAGCCTGTGCACTGACCTCCACCCCAGGTAGTGTTTTGTTCTGGACATAAAACAGCCCGCTCCAGTTCTCGTGGGGGCGGGGCAGGGCCACTGTCAGGGCCCCGGGACACGCTCCAACAGGACAGGTTAAGACGCGCGGTTTACACTGGGATCGGGCAGGACGTCTGCTGGGAGCACACCTTCACTCCCCGCTGCGCGTCTCTTTCCCTGCCTGCCCGTCCCGGGAGTGCTTTCCTAATAAATCCCATTCTGTGTACACTTGCCTTCGGGCCAATAGCAAGAAAGTTGAAAACCAAGGTCTAGAGCACGGTTCTCCAACACAGTAGCCACTTGGGTGGGCAGCTGTGTCGAGTTTCATGTAGATTACGTAACAATATATATAAAACTGAAAATTCGGTTCTCAGCCACACTGTTGCAAGTACTCAGTAGCCCCGGGTGGCCGGTAGCTTACAGCTTTAGAGGGGAAAGAGCATTTTCATTAACAGAAGATCCCAGGGGACCGGCCTTGTCCAGCGCTCAGGAAAGAGGGCAGGGCTGGGGGCTGGAGGAGGTGGTCACCGGGGTCTGCGGAACAGGATGAAGGCATAAGGGCAGCCTGGCCTCCCCATGCACGCATCACGGCCCTGTGGTGTCTGGCCATGCTCCCTCCGGCCCCGTTCAGAGAGCACGAGAGTTCCAGAAGTCCAGTCCAGCCGCAGCACACCCCCCTCTCTGTGTGAGCTGGGAACCCCTGCCTTCTGCCAAGACGAACTAGATCACGGGCGATGAATGAAACCCCTGAAGGAAAGATGTATCATTTCCCCCTCTGGCCCGTCAGTCACATGATTAATATAGATGTGGTTTAGGAAGGCAACCTTTTTCTCATTCCTGAGAGCTGATGGAGCGCGGGCGCAAGCTGACAGCCGCCTCTCCCCACCGGCCGCCTCGGCATCGGGCTGAGGCTGTCCGCCGGCATCGGCCATGGCCTCGGGATGAGGGACTGCGTGCTGCGGTCTCCGCGGCCGCTGACCTGCTAGTGGGGCAGCCGTCGGGAGCTCGCCCGGGGCCCGGATCCAAGGTGACCTGGACAGACACCCTGGCTGGGCCACTTGGCAGCGGCGAGGCTGTGGGCAACCTGCTGGACATCTCTGGGACCCAGACACCTCCCCTCTGGCGGGGGGTTCTCGAAAGCCCTTCCTCAGCAACCTCTGGTGCGGGGACTGGATGAGACGACTCAAGACCGACCGGCCATCCCAGCAAGGACAGCGCTAGTCCCACAGAGACAGTGGCCGTCACCCACACTGTTCTGGCAAAAGAGGGGTTTGGGTGCCACCTGTCTCCTCCTGCCCAGAAGTCCAGATACCACATGGCTACTTTGAGCAGAATTCAATTCTTCTAGGGTATTTCCCCCTAAACAGAGACCTTCCCGTGGAGGAAGAGATGTTGCGGAGAGGACGTGGGTTTGGCGTCACACAGCCCAGAGACTCTGGGTGGACCGCCTGGCCTGTGTCCCAGTCCCTTCAGGGACGATGACCGTGCACCCCCTCAGGGCGGGGGGCGGGGGGGATCAGCGTGCAAACCACCAGGCCCAGGACGGCACTTCCTTCTCGAATTTCCTCAGAGCTTTCCTGAGAGAGCAGAAAGCTGGCCTCTTGGCAAATGGACACAAGAAAGTCCCCAGGAAGAGCCCCATGGAAATGTCTGTGGTTTCGAGCCACGAAGCTTGAGGAAATCTTGCTACATAACACTAGATAACTAACGCGGGCTCTCAACTGAATGCATGAATGTTGGTTTTACTCTTACAAGTTAACAAGAGACGTAATGTAAAGAGTAACACAGTGGGTGTTATCAGCGGCCTACAAATTGCCACTGCCCGTCTCCTCTTTCCCAACAGTATCTTAATTTTGTTCAGGTATCTCTCGTTCCCAGACACCTCCGTTTCCTGGGGAAAGCTGACTCCCTTTGATACCGTAATTAGCCTAGCAAGGCAGTCAAGGTCATCCCATCCCCCTTGCCCAGAGTTGGTTCACTGACAGCATCCTGGGTGTAAGGGGAGCCTTCAAACAAAGCCAACATGTGAAGGAGGGCAAATCCAAGAACCTCGCAGCATAATGGAGGCAGAACCATGATCACAACATGCCTGAAGCCCTCCTTCTCGGCTTCCCCTGATGTCAGATACCAAGTCTCTTCTTTCACTTGGGTCTTGTTCAGGGTTTTTATTTCTATACAGGTTGCTAACTGATTTCTTTCCTTCATTTGCTCAAAACAAAACTTTATTGAGCAACCACTCTGTGCCTGCTCCCTGGAGAAGACAGACTTAGGGCCTGACCTCAAGACTTACAGTCTATGGGGCCCTAGATGACCCTTGACCTTTTCCAATATGATAGAGGGTGAGAGACCAAAGTCATCTCAGTGACCTCGACCACAGTCATGACCAAAGGCTATGAGGATGACCTAAGATCAGAAGCACCCTGCCTAGTGAGCTGTGCTATGTTGGAGTTAGAGACACAGATCGAGGTCAGCCCCTAGGATCCCCAAAGGGGAGGTTGACAAGAGGTACCAAGAGGCCTACAGGCCTAAGTCTCCAGCTCAAGCTTTGTAGCCAGAAAGTCCTGGGTCCACTGGCCACTTCTACCTCCAGACAATTTGACCCTGAGCAGACAACCTAACCCTACTGAGCCTCAGTCCTGTCATCTGTAAGATGGAGCCAATACTGGACTTCATCCCAGCACAACACTATGAAAAGTCAAAAACCACAATGCAGCCACCAGGGAGGCTAGGGAAGTAAGGATCTCGTCTGTAGAACATGAAAGTGGGAGAGGCAATCTGCCTCCCGCCAAGATTTCTAATGTGGGGGCCTCTCCAAGATAAGGGAAGGGCTCAGGCTCTGGGTGGTCCAAAGATGACACACGTGCACAGCCCCCCGTCAGGACTCAGGGCTCTGGGACAAGAAGCTTGCACATCTGAAAGGTACCGATGGCATTACCCACGCATGTGGCCGAAATTAAAAAGATAGACAATAGCAAGTGTTGGCAAGGTGTGGAGTAGCCAGACGTTCGCATCCAAGCGCTGAGAGTAACCGGTCCGGGCACCTGGGATGGGGCAGCAGGATGTTGAAGCTCCGTGCTGTCCAGCAAAGCGTCCAATCCCAGGAATGTGCTCGAGAGAAGGCAGATGGATGTGCCCAGAGGTGCTTGCGAGGGTACTCACGGCACGCCCCATGTGACAGCCAGACATGGCCCCCGTGCCCCTCAGCAGCAGGTGGGATGAACACTTCGTCGTCTGTTCATACAGGGAAATGCTGCAGATAAGAGCTTCTCGGCCTCGGTGCTGCTGGTACTGGACCGGGTCATTCTCCGCTGGGGGCCGTCCTGGGCACTGGAGGGTACGAGCAGTGTTCCCGACCTCTGCCCACTAGATGCCAGTGCTGCCCACCCAGTCCTGATATCGGAAATGTCTCTGGAGTTTGCCCAGTGTCCCCTAGGCAGGGACCACCAACCCCCAGAAGCAATGCAGCAGAACAATGGGAAGGGAGAGGCAATGCTGCAGGCAAGCCCGGGGATAAATCTCAGAAACAAGAAGCCGGACCCAGAACAGGACTCCGGGCAGCATGCACGGACCTGCATACGAAGTTTGAGAACAGGCAAAACTGACCCACGGTGATTCGGTAGGACCGTGGTTATCTGGGGAGGGGCCGCTGCCTAGAAATGGGCGTGAGGTCTTCTGGGGTCTGGGACATGCTTACGTGGTACGCACACACATAAAAATTCATCAAACTGTGCAAATAAAATTAATTAAGTCTACTCTACGTTTGTTAGACCTCAATTAAAAAGTGCTTAAAGAAGAGACGGCGGCAGGTCCAGCCATCTGTCTCCTGGGGCCGCCTCTTCAGCCCGGGGCCCACCTGCTGGCAGGGACCCGGCCATCCCTACCGCAGAACACCTGTCTCCTCCTCTCACCTCACCCCTGTCTTGGGGAGCAGCCCCCCACTCGTCCCCGCATACAGCAGCCCAGGGCTCCTATCTGACATTGATTGGCTCAGGGGGTCTCAGCTCGGGCTGTGGTTCCCTCCCAGGGATGCCCACAAGCTCTGTGCAGCCCATTTGGGCCCCTGGCTCTGGGCCATCCTCATGGCGGCCAGGGGAGGGGGGAGGAGAGGCGGGGAGGATATCCGGTCTTATTTTCAACAGTCCCGGACCAAACCACAACCGACCCTGGTGGGATCCAGTGTTGGCAGAGCCCTAAGCTCCCCCCACAGTGGTGCACCAGCAGAGGGGACTCTCTTGCCCCAGCAGGGTACCTCGGAAGAATGCGGGAGAACCAGCACGTGGCAGTGGAACAGAAAGTCCAACGGCTTCTCTGGGCTCCTGGAGCCATAGGGAGCATGTGTGGGCAGGAAGTCTGGAAGAACCCCTTGCTTGTGCTTCCACCCTTTCGTCCCTCAAGGGGCATGGAGCCCGAGTCCCTACCAGGTCAGGTAACATCACTCTGGCCAAATGCCGTTGGCAGAAACAGTCCTAAGAACACAGACATTCAAGAGAGGTAATAGAGACCTCGCCTCTTTGTGAGAGCCATGGCAGAGAACTTAAGGATGTGCATTGAAATCTCCATGCCCGTCCCTGGGGCCTGAACAGCTCTTGGCCCGTGGCTACCACGGAACGGCACGCGTCCAGCAGAAGGAAGGAGACAGCTGTGCGGCCGGTGATGGCTGGTCTTCGGAGGTGCAGGTTCAGTGCGGCAAGCGAGGGCAGAGCGCTGTGTGTGGTATGTCCCAGCACGGATGTGCCAAGGAAAGACGCCAAGATTGAACCCGTGTTTGTGTGTGCCGACAATCTCTGTGAGGTCGCGGGGGAGAAGGGCGGGGAGCCCCACCAGGGCTGGGGCTATGCTCCAAGGACAGGCTCTTCATTTGCTCTTTCATCCCGGTGCGCGACTTTTTTTTTTTTTTTTTTACCATGTGTCATAGGTTGCAGGAAAATATTTATAAAAATTAAAAATAAGAGAATAATTAGATTAGCAGTGCGGGGGAGAGATGCCAAGACATTGTCTCGAAGCTCACTTGCTTTGCTAAATGCGCGTGTATGTGCACATTACAGTCGCATCTACAGGCGAAGCACACACACGCGCTCACCGTCTCCCTCCTGCAGGTCAGGAAGGACACACAGCGGACTGTAGAGGGACGGACACAGGGTTAGGTGGGATGAGACCTCCTCATTTTACCCCCGAGCTTTTGGATTTAAAAAAATTTTTTTTTTTATAATGAGAATCTTTGCAAAAATGCTTATGAAACTGTTTCGAGTAAGAAAACATATAAAACAAGAGACATCATCCTACAGTGTGATTTGCTAAGCGGGAGCCAAGGGTGGCAGGAAGTTAGAAGAGGGCAGCCAAAGTTGCTGGTGGTCAGGGAAGGCTTCCTGGAGAAGGAGGCATCTGAGCTCTCAGAGGATGTCTCTCCTTGAGTCATGGAAGGGTGCCCTAGAGGGGAGCTCTCTGCTTTGTCTCACCTGCTTCTCTGCGCTCCTGGGAGGACCCCCTCTCCCCCTCCCACTGACGCTTCCTGGGCCAAGAGGAATGAAGGAGCCATTTGTTTGCACCGGAGCCCTTGCCTCACTTTTCTGCCTCCTTTATAATAATAAATTCAGATGAATTAATAATCATTACTTTGTGCCAAGTGCTGCTGGAGTGTTTTGTCTTAACTTAGAAAGGAGTACTGCTGTGATCAATGTTCCAATTTTCTAGGTAAGGAAATGGGGGCACAGAGAGGTTGAGTGACCTGCCCAAGGTCACACAGCCACTGGAGAGTGGCACAGCCAGGATTCTGAACCCACGCAGACCCTTACCCTCTTCCTGGGCTGCGAATCCTTCCAGGTGCTCACCCACACCTCCCCCAGGGAGCCCCCAGTCCTCCCCGCCAGCCTGTTACATTCCTCGCTGCCTCCCCACCCTCATCCCTCTCGGCAGGCCTGACGTTGAAGAAGGCCAGCTTCTTTTGGCCAACAAAGCACATTTCAGCTCCTTGGGCTCCTGAAGGCAATTCACCTCTCCAAGCCTTTAGAATTTATTTATCTAATTCAAATGTCTCGGGAGCCTCGCATGCTGGAAGCGTTCCTATTTTACCAAAACACATGCCACCCCAGCCCGTCCAGGCAGCGCAGCCCCATCCCCAGGCGCCTCACCCTGCGGGGCACCAGGGACCCAGGTGACCACCAGAGCAGCCCTCCGTCCCCTCGGAGTCAGGCCCAGCCAGCTGCGCTTCCGGCCAGTGAACCTGCCGCTCCGAGCCTCCTTTTAATTAATTCCATGTCTCAGGCGGCCGGAGCACGTGGGCAAACTTCTGTCTGACTTCACTGCGAAGCCCGAGCACATCCCAGTTTGCTTTCTAAGAATAGAAGCGGGAGATGGGGGAGGGCGGAGGCCGGGATCTAAAAATGAATTTGCAGCCCAGAGCAAAACAACCCAGCGAGGAGAGGGGAGAGAAAGCAGCGCCCGCACGCGGCCCAGCCCGGCGGGGGCTGTCTGCTGCCCTCCCGGGTGTGAGTCACAGACCTGGCAGTCTGCCCAACTGTCTGGCGGGGATGGGGGAGGGGGTGGCGCTGCTCATGTCAGGAACAGGCAGCTGGGGACGCCCATGGGAGTCTGGATTTTTTTCTGGGTTGGTAGGTTCTCCCCAGTAGGCAGAAGTGACTCATGGGTTTGGGGGGGCTGGGCCCTGGGGTGCGGGAGAGCCCCAGATGTGGCGCGCAGTTTCAGGAACTGGAGACCCAAACGTCTGGGGGGCCAGTGGCAAGGTTCTCCACCAGCGAACCTCCACCCCCACCAGGAAAGGAGAGAGAAGAGGAAGTCCAAGGCCCACTGCTCAGGGGCACACTGAGGAGTTGATCAGGCTGGTTATTTAGCTGCTCATAGTAAGATCCGCTACAATGACAACAAGAAAGTAAAAGATTTCGCTCAGTCCATCGCTGCTCTAGATACTGTACCTAAAATACCTGGCTTGAGCCTCACAACAGCCACGTGTGGTGTAAGGTGTTCTTGCTCCCATCCCACTGGCAAAGAAACTGAGGCCCGAGAGTTTCTCCCGCATCAAGTCCCATGTTCAGGGAGGCACCCAGCAGGGTCGGGACGCGGGTGGGGCTCCGGCGTGGCCCAGGCCCACCTCCGTACCAGCATCTCCCCAACATCCCCATCTCTGCTTGTCTGACATCATCCCCGTCTCTGCTTGTCCATTGCAGAGACAGTGACATCTAGCTGTGTCCTGGGTCACCCGGGACAGGGGTCTGGGCAGCTGTGAGGTGATGAGGGGGTCCTTGGACCCAGCAGCAACTAACAAGCTGCACAGAGAAGGTTTTTTTCTTTGCATTCTCTTTTGACCCTTCCAGGGAGATCTGTCATGGAGAAAGTCTCCCCTGGGGGCTAACTTGTCCTTCTCGCACCCCCACCCCTGCCAGCAGCACTAGCGAGTTCCCCTTTTGAACCAAGAGAGGAGGCAAGTGCCCGCCTGAAAGTCAATAACACCGTTTTGTTCTCTTTGTGTTTATTTTTCCTTCTTTATATAAAGTGACCCAGATTTTCCTTTTAACATAGTGATACAGAGTTCACTTTTAAGATAAACTCAGTTTTAAAAGTAAGCTGAACCCTTTAGAGACAAATACTAAAATATTTATGGATGAAATGACATGATGTCTAGGATTTGCTTCCAAATAATCTGGAGAAGGGGCAGGGAATAGAGATATAGAAGAAGTGAGATTGGCCACGAGTTGAGATTTTTTGAAGCTGGTTGATGGGGATTACATCATACTGCATTATATTATAAATAATTTTAATATAATCTTATATATAATTTTGTATATCATATTATAAATTATGTATGATGACATGTTGCATTATGTATTACGTATTTTCATATATTTAAATAATTATATATCATATGTATCATAATATATTTTACACTATATATTATAACATATAGATACTTTGCCTTATATTACTCCAGTTACTTTCATTGAAATTCTCCCTAATGAAAAGGATTTTTTAATGCTATATAAAAAATTCTTAAGTATGTTATTTAAAAAAACAAAAGGTTGGGTAATTGTATGAGTGACATATCCAGATACGACAAAAACCATGACAATGAAGTACAAGTGAGCAAGGAGGCAGAATGCTGGTAGACCCTGCGTTTCCCACATTTACAAGTTTATTTTCCTTTCTTGGGAAGCTGGGGAGGGGAGAGCCCCTACCCTGTTCCAGGACCTCCTCCCTCTGGCTGTACGGTGGGCCCCTGATGAGGTCAGTGGTCTGCTTCATCCTTATAGACCTTGAGAGGGAGGGCGGGAGGGAAGCAGTGCCTTTTCGTCTTTGCCTTCAACGATTATAACAGTGCAGTGTTCTGGAATGACTGCCATCCGGAAATCTAAACGCATCAGGAGTAAACAGGCCTGGATCGGGGGAGGGGGTCTTGCAGGGCTCTGTGCGGGGGTCACTCCCAGGCCAGGCTGCAGGCCCCACCCACAGCCCCTTGTGTTCCGGAGCCTGTGAGAGCCAGGACCGGATAGGCCTGCAGGTCTACCCAGAGCCCAGCTCTGGAAAGGGTACGCCCTCTCAGAGTAGCTTGGGGGAGACCCCGAGATGCACTGGGCTTTGGTAATTGGCCAGAAGGGACTTCACAGAGAAGAGACCATGAGCCCATCAGACGAAGGCATGAGGGGCTTCAAAGTCCCCGCTCAGAGTCCCACACCCGCACCGTTCCCAAGTTGGGCCTCACCCAAGCTGGGCTCCAACTGTAACTTCAAACCACAAACAACAGCAGAGTGCCCCCCTTCTTGGGGCATTCATGTGTGCCCTCATTGGTTAAGTTATTTAACTAACACTTAGGAAGTGGCTACTGCATACTAGGGATAGTTCTAGAAGCTGAAAATACAAAAGGGATAACGACACTTCCCAAGAGGCCTAACACTGCCAGGTTAGAACACTTTCATTACCTCCACTGGCAGATGGGGAGTCTGGGGCATTCCCAGAAGGGGGCAGGGAAAGGGTATAGACGGAAGAAAACACAGACGTCCAAACCGCAGTAGGGCACCTTTACTGAGCACCGACTGCATACCGTGCCGTATCCTTCCTCCATGAAGCGGTGCGATGCGTAGACAGCCTCCACTCACTGAGCTAGAGACTTGCCCGAGGTCACCCAGCTGGCACGCGGCCAGGCAGCAATTCCAGCCCCAGGGCAGTGGTGGACGGACTCCCGGACACGGGCCACGCACCGTGCGTCGCACATCAGGGAGTTGAAAATGGCTCGGCCAGGCTCGTGTTCCAGCATGACTGCTTGGTCACTGAGAAAAGCGAGACACAGAAAGAAATGAACAGGACTCCAAAGTTAGCGAGTGCCTGCAAGTCGCGGACACGGTGCTTTCTGTGACGTGTGTCGCCCAAGATGACGGCTACGAGCCACCATACGTGTCAAACACGCACTGTTTGACATGAAGTTACATGAAAAACAAAAGGTAAAATATTTCCATGGTAATTTTTGTATTTGATTACACGCCAGAATGATGGTATTTGGGATGTATTCCGTCAAACGTAACTTTTAAATACATTGTTAAAATTAATATCACCTGTTTCTACTTTTTCTCGAGTGTTTACTAGAAATTTTTAAATCACATACATGTCTGAGTCCATTTTACAGACATGGAAGCTGAGGACGCAGAGGGGGCAGCCTCATAGGAGAGCGACCCACGCCCTCACACAGGGCAGCTCAGAGAGGCCCAGCTCCGGGTTCAAGGCCATGTTCCTGCCATCGCGCCATCTTGCCATCTCGGAATTCTCAACGTCCCAACGAGGGGCCAGGCATTGGCATTTCGCGCTGGTGCACGCAGAGGCACAGAAGCTCCCTCTCTGATTCAGGGAGAAGGTAGCAGCCTGGGTGCTGGGCCCGGAAGCCCCACCTCTGCTGTGTGGGTTTGTGGCTGAGAACAGCCCCTGCAGACCCAGGTCTGGGCCGCCCCTCAGATGCGGGGACCACGCAGGCACCCCCTCTACCAAGTCCTTACGATTGCCCCGCCAGGCTCCTCTTTCTGAAAAGCCTAAAGTGGGCTCTCGTCTCCAACGCGCGGGCACATTTCCCCAGGCTTGCTGTTTAATCTTCCGGAAATGGACGCCGCTCTCCTCTGTTCGAGAAGGCTCCCTCCAGCCTTCTGGCCTTCCAGCCACCCCCTCACTCATTCCTTGGGTAAAGAGAAATGGAGAGGCCTAATTGGGGCGTTTATGATAGGCGGGAATATTATTGAGGCACTTAAGAGGTTATTAACACCTTTTATGAACCTCATTGTTTAAAAGCCTGCCATGCTTAATCATTTTAGCACCATTAAATCAGTATTAACAACAACCCCGCGACTTGCACTCCAAAATGTCACCGTTTGATAACACTCAGGAAATGCACTGCCTTCTGGGCAGAACAGGTGAGCTCCTCGCTTCCCCCGCAAACACGTGTCCTCAGCTTGGTAGGCCCCCAATTAAAAGGCAGTGACCCTCCTCCCTGAGGGCTCAGGATCTGCCCCCCATTCTCCTGCTTCCCACCCATTCACCCATCACTAGAGCCGGTCCGGGATCCTGCTCAAGACCTTCCTGAAAAATCACCGGTCAGGCCCCTCTCCTACCTCCCAGTGTGTTCTTCCAAGTGGGACTCTCAGCTAATGGTGCAAATCAAGGCAAGTTTCTATCTCTTTCATGCTTGCCCAACAATAGAGACATTTGTAAAGTAAGAAGTGCCGTCCTTCTCCCCACACTCGAATCCCAGCTTCGCCACTTGAAAGCTGTGTGACCTTGGGCAAGTGACTTCACCTCTCTGTGCCTTCATCTTCCCACTTGTAAAAGGGGCCTCAGAATAGCACCTACCTTTTGTTGTAAGATTAAGTGAGGAAACCTGTGTATTCAGCAAAGTGTTTAGCACCTCGTTAATGCTCAATAAAGTATATTACCTCTTAAATTCCAGAGGAAACAGTCTTAGAAGATTGGGGTATAACCTTGTAGAGTTGGTGCACCTATAAAATGCATCTGTGGGCATGTTTCGCCAGTTTTGCTTTTCATTGTTCTTGACAAAACTGAAACTACCCTATTTAGACTATTTTGCCTCCCCTCCCCACTTTCTGCTGTTTCCGCACGAGCCAGTACGTCATGGAGAGCCTTTTATCCCAGTGTTTGTTGATGGAGCAACATTCTTCTGAAAAGGGTCAAATAAATATTTGGGGCTCTGCAGGCCATCTGGTCTCTCTTGAACTTACTCAACTCTGCCATTATAGCTTGGAAGCAGCCACAGACATATATGTAAACAAATGGCTGTGTTCTGATAAAACTTTATTTGCAAAGCAAGCCGTGGGCCACAGTGGGCCAGAGCGCTATTCTAGCCCCACCCTTGTGAATAGCTCCTTGGTACATCCATACAGCTGTGCTGTCACTCACTCAGTTTCCTATTACAGGGCATTTAGGCGGTTTCCCAAGTTTGACTTCTTAGACAATGTTTTCAGGTCTCACACCCAGATCCCTGGCACCAATGCCAGGAGGCCAAAGGAATGCATTCCTCCTATGGGGACCGCCCAGTGACAGGAGAAGAGCCCCTTGAATGTTACCACGTTGTATTTTTAATGCACAAAGAATGCCCTGTGCAGCGCAAAGTTTACAAGGCACATCCAGAGAGGAACTGGTTGTTTTCTGCGCAAAGGCAGAGAAGATTCTAGAAACATAACCTCCTCAAGGTCACTGAGCAAGGTGGAAGGGATCAAGGAGATAGACGCCGCATTTCATGAGCGGGAGCTCAGCCCGAGACTGATGGACACAGACCCCTTGGGTCCGCTATGGCCCAGTTCTAATGATCCTCCCCTGTCAGTGTGGTCTACACTGCCAGATGAGGGGACCGTGGTTCAGCAAGGGGATGGTACACTAAGTCATGGCCCACACGTGTATTCATATCTCCATATCACTTATTTTAATTCACTTCTTAACTGTTTGCCAAAATGTAAACATCAGGAACTTTCCCATAAAAATCAGGATTTCTGCTCCTCTTGAACCCTCAGAAGGCTGAGTGAAGGTGGCCCACGTCCCTTAGTCATAACATAGACTTGGGCACAGGAGCATCCGGGTTGGCATCCCGGCCCCAGGAACTTGGGCTTCAAGCTACAGACCTCTTCGTCCTCTGCAGCAGTGTGGGGACCCTTAGAGCACACGATTCCCCCTTCTTGGGCTCCAGAACAGGCTCCTTCGGGCCCCTCAGACTCACTGAGGTGCTGCCCAGCTCAGGCCCTGCCTGGGCGGGATGCACCTTGCACTCAGCTCCTTTCCCAAGGGGACTGCTGACCCCTCTCTGGCCTCAGCTCAGAGGTCTTCTCTGAGGTATCGTCAGTCCTTCAAAGCAAAAGCCCCCGCCCGCCCTTTCTCAGATCCTCTTCTGTCCTCCGCAGCCGCACCACGAGCTCCGGTTGTTTGGTTCTATTTGTGGAACTGCTCCTTTGCTGTCTGTCTCCTCCCCACCGCACCCCTCACTGCCCGCGACGGCCTCATTCCGTCTGTGAGCAGGTGGAGTCGGGATTCGAACCCTGTTCCTCCGCCCACAGAGTTCTTTCCTCTGCCCGCGTATTTCACCTTCCTCTGCAGGGAGGGCAGTGACACTGCCCAGCTCCTGTCCAAGTATCAGCCGGGTCTGTGAGGTTAGAACAATGCCCTGTGCCGGCGAGACACACGCATGTGTTAGCCCTTGGCTATGTCATCACAATCTCCCACTTCCCAACTCATGACTCCCCCTAGAAACCCCAGGAGGCACATGGGTTATAATTCCCATTTTAGAGATGAGCAGACTGAGGCACGGAGAGGTTAAGGAACACGTTCCAGATAAAGCAGCTGGTGAGGGGGGAAGAGGCCGGATTCGCCCTCATGCCCTTGAATCCAGGACCCGCCATCACAGCCTCGTGAGGCCTGCCTCTTGGGTAGGTATCCCCTTGGAGGAAGCAATCCCTCTGATGACAACTTATCTCTAGACAAGAATCAGATGGTTACACAACGGGCGATGCGCAGAGATGTTCTCCGCAGCGTCACGTACTGGGGATGAAACCCAGCAACAACCTCGGCGTCCAACCCCAGGGGATTGCTCAGACAGGGAAGGAGGCGCCGAGCGTGGACGCCACCAGGAACGATGAGGACAGATCTATGTTCATTAGCAGGGAAGGCACGACAGCCACGTGGAGAAAGGCAAACCACTAAACAGCGTTCCTAGTGTGAGTCTATTTTTGCTTCAATATATTGAAATATGTGTGTGTGTATTTTATATATACATATATGTGTGTGTGTGTGTGTGTATATATATCCCCATGTGTGCAAATATGCATAGAAATGAGGCTAGAAGAAAAGGCATCAAAATGTTAAAAGTAGTGTTTCTGGGCAGTCGGATTCTGGATACTTTCCACTTTCTTTCTCCTTATAATTTTCTGTTTTCTCTATTTTTTTCCCATGAGCATGTATTGCTTTTATAATTGGGGGTGAGTAGAGATGTAAAAAATGATTTAGCTATTTTCATTTTGAAAAATGTACAACTCGCCTTCTGTACTTACAGATAAGTCCTGGGCACCTCTCTCCATCCCCAGATTGGAGTCACACCCTTTCTTCATAGTTGCTACACTTTCTCTCCAGTATGGAGGCATCGTTACTGAGCCGGTCGTGCCTCTAGGGATGGTCAAGGGGATGGGATGTCACTCCTGTGATTCTTTTTGGGTGCGGCCACGCTGATGGCCGTCATTCCCCTGCTTGCCTTCTGTGGTCAGGCCCTGTCCTGAGGCTCTAGATTCCGGCTCTTCCCACTGTCTTTAAAGAAGGGAACGGCCCAAATTCCTGCAGCTTCAAGCTTATTGATTCGACCAACAGCCCGAGGGAACTTGGGAGCTCGTTCTTTTCCAGCCCCATACCTTGATTTCAGATGAGACCACAGCCCCAGCCACACTGGCCAGCTGAGCCATGCCCGGACTCCTGACCCACAGACACTGTGAGCTACTGAATGTGTGTGTGTGTGTGTAAGATTTATTTATTTCAGAAAGAGGGGGTGCATACACGCATGCATTGGGGGAGAGGTGGAAAGGGATAGTGAAAGGGAGAGAGCTTTTTTTTTAAGATTTATTTATTTATTTGACAGAGAGAGATTGAGAGAGAGAGCACAAGCTGGGGGAGAGGCAGAGGGAGAGGGAGAAGCAGGTTCCCCGCTGAGCAAAGAGCCTGATGTGGGGTTTGATCCCAGGACCGCAGGATCATGACCCGAGCCAAAAGCAGACGCTTCACCGACTGAGCTCCTCGGGCGTCCTGAGATAGAGCGAGCCTTAACCAGACTCCCACTGAGTAATGTGGGGACTGAGCCCATGACCCTGAGATCACAACTTAAGCCAAAGCCGAGAGTCAGATGCCTAATTACTGACCCACTCAGGTGCCACTGAATGTGTGTTGTTTTCAGCTGCTAAGTTTATGGTAATTTGGTGGACAATGACAAAAAATTAAAAGAAATTCATTAATTCGTTCCTCCAACTCAGTTCTGCTAGATAGAGCTGCTAGATACAGCAGATGAAAATGCAGGATTCCCAGTCAAATCTGGGTCTCAGTTAAACCACAAAGCGTGCTTTAGGATAAGTGTGTCTTGTGTAATATTGGGGATATATTTATACTAAGAAAATCTCCACTGTTTACCTGAAATTCAAATTTAACTAGGCATCCTTTATTTTATCTGGCAATCCTACCGCTGGGCCTCATGGAGAAGATACAGAGCGGAGATCCGCGCATACCCTTAGCCTCTGCGGGAAAGGCCCGTACAGCAAACCCAGGGGGTGCCCCAAAAACAAATCCACAAGGCCTGTTTGGCAAAGATAAGAACTAAGTCCCAAGATCCTTCTTTGTCACCCCAGATTTCCACACCATTTCGCTGCCCCTAAATTGAAAGTTCCCTTCATTTTGCCTGTCCTGGGCCTGTACCTGCCCAGGACATGCCTCCAGGGTTCCTAGCAAAGGACAGTGGAAGGCTGGAGCTCTTCATACTTAATGCTCTCCCGTTGCATGGAGAGAAGCCGCCCCTTCCCAGCAGCTTGGTTGAGGGCTGGAGTCTCTGGTTCTTGGCACCAAGTTACAAAGGTAAGAAAGAGGTTTACGGCCTAGTAGGAGACAGGAATGAAGGAAGGAAGGGAGGGAGCGAGGGAGAGAGGGAGGGGACAGGGAGGGTGGGAAGGGAGGAAAGAGGGATGAAGCGGGAAAGAAGGACTGGACACAGTCAGGAAGAGAGGAAAGGATTTCGTACATGCGCAAGAGTCCGTCAAAGCATGGGTCATAATGGCCAAATGCCGGCAACAGCGCAGATGTCCCTGGACAGGAGATGAGGAAACACCGGCATGCGTCCGTACAACGGAATGCCACCCCACAGTGAAGGAACAAGGTACGACACACCCGAGAACAGAAGTCAGTGTTGTCATCGCAGTGTTGAGTCAAGAAGCTGGACGCACAGACAGGACGTGTCATAGGATCCAAAGCCACCAGCGTGATCCAGAGTCGCTCAAGTTCCAGAGCCACCAGCGTGATCTCTGAGTTAGAAAACAGGCGGGGGGCTCTCCCTGAAGCGAGTGGGTGACCTGCGGGGGCACAGGGGTTTCTGAGGTGCTGGTCACGTCCTGTTTCTCGCCCTGGAGGCTAGTGTGTTCACCTGGTGAAAATTCACTCGCCGGGTACGATTTGTGCGCTATTCTGTATGTATGTTATACCCCTATAAATAATCGCTTTGTTTAAAAAGGGGGAAAAAGCTTTACTAACAGGTGAGCGGATGACTGAGCGTGGCACCTTCACAAGGAGGAGAGCTACCCAGAAATAAGAAGCAGTCAACTATTGCTACTCACAACAACATGCGCAAATCTCAAAATAATTATGTTGAGTGAAAAAAGCAAGACCAAAAAAAGCACATACTGTATGATTCCATTTATACAAAACTCTAGAAAATGCAAAGTAATCTATAGTGACAGAAGCAGATCAGTGGCTGCCTGGGGGGTGGGGCAGCAGAGAGGTTAGCAGGGTGCACGGGGAAGCTTCTAGGGGGGACGGAGCATCCAGTATCATGATTGCGACGAGGGTTTCATGAGGATGCGCAAATGTCAAAATTGATCAAATTGTACGTTTTAAATATGTGCGTGTCATCTCATGTATGTCAACCCCTCCATAAAGCTGTTTTTTTAAAACAGATGGGATGTGGGGGTTAGGGACAGGAGGGAGTATCGGGGGACCCCCGACTCATGGACCAAGGAAATGAGGAGGTGGAGCCTTTGTCACAGTCCTCCTGCACTGCCCCCACGCCACCCCAGCTCCTGGAAGGCGGGCGTGTGTCTGTGTTTGGGCTCCATTGGCCCCTGGCATTCAGCTCAGGGCCAGACCCAGGGAGGACCCGCACTGTGTGACGTGTGCTGACCCCCCCGGAAAGGGCGATCTCTTCTAAAGATGCGTGTCCTTTGCGAGGCCTAGCCCCTCCTGCCCATCTCTGGTGCGTTCGCCCCTGTGTGTTTCCTTGGTTAAAGAGTCACCCAGGGGAGACCGGGGCAGAGAACAGAAGAAATTCGGGAAGCTGGCATCATGAAGCCCCTACCGTGTCCAGGAGAATAGCAGTGGACATTGGCTGGATGACTCCGCCCTCCCGTGTGACCACTCTGCCTGCCTCTGCTCCCTTAGCGCCCAAACACCCTGACAAGGTCTGCACTGCTCGTCTACATATTGTCCAGGTGAGGAAAGAGATGTGGGGGGGTCACGAAACCAGGCTCCAGAATGGTGGTTTCCAACCTGAGCTGATTTCGCCCCCAAGTGAGGGTTGGCCGAGTTAATGGATAAAAATACAGCACAGCCAGTTAAAAGTGAACAAATAACTTTTTAATAGAAGTGTGTCCTAAACATCGAACGGACGCACTCACGCTAAAAATAATTCATCGTTTGCCTGAAATCCAAACATAACTGGGGTCCTGTATTTTGTCAGGCAATCCCATCCCGAGCAGATACATGGCGATGTCTGGAGGCGCTCTGGAGTGTCCCAACCAGGTGACACGGTTGCCGGCATCTTGTAGGCAGACACCTGCTACACCTGGGGACAGACCCCGCCACAGTTTCATGGCCCCAGACGCCCGTAGTGACAACACTGAGCCACCTTGATCAAGAGCCAGACCCCTGGGGGTGGGAAGGGGTTTGAAGTTCCGGATCTGCCCTGTGGGCCAAGAAGAGGCCGGGGGGCGGGGGGTGGGGTGGAGACGGACGCCAGATCGCGCCTCCCTTGGGAAGCTTGCAAACGAGAAGCAGAGAGCTAACCTCCCCCAGAAAAGAACAGGCCGATCGTCGTGTGCCTTGGACACGTGTGTCACACGGTCGCATTTGTGGGGAGAGGGTGTAAAACGATCCACGGGGGTCTAAAAATAAATAAATAACTAGAGAAGCCCGAATTAGCCGTCTGATGGTTTTAGCATGGAGAGTGGGTACAGCTTGCTCCTAGCATCCCGGTTTCCTTGGATACGTTGGCCGAGCATTAGCTGTCTCAGGCCAAAAATAAAAGATTTTCGAGAAAGAAGCCACAGGACGTTGCCGCCACGGGCTCTAGCGCTCGCCTGGGCTCCAGGACAGAGAAGTGCTGCATTTTCCTCCTGTTGCAACACAGTGCACTGGGTCTGAGTTCAAATTCTGCCCCGCGTCGTCACCGGACGGTTTTGAGCACCTTACTGAACTTCCCCAAGGCTCAGAGGGGTTGCCATCTCTGTTCAGCAAAAGGCAAAATGCTCCCGGCCTCGTAGGACCATACTAGGTGTTGGGCACACGACAAACAGAGCGGGACCCGGCACCTGAGAGCTGCCTCCAATGCTGCTAGAGGGGATGGGGCCCAGGCGGCGAGCATGTACCCCGAGACCCACAAAGATGGCCATTGGCCAGTAAAGGAGACTCACCCCAGGCCCCATCCTCCCAAGCCCACCCTGGCTGGAGCTGAGGGGTACGGAATGGTAGACAGGCCTGGACCGCCTCACCTGTACGCTTTACCCATTTTTGCCTCCTCCTGCCCCCCCCACGCCAGCCCAGGTCTGCAAGCTTAGCCTCAGGCTCTCCTGGGGGAGCTGGCGCTGGTCTCCCCAGGGCTCTGATGCTCTGTACACGCTCTGGGCCAAAATGGCAGCAAAAAGGAGGAGTCATAATTAATAGCCAGCCCCTAAAGCAGTGTTCTCAGCCTTGGCCGCCCCTCGGAACCTTCTGAGGGCTCTCCAGGTCTGGGCGGCCTTGTGGACCAGTCAGAATCTGAGACTAGACCCTGGACATGGAATTTTTCAAGCTCCCCAGGTGACTCCAGTGTGCAGTCCGGATTGAGACCCATTGTCGGGGGTGGGGAGGTGGGGGGGTTGGTTAGCCAACTTTGTCTTAAAGGGCCAAGGGGGGAATATTGCCGGTTGCTTGGGCCATAAGGTCCCTTGCAACTACTCATGTCTGCTGTAGCCAGAAAACCAGTGCAGACTATAAGTGAACATGTCTGGGTTCCAATAAAACTTTATTTATGGACACAGAATGTGAATTTCATGTAATTTTCAGGGGTCATGGATATTATTCCTTTGGTCTTTTTCCAACCAGGTAAAAAATATAAATACTCCTCTCAGCTGGGAGGGGTATTTATATTTTTTAAGTGGTGTTGGACTGGGTTTGGCTGTGGGCTGTCGGGCTGTCGTCAGCCACGCCCTGGTCTGGAAGAACCAGGTTTAATCTTTAACTCCAGTTTTTTCATTGAGCATCTACTATGTACCAGAAACTGTGCCAGATACTGGGGATGCAGCAGGAGGCACCACAAAGTATCTCTCTCTCTCTCTCTTTTTTTTTTTTAAAGATTATTTATTTATTAGACAGAAATCACAAGTAGGCAGAGAGGCAGGCAGAGATTGAGAGAGGAGGAAGCAGGCTTTCTGCTGAGCAGAGAGCCCGATGCGGGGCTCAATCCCAGGACCCTGAGATCATGACCTGAGCCGAAGACAGAGGCTTTAACCCACTGAACCACCCAGACGCCCCCAAAGTCTCTTATTTGTAAGTAAGAGGGGATCACATTTTCAGCTCTGAACAATGCAGGGCAGAGAGTGTCAGAGCCTCCAGCGATGAGCGGCGCGGCGGCAGTCAGTCCTAGTCTAAACAGAGACCAGAGCTCGGATTTTGTGAACTGGTCTCAGAAGCTCCCCTCTCCACTGACCCCTGTGTTCCCAGCCCTGTATGGGGTGCTGGGATGGGACACACAGGGAACGCGATCCAGCTCCTTCCCTCCTGTGGAGGAGAATCAGCCCTGAACCCTGGCTTTGAATTTCTCAGCATTGCCCGAGAAGTCATTTTTCTTCTTCTACCCACTTTACAGAGGAGACCACTGAGCCCAGAGACATGAAGTCATCTGCCTAAGGGCCTCACCTAGGTGGGTCCCTGCTCTCAGGAAACCAACCCCACCCACCGAAGGAGCTGAAATGATTCAGTTTCCAAATAAGCGAAACCGGCTCAGGAAGCCCACAAGGCGCCCCCCACCTTGGGGCTGGGCCTGCCCCCCACCCCCACCCCTGCAGCCCTCGCTTCACCCAGCCCAGAGGTGCTTGTCCGGAGCCCAGCACAGAGCCCTCTTGTATTCTTATTTATTTTCAGCGTTGGGACTTTCAATGACAAATCGTGCCTGTACGTCAGTGTTTTTTGTTTTGTTTTGTTGTTGCCAGAAGTGTAAGCCCTCTGCTTCTCCATGTCTCCAGTTTCCCACCCCACAGGCATTCCTTCTGGGCAAACACACTTGCTTCTTCTCCCTCCCTCTCCACCTCTCTCTGGGTCAGCTTGGGGGCGTTTCTAAGCCCCCTCACACACGTGGGTCCTGGGATTGCAGGAGCGTGAAACCAGGAGAGTGCTTTTTCCAAGCCTGTCTCCTCCAGCTTCTCAATAACTCCTCAGGGTGGGTCCTTGTGATCCCCGGCACAGCTGGAGAGGCTGAGGGAGGTGTGGACCAGTGGGGGGACCTGCCTTCTGTGCCCGGGCTGACTGGCGTCAGAGCGTGTGTGGACGCTCACCCAGACCTGGGCTCTTGCTCTAGGGGTGCAGGAGGTGTGACCTTAAAAGCGACTCCCACCCATGCGGTGTTGATGGACTGGTACAATTCGTTTCCGGGAGTGGGAGGAGAACCCCCCACCCCGGCCCCGTTAGTAAGCAGTTTAGCAAGTTGACAAGCAGGTCACTAACACCTTGGGGCCTCCCACGTGACACTGGCTACAGGGCATGGCCGGGGTGGGGGTGAGAGAGTGCGGGCACACAGCTCTTGAGACAGGCTCACAAGCGGCCGTTACCACGGCCGGGGTATTCATAGTGTCCGTGTTACTATTACTGCTGCCTTTGCTATTGTTTTCATGATCATTATCCCCTTGCCCCAGTCTTGATTTCTGATTCCGTATCCAAGTCCTTCCATTCATCGGTGAGAGCATCAGTTTTAAAACAACAGCCTGGATTCGAATCCTGTCTCTGCCCACTGGGCCTATGACCTACCCATTCTGGGCATCAGATTCGACGTCTCTACAATGGGGACAATAGTGAGGTTATAGGATTCTGATAAGGATCTTGTGAAATAACTCAGGGAAGGACCTCAGCACAGCGCCCGGCTCGCAGGAGGAACCAGTCTGAATCCCTGTGATTGTTGAAACTCGGGCTGACTGCAGACCCTGCACTCCTTCCAGGACGCCCCTCTGCTCTCCCCACCCCCCTCCGCGCCCCTCCCCCCAGACTTTGACGGAGTGATTTCAGGACCGGCGTGTCAGAGGGACAGGCTGTCCTCGGCCATGAACACAAGGGTGTGGACCGGCTTCTACAATGGCCAATTGAGACTTTTCCCAAAAGTAACCAGACCTTCCAGGAAACAAAGAAAGCCCTGTCCATCTGCCCTGCAGGACAAGGAAAAAAGCCCCAAATATCAAACCAGGAAAGTAGTTTGGCTGCTGGCTGGATCCTCTGAGACCCTGAAGCCTCACCAGACCAATGGGCAAGGGTGGTTCCAGCCAGCGAGGCGGACACGGCCCTCCCGACTTCTGACAGCTGTTTCCTGTCTCCACCCGTGGGCTGCCTCAGTCACTTTGAAGGCTGAGACTGCGCCAAAGAGGGCCAAAGAAATGGTGCTCTAAACCGGGGGCCAGCAGAAGGCCTATTTCCCTCCCTGGGGAGGAGGGCTCTGTTTGGCGGACGCATTCACTCAGTAGCTCCACGGGCCGTCCCTGTGCTGCGGGGTCCCACAGCAGACAGCCAGACAGGTCCCTGTCATCACGGGGCTTACAGCTGAGGGAGGCAAAGTTGGCCACAGGTCAACAAGGACACACACAGATACAGTTCTTGCTGGTGACCCAAGGGAAGAAACAGGGCGTTGGAGCAGGACAAGGCAGGGGCGGGGTGGGGAAGAAGTCTTCCAAGGGGAGGGAACATTTGTGCTGAGCCTTGAATGGCAGAGAGGACAGCAAGAGCAAAGGCCCTGGGGTGGAGTGGTCATGTCCAAGGCCACATGGCTTTGGGTATAGAGAGAAGCAGGAAGAAACCGGGCTGGCCAGGTGGCAGGTGGGTTTGGGCAGCCGGTGCAGGCCTGTGGACTTTAGTCCAAAGCCCGGGGAGGTGTGTAAAGATTTCAACTGCCTCTCCCAGGTGACTCCTCACCTGGTTCACCTGGAGGCGTTTGGTGGACGGTATGTTTCCTCTGATTTGTCTGTCAGTGGGAGAGAGGTGATCTTCCCATCCAGGGTCAACAGGTTTGGAACTTCAGGTTGCTTTGTCAGGCTTTGGGAAAGAAGAAAAGTATGAGATTTTCAATTCAGTCCAGAGTGAGCGTTTTGTGTTTTTGCCTGTTTCCCTGACAACTTCTGCTCGGAGGGATGAGCAAAGAATCGGAGCGGGGGGACTCGGGAGTCTGTTGTGATCGCCAGACTCCGTGCTTCTAGCGGTCAGGGGCTGCATCTGTCCTGCTCCAGACCAAATCAGCAGAGGCCCAAACACTGAATGAGCTCGGGGAATGAATGGCAAAATTCTGGCAGACCTCGTGGCTATACCTTCTTCAGAGAAAACTTGCATAGCCCTTCCGAGATTCTAAGAAGCAATCAAAGTGCCACAGATTCAGTAACTTTTCCAGGAAAGGGAGCAAGCCCTGAATTGAATGCACCTGCCCGCTGTAGCTTATGGCCGGGTTTCAGAAACCTAAGACTGCTCACTTCTGGGAACAGGAAGGTACCAGGTTGAATTGTGTCCCCCCAAATTCAAGTCCACCCGTAGCCTCAGAATGTGACCGTATTTGGAAACAGTCTTTTCGGGTACCATTAGTTAAGATGAGGTCGGACAGGATTTTGGCAGGCCTTCAGTCCAATGGGCTGGTGTCTTTATAAGGAGGTCACGTGAGGACAGAGGCAGAGATTGGCTATATCTATGAGCCAAGGGATGCCAAGGGCGGCCAGAACCCCAGAAACGGGAGAGAGTCTTGGAGCCCCAGAAGGAACCGGACCTGCTAACATCAGGCTGCTGGGTGTCTGGCCTGCTGAGCTCTGTTGCTTGAAGCTGCCCCAAAGACGAGATGCTTGATTTTCCAGATGCCTCATGGTTGCTGAAACTGGGAACCAGCCGTGCTAGCCAAACATCAGAGAGAGTCCCAGACCTTTTGCAAATGCTCACCTTGGTGGCTTAGAACAACAGAAATACCTTCCCTCACAGTTCTGGAGGCCAGAGCCTGAAATCAGTATCCCAGTATCACAGCGTCTCCAGGGCCACGCTCCTTCCACAGGCACTGGGAGAACAGCTAAGGGGCGGTGGGGGGGGGGGCGGGTTGCCGCTGCTCCCTGGCTTTTTCCAAATCACTCCAGTTGTCTGCCTCTCCGTGCAGTCACATGGCCTTCTCTGTGTCCACCTCCCTCTGTCTGATGCGGCCATGTGTCTCAGGCCTGCTTGGATAATCCAGCAACTGCCCAACTCAAGACCCCAACTTCATTACACCTGCGAGGAGGAAACGAGCTCCACAATTTCCAAAACGAGTCCATAGTTTGCTTCCTCAATCACCTGACCATCCTAGAGTCTCTCCGGCGACCTTTGAGAACAGATCCACCACAGGCCCTGTCCCCAGGGCCCAGAAAGGAACGGGGGGAGTCCCAGGAGCCAGCAAAGGGTCCCAAAGAATAATTGGCCCTTCCACTTCCTATCACGAGACCCACCTCGCAGGCCATGTCAGAGCTCTCAGGACAGGCAAAGACAGCTAATGAAGGGAGTGGGCGATGGGGAAACTAGTCCTCTCCTGGGTGGGGGGGGACAGCATCTGCTCAGCTCCCCTGGGTATGGTCTGATCTTTGAATTTACCAGGAACAGCCAGAAATGAAGGTCCGTCCATGTGAAATATCCTCATTATTAAATAAGCAACTACTTCTAAAAATTTGCAGTGTTCTATAAATCAAGCAAGACACAGCCAGTGGGCTACCAGCTCCCAGCGTCTGCTGTGGACAGAGGCTATCAGAACTCAGCCAGCATCTGGGAGGGTGTTCTCTGGAGCAGAATGGGAGGAAGGGCAACAGCTGAGACTCTGGGGACAATGGACTTGGGTTCAAATCGGCCCCTCACCAGCTGTAGGACCTCAAGCACACAGAAACCTTCAAGTCCCAGTCTCCTTAGGTGCAAATGGGGCCATAACGCCCACCTCCTGTGGCTATTGATAATTGAGATACTTGGGGCAGGAAGCCCAGAGCACGGGGAGGCCTCCCAAAGGGAATGTGTCATAAGGATTGCGCCTTATTATCGTTGTGTTTCTGAAATGCATTTTTCCCTATTTTAATCATTCAGACATTTGGATGCAAACTGCAATCACCATGGAAAATTAACCTGGTCAAACAACCGTTCTGCCGCTTTTCTCATCCCAAGGTTGTTTTTCAACAGATTGTTTGACTTTTAAAAGATCGGATAGCTTCCTGCTCGAGGTGTGGAAATATAAGGTACACGGCATTCATGTTGGGAAGGGAGATTAATGAGAGACCAGACACCCCATTTGAGAGGGGATTTTCCAAGAGGAGGCCCCCGGGCTCTGCCAGTGCTGGGTCTGCCCTGTTTGCGGCTTTTCCCCAAGCACTTACAGGAAGTCTGAGAACCCATGCTTGTGACATTGGCAAGTGACCCCCAAGAGGGAGGGGCAGCTCTAGGCCGGTGGGTGAAGAAGGTCCAGGGTCTGAGGAGATCTTGCCCGTGCTGGCTAAGAGAGCAGGTGTGAGTCCCAGCGCTTGGCTTCCTTAGGTCAGTTTCCAAAGTCAAGGGTGACATCCACCAGAACAGCTGCAATTAAAGGAGTGGTTCTGTCAAGAGTTGGTGAGGGTGTGAAACACTAGGACTAGGACGGCTCAGATGACTGCAGGGCAGGGTGGGAAGGTGGGGGGGCGTGTAAGTGGGAGTGAGGGGGGTACAACCTCTCAGGATACTGCATGGCCAGGTATGCTGGAGCCTGAACCTCTGGCCCGGCATTCCCGCTCCAGCCAGGCAGCCCATGTGTACGTGAGCTCACAGAGACAGGCCCCAGGATGCTGGCCACAGCCCCAGCTGCAGCAGCCAACAGCTGGGAAATAAAACAACATGAACCCAAGAATCGGCAGGAGAGTGGCTAAACTGTGGCATGTCCTGACTGCCCCAGGGTAATGAAAAGAAGCGAACCTTGAGACCACACCAAGGAGTGCATCTCCCGGACCGCATGGCCTGTGAAGAAGTCAGACACAAAAGAGCACACACTACGATTCTGTTTCTCTGAACTTCAAGAAGAGGCAAAGCAAACCCACAGGGCTGGTTACCTCCACAACGGGGTAGGGGAGGCAGTCAGGGGAAGGAATGAGAGGGAATTTTCTAGAGTGATGGAAATGTTCTCTAGCTCAGTGCAGGTGGGGGTTACTTGGGTGCATGCCACGGAAAAAGTCATCCAGCTCTGTACTCTGGGTTTGTGTACTTTATTTAATTTTTTTTTAAGATTTTATTTATTTGACAGAGAACAACAGTAGGCAGAGAGGCCAGCGGAGAGAGAGGGGGAAACAGGCTCCCTGCTGAGCAGAGAGCCCAAGACCCTGAGATCATGACCTGAGCCAATGGCAGAGGCTTAGCCCACTGAGCCACCCAGGTGTCCCAGTCTGCACTTTAGGTAGATATTCTATCATGATGACAAACAAACAGTAAAACAAGGGCAGAGAGAGCAGCTACGGCGGGTGTGGGATACGCTCTGTGAGCCAGGACTCCCGAGGGGAGCCACAGAGAAACAGACCATGCCTGCAGGCACCTTTCCTTGGGCCCAGCTGGAAACTCTCTGGGCTGGATCCATTCTACCCTGGGCCAGCCCCCGACCCCGACACACACATGCAGTGTGTGCTCCTGGAAGACACTGTAGGCCACTTGGGGACCACCAGTGAGAAGCAGGGCCCCCTTCATGGAGTGGGACATGTGTCAGTCACAGGGGAGTCTGCCCTCAGAAGGAGCTCTGAGCTCTGCCGTTGTCACTGGGACATTATAAATAACTTTTGAACAAGCAACCCTACATTTTTGGTTTGCTCAGGCTCCATAAATTACGTAGCGGGTCTACGTCTCAGAAGCCAGGATCTTCGCGAGGTCCTCCATTTCTCAAGCACTGTGCTATGGAAAGAGGAGCACATTTATGTAGCAAGGCCCATGAATTTACGGACGTTCCAAACAGGCAGACCTCTGCTTGATGCAAGGCAGAACGTGATGCCGGCGACAGCCGCCTCCGGGAGAAACACCACCCACCCATGAGATGAGCACCTACTTTGTGGCAAGCATCTTCCATGTTTCCTCTGACTCTTGCTAACTGCTCCATGTGGGGGCAGGAGGGTGGGACGGGACAGGAGGAAGGACTACTGCTGTCCCTATTTCGCAGAGGAGGAAACTGAGGCAGGCTGAGTCATGCTTGGCAACAAGAGCTGCAGTTTATGAGGATTTTCTCAGAAAAGAAAGGCTGAGCCCTGGATGGATATTGGGATAGCGCTCCGGTTAAGACCAAGGCCTCTGGAAACCAGCAGATCTGGTCTGACTCCAGCCCTACCACGCTCCAGCCACCAGATGTTAGCAACGTTACCCGGCCATTCCCTCTGCCTCAGTTTCCATGCCTGTGAAATGGTCATAAAGGCGGTAGCTAACTTGGCTTTTCTGTGAATCTTAAATCAGGTCATACACGTAAAACCGTCAGAACGCCTTGCCCGGGATCCCCGTGAGCGGCCTTCCTCAGCACCGCGCTAGTGGCCGGCCTCGAAATAGTCACGCAGCAAGTACACGCTGAACGCAGGCCTCGGTGCAGGCCCTCCAGGAGGCATGGGGACCTGCCCCTACCGCCCCTCGCCCCTCGCCCTGTGGAGCTCATGTCCTTGTGGAGGAGACGGAGTGGGGGCTAAGATGGAGCAGAGCAGCGGGGACGCAGGGGACGCCGCCTGCCCACACGACACGCACGGACGGGTGGGATTCGCCGCTTGTCCCCGGTGGGCTCCGCGCCCCTCCGCGCCCCGCCTGGCATGAGTAGATGCTCAGTAAACTCTCGCAGGGACGCATGCCACCGGACCCGCACATCACCCTGGAAGGGACCTGCTGATACCCCAGGAGCGCGGTGAGGTTGTGTACCCCAGGGCGGGGGAGGCGTGGAGGGTGACACCAGCGTTCGCTTCTCCCGGGAGGGGACCCGAGTCCCGGGACGCTGCCCCGCCCTCTGCT
Source organism: Neogale vison (assembly GCF_020171115.1). NCBI lineage: Eukaryota > Metazoa > Chordata > Mammalia > Carnivora > Mustelidae > Neogale > Neogale vison. Next base: position 5,021,391 of record NC_058098.1, read on the forward strand.
CACCACGTGGATTTAAAACCCACGCGGCAGCCAGGCTCCTGCCCCTCCTCCGCCATTGGGCGAGGCCGCCCGCACTTGTGTCCAATCAAATAGCTGCTCCCGAAATCCGAACTTCGGATTGGCCCGGCCGCTGTGTCATTTCGGTCTGCTCCTGACGGCTGCCGGGCCTGGCGCCCCGCCTCCTCCGCGTCCGGTGCTGGGAGTTAAAGGCGCCGCAGCGGAAGACGTGCGAGCTGCTTCGGAGGCAAGTCGAAGTAACCTTTAAAAAAAAAAAAAAAATTTTTTTTTTTTTTAAATTAACGTTCTTTGTAGAAAATGTAGCAAAGGATGAAGTAAATTTCATTCAATTCATTCCACAAAGCCAAGCACTGTTTACGTTTTAGCATATATCATTCCAGTTATTTTATTTGTGCAAAATTGGGATCAGTTCTGCAGCCTATTTTTAAGTTTATTTTATGAAGGACTTTCAGATTTCCATCAGATAATCTGGAAAACACTTTTAACTAATGCATTTTCTCTGGTCTTCTTCGCCTTATTTAACCAATCCCCTCCCCCACCCCGTTTTTTTTCCTTCTTAATTTAGTTCCATTTTTGTTATTAAAAAGGAAGATACAATCAATGTTCCTGTCCTTTAATAACGAGGGACTGAGGATACCCGTACCTTAAGGGCCTAATACACATCGCAGAATTGTTTCGCATTCATCCATTCCGTGGATCTGTCTTTCTTGTGTGGACTGATGCTAGGAGCCGTGGATGCAGCAAAGAACGGGGCAGGTGGAGACAATGCCCCTTTCAAAAATGCAGTGCCTCTCTCTCCCCTTTGGAGCCAGCTCCTGGACACATGTTCCGAAGCCCCTGTATGAGCACAGGGCTCCTTGTGCAGAGGGGAAAGGGCCCTATCTCTGATGCTAGACAGGGGGCTGCAGCGGGAGGGCCCAGGGTGTTTTCTGAGCGTCACTCCCTTGTGGGAACTATTGGGCCCCCATGGTGCTCCATTCGTCTGGATTCCAACAGTGCCTGTCTGGTGTTCTAGAGGCCCTGGGGACATCTGAGCATCTGTTCCCAGAACTAAACATTAAGAACACACAGGGCACAGCCCAGCTGGGGTGAAAGACGCAGAACAAAGCAACTAAAAAGTCGTGAGAAATATCATTGCGGGTAACTTCTCCAAAGGGAAGAAGGGACTCTAGGGTTTGTTCATATTTTATATGAGACTGGGAGCTGCCGGAGCCTGGAGCCCGGAGCCCGGAGCGTGCAGTAATAATACATTGTTTTTCCAGAGCATATTCCTGTCCATGCCTGATGCTGAGTGCCAGCCAGCACATCTTCCATTTAATCTTGCCTGTAGCCCTCTGAGTAAGTACCTTTGTGAGCTCCCTTTTAAAGATGGGGAAACTGAGGTGGCCTGGGGTCAGTCATGAACTTTCCCAGTCAAGAAGTGGTGGTGTATACTCATTTGACCTCAGTTTTGGACATGCAGAGTTCAGTGTTTGGGGAGTAGGTCAGTGACTAAGTGAGCTCCCCAGAGGGCATACTCTGTGAAGGCCGAGACCAGCTTGTCATGGTCACCATGAGCCCCAGGGCCTGATGCGCAGTTATCGTAGGAACAGTCTGTGTGAACCAGGTGTGATGCCCTTGGCTGGCCCATCCCCGAGCCAGGCAGACAGCCCTCCCTCACATCCAGCCCCTTTGCATCAGCTCCCCCTCAAAACCAGCAGCAGCGCTCAGCAGCCCAGCCTGGCCCCCAATGCCTTTCATGCCGCGGAGAATCACAGTTTTACATTATTAATCACTCCTGACAACAGTAGACTGTATTCTTTCACGAGCACAGAGACACAGAACATTTCTGCTCTGGTGTGTCTGGCCCGTGAAATCAGCTTGAACGATGCACAGTTCTTTCTGGAAGTGTTTCAGACAGGAGTTGAACATGTCTGAATGAGTGGAACCTTCTTCTCTCAGCCTGTGTGAGAAAGGTCTGTATATTAAGCTATTTACGGTAACCAAAGACCCTGCGGACCCCAGCCTGCAGTCTGGAACAGGATCCTGGCTCCCCTGTGCCTTTCACCAGCAGCTTGACCTTGGCCAAGTCTTGTCCTTCTCTGGGCCTCAGTTTACCCATCCACCAGAAGACAGGATTTGGCTCTAATGTTTCCTTCTGTCCTTTCCTTCTGCCCACCTTCAACTCCCTGCCTTAGTCCCAAAGTCCTATAGAAACCAGTTCCAGGCTGGAAATAAGAAACTCGATAGGGGAAGAGATGTCCTCCCTGCTGGAGGGTGCATCTGTGACCAGTTTAGCCAGCTTTCTTTGGCTTGCTGCTGGAGAGCTCAATTGTGTGACATTTGTCCAGGAGCTAAGCTCCTGTATCAGTGAACACATGACACAACTAATAAAACATACAGCACACGCATACTCCCACCACATGAGTGTGCACCAGTGCACACCCCACACATATATGTAACACACGTGCACCCATAAACCCCCAACACACAGACCACACACACACACCCATACATCTTTATGGTTAAGATTTTTGACTCTGGTCTGGTACCAGGCAAGTAGTTACTCTTATTCGTAGGTACTGGCCCAGGCTTCTGGCTTCCAGATACTTGGTTAGAAGCTTGTCCTTAGATGGGCATCCAGGGGACTGAACACAAGAGGTGTGGGTGTGGAGGGTGTGCGTGAGCAAAGAAGAGACAATTGTCAGCACATAGCAAAGTCAGCCCAAGTGTGACTTGTATGTATTATGTGTGGGAGCCAGGCATATACGCCAGAGGTTTGCCAAGTGCCCGCTGCATGCCAGACCCCGTGTGTATGCCCACCAGGGGTGTATCCAGTGACAAGCCCACTGACTCACCTCTCTAGGGTTGCCAATCAAGTGGAGACAGACCGTGAACGTGCCAATATACGTGTCGGCTGCCGCTGGTCACTGTGCCACGGACTTGACACTCAGGCCGCCACTCACCGTGAACTACTGCTCCCACTCCCCACTTAGGGGTGGAGATGCAGGTTCAGCAAGGTGAAACCACCTGCCAAGGTCACCCCTATGGGATTCCGGCAGAAGGTGCTCTCTGAGTTTCATCTTGACCTCCTCTCCTCCCAGCCCACTTCCAGGCCCCCCCTGCAGAAGTCAGAGGCTCTTCCTCTTCTGAGGTGAATGAAGCCCAGGGAGCCTCAGGAAGCCCAGGGAAGGGTGCTGCCCAAGCCCAGCCGTGCCGGTCTAGGGGGCTCAGGCAGTAAGGATGGAGGAGGGGAGCAGAAAGCACCCTTTGTCGAGGTCTGCCCGTGGGTTCTGGGGCCCAAGCACCGCATTCACATCCTGCCCTGCCTCCCTGGTGGGTCCCTGAGCCTCAGTGTCCCCATCTGTCAAAAGGGAATAACATTAGCTCAGACATCATAGGGCTGTTGTAACGATCCAATGAATTCACTGTAGACCCCGATGCACTAAATGAGTGAATGTGAAGCGTCTAGAACAGGACCTCGTACACAGGCGGTGACCCAAAATCATTAGCTGTTATTAGTGTTTGGAAGCAAAACAGGATCCAGGATCCCCCTCCCCCCAAAATGGAAAAACACAAAGTCCAAAGATGCTACCTGGGAATGTTGGCAGACCAATGAATCCACGGTGTTGGATTTGGGGACAGATGGACCCAGCTGAAAGGAGCTTCCAAAGGCGGTCAGTTGAGGGGAGAGGTGGTTAAACCATCCAGTGGCTGCAGAGAGCTGCGTCTGAAGAGGCGGGTCTGTGCAGCAGGCCTGGGGGGGCAGTGGGGTGAGGGGCAGGGCTGGACGTGGGGCGGCCGAGGTCTGCCACATCCTCACTGCAGGCGGCCAGCTGGGGCGGGCCCTCTGTTGACTCAGCCGGGCACTTTCCACAATGCCCAGCGGACACAGTCAGGATGCGGCCAGCCACCCTTGGCCCAGCCAAAACCCACACAGGGTGCCCTGGGTTCCCAACCGGCTGCCAACGCAGGCCGGGCACCTGAGCAGCTACGGGATATGCAGGGCCCCTCGTTTCAAAATCAGTCTTTATTCAGAGTTTCAAGATGGTGACAGTGAAGGATTCATCCAAGTTTGAGGCCCTTTTGAGGGAGGATCCCTGGCACCTGCATGGTCACACGCTTGTGAAGCTGGCCTTGTACCCAAACCCAGGCAGCAGGGATGTGCCGTTGGGGGGCAACCCTCCTTACCGGCACGGACAGGATCTCTTCCCTCTGAAGATGCCCTGTGGTAGAGCCAACCCATGCTGTCGGGGCAGACAGCAGCACTGTACCGTCTGGGCACCCTGAAAGGCCTGTCCTGGCAGTCACCTGAGGACATACACCCGTTTCACAATCCCATGCCCTATAACCAGGTTGGGAAATGCGTCCCGAATCCCAGACTTCTCGGGACTGTAAAGATCCCTTTGCTCTTCTTCCCCTCTACCCCAACTCCAAGGGCTCTCCTTGGGCACCTGCTGTGTCTGGCCCAGGACTCCCACCCCACTGTCCCCCGTTCCCAGAGAGGCCCCTTCTTGGCTCCAGCTGCTTCCAGACCATGTCCCTTGGTAATGTTTCTGGCTCTGTACTCGGCGCCTCTTTGAAACCGTCACCTGGATTTATATGTTAGCACATTTGTTGTCTGTTTCCCCTGCAAGCACAGGAGCCCCAGGAGGGAAGGGGCTTGTGAGCGGCTCTATGTTGATGCCCAGCATATAGGAATGGAACAAAATGCCACCTTCTCAGGGTGGGCTCCGCTAATTGCCAACCTTGCCTCAGACCACATCTGAAGTCACCTACTTTACCTACGGGTTTGCACCTGAGTCTCCAGTCTCTCCTGCCCCCTATCCCATGTGACCCTTCCCCCCATGTCACATGAGGGTGGAGATTTTGGTTTTTTGTTGCCCTGTGCCGGTACCCAGCACAAAGCCTGGCACTGAATAGGTACACAATATTTACTGAATGAAGGAAGGAAATTTCTCTCCCTGACTTGTGGCCTCCCTCCCATGGTCTCAAGCTAGTCCAGCAGAGGTGACCTATCCTCTAGCACCCACACTCCCAGTCGGGTGAGGGCTCCCACACTGCACCATTCACACCTTGGCCCTGTTGCATGACCGGAGACAGAATCAGGGAGCTATGAACTCTTCTTCCTGTGCCTGCCTGACCACGGGCTCTGTCTTCCCCCTCCCTGAATTACCCGCACCACAGCACCTGGTACACAGAGGACACTCAGATTCAGCAAATAAAAATGCAGGGCATCCAGTTAAATTTGAATTTCAGAGAAGAAAAGCACAAATTTTTAGTATAAGTATTTCCCAAATATTGCATGGGATATACTCATACTAAATTTTGTCTGTGATTTATCTGAAATTCACATTGATCTGGCAGCCTCAGGCACACACAAAGCCTCCCATGACTGTGGGTTCTTAAGCGTATGCTTCTCCCAGAGCAGTTCTGCCCTTTCCTCCTACCCACCTTAGCCAAGGACACTGTCACGGGGTGACGCCTTCCCAATTGCCAGTCCTCTCATCTATAAAGTGATGCTAGTTCCTCCCTCCCTGGGTTGCCGTGAGGATTACACAGCATAAGCACTAGCACATAGTCAGCCTCTTACTCAGCCCTGACTCCTTCATTCCTGACTGTCATCCCAGTCAAGGACACCATGAGGAGTGCCATTTTGCAGAGGAGGTAGCTGCTGTGGGACAGAGGAAGGGACTTGCCAAGGTCATGTGTCCCACCCATCTATAGAGCTGCAGTTGTGACCACCATGCCCAGCACCCCACTTCAGGCCTCTGGGCAGAGCCGACTTTGGAACCAGGGTCCAGGCCACGAACCAGTGGCAAGTGCCGCCATTACAGCGGTGATGTCACGCCGTAGGCACTCCGTGAAGGCCGCCAACCCTGTCGTCCCACGTCGATCAACCAGAGGCCAACGTTGTGGCTAAGGTGGTTTTTTTTTTTTTTCTTTTTTTTTTAATCCATTGAATTCACTGGTTATTTTTGCCTGCTGGTGGTTCGACCTCGATTGAGTAAATGCGGCTTCATTTCCAAGGCAATCAAAGTGCGGGATTTTTCACTGTCAGACATCCGGAGCCTCTGCCAGAGAGTCAAAGTGCAGGGGTTGTTCCTGGACTCCTGAGTCCCGGCACCCAGCGCTGGAGCTCCTGAGAGTTTGTTGATTGAACGAAAGAAGGGATCGCTGAAAGAAGGGGCTACGATGGTGGTCTTCTTTGGCCCAGGCAATGAGTGGGACGCACGGTCATCCCCAGGTCCAACCTACATTGTTAGGGCCCCTCAAGCAGCAGTCAGGAACCCCCAGGCTTTCCCTCCAAGCTGTGGGGGCCAAATGGCAGGGAGACCGCCCCCATCCCAGACCTGCAGGTAGATCAGTCCCTTCTCAGGCTGGGGTCTGAGACAGTCCTGGCCATGCCATCCCTGAGAGCTCCCCACGTCCGAGCCTCTCTTCCCAAACAAATGGTGGTCAGCACCTTTGAAACTCCCTCTAGGTTGGGCAGCCCCTAGGGTTCCGCCATAAACCCACCCGGAACACCCAGTCACCCCTGAACTGGAATCCTACAGAGTTCTTGGCCTGTGCTCTTAAGAGAGCAAGAGGCATCGCTGTGCCCAGCTGCCCGGAGAGGTGATATCCCCTTCCTGAGCTGGCTTCCTCTGGGTTCTGCAAGTCTCTGGTGTGGTTACCCTCTCTTAAAAGGAAATAATTTTTAAACACCTCTACGCCCCCGCCCCTCCTCCAGCCACCATACGAAAGGAATCTGCTCCTTACTAAACCCCATTAATTTCCAGGGTATGTTGGTATTCAAAGGAGAAAACTATGTGAGGGTACAGATACCAGCGGGACCTTTCTTGTGTGAGGACCAGGGTCCTCCATTGCATGACCCTAAGCAACCAACTCCCCAGGCCTGTTCCCACGTCTGTGAGATGGGGATAACAACATGCCTGCCTCTGGGAGTAGGTATGAGGTTGAGTTAATATTTGGTAAGTTTCTGGCCCAAGGTAGGCGATCCACTACTATAGGGGAAACATGTGGAGTTTTAGGCAAGGGTCTAGGAGGGGACACACCAAATCGCTGAGAGTTCGGAGGTGTGCCAGGGAGAGATCCTCTGACGTAATATTTCCATTTCTTTTTAAACCAGGAGAATGTGTTCTTATAGCACTTGTGTAATTAAAACTTAATGAAATAAAAGTACACCCCCGCACTTTCTCCCCCCTCTTTTGAACTCCGGTGGCGCCCACCGCCCCCCCCAGCCGGTGGCCCCTCCGGCAGCAGACAATGGGAGTGGATTCGCCCCGGGCCCCGCCGGCTGCGACATTACACAAGTTCCCGACACGTATTTACATGACAAGGGCTCCCGGGCGTTTTTCCGAGCGGTCCGGGGCGTGTCTACCCGAATTCCAGTCTGACCCAGTCGACCTCCTTGGGGTCGGGTTAAAGGGCGCAGGGGGCGCGAGTTAGTAGAAACCTCGGGGGACTGTAGACCTTGGGGGCGGAGAGTTTCCTGCGAAATCAGGTGTCGGTGATAGGGGGGAACTTCCCTCATCTTCTCCAATTCCCTCTCCTTTGGGAAGGGACAGGCTTCCCCTAAACCGGGGTCAAGGATTCCGGGGTCCCGCGACGCACCCGCAACCCGCGGAGGTGAACGAGTCCCGCTTCCTCCGACCCGCGTGTTCAGGTCAGGGGGTTCCAGACTGACCCCAGTAGGGGCAGGGACGCTGCACCCTTCCTCCGCCCCGTGGTCCCGGGTCTACGCGGGCCGCCTCGCTCTGGCCCTTTAAGAGCCCGCCCCCTTCCCTGTCACCCCGCCCCGCGGCCCGGGAAGGGGGTGCGGGGGAACCTCGGCGGGGATTGGCGCAGCGCGCGCCCCCTCCCCGGCCCCCGCGCGGTGGGAACCGGCAGCCCCGTCTAGCGCTGACGTCAGACCGTCTGCCTGCCTCCGACCGCGGTCTCGGAGCGAAACCCGATCTCCTTGGACTTGAATGAGGAGGAGGCGGCGGCGGCGGAGGCGCTCGGCTGCGGGAAGCCAGCAGCAGAGGCTCAGCCCCGGCGGCAGCGCGCGCCCCGGCTGCCAGCCCATTTCCCGGACGCCACCCGCGGGCACTGCCGACGCCCCCGGGGCTGCCGAGGGGCGGCCGGGGGGCGCAGGGGAGCGCGGCCCCGCGCACTGAGTCCCGCAGCGCCCCGGGAACTTGGCGGCGCCCCGAGCCGGGCGAGCCGGGGTGCGCCTTCCCCGCCGCGCGCCTCCTGCATGCGGGGCCCCAGTGCTGGGCGCCGGCCGGAACCCCCCCCGGCCGCCCCCGTGCCCCCTGCGCCCCGCGCCGAGCCGCCGCGCCGTCCATGCACCGCTTGATGGGGGTCAACAGCACCGCCGCCCTCGCCGCCGGGCAGCCCAATGTCTCCTGCACGTGCAACTGCAAACGCTCTTTGTTCCAGAGCATGGAGATCAGTGAGTGACCCCCGCGCCCCCCTCCCCTGAGGCCCTGTCGGGCTCGGACCCCGAGTCCCCGCGCAGCTGCGGGCGGGGGCCCGGGCCGTGCGCGCCCCCTCGGGCCGTGCGCCCTGCGCCCCGGGCGCGCCCTCCTGGCTCGCGGCAGCTGGCGGCCGGCCCGGCTTTGTCCCGCGGCGCGGCGAGCCTGGCACGGCCCCCGCTGCCCGCGCCCCGCCCGCTGGGACTCGGACCCGGGGCCGAGCGGCGCGGAGGGCGGCGGGGCGCCCGGCGCGGGAGGGCTGGGGCGGTCGAAACCGTGAAGTTTCCATTTTATTTCCCTAAGGGGCAGTCTCGATGGAGCAATTAGGCCGGCTCTTTATCAACTTCGGCTGGGCGAAGGGGGGTGGCGGGCGTGTGAGACACTGTCTGGCCTGCGGGGTGTCTGGGGCCCGGGGTGTGTGTCTGGAGTGTGCGTGGCGCTTCTGTCTCGGTCTGTGTGAGTGGGTCTCCTTGCGTCTGTGGAGTGTGTGTCTCTGTCTGGGTCTGGCGCGTCTCCGTGTCTCTCTGTGTCTGTGTGTCTGAGTCGCAGTCTGTCCCAGTCTTCCTGCGTCTTGCCCGTGTCCGCGTCTGGTGCCTCTTTAGACAGTGTGCATTGCTCTGGAGGTTTGGGGAACCACTGGTGTCTGGTGTCTGCATTCAGGGCTCAGCGCTGGTGGGTCTGGCCGAAGGTGGATCCCGAGTGTGTGTCTCATTGTGTGAGTGTCTGTGTCCCCGACGCACCTATAAATAGCCTCTGTCTGGACAGCTTGGCTCAGCCAGGCTGGGACCTTGGTTACAAATGAGTCAAAGTTTGGGGCTGTCTGTGTTTGGGACGGCCTTGCCCTGAAAGGAGGAGGTAGATCGAGGGTGGGGAGGGGGTGTTGGAAGCTTGCACCAAGCCGCCCTATACATCCAGAACTTGAGAGAAATCAGCCTTGACTTCCACCATGCATTTGCCCACTCAGGTGGAGGTTGGGTTGTGTAGACAGCCTTCTGGACTGTATCCCTTCCCCCAGCTCATCCTTTTGGGGACCTCTTGCCTCTTGGGGCGTCACTTTCCCTATTCTCGCCTCTAAGCACCTGAGGCACGGGAGCACACAGCCCTTCTTGCAAGGGCCAGCCTTCTTCCAGCTGGGACCAGGAGTCAGAGGCGGCCACCACAGAGCAGGGCAGTCACTGGGTGACTCATAAGCCAGTTTCCGCAGGCGGCTGCCACAGTTTGTGGCCCCTGAGCTTGTACAGTGAGGCACAAGAGGTAAAAATAACCCATGACTGGTCCTGCTGGGGCAGACTGGCCTGCTTTGGTGGTGGGTCCTTCCATCCATGAGGGCCCCCGCTCCCTCCAGTCCCAGAGTTGAAAGCCTGCCCCCCCCAACCCCATCCCCCAGACCGCCCCATGCTGGGCCAGCGAGGTGCCAGGAGAACCTGCCCAGAGTCACCGTTTGTGGAACTGAGTTGCATTAAACCAGATTGCTTCCCAAAGGCCCTTTGTGAACTCAGGAGGCTAATGAAATGCACGAGGATATTAAAATATGTTCGTACATGTTTGGAGAGGGCCTCCTCAGTGCCCAGTGGATGCTGGTGAAGGACCCTTGGTGCCTCATTTCCCCCTTCTGTAAAGTTGCCTTAGGGGAACCCCCCACCCCAGGGTTCCACGCTGTTGTGTCGAACTTATTTATCATTGTGAGGACAGGGCATGGGCATTTTGCTCTTGTCCTTCCTTTGTGTTCAGGTTGTTAAAAAAAAAAAAAAATCATTCTTATTCCTGGCCCTTCAGCCTTGATGATGTTCTGGCTGACACCAGGGTGTTGTTAAACCCATTGCCCTCAACCTGTGTGCTTCCCCCAGTGGCACGTCTGAGCAGGACCCTCGAGGTTAGCACCTGGAACCCTGGCCTGCTCCAGCCATCCCCGGCGTGGTACGTGACTCACCATGCACAGTGTATTTTTTACACACGGCCCCCTGCTTACTGGAAGAAAGCCCAGGGCAGGAAGGGAAACGATCTTTAAAATGCAGGTATAATGTAACAGTTTGTTGCAAGTGCTAATCAGATTTCCGCGAAAGGCTCTGGTGAGGAAGCCTGAAGGCCTGGAGTTTCTTTGTACAAAAAGATGGGGAGGAAAATTTGAAGTGCGGAAGGAAGGCCACATTTCACGTGATGCAGAGTGGGGGTGTCTGCATGCAGAACGTCAGAGATGGATTTCGAGCTGGGCTGCAGGGTCCTGTCCCAGTGGCCCTTGGTTCCTTAAGCTGTCTTAGTTTCCTCATCTGAAGGATGAGACCCTGACGGTTGAAACTGAAAATTCTACCAGCTTTCAAGATGGGGCCTCTGCCCTCCAAAGTCTGGCTGGAGGCTCCAGGACCAGAAGTGGTTCTCCTGCCCTCCCCCCAGCAGACTGGGTCCCTGGTGTGGCATTCAGGTGCCCCAGATCTCGGAGCTGGGTGGAGCCTTGGCCAGCTCAGGCTTTATAAATGAAGGAAGATGGTAATGGAAAGCTTTGCCCTCGGTCCCCAGCGCACCCTGGACCCAGACCCAGAGTTATTTCTCAGGAAGTGCACATTCTGTCTCTTTTTAATTTGGAACGTAGGCCCCACAGTAGGTCCATCTTGAACCCGAGGGCTGGAAAGCAGCAGCATCCCCCAGCGTCACACTTGGAAGTGTGGGAACCGGCGGGCTCTCTCCAAGGAAGCCAGTTCAAGATATTCCCCGCACCTTCCGCACCCTCCACACCCTCTGGGGTCTCCAGTTGTCTCTGAGAGTCAAGGGGTGAGGGACGCTCTCTGACGGGGGTTCACGGTTTTCAGGATCCCCCCACAGAAAAATAAGCTGTTCTTTAAACAAGCCAGGGGTCCTGGGGTGAAAGACAGCCGGCTCCAGAGACAGCTCACCAGGCTGACAGTGGGGAGTTGGCCAGACTTTTCAGAACAGGGTTCCTGCTGTCCTGCGTGTTTCTTGGCATTCTTGTTGACCTCTTTAGAGGTTTGTCTCTCTTAGAAATTAGCCCCTGCCCTTCTCCTCCAGCTTCGGCTTGAGGCTTTTGGGCTGCAGGCAGGTGGGTGCCACCTCTGCCTGGACTGACTTGGGCCATTCCGTTGCCAGGCTGCATATCTGGAGGACCCCAGGCAGCAGCCTGCCCGGCCCCACTCTGGACCCCTGTGGCCAGTATCTCTGGTGGCTGTTCTGTTTCTTACCACCACTAATGTCACTGAGCCTCTGATTCCTCTTCACCATCCAGTTCTAGACAGATACTCCCAAACACTACAGACTGAGCTTGCAGAAACGCCCAGGACACCCGGTGCCCTGTGTCTCAAATCCGGGCATTTCACCCAAGGGACAAGGACGTCCTTGTGGGGAGGGAGGGGGAGGCTGTGGGGGTTGCTGGACACTTAGGAGCATCCCTGGCCTCTGCCTACTAGGTGCCCGTTGGAGTAGGCTTCTGCTCCCCTGCCAAGTTGTAACACCCCAAAATGCCTCCAGACCTCGCCTGATGTCCTTGGCCTGGCTGAGAACTGCTGTTTTAATCGGCTACTTCGCCGGGGACCTGAGGGCGGAAGGGAGTTGCGCAGTCAGTCTCCCTCAGAGATCAGCCCCAGTGAAGGCTCTTGGTTGTGCTCAGAGTTGGCGCCTGCCTGTCATTCACTCCCTTGGCCTTTCTTGAGCGCCTGCTGTGTGCCGCGCAGGAAGGATGGGGGCTCCGTCTTGAGGAGCTTCCCAGTTTTCATCTTGGATTTGCATTTATTAGGAGGAGAGACTCAGGCACTGTGCAAGCTTGTATTTCAGGATTTGGTTGACACTAGGGCCGTCTAGCTTGAGCTATTTCCCCCGTGGGCCCTTGGAGCGTGGACTTTTAACCCACATGTTTTCTGACTGTCTGGGTTTTAGGTTGAGGTGCAAATCCTGGACTGGATCTCAGGTCAGACAGTTGGCCACATCTCCCCAGGAGGTCTGGGGTAAGCCAGCCACACCACCCAGCCTGGCCCAGGGTCAGGGCCAAGCTTAGTGCTTGTCAAGGCAGAGAGTAAGTAATTGCTCCTGCATGGGCACGCACAACCTGCCCTTTACGTTGTGCAAATTGATGCACTCGCCTCCCTTGGAAGGAGGAGGGAAACGGAGTGGTGTGCTCAGCTGCTCCGGAGTGGAGGCTGTTGGGGAGGGTCAGGGTGGCCGCCACTTTGACAGGACAACAAGGTGCACGTGTCCCACAGCAGCCCCAGACCTGCCTGCTCAGGGGCGCCAGTATCCGCTCGCACCGCATCCGGGCCCTAGGACACGTCAGCCCCTGGTTTGCGCAGTGCTTAACATGTAAAACCGTATCGGAGAGGAGCTTACGAGGAATAGGGCCCAAACTGGAGGGGCCGCGTGGCTTTTCCTCTTCGGGTTCTTACCACCCAGAGACCAAGTCTGTGGGCGACTCACGGTCTGGGGTCCTTCCCGCAGAGAGGAAACTCTTGAACAAGTGGGAGTTGGGAGGCCGAGCTCCCGCCAGCCGGGGCGCTTGGGTGGGCATGTGCTGAGGAGGCGGTCAAAGCCCAGGGCCTTGCTCTGTGCTTCTTAAAAGGTGCCGCGTGCCCACGTGTATGCATGCGTGTGTGTATGCACACTTGTGCGTGCCAGCGCACGGTTAAGCCCCGTATGCTTGCCCGCCCGCCCCACTCTGTGCACCAGGGAGCCAGGAGGAGGACACTGTGCTGCGGCCCGGGAGTTGTGCCTCAGGGTGGGTGGGCTGCAGAGATCCGGAGCTGTGAGTGCTGCCTGAGGGGGCGGCCGCCACGCGGGCCCTGTGTGGCCAGACCTGTTCGCTTCAGGGACCCGGATGTCTGGAAGTTGATACAAAACTCCTGGCGTTTAAGGACTGGCTATTCTTTTCTCCTTTTGCTTCAAGGGCCCCGTGACACCTGTCCCCAGACATGATGTCTCTGAGGGTTGCGGTGGGTCAAGCGTGTGATGGGAGGTGGGGAGATGGAGGCTCAGCCCGGCTCCAGAACATCCTGGCTGTCTTGGGGTCGGAGTGGAAAGTGGGGTAACAGCAGTTCCTGGGTGCTGGGGGTGGAGGGGGGGCTGTGCCTCTGCCAAGGTTATTCTTGGGGAGTGTGGCCTGGTGTCTCCACAGCTCTGTGATCATGGGGCTTGGTGGTGGCAGCGGGGAGAGGACTAGTCTCAACTGTCCACTTTGTCCTGTCCCCTGGCGGTCACTGCCAGATGAGGAGACCAGCACCAGAGAAAGGTTTCCCCATCCTGGGGCTGGGGTGCTGGCAGTAGAGGGAATGTTGGAATAAACAGGCATGTGTGGGAACCGTGACCTTGAAGGTAGAGGGACTTGACTATTTTCCTTCCCTTGTCCCTGCCAGGCCCACCTCAGAGCTGGCCGGAGGGACCCCCTTGGGTTCCCGCAGTCCACTGCCAGCTTCGGAAGGCCAGGGGGCTGCGTGAGCCTGGCAGGCACAAAGGCAGGAGCACCCTGACATCCAGACACCCCACTAGGTCCCCTGCCGAGGAGGATGCAGAGCACAAAGCCCAGAAACAAGGGATGGTCTGAGGCTCCCATTTTTTGAAAATTAATTTCCGTTTTTAACAAGGGAGTCTATACAGGCTGTGAACCATCAGAGTAAGACAGTGATCTTTGTTTTCCCGGCGGGTGGGGTGCGTGTCTTCTGCTTGGCTTCTCCGAGCACCACCTTCTGCACGGGCTGGCCTAACCCCCTCCCCGAGGTGGGCCGCTCCCCATCCTGTAGTCACGACAGCTTGGAGCATTGACCGTCAACCTCACTGTCCCTTCGAGTGACACGACAGAGCCAAACTGTGACGCCTCTGGGTCTCCGCCGGGGCCTTGACGGGTGCTGGTGGAAGCCTCTGTCGCCGAGCTGGGAGGAAAAGCCCCGGAACAGTTTTCAGACAGGAGCGGGGGCTTCAGTGCCCCGGGATGGGCTTGGAAAGCGTTGGGGGTTTCCCCAGGTCTTCGCAGAGCCCCAGCATGGCTTTTCTCTTCTGTTTCCAGGGTGACTGATGGATTTTTGCTGCCACTCCCTTTCTTAGTTGGATATGGAGAACTTATTATGTGCCAGGGGTATAGTGACGCATTTTTCTCAGTCTCCAAAACAGCTCTGTGAGAGAGCTATTGCTATCACCGATTTGCAGATTTGGGGGGGGGGGGAGGGTCCAGAGGGGGTAAGAAACCTGCCCCAGGTGGCACAGCCAGGAACCTAAGCTCCCTGGCCCCACACCTGTGCTCCCAAGATTTCTTCCCCATGACCCCACCTCGAGCCCCCGAGTCCCAGCCTTATCTTTACAAGACTCAACATGGCGATGGTCGTTTAGGGTTCGCCCCAGGACTGCAAGCCCACGTTGCGCCGTTTGCAAGGGAAGAACGCTCATGGACCTCGCAGTCGGGCCTTCGCGCTCCGGCAGCACAACGGCTCTCTTCCGTTCGCACGGTGTCCCCCAGACGGGTGTCCCTTACAGGCGGTGTGAGGAGCTGGCATCTACCTCTGCAGCCCTAGTACCCCCACCTTCAGATGCTGGGGGAGCAGATTGTTGGATGGCCCGTGGCTCTTCCCGGAGGGGCCAGATCTGTCCGCCTTATACTGCTGTCCCCCTGGCCGTCAGTCAAGAAGGGGGCGCCCAGTCGCTCAGTCGGGACTGTGCTGCAGAATGCCAGGACCCCCCAGACAGAACCCTGCCCTCGGGAAGCTGCCCTTCTAGGGACCAGACATAAAAAGTTTATTCCAGGGAGGAGGCGGCGGAGGAAACGGAAACGAGGCCACTTTCAAAGCCTCCCTCGGGGAGGCTCCCAGACCCGACATCCTGTTTGGGCTCCAGGAACACTGCGGGGCGGGGGGCGGGGGGGGGGTCTCTCCTGTCACACCTGTCAGATTGTGTCGGGTATTCTGTAATTCACTGTCGCTTGTGTCGCTTCTGGTCATCAGACACGGAGGCTGAGGTGCCGTGCCCATTTTGCTCCGTATGTCCCCCGAGCCCTTAGAGACCCTGCACATGGCTGAGGCAGGAAGGAAGGGGCCTGGGTAGGGCGCGTGGGCAGGCTGGAAGAAGAGTCCAGATGGGACAAGACGCAGTCAAGATACAGACTCTGAAAACCATCTTTTCAGGACATGGGCGGCCCCCCTCCTGAGCCTCCAGCAGCACCCCCATAAAACGGAGGGGAGACCAGCAGCCCCTTCGTAGGTGGGATGGACCGAGGCCTGGACACTGACAGGCCCCCCTGGCATAAACTCATATTTGCAAGGGATCAAGGAAGTTTCCACTGTCTGGGGGCAGGAACGGTGCCTTCGTCTCTGGCCCCCGTCGCTTCTGGAAACGTCCAAGGCCAGGCAGGCCTCTCCTGCTTCAGCCAGACTTGTCCTGGGAGGTCAAGGTCTCCCTTCCAATTCCTTTAATGCTGAGAGTATGGAAATGACAAGAAAGGATAGCCCCCGCGGGTCCCAACCCCACAGGGAGAGTTGGTAGGGCCGTTCTTCTCTGCGCACACCCGCTTCAGGCCTGGAGTGTTTGGGGGGCTCTTTACCCACCCGGTGTCACCCCCGAGTGGAGCTGGCGTTCACTCCGAGGTGACGGTGAGACACCACGTGTTGACAGGAGCTGGGGGGGCTTCCGTGACTCACCGGGGAGGTATCGGGTAATGGGATCTTCTGTCGCTTCGCTAGATTCTGATACCTGTGTGTTTTCCAGTGGGTTCGGGGGCGGGAAGAAGGGGTGGGTCACTCGGCTTCGAGTCAGCGCCCTCAGTGCCCAGCGAGGGTGTCCCGAGCCTCGGGGAACGTGGAGGCTGAGTTTCTTTCCCTTCAGACGTACTGTAACTAAAATCAATGAGTATCGTTTTAGCGGGTTTAGGAAATAGCTCTGCTAGCTGAACAGTTTTAATTATTTGGTAGCAAGCGTAAAGTCCCCAGTGGCCCTGGGATCTGGATGCTGGATGAAGTTTGCTTCTGGCTTCTAGGCGCCGGCTCTCCGCGCTCTGAGGGCTGCTCCGTCCCCTAGAAGCACCTGCCCGTTCCAGTTCTCCAAGGCCGTAGGCAGTGCTGGGCCCCCCAGCTGGACAGACAGACACAACCTACACCTCTGAACAGTTGCACAGGTTCAAGACTCCACCTTGCCTTTAAGTTTGGAGAAGTTGTCCCATATCTTCTGTCCCCCGCGGGGGACTTCAGTGGAGATGGGGACAGGGGCAGCCGTGCCGAGTCCTGGAGAGGACTGGTACAGCTTGTATGTGCTATTGGCCCGGAGTAGATGCTCAGTACACAGTGAGGCGGTTGGTGGATGAGCGGCTTGACGTGTTCCTCACCTGCCCCCGAGACCGACCGGGAGCCCTCGATCCCAGTCACGGAGGCCTCGGGCCGGGGGAGTCTCTGTTGGTCCTTAGTTCTCCAGGAGATGATGTTTCCATCCCTGGCTTTGGAGGATGGTAAAAGTGACAAATCCGGCCGTGGATTTGTTTGATGTCAGTGCTTAGGAATACAGAAATATGTGCTTTAAAATACAAAACCAGGGTGCCTGGGTGGCTTACTGGGTTATATGTCTGCCTTCGGCTCAGGTCATGATCTCAGGGTTGTGGGATCAAGTCCCACATCAGGCTCCCTGCTCAGCGGGAACCTGCTTCTCCCCACCACGCTCCGTGGTTATCTCTCTCTCTCTCTCAAATAAATAAGTGAAGTATTGAAAAAGTAAAATATGAAACCATATATTTTTGGATATTTGAAAGACACATAGATACTTTATGATGTAAAATATGTAGAATGTTTTAAAACGCTTGCTTCCACCCACCAAGCTGGGGTGGCTTTTTTAAGGTCCCTTGGCTGGAGGCCACTGTGGGGACCTGCCTTCCACCAGGTGTGCCCAGGTCTGAGCCCTGAGCCTTCCCCTGCCTTTGCCCAGTGTTCCAGAAAGAGAAGCGGGGAGCTGAATCAGATTTCCAGGAAATTTGGGGGGAAAGCAGACTGCCCTTTCCCGAAAGAGGTATTCTGTCCCAGTGGCCCTCATTACCTGGTCACTGCCAGGGGCTGGCTTTGCCCATGGCACTTGCTGGCTTTACCCGTGACTGTCCAGGCAGCTGCTGGTAAGGGGGGCTGCTGCTTGAGAGCCCAAGCCTGGTGTAAGCTCAGTTTTATTCTCTCTGCTTACAAGGATCTGATATCCCGGATGGGGAAGCTTCCCCTTTTGTAGAAGCTTGTCCAGGAAGCCTGGCCAGCAAGGTTCAACCCGAGGCCTGTGGGGTGATTCATCTCAGAGGTCACACTTCGTTAGAGAAGCTCAGAATTTGCATGTGACCACCGTGAACGCTCTTTCTTCATCACCCTAAGTTTTATAGTAGGTAACATAGCTTTGATCTGAACCACCTGCCGTTGCTGTGCGTGGAGAAATCGTGGGAGCACTTGGTTATTGTGGACGGTGTGTTTCAAAACCCTGGTCGCAGCTCTGAGTTCTACTCTGGGTGCTACACTTCAAGAAGGAAAAATAAAAGTGAAAACCAAGATTTTCACCAAAACGATGTGCGTATATGTGCCTTCTTCTGCATTGCTTCTGTGGCTGCACGTTTTAAGGATTTCACAAACGTCTTAAGGAGCCCGCCAGGAGACGGTAGGAAGTGAGGTTCCCGGAGCCCTGTAAGACTTTGGTGGCCACCCCACCCCATCTTGCAAGTTCCCACGTCGATAGGCTGGTGCTGGGCTCGAGCTGGTCATAGCTCTAATTGCCTTCCTAAAAACAATTTAGTCGGTAATAATTCTGTAAACCTATGAATCAACTTTGCGCAAACACCCTGAGTAATTTCTTTGTTCTTTTCTCTCTACTTTGTAATTGGTGTTTGTAAAAGCCAAAGGTTTGGCCTTGCGGAAGGTGTGATTCATTTATTGGTGTCTGTGGCACCCGTTATCATTCAGTCATTGGAGAACGCCGTCGCGGTGAGCCCCGAGTGATTCATACCAGGCTGAGCTTGGCAGCCCGTGAGGTCACGGCCATAGCAGGAAACTATTTTTTCTAATCTGTTTATGGTATGGGAGGGAGAGGTGGGTATATTGAGATGATGGAGAGAGTGTCGATTACGTTGCTGAATGTCCCCGATTAAGTAACACCAACAGGCCCTCTAAACGCCACTCGGTTTGCTGCTGGTGATCGTTACGACAGTTCACAGCTAAATACGCTGTGTCTCCGGTGCATCTTGCCCGTGTTTTGGGATCCCCGGTTCCTGAGCAGGCTGGCACGTAGGGCCCCCCCCCCACCATTGGCGTCTTGGAGCAGAGTTTGTGGTCGAAAAGGCACAGATGCAGAGATGTTACCTTCTAAAACAGCAACAACAGGGGCGCCTGGGTGGCTCAGTGGGTTAAAGCCTCTGCCTTCGGCTCAGGTCATGATCTCAGGGTCCTGGGATCGAGCTCTGCGTCAGGCTCTCTGCTTGGCGGGGAGTCTGCTTCCCACCCCCACCCCCGCCTGCCTCTCTGCCTGCTTGTGATCTCTGTCAAATAAATAAAATCCTTAAAAACAACAACAACAACAACAAATTCCGTTGACTGGGGGTATATCACGGAATGGTTTCAATGTCCGGGTTTAAGAGTCAGCAGCCATTCGCCACCAGCCCCTCGATTTTCCTAACGATGACCATTATTAGATGTTTGCAGTTGCCAAGCCTTTCATTACTCCGCTAAGGGTGGGGACTTACACGTGGAGCGGCTCATTTTGCCTAATTTTATTACTTACGTGTGGCCCTAAATAAAATTGTCGCTACCCTCCCATCTCGAGGCTGATTAGACTTGCTTTCTGCGCGGCGCAGAGGTGGGTGGTGAGTCCAGCTGCAGCCGTCGGGTAAAGCCAGGCCCTGCCTGCAAGTGTATAGCCCGGCCCTGGCCTCTGTGTAGTTGACCAGTGTTGCTCCCCACAGTCCGCTTCTCCGGTGACTCGCCGTCTGTCTAACTCACTCCGCCAGATCCTGTCGTCTGCGCCACTGAATGAGGGCCAGTTAGCAAATGTGTGACTCCCCAGCTCCTGGGACTCCTCACCTAGAGGGGAGCCCAGCCTGTGTTTATTGATCGGTTTTGCACGTTCCCGGGCGGGGATCCCCGTGCTGCCCTACTTGCCCGGGACAGACACTGCTCATCTGTCGCAAGAGTCCACTCTTGGCTGGGGTCAGACCGTCCCCGAGGTGGTACTCCCGGGCCCACTCCCAGTCGGGGCTCCGAGGAGGCTCACCCAGCGTGTAGATGATCCTTGGGAAGGAAGCGGAGTGCTGTCTTCACGTGGCAGCCCAGCGGGGAGAGGCGTGAGGGCTGTGGGTCTCCCTCCAAGCTAGGACGAGTCAGGGCAGTCCCTTCTGGGAGTTTTAGGAATGTGCTACCTAACCCTGCAGTGCCCCAGCCACCGACCTTCAGCTCTCAGGCTTGGGTCCCTCCCAGACCACCTTGCTTCTGCAAGGTGAGATCCGCAGGAAGATCGGTCCTGTTCCTTAACAGCACTTCCTTTGTCTTTAAAATCACAGTCACGAGCCTGCATGTCACCAGAACCTCCACTTACCTCCGCAGCCTCTTTGCCCTGGATATCTTGAGCCCTACCCTAAGCGCACGGCAGCATTCCTTTATCCTCTAGCGAGAATGAGCTCTGGACCCTTTCCCCAGAATAGACTCAGGCCAGTGGGGCATGGGGCTTGGGAAGAACAAGGAGGCTAAGAGGCTAGGAAGCAGGCAGTGTCCAGAGAGTGGGCAGCTGGCACCCGGCAACTTCCTCTAGCTGGTTGTTTCCTTGGTGTTTGCCCACAGTGAGGTTGTGGCTTTCCACAGCCCGGCTCGAAGAGGTGGAGCTAGGTCATAAGCCATGGTGTGGGAGGTCACGAGGAGCAAAGCACCTGTGCTCTGCCCACCATCCCCTAAACTTCAGAACCGCCCGTCCTCCCCCGCAAGGGCGTGGTCTTCTGGCATCTGCAGCTGCCTCGTTCAGCCCTCTCCGCACCCCTTCTTGGAAGGGTCACCTGCTGGCCGTGCCTGGGGCTCGAGCCTGAGAGAGCAGGAATTGGTCTGGCACCAGCCTTGAGCTGCAGCTGAATGGAGAGAGGGTTTGCTATGGCCTGTGGGGTGCCGGGCGGGCCTGGGCTCCTGGGAGCAGGTGGAGAAGGCGTAGTGAACCTCACGGCTGAAGGTGTTCCTCCAGCCCTCTGCACTCAGCGGGTCCCGGTCCGGCTCCCCGGGAAGACCACCTGGGGGCTCACAAGCCCGATACTCAGGGGCACCCCGAGCCAATTGCTGGGGACAGGGCAGGACGTCGGGTCGCTGAACCCTCCGGGTGATTCCGTGTGGCCGCAGCTTAGCAGAGGTGCAGGGGCAAGACGAGAAAATCAGGGCCAGCCTTCAGCCCAGAGCCCTTCTGTTACTGGTGGAGGCCTGCTTCTGATCCCGTTGTAATCCCCAGGAGGCCTCACACCAGGGGCCTCTGGGTGTACAGGGATGGTGCTTCCATTCACGGGCGTCCCTCCTGGAGGCAGCGGCGGGAGGCCGGGTGGCCTTGCCTTCGAGCATGGGGCTCCTCTGTGTGCTGTGTTCCACACCAGGTGCTTGGAACAGCTGAGGGACCCCTGAGGCCTCCGGCCAGCCTCGGAGTCGGAGGATTCCCTGGGGTTCTATGGACACCATGATCACGGTGGACACTCGGCATCGTGGCTGCTTTTTCTGTTCCGGATGTCTGCGGCCGGAGCTGCCCCTAACCTTTGCCTTCTGGGTTTTCGGCGACCAGGGCAAGGCTCTCCTTCAACGGAAGTGGCACCTTGCTTTTTTTGCAAAGGTTTTTTGGCACAAGGGACAGAGCGGGGAGACAACAGGCAGAGACAGCTCCCAGTTGAAGGCAGAATGTTCTTTCTGGACAGGAGGTTTTCTTGTCCTTGATGCGCTGGAGGAACCCAAGCTCCTCCTTCTGCTCTGCCGTCTCCCCTGGTTAGTTTTCTTCTCTGCCAAATGGGCATCATCAAACCTAGGGCTTTGTGAGAAGGAAGAGCCCGTCATACCTCACCCCACGGTCCCTTCTCTTCCCTTAAGTTGTTTGCCTTCCCCTGGCACCCGCGTTGTCCCAGCTCCAATGTGTCGAATTGAGGTGTTATTTACAGACACAAAGCACATGGGTGTAGCGTCTACTGTGATGAGTTTTGGCAAACATGTATATGGGACACCTGTTCAGACCGAGATGTAGAACCAGAACCTTGCGTCCTTGGACAGGTCCCTGTGCCCCTTTTTGGTCTGTGCCCGTCCGCTGGAGCAGGCAGGGCCAGCCCTCCCTAGTGGAGGGCTCTGCGTACGTGAAATCACGCTCTGTGTTCCCTCTTGTTTGGCTTTTCTCACTCAGTCGGCCGGCTCAGAGACCCATCGCGTGGTGAGGCCTTTTCTGTTTGTGTGTAGTGTTCCCCAGTGGGGAGGAGGCTTGGCGGGCGGGGGGTGGGGGCACGCTGGACCCAGAGGAATCACTGTCTCCGGGTGGAATGTCAGCTGCCTCCCCGGGGAAGAGATTTTGTAACCCGGATCTGGGCCTCAGACGTGGGGACGCAAGACCCAGATGCCTGTCTGTCCAGCCGCGGCCAGGGGGGCACTCAGCGTGGCCGCGGAGTCCTTGGAGGCACCGCGGGCCACGCCTCTGCCGCCGCCTGGCACGGCCCCGCCAGCTGCTGCTGCCAGCCCGCCCGCTCGCCTCCCCTGGCGCACATTCCTTCACAGGGAAGAAGGATGTGGGTGACCCCAGACAGGTATGAATCATGTCTGGGGGAGGCGGTTACTCAGAGGCGGCAGCAGTGAGGCCGCGTTCCTGCCAGCTGACGGGTGGCTCGGGCCTCCAAGTGGAGCTGTGGGTCGGGGGTCAGAGCAGGCCTCCCCGGGGAGCGTGGGGGCTGGCACACCAGGTCCCCGGCCAGCCTTCTCTGCCGAAGGAGTGGAAGCCGCAGAACGGCTCCCGAATCGCGGTGGCATGGCTCTTAGGTGCCTTTTGCCCCCGGTCCTCGCTTTGTCTGTCACATGGTTGTGCTGGGGAGTGTTCAGACTCCCCGGGGCTGTAATGTGGCAACTCAGTTCCCTCCTGCTGTCACCCGTGCCTGCCGTGGGTGGGCCACCAGGTCACATGGATGCCCAGCGTAGCTGTTGTCCCCGGACCTGTTTCTCAGACCGGCACACTGAGGTGCGGTGGACAGAAGTCACTTGCCCAAGGGCACGCTTGCCCACAGTTAATTGACCTGCATCTGATTTTATTGAAGCCACTGGTGTCCTAACTGTCCCACCGTGTAAGAGTGGAGAGATCAACAGGCCCGCGGCACGCCGGTACCCTGTGACAAGCTGTTCATGGCGTGAGGAGGGGCATTTTAAATTTCACAGTGAGGGGTCCCTGGGTGGCTCAGAGGGTTAAGCCGCTGCCTTCGGCTCAGGTCATGATCTCAGGGTCCTGGGATCGAGTCCTTCTCTCTCTCTCTGCCTGCCTCTCTGCCTACTTGTGATCTCTCTCTGTCAAATAAATAAATAAAATATTTAAAAAAAAAAAAAAAAGGCAGACCTCTACAGGTCTTTTAAATTTCACAGTGAGGTGCTTAGGCTGATGGACGTTAAGAGCGCGTTAGGATAGATGGAACAAGCACGTCACGGATTTCCTGAGGGTTACTGTTTGAGACAAGAGGAGGTAATAAAAGGGAGTCGATTGAATAGGATGTAAATTTTGAAATTAAAATCTTTAGGAATCTTAATTCCTTAATGGGTACTTGGAAATGGCAAACATCGGGGAGGCTGGTTGGACTTGTGTTCTAAGAGGCTCCTTCCTGCCAAGGACTTCTCGGGGTCCCCAGTAGCCCCTGCAGACTGATGGCAGCTCCCGCAGAAGCGGGCACCTCGCTCTTTGGTCTGCTAAGGTCACCCAGACGTCTTGAAGGTCAGGGTCAGCTCAATTCTAATGAGAGCAGGATCACAGGGTCCTCTGAAGGAAGGGAACCCAAGGTTCCCTCCGCAGGGGCGGGAGATGAGGGATGAAGGGGGGCTCTGCCATCCTCCGTCCACACACAGAGCTGGGAGCAGCACCAGGCAGGTGCCGGGGCCCCACGCTTGTTCTCGGGACCGTGCCGGCGGTGGGAAGCCAAGCCTCGGCCCCTCTGGACTCTCGGGGCGCCCCGCGCAGTTTGCAGGAGGGTGCCTGTCACAGCTGTGTGTCATCTGGATCTCTCTGTGTGTGTTTTAACCGAGATCTCGAAGTTCTTTTTTGGTCATGGGGCGAAAACCTCCCAAATTTAATTGCCCTGCAGCGCCTGAAACGGTTTGTTGCTTTGCTGGTTAGATCTGTGATTTCCTGCGTAGCCTCCCTAAGGCGCAGTTTTGGCTCTAGGGGTAGGGGGACACAGGAGGTCGCAGGGGAAGCACAGGACTTCGGTGTGTCTCAGTTCTGGGCTTCGCGGGGGGGGGCTCGGGACGCGCTATCCTCGCTGCTCCTCCCTGCTGCCACTGGGCCACTGCTGGGAAAGGCTCCGGCCTCAGGGGCGTGGGGGGACGTTCTGCCACGTCTGCCTTGGGGTTTCGCAGAACCTGTGCTTTATTTCATGTATTTTCAAAGCGGTTGGCGTGTGGCAGGGGATGGAGGGAGCTGTTTGAAGACCCCAGAATGACAAGAGCATCGAACCTCCTTTAAGGGATCAGAGTCCCTCGAGGGGATGGGTCTGGCTGGGGTGAAGCAGGCTCCTCCCTAAGGAGCTCCCGACCGACTCCAAGACCTTCCTGCACCTGGAGCCCAGGCCTCGGGTCCCTGGTCTGGGTCCGGCCCTCAGGGACCCAGAGGAGAAGGCAAGGAGACTATCCCTCACCCCACCGGCTTCATTGGCCGGCAGGGGATTGCTCAGGGCCCGTGCCCCCTTGCCCTCTTCCTGCTCGTCCGGCCTCCTACCTGACTACCTGTCTAGGAATTTTTATTGCAAACCCGCAAAGGCACGGCAGCTTGGCTGGAATGTGAGAGGTCCCGGCCACACGGGTGGGAATGCAGAGGCGGAGGCCCCTGGCCTGCTCCCAAGCTGAGTGTGGATGGTGTGCCTCTCTTGCTTCTGGGCCTATCTGAGCTTCGTGCTCTTTGTGCCCTCATTCTGCCTAAGGTTGGTCCTGGTCTGATCTGACCGCTTCCCCTGCAACCTCGGCCCATGGCAGGATCTGGAGTAGCAGTTGATTATGACGAGGTGTGAAAGCCAGGGAAGTAGTCTTCAGAGTTAAAAAGGTCCTGGGCAGCCCCGCTGCGCCTCTAAGACCATTGCTGTTCTAAGGGTTCTGCTGTTCTTAGAACAATGTTCTAAGAACATTGCTGTTGTTCTGAAACCTCCCAGCCTCCTGGCAGCAGTTCCTGTCCTTAGACCCATTGCACAGATGGGCATACTGAGGCACGCACACTTGCCTTAGGTCCCATGACTGTAAGTGGCAGAGCCGGGCCCTGAACCCCAGCAGCCCTGGTTCCCGTGCCCACGAACTGAGCTGAGTGTGGGCTGTGGGCTCCGCCAAAGGATTGTCATGGCGCCTCAAGGACCTGAACTGCCTTGCCAGTCGCTGGGAGATAGGGTAGCTCAGGGCTCCTAGGGCTCTGCCTTCCTCTCCACCATGAAGACTGCCCACGTGGGGTGGGGGCTGGACCGGGGAGGGTGTCCGGGTGAGGCCGGGGGCTCCAGGTTGACTCCAGATACCATATGCTACTCTGCCTCTTCTCCATCTGGCAGCGTCGGCCCTCAAGGAATTCATCCTGGGGCCAAGGGCGGCCTTGGCCGTGCCCGTCCTCCATGGGCTGTCAGCCAGGTACAGGCTCCTCTGGCCAGAGAAGGGTCTTCTGGAGGAGGACCAGGCCCGGGGACACTGGGCACCAGGGATGCCGAGGTTGGGCATCTGTGGTTTCTTGGCCATCTGTGGTTTCCTGACCCCGTTATCTACCCTTGTGCCCCATGATTTCACGGGTACACCCTGATGCTTGCAGCCTGGTGAGGTCCTCAAAAGGGCCAGACCCAGTGTGTCTGGAGTCAGCAAGCACTGAGGACTCGGACACGAGGAGGAGAAGGCGGCGGAGCCGCTGTAGACCCCCACCACTAGGGGAGTGTTCCCTGGGGTTGCTTCCCTGTTCTGAGCCTTTGTTTCCTCATCAGTAGAATGGGGATCCTAGGAGGCAGTCACTTCCTAGATCATCGTGGGGATCAAATGAGGGATACATGCTTAGCTCAGTGCTCCGGGCCTTGTAAATGCTCAAGAGTGGAAGGGTGTTCTGTTATTAAGTCGTTCGCCCTCGCCGCAACCTGCCCGGGGACCCTTTGTGAGTCAGCGCTGGCTCACAGCCCCTCCCATTTCAGAGCCTTGCCCGGGGACCCCAGCCCAGCCCCCTGCTGAAGGCACCTCATGGTTGTGCTGATGAGGAAGAAGAGCGAGGGAAGGAGCGGGGGAGGTGCCCGAGGTAGGGACCGGGTGTGTCATCTGTAATTTCTGGTGGGGAACTTTCCTTGTTCTGCTCCTTCATTCAGTTCATTTATTCAGTACCTAGTGTGTCTTGGGCGGAATGTTCTAGAAGTATACCGCCATGAGAAAGACGAACTTGAGTATGGCCGACAGAAAACCAGGGGTTGCGGAGCACAGGTTGTCAGAAGTCGTGCACGACGCATCGAGGGGCAGAGGTGGACCATCTTGCTCTCACGATCTTGCTTTTCCATCAAGCTTTTAAATTGGTGGGGGAAGGGAGGTGGGGAGGCGGAGTGGACCTGGGTCCCCTGGTGTGGATGCTTCCTAATTTATCAGGTGCAATGGTTCCCTTAGATAAGGAACTCAAAAGGAGAGGCTTCCCGACTTTCCTGCTGGGGTGCTAATCCAGAAACTTGGAATGGAGCCTGAATTTTTGGCCATTTTCTTGTAGGAGATAGGGATTCAGGAACGCAGGTCCTAGATCCCAGTCAGCTGGGGCAGGAGCAGACTCTGCTCGTTCTGGTGGATGGGGGCATCCTTGAGACGCTGATTCCCTCCCTGGGGGCTTCCTAGGACAGATGCCAAGCAGGGGATCACGGGCGTAGCTCGTGTGCCTGTTTCTCCAGTACCCGCCCCGTATTTCCAGCCAGGACCCTCAAGGATGCCCCAAGCCCGGTGCACCACCCTGCCAGGGACAATGGGCCGGTCTCCTTTTGTGTTGCTGAGAATATAGCATGGTTCTTCTGATGGTAAAAGGTGATTGGTGCTCCTTATTTAACAAAAATTCCAAGAATCTGATAAATGACCAAGACACAAGTCAAGATGCCTATAATCCCGTCACGTGGAGACGGGTTTATTTTGCTGAAAATACTCTGCAGGCTTGTCTCCAGGCATTTGCACCAAAGGCTGATAAAAGAGCTCAGAGCAGTGGCTGGGAGATGGATGCAGGCTCCCCTACCCACCCCCCCACCCCCCCACCCCCCCACCCCCCCCCCCCCCGCCAGCAGTTTTGGGACGGGGAAGGACAGGTCGCCACCAGGCGGTCTGTGCTGTGTCCCAGCTGCGCAGCATCTGTTCCCTGGGACGAGTCGGGTGGGAGGCCCCCCGGGGGGAGCCCCTCCTCCAGCATAGCTTTCTGCTGTCGGGCAGCCCAGATATGGAGCCTGTCCTTTTGCCACTCAGAGCCTTGAGCCCCTCGTCTATCAAATGTTCTGATACCCACAGTTTCTGTCTCAGAGGCAAGGGGAGTAGACCTAGCCATTAGGAGAGGCCCAGCCAGCCCTGGGCACATAGTAAGAGTTCAGGAAACAATCAGCCACTGGTGCACGGCCTCGTACCCCCGGCCTCATGTTCCCACTGGCCGCCATGCTGTTTCGGGTCTGTCTGATGCCTCCAGGTCCCAGGTCTGACCTTCGTTCATAACCAACGGCTTCTGATGGTAAGATAATCCTGAAAAACCGCAAATCTGACTCGAGCCTCTCTATATTCTACAAACTCAGAGAGGGTGACTAGGGGACTGAGGTCACACAGCCAGCAGCCATGGCCTAGGTGTCCAGGAACGGGTCTCCTGCCCCGCTTGGAGCAGGGCCTTCCAGGCTCAAGAAAGACCCTAGGGCCCCTCATTACCTCAGCCCGGAATACACACGAAGTTTCTGAACCGGCCATCCTGGTAAGCAGCTTGTGTTCACGGCTGCCGCCTGGTCGCAGGCGCCGTTCTGAGGGTTTCCCGTGGCTTCGCTTCTTCTGATGAGCCCAGGGGTCCTCACTTTCCATGTGGAGACAGTGCGGCCAGCCTCGGCAGCAATCCAGGCCGATTTCCCTGAGGCAGAGCTCTGGCCACCTCGCTTTTCCAGGAGGGACAGGCGGTGCATGGGACCCGAGAGGTGGGCCCCTCTCCAGCCACCGTCTCCTCGCCCCCGCGCCCCGACCTTTCCGCCTGGGAGGCCAGGCCTCCGGCCCGGTCGCACAATGCCCCCTTCTCTCGTTCAGACGGGCGGTCTAGACGCTCACGCTCCCTTTTGTTCTGTGGGGTCAGAGGGTGGGGAGTGGCCCCACAGAGTGGGATCTGGGCCGAGGCAGGAAGAAATCTTCCCCCCGAACGAAGAAGGGGGTGGGAGTGAGTTTCGGAGGAGGCGGCCTGCTGTCCCCGCCTGCCCGTCGGGTGACCAGCCGTCCCGGCAGAGAGCACTGCGTCATAATGATGGAGGCAGCGCCTCGTGGAACCCAGTGCGCCCGGAGCCGCCTCGTGGACTCTGTCTAAATAAAACCCTACAGTCCGTGCCCCTCGGGTGTGTGCCGGGCTGCTGGCGGGAACCCGGGGGCCAGAGGCAGTGCCTGGCCAGGTTGGAGCCCAGGAAGCTGTGGGAAGAGATGCTGCCGAGCCACGTTCCCCCACCTCCACCCGCTTCGGGGACATCTGGTTGCTTCATCGAGGGCAGGGCAGACAGAAACCTCCCTGAGACGTGACCCACAAAGCCGTGTCGCTTAGTGGCCATGGATGACAGGACGTTTGGGGCAGCGCTGGGCTGGCCACGGAGAGACACCGCGTCTCCAGTGTGATCTTCTGCTTCCAGACCCCTTCTTATCTGGTCAGGTCTGTGACCTCCTGGCGTCTCATCTGGAAAATGGGGCCGTGAGTGGCCACAGGAATCCGTCGCACGGTGAACTGGTGCAGGGGTGTCGTGGGATAATCCACCTTCTTCCCCTGTACGGAGCAGGCGCCGTCACTATCGTTGTCGATGGCGAAGTGTTCACGCGTGGGCTGAGAGGGGGGCCTGCAGGCGCCCCGTTCCCTGGTGAATTCAGAGCCTGTTAGAGAGCATGGCAGAGGCCACGGAGCGGGGCTGACGGTGGGGGCAGCCGTGGAAGCCTTTGGCCAGGGCCGGGGCACATGCGCAGGACGCGGCTTGTGTGATGAGTCTGATCACTGCCTCTTTGAATGGTCTGTTCACACCAGAAGCCGCCCCCCCCCCCAGCTCTGTGCTGGTGGGGAGAAGCCCTCAGAATTGCGGTGGCATGTGGCGCTCATCCCCCAGTGCCTGTTGGCCCAGCTGTGGGGAAAGAGAAGCAGGAAGGGCTGCTCGCAGGAGCCATTCAGGGAAGGCAGAGCGGGGTCGGGAAGGGCAGGCAGCGTGGGGGATCTGTGGGAGCAGAGGTGCTGAGACGCACCGGACGCCGGTGGCTGCAGTGACCCCCGGCACCTGGCCCCTCCTGTGCCATCCCGATGGCCCTGATCCGGCCCTGCGGGACTTGTCTCGTCCCCACTCAGGGCAGGGACTCTCCACGACAGCATTGGGGGACGTGTTGGCAAAAACGTTTCACGCGCTGGCTTGGCCGACATCGGGGTGGCTGGGGAGAGGGAACTCCAGGCTGGGCCCCGGCGGGCGTGGGGTCACGGGCCCCCATCTGCCCTGGTTACAGGTGAGAGTGGCAGCAGGTGTCCGGGGGGTCACACGTGCGGGAAGGAACCGGGTTCTTTCTGGGCCCGACTGGGTCACCCGGGGAGTCTCAGCCCTGCCTGGACTCCGGGACTGTGAGGACCTCCCTCTCCCGCCGCTCGGCCTGAACCCCCTTGAGCGACGAGAACGCCGTCCTGACTCGCCGAGTCCGATCCCCGGCAGCGGCGACATCTCCCGGCACCTCTGCTCCACGTGTCTGGGTGAAAAGCAGAGGTTCTGCCCACAGACAGGGAGCCGTGGGCCGTCCCCGTGGGAGGAGCGGAGATGAGCAGACGCTTTTTATTAAAAATGAGCGTGTGGAAGGGGGCGCACATAAGCCCGTAACGCCCCCCCGTTTATTTATGCGAGCGGTCTTCGGTCGCCGTGACCCTCGCGGGGGGTCTTAGGGTTTCAGTTGCCAGCAAGGTGACCTCCCCGTGAACCAGCACAGATCGCTTCTCTGCGTAGGAACCCTCGTCTCGACAGGGCTTTGTTGGAAGTGTTCGCCGTGTGTGCGGCCCTGGGCTCCGCTCGGTTGTGTGGGCTCCGGCCCCCCTGCTCTGCGTGAGCCGGGCGGCCCCCGCTTCCCCCCTCCTGGGGGCAGAGGCCAACAAGACCTGGGCCAGCGGCGAGTCGTGGGGAGGGCGTCTTGCCCACAACGGCCCTTCAGGGCAGGCAGGTGGCTGGGGCCCTGATCCCTGGCTGGGGAAACTGAGGCTCGGGCGCTGCAGCCTGACAGGGCCGCAGTAGAGTTTGGTCTGTGCCTGTCTGGTTCCGGTGTCTGGACACCACCACATTTGAGGGTGGGAGGGAGGGACACAGGAAGGGAGGGCAGGCGAGTCTCAGAAATAGAAGCTGCCTCTGGCCGGGGCAAGCATATGCAGGAAGTGGCAGTTTGGCCAGCACCCTGGCGGGGAAGGCAGTGGAGGCTGACAGAAAGAAGGACCCCGGTGGGCACCTGGTGGGCACCAAGCTTTGCTCCAGAAGATGGCAAGCCTGAACGGAAGAGACCAGAGACCCACATCTAGGGGACCCAGCCCCATCGGGCTGCCCCTGGTGGTGGGTTGGCCGAGGGGGTCTACACACACCCTGTGCTTGGCCCACCACCGCCCCTGGGGTGCGGGTCCTCCTCCCTTTGACCTGGCCTAGCTGGGGAGGGGCACAGCCCCTGGTTTAGGATATGTTAGGGTCACAGTGAGTGTGTCCCAGGGAGGCACCCTGAGACCAGCCCACCCCTGACCTTGTCCTTTCCTGGGAAGGGGCGAGCATTTCCCCATTTGGCAGCCTCCCTTTGTGAACAGGGGCCAGAGTCTCCTGCAAAACCCAAAGTCGGAGGTGACACCGGATTCCTGGAGCCCCGGGGTGGGGGGAGGACACACAAGTTCTTGCCCCCTCCACCACCATGCATGTTCATTTAACCCTTTTGCCACCACCCCTTTGAAGTGAACACAGCCGCAGAGAAAACGCCCACACGGGGTCTCGGGGACGTGCTAGCGGTCGGCGTCTCAGAACAAGAGCGAGACGGATTTGCTGGCCACGTAGGGCCCTGGAGCAGCCTGGAGCGTGGCCCAATCAGAGAGGATCCGTTTTCCGCCTCTCGGCGCAGCCGGCCCCCCGACATCCCCCCACCCGGCCCCCGCCCCCGCCCCCGCCCCCGGCAGACCCCAAACCAGACCGATAACTTAGCATTTTCATTTAAGTCCATCTGACAAATCGTTTTAGACGGAGAAAGCCGCACTGCATCTTTAACCGGCCACTTTGTCAGCGCGTCTCTGGGCGCTGTAAAAAGTCCTTTGTTATCTGTGTCTAGACAGCGCGCCAGCGGGGTATTTGGTCTGCGTGAGGGAGA
The DNA here is from genome assembly GCF_020171115.1 of Neogale vison. Classification (NCBI taxonomy): domain Eukaryota; kingdom Metazoa; phylum Chordata; class Mammalia; order Carnivora; family Mustelidae; genus Neogale; species Neogale vison. The sequence goes on from NC_058098.1 coordinate 5,052,550, forward strand.
GAGATCTGACAAGGTTGAATTCATTTACCGGCTTATTTAAAGCAGAATTTCAAAACACTTGCTCATAAACTGTTTTCGACCCAGACGGCCCCAGCCTCCCCCTAGCCCACACTGGCTCGTCTTGTTTTATATCATTTTTTCGCCTGTTTGGGCAGTTCGCGCGGGTTGCAGCCGGTGCCCCGGCGAGGAGGAGACGCGGGGTGACCGGCGGCTTGCGGCTTTTTTTTTTTTTTTCCGTCTTTAATTGTCCTTTTTAGGACTGTCTAGACGCCCTGCAGATGGACGTTCGCAGGGACGTGGCTTTTCCTTCTGGTTATGGGACACGGAGTGGGAAGGTCGCAGCCGCCACCCCCTCCGACCATTTGACCGCCGGCCCCTTCCCCAGACCATCCCCAAACTGTTCTCGGGGGTGACTCCTCCCTCCCTGAAATGAAGCCACTTTGCCTCCCGGCAGCGTCTTTGCGTTTATAACACATTTTCTGGACTGTGCTAATTTTATACCGTCACCAACGAAAAGAGAGAAAGTGACATTCCAGCCGTCCTCCCCTGGGCGGGTGGGCGGAAGCCCCCTGCACCCCTTCCCACAACTTTCTCCATTTCTTACCATTTCTGCATCCCCCCCCCTTTCCTTGGTGACATGCATAGACAAAACAGCAGAGGTTGGCTTTCAAAGGATGGAAGTGGGACGCCTGGGTGGCTCAGTTGGTTAAGCAGCTGCCTTCGGCTCAGGTCATGATCCCAGGGTCCTGGGATCGAGTCCCACATCAGGCTCCTTGCTCGGCAGGGAGCCTGCTTAAAAAAAAAAAAAAAAAGAACAAAGGATGGAAGTATCAGGGTATCTTGAGTGGGTCCGAGGTTATAGTTACACCAAACAGATGCATTAATTCACTTAGTTGCCATAGTGACTGGATGATCATCGTGGGGTGAAAAGGGGGCAGGCAGTGGGGCCCAGGGCCTGCCGCCATCACCCCCTCTCCCCCCGCAGCCACCTATTGCCGTCCCTACAGGAACTGAACCTGCAAATGGCATTGACCTGGCCGCCACCAGGAAAGTGGGTCACTCTGGCTTTCTCCTGCCTCTGTAATATGGGGGGGACACTTCTCCACTCTTTCCCCTGGAGGCGGCCACCAAGCCCGTGGATGTAGGAAATCGAGTTGAATTAGGGCCTTTTGTGCTAGGGCCACTGGGAGGGGGCAGACATTAGGGCTACCTTCTGAAGCGGGGGCTGCAGGTTGGAGAGGCAGAGAGACGGTGTGCCCCCCCACACCCGGCCAGCAGACCCCCCCGCCAGCTCCCTGAAAACTATTGTCGCTGCTGTTGACCCGGCCTCAGAGCCATAAATTTCCAGCCTCCACCCAGCAGTCATCAATCTGCCTCAGGGTTTTACATGGTAGGGGCACAGAAGGTGAGGAGAGGGTTGGGGGCGGGCAGCGGACCAGATGTCTCCTGGGATCCTGAAGCTGCATCTCATTTCTGCCAGGCCAAGCAAATCCAGGGTATCAATCTGCTTCCTTGGGGGTCAGTGGGGAGGGATTGGGAGTTTCCTCTGCAGGAGAGGGGACGTGGAGAAAATCCGTCTCCGCGCGCTGGGCTTCCTGGCCCGATCCTTTTATTTCTCTATTCCACGCCCCCAGCACCACCAAAACAGACCGAACCCACAGGTCGGAGCAGTGTCTTAGGCTGCTATTCCCATCGTGCCTGCATGGGTCTGTTACTATTACTGGCTTTGTTTGGGTCGCTAAACGAGCTGTGGGCTTTTCATCATCTTGTCCTGAAAACCTGTAATTCCCTTCCCCTTGGAAGCAGAGGTTGGGCGGCTGAGCAAGTCATACTTTGAGTTCTGCTGTCACTTCCACTCCCCCAGTACCATAATGTCTATCTTCATGGAGAAACATCCAAAATGAAGAAAAGGGGGCCTTTCTTAGAGAGAGAGACAGCAAAACATCACCAAGTTGGGCGTGCGTGCGGGGACACACTCATGGCCCCACTCCTTCCACGAGGTCCCCCTGCGAGAAAGGGCCTTAGGAAGAATGGGCTCTTCAGGATTGGAATTGGGTCTGTCTTGGAGTAATTAAAGGAAAATGATTCTGTTAACCCAGTCACCAAGCCCCTGTGGCCTGGAGAGATGAGGGGGTCCGCGTTGGTACTCCCCTCCAGAACCTGTCCTTTCTCTGCACGTTAAGAATGCACTCTTGGCTTGCATTTTTGTTTTGTTTTGTTTTTAAATCACTGACCTTGTCTCCTCGTCTTTTTTAAAGACCAGCGGAAGACCCCCTTCCCCGGAATCAGAGCAGCTTTGGCGTGTGCAGGGAGCCTTGACCCTGGCCAGACCCCCCAAAGCACGTGCCTGGCCCGGGTGCCCCAAGAGCCCGCCGCTTGGGGAATGAGATTTCAAAGTCTCCTTTTCAGAGCGCAAATCTGGGAGGCCGTATTCTTCCCTTCTCTGAAGAGCTGGAGAGGCCAGGGTTTCAAGGCGGCCTGGGTGTGCTGCCTTCTATAGGAGGCGAATTGCTGCTCATTTGTCAGGCAAAACAGATGTGGCGGGGAGACAACATCTATTTTCATAATTCGAAACAAATCTGGTGAGCCACCTTCCTTTTCAGTGGGGCCCGCTCATGCAGAAAGCCCCACTCCCGGCAGCATTTAGCAGAAATATTTATAGCTCGTTGGTTGAACTTGCTTTCCTCCGGGATGAGCTCATTTCTGCCGGCGGCTGGGACCAGGACTGGGGACTCTCTGTAGGTAGTAGGTGCCCTTGCAGGAATTCAGGGATTTGGTTTTTGGCTTTGTTTTCACTTTAGAAAGGAGGGAGTAGGGGGTTCCCAGCCAGTCAGAGCTCATCAGTGGGTCCTCTCGTCTTCCAAGCCTGGGGGCTGTTGGCTGAGGGGCTCTTTCCTGTCATTGGTGGGGGGGGGGCAGATGGTGGCTGGGCTTGGAGAGACATCCCCCGTCCTTCAAGCAAGCAGCTGGCTCCTCCCACACTTGGGAAGACCCAGGACCTGGGTTCCCAGTCGGTAGGGGCTTGTGCTTCAGTTTGCAAGGGAATTTGGGGGTCATCCCCCCATTTTATGGATGAGAGCACTGAGGCTGAGAGAGCAGCAGCGTGCCTGAAGCCATGCAGTGAATTGATGGCAGAGGGGGTCCTCCGCCTTGGAGACAAGGTCCAGAAATGACTCGGACTGCCAGATCCTGCTCGAACCTTCATCCCCGAGTGGAGCTGTTGTAACCTCTGACTAAATGCAGCTGCGTAAATGTGAATGTGCAGGTTACACTGGGACCGAGGGCAGGCCCGGGTGTGGGGGAGAAGCCATTACCTGCTCACCCATTAGCTAGTGCAGCTCCTTGGTGACTGGAGAGGCTCGGCGAGGGGAGATGCTTGCCCTCGAGGAGCTCGGACTGCAGTGGGGAGAGGACGGGGATGTGGTTTCAGATGCTGGTAGTGCCAGGGAGGAGGAGAAACGGGGTCCCATCAGTGGGCCTGGGGGTCGGTGGTTCTGGAGGCTCTCAGAGGCTGACCCATACCCAGGACTTGAGGGGTGGGATGCAGACAGTGGGAAGCCCTGGGGCGGAGGGTCTCGGAGAGGGGAGCTAAGAGGGGCACCTCTTGGCGGGCTGCAGATCCTGGGGGAGGTGCTGCGCAGACTTGGTCCCCTGATCTATAAGACAACGGTTGACCCAACAGTGTGGAAGTTTCTGGGACAGCTGTAAATAATACAGTTACGCAAGATGCGTCCGTCGGGGAACTGGGTGCAGGGTGTTTGGAGATCTTCCTATTCAATTGCTTATAACTTACGTAAATCTACAGTTATCTAAAGAAAATCCCTTAAAAAGAAAGTGAGCTCCGGGAGGGCCCTTTTGCTTCTCACCGCTGAGGCCACCCTTGTCGTCGTCACTCCGGACAGGAAGACCTCGGATCACTTCTCTCTCCTTGTCACCTGCACATTGTACGAGTGGGGTCTGGGGGCTCTGTTGCCCTGGCAAGAAGGAGGCCCAGGTGGGGGGTAGGGGTCCCTAGGGGTCTGGGGCAGGCCGCTGGTCTGGAGGGCATGGGGGATCCCGGTGGCAGCGGAAACCTCTGGAAGCTACAGTTTCTCATGACCCCTGTGGGGGTTTCTCACCACCCCCTGAGATGGATGGCACACCCTGGGAAGTTGGCAGTGAATGCGCCTCCTCTGTGCCCTGCTGGCACCTGGGCGGATAGGTCTGACCCATGGCAGCCCACGTCACGGGCCCGTCTGCAGTAGAGCCTGGGGTGGACAGGAGACGGGGCTCCCCGGCGTGGGGCTGGCGGGAAGCCTTTCAGCCAGAGGACTGGCAGTGAAGGTAGCCCCGCCGAGTTCCGCAGCGGGTCGGAAGGTTGCCATCAGGGGCTCACTGGTGCCACCGCAGCTCTCCCAGAGACTGAACGCACTTGGTCCCCAGGAGGGCCCTGAGCTGACAGCCTCCCGTGTATGTGGGTGAACGGGCTCCCGGATAGTGACTGCCCTTGGCACCAGACGCAGCAGCTGGGGTGTCACAAAGCCCGGTTTTCCTACAGGTGGACCGTCCCATCTCAGAAACCCTCCCCCGCTTTCTCATGGATCGGAACCCCACAGATGGCTGGTTTTCTTCTCCTTTCTGCGGGGGTGGGGGGAGCTGTACACAAGGTGTGCGTGGGCATGGGGCCTGCTGTTCTCCTCGCTCACCCGTACTCTTCCATAAGCATCCATGAGGTGCCTACTGTGTGCCGGGTGCTTCTGCTGAGACCGGGTGCAGTTTGGCAGCGCCGGCCCACAGAAAGGTACAGTTAGTGCCTTTCCCCAGATTCTGTGCTTTCAAATCCAGTTTTTAGGCTGGGTGGTTTTATTAGTCTTCAGAGCAGTCGCGTGGGATGGAAGCTGTTGCCACTGTCTTGTCTCTAGACGGGGTTCAAATTTGGACTCTCTTGGCGCCTGATGTTGCTTCTCAAGCGGGTCCGGGGCACTGGGTGCTGGCTGCCCTCCTTAGTCTCAGCACTGTTGACACTTGGGGGGATCATTCCATCCTGCAGGGTGTCCCGGGCACTGTGGGTGTTTGGCAGCATCCCAGGCCCCGGACCCCCAAGATGCAGGTAGCACGCCCTCCCCGTTGGGACATCCCCAGATGCCTCAGGGCCTGCCCTTGAGGTCGCTGAGTGAGGGTGGGCAGGCCTGGCGTCTCTTCGTCCGTCAGATCCAGGTGACGACAGGACACCCCACCAAGGCTGGTTGGGGACGTTGGGTGATAGAACGCATCTAAAGCTCTTCGTGGAGCCCGGCAAAGCCGTGGCAGCTGAAACTGCCCGCTGGTGTGTCTGATGGGCACAAGTCCCGCTGTGCGCTCCTCTGACCAGGTTCCTGGGGCGTCAGGGGGGCTCCGCACTGCCTGCTAGCACCCCCTTGTGAAGACAGGCAAGGCCCTGGCGCCCATTCTCTGGGGGGAAGCCTCCCGCTGACCGTGCCCAGGTACAGCAGAGCAGCAGGCCCACGCCCAGGGGACCAGGAGGCTGCCCCCCGCTCCTGGCTTCACCAGGGTTGCTTTTCCTCTTCCCTGATTTGTCCTCATGCAACCCGCAGTGGGACTTCGGGCCGCTGCCTCCCGCAGAGATCGCTCCGGGGGTTTCTACACTACTCGGTGTGCCTGCTGTCCCCCTTCTTCCTCCCTCTTGCACTTACTCAGTTAAATATTAGGCTCCAGTGGTTTGCTTTGGCATCCCAGACTTCAGCGACGAGTGTGCTACCGCTTAAAGGAGGGAAAGCCTGACAGAGACCGGTCGGTCCGGAGCAGGGCGCTTCGGAAATACAGAACCTTGCAGCCGGGGACCCACCCCTGACAGACTGATTCAGTCTGGTGGATGTGGGTGATGCAGGGCTCCGGGGCTCACGCTTGCGGAGCTCCCACGACAGCTCTGATGCGTGGCCTTGTTCAGAACATCACATTGGACCGTAGTATCTGAATCATTTGCACACTCCTTTTCTGCCTTGCCCGTGAACATGACGCACAGTCCTACCTCAGGGCATTTGCACTGGTCATTCATTCAGCCAGGTGTGTTCTTCCCCCAGCCCTCCCCCCCGTCAGGTCTCAGGTCACCCTGACACGCTGTCCAGGGGACCGTCCTTCCCAGGCACTCTGCTCACCCCCCTCGCGCACCCTGCCTAATGCTGGGAGCCGTTGGTGCTTACTTGCATGTTTGCTCACCCATCCTTGGGCCCTGTAGGCCCTGTGAGACCAGACGTGTGCTTCTGGCCAGCTGGCACAGGGCTGATGCCGCCCTTGATGTGGAGGGACAGGCCCCAGCATTCCTGGCAGGCCCACTCCAGCTCAGTCTGGGTTTCCTGAGAAGACAGGTGAGCGGGCGAGCGGCCTTTCAGAAGACACTCAGGTGTCTTGGGAGATGCCTGTATAGCTGGAAGGTCCCTGCAGCTCCTGATGCCTCCGTGCCGGAGGGGGCCCCTGGCAGCCGTCACTGTCGCTGGTCATACACTGACACTTGACCTGGGGATGCGGTGACCCCCCGAGACGTTGTATTGGGGATATTTGGTTATATTGGGGCTGCCATCATATTTTACGTTGGGAGAACCCAAGCTGCGCTCCTTCCCCTTGGCCAAGAAACTGGAGGATCTTTGCCCTTCGCTAGGGGGAGGCCACTAGCAGCCAGTGCTTAGAGGTTATTTAAATTCTTTTTTCTTCGTTTCTAAATTTTAAATGGCATGTTTAGAATTTAATCTTCCAACCTGGGAGCCAGACCTGCAAGTTGAGAGATGACAGCCGAGAGATGGTTTCGTCTGGCTGCAGCCGCCAGATGGCAGATGCTGTGAGCGGGAGACGGAGGGAGGCCGGGACAGGGGAGGTGGCTTCTGTTTCGGCTCTTACCCTCCCACCCCCCCACTCCCAGCGCAGCAAAGCCCCTTCCTAGTGCCAGGCCTGGGCCACGCCCTGGGGAATCCCTTGGGACTTCTGGCCTTGCCCTCCGCCAGGGCAATGCTAGGGCCCCAAAGGACAGGGTCCCCCCCCGCCCTTGTACTTTTCCCTTTTTAAGAAAACTTTTTGTCTTGATACCATTGTGGATTTGCAGCATTTGCAAGAAATAATCCGGAGAGTGCTCGTGAACGTGGCACGCGGCATCCCCCGGTGGTAAGGGTGTGTGGAGCTGAGGTACAGTATTGCAGCCCGCAGAGCTGCATTCGGTACACCCCGTCGACCTCACTGCCCCGTCCCCTGCTGACGTGCGCTCGTCGGAGCGAGTGTGTGCGCGTGTGCACACGTGTGTGCGTCGGGTGTGTTGAGCTCTGTGCTGTCTCATCACACGTGTAGGTCCCGGTGAGCCTGCCGCAGTCCAGATGCGAAACCGCCCCATCGCGAGGACCCCCTCGTTCCTCCCTCTGTGGCCACCCCCACCTCCCACCCGTTCCGTCCCTAACCCGTGGTGGCACCCTGTCATCTCTTCGTCTCTGTAATGTGATTCTGAAACGTTACGTAAAGGGAACCGTGCAGCGTGCGGCGTTTCTTGGCTCGGCTGGTTCTCCGAAGATCCCTCCGGGTTGTCTCATGGATCCACAGTTCGCCCCTTTTCTTGGCCAGTGGCGTCCTTTGAGCTGGAGATGCCGCGGTGAGGGGAGGGCGTCCCCTGTTGAAGAGCAGCTGGGTGGGTCGCACTTTGGGGCCGTTACAAGGGCGACTGCTGTGAACACTCACGCATGCGTCTCCGAGCGAGCACAAGTCTTCCTTTCTCGGGATCCAAGCCCAGGAGTGTGCAGCTGCGTCGTCGGTAGTTGCACGTGGAGGTGTGAAAGACCCTACTTTCCGTCCACACCCGCGCACCCTCTGGCCTCTGCGGAGAGATGAGGCTCCCGCAGGAGGACCTCGGACGTGAACGCCTTCCTGCTGCAGGTGGTCACTGTGGCCAGGCAGGGTGGTCGCCACTGGGGAGACTCCAAGACCAGCATCAGCAAGGCCTCCTTGGGGAGCTCGCTGGCTGGTGAGTGGGGAGTCAGTGATCAGCAGGCAGGCATGTTCCTGAAGGAGGGAGTCGCTCATAGTAGCCAACACTCACACGGCGTTTCTACACGCCACGGGCTTTCTGGGTACCCTACGATCCTCGAACAGGCCAGTGTGGTGAGGCTGTCATTCACTGTATGGTGCAGGTGAAGAAGCAGAGGCAGAAAGAGCTAGAACGAGACAGAACTAGGAAAATCCAGGCCCTGTCGGTACACTGCATCGCCTCTTGTGGCCGACACAGGCCATCAGGGGATGCAGAGGTCAGAGGTGTTATGTATTTGGAATGGGGCATTTGGGAGGCCTCCTTGACATGGTAACATGGAAGGCCATGTGAAGATTCCAGGACAAAACTGCACATGCAAAGGTCCTGGGGTGGGAACAGGAAAGAGGCCAGTGTGGCTGGAGTGTGGTGAATAAGGGAAGGAGGTGGGAGGTACAGAAAGGAAGTTGAGCCTCCGTAGGGTTCTAATCTGAGCGTGAGTCAGTACTTTGATCGATATTTTTAAAAATTGCTCTGGCTGCTGTATGCAGAATAGACTGGAGGAGGGGAGTCCGTGTGCCATGGAGGAAGTGGGGATACGGGGAGGACACGTAGAGAAAGTGAACCCTTTGGTCTTGAGGGATGACCCCTGGGTGTCCTGCAGCTGTGCCCTGAGAGGACAGACCCCCCCCCCCCGCAGCCACCCACCTTGGGTGTTTGTAGCCAGACCTTGGGCTGCCGTGTAGGTCTGTCTCCCGGTGGATTTTTCTTGTTGTTCTCTTCTCCTGTCTCCACACTAGCTGTCATCATACAGATTGAATTCATGTGCTCGGCATCAGCCACTCCAGATCATTTAATAAATGAGCACTGACATCTTCGTACCCCTCATGCCTTGCCCAGTCCGGTGAGTGGCCTGCTTTTTAATCTAATGGGGGCCACTGTTTATTATGCTCTTGCTGGGTACCGGCTAGTGTTGGTAGAACTCCTATACCTCTGCTAGCTCTGTTAGTCTGCACAAGCCTGGCCAAGTTATGCATTGTCCATCTTTCTGATGGGGGAAACTAAGGCACGTGGGCCAAGTGACCACTTAAGGGCACCCACACAGGGTGTGGCAATGTCTGGATTTGAATCCAGAGCTGGACCACTCGGCTCCCACCGTGTTGCCACGTCCCTGTCTCGGAGGGCAGAAAAGGCACCTCCATGAGCTCCTTGGTCCTACTTCGGTCTTCCCAGCTGTTGGGATTTTCCTGCTTCTGGAAGGTGCTGTTTCAAAAGGAAATGATACTGAAGGTGGGAACAGCCTCACCTGTGGGGTGGGGACTGGAAGAGGCGGCTGGTGTCGGGGAGGCTTGTAACTGCCCCAGGGAATGTGTTTTGACTGTCGCCTGAAAAAAAAAGAGGAAGAACTCATCCCGAGTCACAGGGAGAGTTCTGGCAGATTTAGACCCCAGACTGTCTCCCTCCCTCTCTCACGTGTGCACGCGCGTGCACGCGCGCACACACACACGCACGCACGGGAAACACAGACCTCCCCCCGAGACAAGCACAGAGGTGATCACAGACGGGAGACCGGTCCATGGATAATCTCAGCCTCCCAGCCCCTCAGAGAGAAGCAGGAGTTGACATTTGCTCTCCCACCTGCTTGGGGCGGGCTGGGGGGTGGGGTGGCCCTGCGTGGGTGGCGTCACTCTCCCCACGTGAGCTCTTCCCAGGCTCAGGCCCTGTCCAGCTGTGTGGTCCATGCAGCAGACCACGGTCAGGTGTCCAGCCTTGTTTCCTAGAACCTCCCCGCAGGGCCCCGTGAACTTGATTGAGTGAGCTGGGCGTGTGGTTCTGCCCCTGCCAGCCTCAGCTCCCTTGTCCTGAGCTTACGGGGACACGGGACCAGGGCCGTCCTGGAGAGCTGCGGGAGGCGGCGGTGAGGCCCCAGAGACCGGGATACGGGGCAGGTGACACAGCAGGTGCGCACTGTGCTGCCGTCCCCTCCCAGTTAGAAGGCAGTAGGAGACTTCCGCTTCATCATCCATTTATCCCATATAGAAGTCCAGCCAGGTTTTCCGGGAGCACAGATTCGAATTGTTCTGCCTCGGAAAGGACAAGGCAAGATAGGATTTCAGGCGCCTCCTGCCTGGGAGCAGCTCGGCTCCAGGTGGGCCTGGCACATGGTGGGGGCACAGGACGTACGCACCACTCGAGCGAATGAATGGGAAAAGCCCCTGATGTCCTGCATAGAGGCCGAGGCCCTGCTGCTGGCTGTCCTGTCCTGAAGGGGTGCCTGAGGGACGATGTCTCCCTCGGTCTGTCCCCAGCCCCCACTGCCGGACAGGTGCCGTCCTTAGCTGGTAGCAGAATTCGCCCCACTTAGCTCCTCTACCTGGTGTCCTCTAGTCAGCTGGACTTGTTCTAACAAAATAACCACCGTCTGGGGGCTTGAGCAGAAGTGTATTTTCTTTCTGTCCTGGAGGCAAGAAGTCCAAGTTCAAGTTGCCAGCAAGTTCAGTTTCTGGGGGGGAGCTTTCTTGCTGGCTGGTAGGCGGCCGGCTCCTGTGTGTCTTCGCACGGCCTCGTCCATGTGTGCTGTACAGGGAGGAAGAAGGAGCTGTCTGGTGCCCCTTCTTACGAGGACACTGATCCTGTAAACTCGGGCCTCTCCCCCCATATTTCCTGTAACCTTCCTTAGAGACCATCTCCAAATACAGCCACACTGGGAGTCAAGGCGTGGACCTAGGAATTGGGGGGAGACGGGATGCGGCACAGATACCCAGTCTGTAGCCCGAGGCCTCCTTCTGGTCCAAACAAAGGATTTGGGAAGCTGCTGGACACTGCGGGCTCTGCGGACTCTTGTGTTGGGAGCGGTCTCCTTGGCAGGGTTTACCGGGAGCCATTTTTCCGGGGAATTCAGTTCCCAGGTTAGCTCCAGGAGGAAGGTTCCAGATGGCACTGAGGGCCGAAGGTAGAGGAAAGAGAGAGGTGCATGATGCATCCGGGTCTACCCCTGGAGCCCCTGCCCGGCTCTGGAGGTCAGGCTCCTTGGTGCTCGGGTCCTAGATTCTTCGCTGCCTGAGAACCGTGGTGTCCCTGACACCGTCAGTCAGGGGGACATATGGTCCCAGGACAGTGGCCTGGACTTGGCGGCACAGTAGTAGGATGGGGAGGTGGTTCTGGGGCAGCCAGGGCTGGGCTTGACCTTGGCCATTGGGCTACCTCCCTGCCCTTGTCCTGGGTGAGACGCAGAATAGCTGGGCCCCTCTAGTCTTGCAAGGAGGGAGCCGTTGACAAGTGGCCACAGACCAGTTGCAGTGTGGCCCCGGGTCCCGAGATGTGGTATTTGTCAGAGAGGCTTGGAAAGCGCGCCTGGGCTTCCTTCCCTTCCCCTGGGGCTGCCATCCCAGCTCCCGTCGGGAAACACCGGGCTCTTGAAAATCGGTAATTGAGAGAAACATCTGCTGGCTTTCAAGGAGCACACGGTGTCCCCCCGAGGGGCCGGGGCGAGCGGCGCTGTGAGCCGCACGCGGAAACACACAGGCGGGCACGCGCGTGCCTGAGTTGTTTTTGTGTGTTAGGATTCTAAGAATTGAAATGATCAACGTTGGCCATAAACACGCAAACGGTGTAGAAGCACAAAAAAAAGAGAACGGTCTCCCTCTTTCAGAAGTGGTCGTGTTAAATGATTTGATGATTATTCTCATTTTTGATATGAAAGTGTTTTAGGATTTCTCCTTCAGAAAGTGCGGACATTCTTCCAGCATCAAACTTAGAGCAGTGGTTTTCGGCCCATTTTTCTGCCCCTGCCCCCACCTCGCAGGGGACGTTGGGTGATGTCTGGAGGCATTTTTAGTTGCCACAACTTAGGGGTAATGGTGTTACTTGCCTCCAGTGGGGAGAGGGTGCTGCTGACACCCCCTGAGGCCCAGGACGGCCCCCACAGCAAACAGTGTCCAACTCAAGACGTCAGTCATGGCCAAGGTTGAGAAACGCGATGGTAGATTGATGTGTATTTTGAATGGCCCCATTCGGTCCCGTAATGTGGTGATGTCCCAAGGTTTGTTTGGTCTCTGATTGTTTACTTTTAAAAAGAAAAAAAAAAAAAACCCTGCAGAGGTATCCTCCTACTTACTTGCTCTCCGGCCTTCTGTGCCTGTTTCCGTTGGATGCAGTCCTGGAAGTTGAACTTGCCGGGTTGCAGGGTCGCATGCGTCCTCCAAGAGGGCTGGGGCCATCAGCCTTACCGCCGGCAGACAGACTCACTCACCCGTGCGACCCACTCCCCATTTGCTCCCTGTTCTCTTCAATTAACAGAACGCGTTTGATTTATTCTAAATAACTTTCCGTGGCACTTCCAACATGTCCAATGGCAGAAACCGTTCTCTCACCGTGAATTCACTCCATTCTGCCAATAACTCTCCAACGGTGATTGATATTTTGCTGACAGTGGGTGTTTAAAGATGTTCGATGTCAGTGACAATAGAAAAAAAAATCTCATTAGTTCTCTCCATTTGGAGAATAGCGAAGAAAGATAAAAGGCCCGGCTTTGTCTTTACTGAGTGAAGGAGCCGGGGTCAGGAGGCTTTGCTGTCCCTGGGGATTTCACGCGTGCTCTTAGCCCTGGGCCCCCCCATTGGGCAGCTGCAGCCTGTCTGAGGCCACCCCCAGAGGGTGACCTTGGGGCAAGGGGCACTTTACCCCCTGGCCTGAGTGATCCTTCTGCAACTAGGACAGGATCCCATACCAGTTAAGAGGAGACCTCCCCCCAGCAGGATATGTGGCTGGATTGGCGGCCACTCCAGGGACGAGGGTGTCCTTTTGGCACGCGTATTGCCGAGGACAAGGGAAGTGGACCAGCCTCACACCTTTCCCTGGTCCTGGAGGACACTTCAGCCTTCCATCACCTGGCTGACTCTCCCTCTTCCTCCCTGGTCACATGCACATCTGCACACAACGCTTCCCTGCTGGGCATGTGCCCCTGCTCCCCACCCCCACCCCACTGCCGGGCTCCAGAGCACACCACTGTCTCCCACTGATTCTCACTTGTCTGGCTGCCCTCTGGCCAAGTGTGTCTCAGGATGGGCATCCAGGACTCTGCCCTAGACTCCCTCTCGCCCCCTCTGTGGGTCCTCCGCAGGGCAACCATGCCTCCTGGCCATCTTGTTCTTCCGGTGTCCTGCTGGTCCCCGGTCTGGGCAGACACAGCTGTCGCCCACAGACATACATATGCGTCCCAAGTTTCACTTTTATTTTAAAATATATATGTTTGCTCTCTTTCAAACAAAAACGGACTCCTCCTATCTAGTGACTTCTCTTTCATCTGGCCGTCTTTGGTGCCAGTGTCCACAGATCTGGGGCTGTGACTTCCTGGCGTTGTGTCGGCCCCTTGGGAGGACATGTAAGTGGTTCTTGGTGATTTTTGCCCTTCTGTGCAAACCTGGCAGTGGCTGTCTGGACACTCACCTGTGCCCACGAGAACAAATATGATCATTTATTCAGCATATTTCTTGTGTACCGTATCATGGGAAGGTTCTAGGTGCTGGGGACGGGGTAAGCTGTCGTCTTGGGTGAGAGTGACCTAGTAGGGAGAGGCTGAAAGGAAGTGGTTAGATCACAAATAGCATGGCAGAGTAATGTTCTGATGAAAAGGAAAGCAGGCACCGGGCATAGGGTCCTGGGGCTTAGGGCTTCGGCAGAGTCCTGTTCCAGACAGGGTGCCCGGGGATGCTCCCAGAGGAAAGGACATAGCAACAGAGGCTGGAAGGTAAGGAAGGGAGCAAGTGTGTGAAAGGGGGAAAGTGATCTTTCCCAGGTAACAGTAAGGGCACATGCAAAGGCTCTGAGGTGGGGCCGTGCTTGCTGGTTTTATTGACCGTGTGGTTAGAGCACTGTGAGCCTGAGGGAGAGTCCCAGGAAAAATGGATGTGGAGGAGAGGGCTCAGAGTTGATACACCAGGTCGAGCATTCACGCTTGAAAGTTCTGAGAGCTTGTTGGTTTCCCTCTACATTCGTGCTCCCCATTTCTGCCGTCCATGAGCTATAGCGCTAGCCGGGGCGACCCACGTTGGTGAGCCTTCGCCAGCCACAGTGGAATCAGACAGCCCCAGCCTGGGGTGCGCGAGCAGTGGGGGCGGGCGTTCCCCAGGGCCCGCAGGCCTTGGTTCGAGGGGTTCCCTCCTGGAATCGTTGGCTCCAGGTTAGCGGAGGGAGATCTTGCCACGGCCATGGGAACAAGGGCCGAGGTGGTCCCTCGGTTTTTCTCCCAGATGAGGACATTGAGTGATTTGCCTGGAGTCACGGTAAATGGCAAGACTGGGATTCGAACCCAGGAGTCGTTGGGTCAGACACGCTGGTAACCAGTCTTTCGGGATTTTATCATGACCGGGCGTGCAGGGAGCCCCAGCCCGTTTGCCCTCACTAGCCAGCATGTGACTTTCCTTGAGGCCACCAGACAGCACCAGACAGCATCACAAGGCTATGCGTTGGGCTACGGGTGCCAGACGCCCGACTGCACGCTTGGCGCAGAGGAAGCACTTAGGAAGCGGTTCGGTCTGTTTTTAAAAACGAGAATACTGGCCTAGATTTGCTGCCCACCTCTCAAACCTCAAAAGAAAGATTCATTCCCCCACCCCCATAAACGGTCTTACCCTAAGAAATAAATGTGCCATTGGGGGGTGTTTGAAATGGCACCAGGAGTGATCAGAAAGTTATTCCTTTGACGTCTGGTTCAATTTTATTTGACATTCTAGGTGGGGAGGGAGCTGGGTCCTTATTCAAATGCAGGGGGGGTCGTTGGGGGAGGGGGGCAGTAATGATGTGGCTGGAACCCCAGGCAGGCCAGGGCTCTGCTGAATGACAATGAAGCCCGCCCCAGTGGGTCTCATCCAGGCAGGTCTAACAAGATTAGATTTTCATAAATTTCAGACAGTGCCAATTCCTAATTCCTTGGTGTGCGGCCGCAAGGCCAGACAGGGCCGCCTGCACCGGCTGCTTGTTAACCAGGAAACAAACTGGGTCCCCTCCACTGGGAGCAGACATGAGGGGGGTGGGGAGGGGGTGGCAGGGGGTCGTCTAGTCTGGAAACCTCCTGTGGGCTGGCGGGAGCCAGGTGGGCTGAGGTCCAGCTCCCAGCTGCTATTCCGATGATTAATCAATCGAAAACTTGGTGACAGTCACACTCGCTTACTAGTACCTGTGCGGGGGGAGGGGGATGGGGAAGGGGTGGGGAGCATGTTCTCCTGCAGTGCTGTGTGTACAAATAGCACGTTTTCGCCCAGTTCTGCACCCCATCTGCCAGGAAGTGGTCTGGGCTCCTGGGCTTTGTCCCATCAAGGCTCTGTCTACCCAGAACACAGGGCCATAAACTTGGTTGCAAAAGAATTCATCTTTACCTTAAGTAACCGGGTCAGGAGCACAGGCTCCAAACCACAGAGGCCTTGGCGGCCCCTGCCACGCGGTCACCGGTGGAAACCACGGATGTCCTATCAACTGAAATCTACCAGGTCCTGCTTAATGCCGTACTGTCCCCGCGTCACAAAAATAATTCCGTATGCTCTCGCCGTATCGCCAGTCTGGTGGAGAGTTTGATAACTGTTTTAAATATAATTGGCTTCTTTCTTAAGCCACAGTTTTATTTAATTTTAATTGGATTTTAATTTCAAGGCCATATTCTGAGAGCGCATCCCGGCTTCCCCGGTGGCCGGCGCTCCAGCTCAGGGAAGAGGAGAGTCGGGCACGGCGAGGATTCGGGGCCCTTCTCCCACTCGGTTTCGGCAGGGCAGGTGCTGCAGCCCCCGGGGGGCTGTTGTGGGAACTGAGAGAGGAAGTCCCATTCCTGGCCGGCACTTGCCGATCGTATAGCAGCGGAAGAGATGGGAGCTGTTAGGGTCTGTCCTCGGTGCCATGAGAGGTGCTCGGAGCTCCCCTGAGTGCCTGGCGTGACCTTCCTGACTGTTCTGTGATTTTTCTCCACTTTAGGGAGGGAAAGGGGGGATGGGTGAGGTGGGTACCACCTGCCGCAGATACTGGCCGCGTGGACCGCTTGGTGGGTGATGCTGTGGGCTGTCCCGCCCCTGCCTGGCAACCGGATCCATTCCACATGAGCCCTTTGCCGGATCCGGGGTGTTGCTGAGCTGAAGGTCGGGCTCGGCACCGCAGGGTGTGGGGCCGCTGGCTGAACGGAGCCGTGAAGCACGGCCTGGGAGTGCGGTCCTGGGGCTGTGGGTTGTGTGGCCTCTGGCCAGCCATCTCCTGTGTCCGCCTCCTTCTTGTGGTCCGTAGAGCAGGTGTGGAGTGTGAGCGTGTTTGTATCTGCTTCACAGAAGGTTGGTGAGGCTTCATCAAGGCGATGCCCGTGGGCGCATCGAGGGGGCACTGATTGCACGCCGCCTCCGTCCGGGGTCAGGCGGGCTGGAAGAGGACGGGAGACGGGCATGCGGACATCTCAAAGTGACTGCGTCTGTCTCTGGAGGAGAAGACGAAAGGGAGGGTCAGGCTACTCGGAGGAGGCAGACGAGCCTGTTAATTTGAAATTATTCACCAGGAAAGAAGACGCTAAATTAAATTAGAGTGACCTTACTTTGCATGCAGAAGATGGGCTTGGCCACCCCCGAGAGCCTGCCACGTCTATCACCCACCCCAAGAGGGAAATTAGGAAGAAAAATGGCAGAGCCCCTCTCCCTGCCCTCCCCATAGCAAGCAGGCCTGATGCCCAGAACACGACGAGGGAAATGTGTTTCTTTCCCGACGGCTCCTGTTGGCGGCCAGGCCCTTGGAGCCGGAGCGGGGCAGGTGCACCTGAGTCCCTCGTGGCCTAGTGTCTGGCTGTCCCCCGGGGTGACCCTATTGGACTGACCTCGCTTCCGACCCCCACCCCGCGGCAGAGGCCAGTCGGGCGCACCCGGCCGGGCCGTCGGCTGGGCAAACCTCTCAGCATCTCTAGCGCATCGGCCTGATTGAGGGGTGTCGGCGGTTGTGACGTGGGGACAGGGGAGCCCGCTGTGTCCTGTCCCTTCGGAGCTCTTACGTTGACTGCATCTCCCCGACGGCAGGTCGTCCCTGGAGCTCTCGGAGGTCCGCACGTCTAGGATCACTCGGGGAGCTGGCAGGTGCTCGGGGTGTGCGGAGGGGAAACTGAGGAATGCTTTGGGAGAGCTGCAGGAATTTAGTAGAATGAGACGGCCACGGAGGCTCGGGGTTGAAGGCCCATCTCGGCCCTCCTAGGTCTGGGCATCCTTCCGCCCTGCGTCTCCATCTGCCCGTCCATGTGGGGAGGCGGGGCCGTGCGGCCGTCTTCACCATTGGGATCATAGTAAGGTTCCAGGGACTGTGCTGAGGTCGGGCTCTTGACCAGCCCGTTTGCGCCCTCTTGCTCCGTCCTCCTCAGTCTGTAACCTGGCTTTGGGCGTGACTCCTGCGGTTACAAGAGACTTGAAAGCTAAACTAGGGAGGGGGGCAGGCAGCGGGAGGAGCCACCCCTCTGAGCTCGGCGCTGGGCCTCTGGTGTGTGTGCAGGTAGAGGGGACGTCTGTCAGACTGAAGGAGCTGAGGCGGCGTCAGCGTGCCCCCCACCCCCGTCTGCCCTTAGCAGCCGAGTCCCTCGGGCTCCCGAGTGGCTGGAAATCCCCACGCCACTGCCCTGCGGGCTTCAGCCTGCCCAGGGCTTCCGAACTCTTCTAAAAAACAAAACAAAACTCCTGAATGTGTTGCCAGTTAAAGGCCCGGGAGCTTCATAGACGGTTCCTGGTTCTGGAGAGATCGGGAGGTCTGACCGCACGCAGCGGGCTTGCCTGCGGCACCGACCTGTTCCGTGGCTGGGGTCGCGCCTGCCTAGGGAGAGGAGGCAGAGGCTTGGTTCGGGGTGCCTGCCTGGACTCGGGGACAGGTGCAGGAGCCTGAGCTGCCTGAGCTGCCCAGTGGGGCCCAGCAGACAGCACAAGCCGGTAGAAAGGAGGCAGCCGCCGCCCGCAGCTCTGTTCCTTGGTGGGGGGATGATGGCGGGGTGGGGGGCACATATGGCCTGCAGTTGGCCTCCTCTCCAACAGGTGCTTTCCTGGCACCTTTGCTAGAGAAGCGGGTTCTGTCCCCCAAAGGTGGTGTCTCCTGGAAGAAGCCCCCTGAGGGGAAGTGCACGGAGGTGCTGTCAGCGGGACCAGATCCCATCACCCCACGGCCAGGGCCAGCACAGCCAGCCCAGAGGTGTGCCCTGCCTTACGGGTTGCGTGAACCAGCTGCTGGCTGGGGGCCTCTTCTGGACCCTTCCGCGCCCCGCACCCACCCACCCATGCCGCTGGGCCTGGGGGTGGGCTGGGCCTGGAAGATCCGGCCCAGCCCCGCTTAGCACTCTCTGTGTGGGCTTATAGGTTTGGGCTTCCCTTGTTTTGCTGTCCAGGGATGATAGGAGCCCCTCATTAATCACAGTCACGGAGGGAGTGCTGAGTGCCAAGCGTCTCATCTACACACCGCCACTCGGGCCCGTAGCCTCCTTTGACCTGGGGAAGCTGGGATGGGCCGGGAGGTGAGGTCCAGGCTGACGCCCAGTGAGCCCAGGACGCTTGATGCAGCTGGGGCAGGGCTTTGGGGCCCTCGGGGTCCCCCTCCTCTTCCGGGCCTACAGCCAGGCCTTTGGCTTCCAGAATGTAGCCTAGAAATCAGTCATGGCTTCTCTTTTTCTGAGTTTTCTGGCCTTTCAGCCTTGTGGGTTTCCGGGGGTTTGTGGCCCAGGGCCCGGCGTCGTCACATTCGTGTTTTTAGGGGTGTTGTGCTCCTTTCTGGGGGTGATTCTCTCCCAGGAATGTGTTCTCCTGCCCTTTTGGCCTGGGCTGGTGGGGTCAGGAGAGCTGTGGAGGGCTTGTCCTCCCCCGCGGGCATGCCCGGGCCTCACCCGCTGCCCCTTTGCCATCCGGCTGCCTCAGCTGTCTCTCCATGGGAAGGGCCGGGGCCTGGGGTTAGGACAGAGACAGCCGGCCGCACACCTCCCTTGTCCAGGCTGGTGCGGACAGGTCCTTGGAGACAGCAGGGGGAGGGGGCAGAGGGGAACCCACCACCCTGATCCTGGCTGGGGTGAAGAGTGCATGGGGCTGAGGGAGGGGCCTTGTCGGCCCCTCTGAGGAGGGAGGGCGTGGGGGTTGCACAAAGCAGGCCTGTGTGTCCCCTGAATGGACAGCTTTATCCAGGGCCCTAACAGACAGGGCCCTGCCCTAGGGAGCCAGACCAGACTGCCCAGGCGCCGGACCAGCCTGTCTGGGGAGGCAGGGGGTGTGGCCGCTGTTGCTGGGTCCGAGGGCCTGGCCGCCCTCCTGCAGGAAAGTGAGGGTCTCCCTCCAATGGTTCCATCCAGGCCTGCCCGATCTGCTCCTGGGCAGGGCCTCAGCCTTCTCAGCTCCCAGGATCTGTCTCCCCAGAGTCCCTGGCCAGGTCGCCCTCCCTCCGGGGCTCTCCGGGGCTCTCCAGGGCAAGAGGGGACGAGGTCCCACCTGGGAACCAGAGACAAGGCCCAGGCTCCAGGTTGAATTCCTGGGCGCACAGAGGTCGTCCAGTGGACGGTTGTGTGGGAGGAGCCAGCAGCTTAGGACCTTTGGGCTGAGAGTCTGTCACTGGACCTCTGGACCTTGCTGTCCTTGCCTATGAGATAGGATGATGGAAGTGTCCCAGACGCACACACAGCCCTGGACAGGGATTCTCAACGCTGCAGTGTGGACCCGTTGTTCTTCATCATGAGGTACCCTGGGCACTGCAGGAGGTCCTGGCCACCAGATGCCCGGAGCGCCCGGTGTGACAGTCGCCAGTGTGCCCAGAAATTGCCACATGTGCCCTGGTGGGCAGACTCACGCAGCTCGATGATAGCAGGGGTGTGAGCAGTGGAAAGGCAAACACCGGTGCGGCTGGGCCAACACAGAATGTGCTTGAGAAGGTGGTGCCCTGGGGACCTTCTTGGGAGGAAGGGGGTGGCCAGGGCTTTGGAAGGGATGTTGGGGTGGGGGCTTCTGTGTGGAGAAGCTTCCACTGTTTTGAGAACAGTAACGTTCCCACATAGGACGCATTGCTTCTCCGGCCGGAAGCCGCAGGGAAACTGAAGCAGGAGGGTCTGGCCCTCGCAGGGCTGGAGTTTGGGTAGGTCCAGCAGAGCGGCCAGAGCCCTTGACACAGCCGTACCTCATGCTGCCTGTTGCTTTCCACTCCTGCACCCGCCACTAGCCCGACTCCCCCACCCCCCTGCTGCCTGCCCCACTCCTCCCTCCCCCACCCGCCCCAACCCCCCAGCTGCAATTCGTCTGTCTTGGAGGAGGAAGAGCTGAGTCAGTGGCCCTGAGCTGGAACCTATGCCCTGGGGAGCCCTCAGCTAATTGCTCGTTAGCAGCGGGTGTGGGGGGATTGTGCCCCGGTGGGCAGCCGTGGCCTGGGGGAGGCTGGCGGGGCTTGGTCCCGGCACTGCTGGCTGCTGCCCTGTGTGTCGCGTCTCCACCCAGATCCGCGGCGGGACCGGGTGATTGGCGTCGCGCCCGCTGCTGGGGGGCTCTGCTGGCACCGACCGCGGCCAGCTGCTGAGCCGCCTTGACATGGACCCGCACGAGTCAGCAGAAACCGCCCCGGCTCTGGCAGGATCAAAATAACCTTCTTCCTTTTCCAGCACTTGAGGGTTTTTCCGCCTTCGAGGGGAAAAACAAAACAACACCAAAAAAAAAAAAAAGAGGGGAAAGAAAGAAAGGAGAATGGCAGCATATGCAGCCCCCAGGACGTAGTTTTTCTGAAGCGTCTCTCTGGAGAGCTGGGGGGCTGGGAGGCGGGGTGGGGGGCAGGGGGCGTCTGCACACGGTCCTGTCCTGTTGTGAGTGTGGGGTGTGTGTGATAAATGTGTATGTGTGTGGGTGTGTGTGGGGTGTGTGGGGGTGGGTTATCTGTTTATATGTCTTTTGGGGAAGGTGTGTGTGTGTTGAGGGGTGTGTGTGTGAGTGTTGGAGTGTGGGGGGTGTGTGAGTGTTGGGGTGTGCATGTGTTGGGGTGTGTGTATGTGATTTGGTGTGTATGTTTGAAGCTGTGTGTGAGATAGTGTTCAGGTGTGTGAGTGTGTGTGTGTGTGTTGGTGTGTGTTTGTGGTTCAGTGTCCATGTGTGTTGGGATGTGCTTGTGTCCGTTTGTGAGTGTGAGGGGTGTGTGTGTGTCCATGTGTGGGTGTTAGGCGGGTGGGGGTGTGTATGTGATTCGATGTGCGTGTGTCCGTGTGGGTGTTGGGAGTGTCGGGGTGTGCGTGTTGGGGGGATGAGTGAACGTTCTGAAGGGCTGGACCCTGCGCCGGTGGCCGCGTCGGGGTCCCCCGAGGCTCACGTGTCCCCCCATCTTGCAGCAGAGCTGGAGTTCGTGGAGATCACCATCATCGTGGTGGTGGTGATGGTGATGGTCGTGGTGATCACGTGCTTGCTGAGCCACTACAAGCTGTCTGCACGCTCCTTCATCGGCCGCCACAGCCAGGGCCGGAGAAGAGAAGATGCCCTCTCGTCGGTAAGTGCCCAGCCCCTCCCGTCCGCACCCTGAGCTCCCAGGGCCAGCGGGATGCCCCTCAGGGCAGTGCCCCAGGATCCTGGGTCGGGGTGCTCGCGGGAACAGGAGAACGGCCGTCGGCGGCTGCAGGGGAAGCTGCTGGGCAGATGATGGACGAGGCCGTTCGGGGTTCAGGCCCGGTGGGACCTCAGCCCACAGCCCTGCAGCCTCGGCCCTTCCCTTCCACACCCTGCAGGCATCTGGGCGGGGGGCTCACGGTGTTTCGATGCAACCTTCCCTTCCTTCCTAGCTCCACTGGGCCTGGCCGTGTGCCCTCGGACCAGTCCCCAGTCCGTGAAGTGGGGCATCCGTTGCCTTTCACTGTGAGAGAGACGGACGACTCTGTCACTCGCTGGGGGACTCGGGATTTAGCACGGAGTCCGCGACTGGGCACTGCTGGCCGCGGGCAGTCACTTCCCTTCACTCAGTCGCTTGGCCGTCCGTCCAGCACATTCCCGTCCATTCGTGTATCAGCGGACAGACGCTTCCAGAGCAGAGGGCCTAGAACTCTCGCAGACGCTGGCAGGAAAGGCTGTGACCAAGCTTCAGGGGGTGGCCGCCTGGGGGCCAGATCCAGACAGACAGAAGCAGACAATATCGAGGGTTCTGAAGGGGACCGAAGTGACTGTCCCCAAGAATGCCAGAGCGCCGTGTTTGGCCAGGATGAGCCCCTCAGGCCGAGCTCCAAAGGAGGAAGTGATGGTGGTTGGGTCCAGGCAGGGGAGGACAGGCGCTGTGCTGGAAAGGGGTCCTTTCAACGAATCCTGCATTTTGACATGTTACCAGAATTGCGAGCTTCATTGGGCATCCTAGAAGCCCCAGAGCCAGCCGGGTGGGAACTTGGCTTTCTGCCGCTGGGAGTGCCGGGACCCCTTACTCCCTGTGCCCTTGGGGCTGACCTGTGCCCCACCGCCCCCCATCATTCAGCAGGTGGACCGATGCAGGTGCAGAGTTCACCCCCAAAGGGCTTTCTGCCCCCATACGGGCAATGCGTGATTTCACCAGCTGGTAGCAGTGGGCTCTCTGAAGGGCAGGCTGGGATTTGCAGGGAGAAGAAGGTGGCACATGGGTGGCCCTGGGGCTGTGGGCCTGACCCCATCTCCCAGCCTGTGGGACAGTGACAGAGCAGGGAGGTGGCACTGGGCATGGCTTCCAGGGTCTGGGGGACACCCGGGCTGGGTGGCGGGGCCCGGAGTCTGGGCCTGAGCCGGGTCCTCAGCAGGCTCGGGCGTCTCTGCCTGCAGCAGGCTACGGCTGTGGTGCATCAGGCCCGGAGCTTTTGCTTGTCCCCCGCCTCCCCGATGGGGACACGGAGGGCACTTGGTGCCGCTTCTCTGAAAGAATCTGTCGCTCCCAAGGCCAGGGCTCACCTGTGTTTTTTGGCGGAGGCTGTTGCCCGAGTGACGGCACCACCTGCTATTCCCGCATGCACCGGGGGCCTCCCGGCTCCCAGTAGCCCGGAAACCCCACCCTGTGGCGGGGAGACGGGGGCCCAGACAGGTGGGCGTGTCTGCCCGAAGCCCGGCAGCTTGTGAGCAGCAGTGTGCACAGCCTGGGCCGCTCTGTTCTGCCTCAGATGCTAGCACAGGGGGATATTGGGAGCCAAGGAGAAGATCTCGCTGGGTGGCTCACACCCAGGGTGGGCCTCCTGCGCCCCCCCCGCCAAGCCTCAGCCCATCAGACGGGTGGACTTAGACTTTCTGCGGCCTCCCCCAGGTGTGTGGTCACGGGGAGGACAATGCTCACCCGGAGGGCTGGGGAGATGGCACAAGTTCCAGTGCGAGGGATCCTGGCTGCCGCCGGGGCTGGGGAGACAGTCCTCTGGGCGGCACCTGGTTCCCGGACACCTGGAGCCAAAGGAGAGTCCCCTCCCCCATCTACCCAGCCACCTGCAGGGGCCCGTGGGGATGCCTGGCTGGGTAAACACGGAGCCTCGTTAGGCCTGAAGTAAGTGTGGCAGCTCCCTTGGGGACCCCCTGCCAGACAGGGTGCATCAGAGGAGTTTCAAGGCCCTGTGACCTCCCACAGAGACCCAGACCTGGCCACTGTCAGCCTGGGGCCCTCCTGTCCCCGGCATGACTGTCCTGCTTCGGTTCCTTTTCAGGGTGTTCCCATTTTCTCATCTGTCAGAGAATGAGGCTCGGGTGCAGGTAACGCCACCGGGCCTAGACGGTCACTCCCCCACCCGATGCTGTGCCGGGGGAAGCCACGCTCTACTGTGTAATGGTGATCTTGCCACCACGGTGGCGCAGAAGCTGGGCCCGAAGGGGCTTGTCCTGGGGTTGGCGGGGGAGGGGAATGTCCCGTTCCACCTGGACACAGGGAAGCAGGTACCCAGGTGCGGCCAAGCCCCACCCAGGAAGCCTCCTGCTCATCTCTGAGCTGCTCCGGGGTCCCTGAGTTTTGCTTTCAAACATGAAAAGTGATTTCCTCACCTTTGCAGCTTTAATTATTCCCCCAAAGCTTATGCATCTTGAGCAGCAATGACCGCTTCACCAGTAGCGTTCTCGGAAGACAGTCCGTGTGTGGGGCCTGCTCAGCGTGGTGCAGGGATGGATTCAGACTGGAGGCTGAGTCAGGGCCTTGGATGGGGTAACCCTCTGTTCTCTTTGTCCCCAAATAGCCCTGGCATGGGTCTCCCGCTTCCCACATGGCTTCTGTGCACACAAGGCTTCTAAATCGGGTCGCGGGCAGCCAGCTGGACATTGGATTACTATACAGCGGGCCAGGCCCATGCAGGAGCTGAGACACCATGAGAGTCTGGGAGGCAGGGCGGCAGTGGGTGGTTCCTGGAGGGCTCCCTGGAGGAGGAAGTGTGACGGGGCTGGTGGATGGTTCGGGGCTCCACAGTGGGGCTCCCCGGGCCTCTATTGGTGTTTCCTTAAGCCTCCTGTGTGCCAGGTAGATAACCGCTCTGTTAGGGCTGGGAGTGGGGGCTGTGGTGGGAAGGGGTTGTTGGCCGCGTCACGCAGACCCTGGGACAGAGGGACTCGTGGGCAGGAGTGTATCTGGGTCACAGTCCGTCCAAGCTGGCCTTGGCTGAGTGCGTCCCACCCCAGGGCTCCTGACCCTGCTGAGGAGCAGGCGGATGGCCCCATCTGCTTCCTGGCCCACACATGGACTGTGCCAGTGGCCCGACTGGGGGCTACGGAGCCTGCCAGGACCGGCCTGAGCCCGAGTGGGTCAGGAGGCAGGCAGGTGAGGGTTTGAATCCCAGCACTGCCTCTTAACTGCTGGGCCCACTCAGCTCTCAGCGAACCGACCTCAGCCTGCCTTGCGGGTTTCTTGGGAGAAATGAGATGGTGCTTTAAAGAGTGCTCAGTGCAGTGTCCGGCACCAGGGCAGCGATTGAAACACTACTAATACTGGTAATGAACGGCCTTCGATGAGCCCCTGAGCAGCGAGGTTGCATGTCTGCTTGCTAAGTCCTAGCACTGGAAGGGACTAGACTCCTGTGAGTCTTCATGGGGTTAAGTGCATGCTTTACTGGCGGGACAGCATTGGGAGCCCCAGAGCCCCCCAGTGGCCATTTAGGTAACTGCCGTTCTCTGGGCAACCCGTGCACCCCACACACCCCCCTTTTGGGCCCCACATTGTAGGTGAGAATGTCTTACCTGGGAACTCTCAAGAAAACAGGCCCCCAAGGAAACTTTTAGGGTGATAGATACGTTATTTTGATTGGAGCGATGGATCTCTGGTGTAGACCCATGCCAAAACTTAACCAAATTGCGTACTTAGAGGACGTACAGTTTATTGTATCTGTTAACATCTGTGGAAAGCTGTGAGATTTAAAGAAGACATTTCTACCCGCCCCCCCACCCCTGGGACCAGGGCGATCTATCACCACATAACTGTCTGGGCTTCCCTGTCAGACAAACTAATCCTGGCTTGGGGGTCCCCCTTCCCTGACCCTTGGGGCTCTCCCCAAGGCCTGAAATCCACGTGGTGTGCCAGCATGTCCCCCACCCCGAGCCCGTGTAGCAAGCTTCACGAGGCCTGGCGCAGCGGTCCTGGCACATTCCATCTTTGCTGACGGTTGGAGTCATTTGGGGGCAGAACAGGCATGTGAGGGCACTTGGCTTGTCTCATTAACCAGCTTTGTCCATATTTCTTCACCTGTGAACAGGACTCCTGATACACAGGTGGGGACTGAAAAGAGATAAATAAATACAGAGACAAGTTGATTACAGATAGGAGAGCTGCTGGGAAGGAAGTTAGCCACGGCAGGGTTGTTACTGGGGGAGGGCGCTTTAAACAGTGGTGTCAGGGGAAGTCTGCGGGGCTGGCTGGGCAGCAGGGTGGCCGGTGCGAAGGCCCTCGGGGGCGTGCATAGCAGAGAGCTGGAGAGCATGTCCGCATGGCCCCCAGTACTTCCATAAAGTCACAGAGTGCTACATGCACTCCAGGCATATTCTACCTTGAGAAAGTTCTGGAAGTTAAGTAACTTACCAGGGTCGCACCGTGAGCCCGTGGGCCAGGTTACAGGAGGGCTAGATCACGCCAGGCTTTCTCATCAGCCACTTCACAAGCTCATGTGGACCCACTCGAAGGTGCAGGGGAAGCTCCGGAGGGTTTTGAGGAGGGGCCCACAAATCAAACGTCTGTTCTGGAAAGTGTGGGTGGAGGGGTGAATTTTCAGGGGACAGTGCGGAGAACAGTGTGGCCGTTGTGGTCCTGTCCGAGACATGGTGGGGGCCCAGGCCAGGGTGGACGGGTGGATGGGTGGGGATGGAAAGTAGTGGTTGGCTGCCAGCTCTCTTTGCAAATAGAAGACCTCAGGGTCAAAGCCAGTTAACCCTTTGGCGCCCTCCTCGGTTCCTCCCACTAACCCTGCTCCTGTCCTCTCCACACAGGAAGGATGCCTCTGGCCTTCAGAGAGCACAGTGTCGGGCAACGGAATCCCAGAGGTGAGACCCTGCGCCGCCTCCGGTCCCCTCCCTGCCTGTCCCCCAAGGTGCTGTAGTGGATGCCTGAGGCCATCTGCCCACGGGGTCCCCTTTCCCAGCCAGAGGTGCCTCCTGTGGCTGCTGGGCTCATCCCGGTGCCCTTCTCTGAAGAACTGTCCTTGGCTGCTGGGATCCTTTGCAGGAGTATGTTACCTGCGCCCTGCCCACAGGGAGCGGCCCTGATGTCTGCAACCTGGAGGGCAGAAGTTGCCCCTGTGTCAGCTCGGCCGTGGTGTTCCTAGCCGGGGCTACCTAGTGGCGGGCCAGGGCTGGACTCCCCGCTCAGCAGAGCCCACTGCTGCCGATTCTCCCTCCCGCAGAGAGCAGAGAGTCGGGCAGCCCGAAACCCCACCTCCACGCCCTCCCCACCCCCGCCTGGGGTCCTGCTTCTGTGGGGCCCTCACTCTGCTCTGCCCCCTCCAGCCACAGGTCTATGCCCCTCCGAGGCCCACCGACCGTCTGGCCGTGCCCCCCTTCACCCAGCGGGACCGCTTCCACCGCTTCCAGCCCACGTACCCCTACCTGCAGCACGAGATCGACCTGCCGCCCACCATCTCGCTGTCGGACGGGGAGGAGCCCCCGCCCTACCAGGGCCCCTGCACCCTCCAGCTGCGGGACCCCGAGCAGCAGCTGGAGCTGAACCGGGAGTCGGTGCGCGCACCCCCGAACAGAACCATCTTCGACAGCGACCTGATGGACAATGCCATGTTGGGCGGCCCCTGCCCCCCCAGCAGTAACTCGGGCATCAGCGCCACATGCTATGGGGGCGGCGGGCGCATGGAGGGGCCGCCCCCCACCTACAGCGAAGTCATCGGGCACTACCCTGGGTCCCCCGCCTTCCAGCACCAGCAGAGCAGCGGGCCGCCCTCCTTGCTGGAGGGAACCCGGCTCCACCACGCGCACATCGCTCCCCTGGAGAGCACAGCTGCCTGGAGCAAAGAGAAGGAGAAACAGAAAGGGCACCCTCTCTAGGAATCCCGGGGCCGGGCCGGGGCAGCAAGGAGGTAAAAGGCGAAACACTCCGCACCTCTTAGACGAGAAGACAGAGGAGGACTGGGCGGCACCCACAACGTTCGGCGCGTCACCATCCTCTCCCCCTCCCTCTGTGTATAAATATTTACATGTTCTGTCTGGTCTGAATGCACAAGCTAAGAAAGCTTGCAAAAAAACCACGTTTCTTCGTTGAGCTATGTCTTGAAGGCAAAAGAGAAAAAAAAACCCACAAAATCTACCCTAGTCTTTTATGTTTCTAGTTGAGCTGCGTGCGTGAATGCTTTTCTTTTGTTTATGATGATTTCACTTAACTTTAAAGACATATTTGCACAAAACCTTTGTTTAAAGATCTGCAATATTATATATATAAATATATATAAAATAAAAGAAACTGTATTGTGAGGGCAGGAGTATTTTTGTATTAGAAGAGGCCTATTAAAAAAAAAAGTTGTTTTCTGAACTAGAAGAGAAAAAAAAATGGCAGTTTTGGAGTGCCAACTCAGAAAGCGTGTATTACCTTGTAAAGAAAAAAAAAGTACAAAGCAGGGGTTTAGAGTTATTTATATAAATGTTGAGCTTTTGCACTATTTTTTAATATAAATATGTCAGTGCTTGTTTGATGGAAACTTCTATCATGTCTGTCGAGACTTTTAAGGGAGAAATGTCAAAATTTCACAGTCTACGTCAGGCAGAGGGCAGGCTCTACACGGAGTTTGGAGAAGCTTCCAGAGGGGGCTGCTTTCCTGTGACGTGGAAGCTTCTGGCTAGCGATAGGTTATTACCTCGTTATACATTCCCCCATCGGAGGAGACCTGATGTCCCCCTCCGGTCCAGAACAGCCTTCGGATGGCAGATGAGATAGGGAAGTTACTCTTCGGCACCAAATTCCAGGTGGTGGCTTTGCATTTCCTGAGATGAAAATAAACTTACTGAAGAATTTAGTTTTTCTTCCTGTTTCTTTAAGCATGAAGCCCCACCTCCACCCCACCCCGGGAAGGGGCTAAGGTGCCCCTCTCCAGCTCCAAGAGGGGCTCGGGTGGCTGCTTTGCGTGGAGTGCTTTGGGGTGATCGGGTTGGCTCCAGGATTTTTCCGCTGAGGTTGGTGGAGCGCCCCCCCCCCCCCCGGCAGATCAGAAAGGCCCAAAGTATTAGGAACTTGACCTCATCCCTGTCTTTCTTTTTACGTAGCCATTGTCACTCAACGGCCACCAAACGGAACACCAGAGGTGAGAAAGCGACATGCCCGGATTTCTCCCGGACATGAAAAAGGGTTAACACAAAGGAAACAGTCAAACCTGTGCTTTATGTTTTCAAAGCAGAATTCTTGACCTTCTGCTCTCCTGCATTTTCATCCCCTCTCCCCGTGGAAACAATCACGTTTGCTGTGTTTATCTATCTGTGTTTTCATAGCCTCTCTAGCAGATACCAGGATTTTACTGAGTAGATTTCGGTGTGGGAGGACCCCTTGGTGACGGTGGGCTGGTGAGGACGCGTGAGTCGGCACACGTGTGTGCGCGGTGGTGACAGGCGGGACGGTGGCTGGAGGTTCAGCCCCTCCCACTGAGGACTTGTTCACATTCCATGGGGTGACCCCCCCAAATGGAAGAGCAGCACCCTGTCCAGCCCCTTTCGAAAGACCGCACAGAGCTAGCTGGCTTCATTTTGGCAGACTGCTAACTAGCGGACTAACATCAGAGGAGGCTTAAGGGCAATAACTCTTGTTTTTAAGCAACTTTTTTATGACTTAAAAACCCTGAGAACCGTTTTTGAAGTTCTGACCCTTTGAACTCTATTTATATATACATTTTCAGAAACATGGTGACCAGCAGATAAACACGGAGAGTCTGAGCGTCTGTTGACCAGCTTGGCAGAAAGTTCTTATACTTTGACAATGAAACCTGCCTCTCCGTGGGGGTCTTCAGCCTAAACTTGACTTCTCAAAGGGGATTGTTTTCAGAAGTCGTGCAGAGAAATTGGTATAATTTGTCCTAAAAGGTACAGGGACACATTTATAGAAAAACTTTTTAAAAACTGTATCTTTCCTTTATGTGAAGAGTCTGCCTAGTGCCTTAATGAGGAAGCAGGGCTCTCTTGCCACCAGTTGGGGGCATCCCTGGGCAGTGACCCGATCACCCAGGGACTGGCCTTCCCACTCGAGGTCAACAAAGGGTTGCTGCTGCTTCTCAAATGTCCCCGTTGCCCTCTCGTGTCCCGCCCCGCCTGCTCTCCACGGGGGATGTGCCTGGCTCCGTCGGGCGATCCTGTTCCTGCCTCCACCCTCTTGTCCAATACTGTGTTTGACTCCCATGGGAGTTGTCAGCCCAGAAGTGGCTCTCGGTTGTGCGGGCAGCGGCAGCCCCAAGTGTACCCGAGGTCCTCTTGAGCCAAACTCTGAATCCTGTCACTTGGAGGTGCGTTTGGAAGGAGGCGGGGGAGTGGCTTCCTGACCTCAGCTGGCTTGAGGGCAGAACACGCCCCTCCGAATGTACCCCAGGAATCAGGGCTCAATGCTGTGGCGCCCCTGGGCTCCAGGCCATGCAGATGCCAGTTGCAGGGGTTCATGGCAGAGCAGCTAGTCGAAGTCAGGGCGCATCCCAAGAAAACCGGTGGGGTGTGTTTCTGGAAACAACTGTTGGAGCTAAGCTCTCGGTTTCTCTGCTGGACCCCAGAGCTGCGGCTGCACTCATTCCTCTAGATGTTGACTGTCATGCCATTATCTTTAAAAAGGCTTTGAGCACCCCTGAGGAGAACTTTTTTCCAGTAAAAAGTTTGGGGTCCTCGGCAGTAGCTGGTTGGAGGGGGACCAGGTTGGGTTTCCTCTACTCCTCGTTTCCCTGCTTGTCAATCATGCTTCCTCCCAAGGAAGAGCATTTCCCCCGACAAAGGCCAGGTCTCCACAGACCCTGAGAGCCATCCCTGTCCCACCCCTGCCCTGAAGCCCAGTGTTCTTTGCAAAGAGCTAATCCCCCCCCATCCCCACCCCCACCCCGAAAGTCTGGCGAACACAAGGGCAGGGCGAGAACCGAGTCCATGCCCTGTCCTCGTCTCTGCGCATTGTATGTTTCACAAATTGCTTTCTACATGCACACAAAGCTTCCAGGTCCACAAAACATCCCAGTGAAAGGGAAAAATAAAAGTGTTTTATTTTTGTTTGTTTGTTTGTTTGTTTGTTTTTTCTGGAAACTGCTTCAAATCTTGCTGTATCTATAGAGCCCAGAAGGACATGTTCTCGTTTGCCTGCCTGATTCCATGGTGGTGTGCTGACAGCACGCTTTTACGTTGCGTTCTTGGCGTTGGAGCCGCTCTCCTTTGCAGCCCTGTTTCCCAAGTTCTGTTCAAGTTCAACTCATGTAAATTCTCCGTGGCACGCTGGGTGCTGCGCCCACGTTGCTGCTGCATAAGACTCTGTACTTGGATGCCAATCCACAGGCCTGATGAAATCGCTTGTTGTGTATCAATAATCATTAGTGGCAATGATGACATTCTGAAAAGCTGCAATACTTATACAATAAATTTTACAATTCTTTGGAATGAGGCTTTTTTACTTCTTTGACCATCTTGACTTCCCCTGTCCCCCACTGCTCTCAGCAACGCTCCCGGGGTCCATTTGGCGGGATGGAAGAAAGCTGATGAGTTGCTGGGGGCCTTGAGCGATTCCCTAGACCTTTGTCCCAGTTCAGGCAGCATCTGGGGAGCCCAGTGAAAACACTAGCTCAAGCAGGTGGTTCTAGTGAACGGGGTTAAAATCAACCCACCCCTTTTACTAATTAGGGTTAAGAGATCTTGCAAGACATTACCTGTTTTTCCTCCCTCTTGGAAAAATCATTCTCTATAGCATGCCAAAAACTCTGATAAGGTCTGCAAGAAAGAAACTGCCCAAGGTGAGTCGCTTACAGAAGTAAACATTGAAGCGTGAATTTGTATAAAGGGATACATCAAGGGTGTGCTCCCAGGGGAAACGGGAATTGGGAAGAGGAAAAACGAAGCAGGATAGGGATGACTTTAGGCAAAGTCCTCACCTCAGCCAGCTCGCAAAGATCCCAAAGGGACCTGTGGGTACCTCTGGCGGGTAAGGTGCTTCTGGGTGAGAAGTAGACTCATGTTCCTGGCTTGTGTGTGTCAGAGTGTAGCAGCGGGGGAGCGTCACAAGCCCCAGGGCTGTTCCCCGAGGATGCTCCCAGGTACTGGCCCTTGGTAATACCTGTGGATGCCGGGGCAGGGGGAAAAGGAACCTAAAAGCATCCCGGGGGATCTGAGTGGGCTACCCACAGTGCCCCCTACATTAACTCATATTTAGAACCATCTGACACCTGTTGGCATTTTTTAAAAAAAATCAGCCCAAACAGTTAATTCCCCAGGGATGCCCAGTGTTTGGCCTCATCCCCACAGTTCCACAAGCTTCTGGTGTACAGAGTCCTACAGTCAGGGACTTGAGGCACACATCTATCTTACTTGTTCCCTCTCTCTGGTGGGGGAAAATCTCAGAGAGAGAGAGAGAAAGGAAGAGATAGAAAGAAAAGGAAAAAAAGGAAAATTGAAGAAAAACCCAGAGAACTCACTACTCTTCGGTACTGGCAGTGGGACACCGTGGTGTTGTTCCACAGCCCAGCTCCACAGCCCAAGTGCCTCTCCTTAGCGGTCACTGTCCTTGCTGGCCCTCAGTCACCTCATCTGTAGAAAGGGTTGATGGCAGCGCCTGTGAGGTAGTTGTGAAGGATGTGTTGAGTTGAAAAGGAGACCCTCCCCACACCTTCGACTTCAGCTCAAGCCGATAAAACTGAATGAGTCCAGAATAAAGGCGGAACTCAGAATGTCTAATATTTGTTGAGCACCTACTAGGTGCCCAGCACCATGTCAAGTTCTTGACTGAAGTCGCCCTTGTGTTTGAGGAGGTCCCGTCTCTCATTCATCTGATTTTATATTTTATTTTATTTTATTTTATTTATTTATTTATTTTAAGCACAGCATCACACTGGGCACTGCTCAAAGCTGTCAGCGCACAGAGCCTAACCTCTGACCCCAAGGAGCCCACCTTCTGGTTTTCGAGAGAGACTCACAGACGGGCATCACAACACGATACCGCAAGGGTGGGAAACTGTGCTGTTAGGGTGAGGGGAGGCTGGATTTCCAGTCCAGAGATGTCAGGCAGAAAGGGAGGGGAGAGAGCGAACCAGGTGCCTGTGTGAGCAGAAGCCAGCAGGAGACTCAGCAGCGCCGAGGCACAGCCCCGCAGAGCCATGCCCTGGAATCCGCTCTTTCTTCCTCTAATAAGTGAGCCAAGCCCAGCTGAGGCTGGCGTTAGCAGAAAAGGGAATCATTGACTCTAATAAGCAACAGGTAGAGCAGGGCTGGATCACCTGCTGCCAGGTCCAGATGGGCCCACCATGACATCACGAAGATGTCTGTCTGCACCACCAAGCTGCTCTGCCCCTCACGGACCTCCCTTTCCAACAGAGTCTCCTCTCCTGACGCCCACCATCTCTCCAGCTTCCTTCTCTCTGCCCTCAACCAAGTGGGAAGAAATTAGCTTCCTGTCATTCCAGCAAAAGTCCCAGAATTGAATTCCACTGGCCTGGCCTGGGTCACATGCCCATTGGTGAGCCAATCCCTGCAGCCGCAGGGAAAGCCGGGCTCTGATTGGCCAGGTTTCAGTCACTTGCCCCTCCCTGCACTTGGAGGCGGGGCTAGCTCCCTGCAGTCCACCTGCACTGAGAAGGGAGAGCGGCGATTCTCTAAAGGAAAGTGAGGGGGACTCACCAGAAGACGGGGTTCGGGCCGGCAGCTGGAGGCAGCGGCTGCCATCACGCCGGCCCGGTGAAGGCGTGCATACAGAGAGAAGGCGGCCCTCGCGGAGCCCAGCCGGGCCTCGGGGGCGTGCACAGCCTGCAGGCTCCCTTTGCACCGGGCTGGGAAGGCAGCCCTGACATTTTTGGCTACTTCAAGTCGGCTTTGAGTTGATATTTGTTGAAATTACTTGAGCATGGGTGTCTGGCTTCCTGTCTCCGCCGCAGGCATAGACGGAGCGTTCGCCGCGAGGAAGACTAGCGCCAACGGGGGAGACAGAACACACAGCGAGCCGTGCCAGCTCGGCGTCGCGTTTCCTGTAACACTTGGTGCAGTTGTACCGAAGTAAAAGAACGGCTTCTAAAAATAAAACAAAACATTATAAGCTCCGCAAATAATTTGGAACAAATGATGGATTTAAATGTGCGAATAGGTTTTTAAAATAAATATCCCTCCCGGGTACGGGTGCGCGCGCCTGCGTGAGCCCGCTCGCACCGCCTCTCCCTCCCTGCCCTCGCCCCCGCTTCCCTCCCTCCCTTTCGGTCCCCACCTCGCCGGGACTGATAAGCCTGAAAGTGGAGGCCTGAAATCATGATGTTCATCTTAATAAAAGGCTTTTATTGAACTCAAAATAATTAAATTTGTCTTTAAAAGCATCCAACTTAATTGAGCGAACAAGTTTTGAAATGAATTTTTTAAAAATTCATTGTTAGACTCCTGCCTGCTCTTTACAGACTTGGGCAGGAGCGGGGAAAGGGGCAAAGCGTGGGGTCTGGGCTCGGTGGTTGTTTGATCTGGATTCAAATCCTCCCCAGTCACCTTTCCAGCCAGTTCACCCCCCTCACCGCCCCGCACCGCCCCCACCCTGCCTCAGTTCCCAGGAGGAGTGAGGTGTGCAGAGAGCTGTAGCAAATGTCATCCAGGCCTCACTCGTCTCCCCTTAATTCTTTTCGTGTGTGTCCACGTGGGCTCAAAGAACTTCCATCCCACCACCTGAGGCTTCCTCTGTCTTCCGAAAGCTTCTCTGCCCATCCCGCTGCAGACCAGAAGTGCTGGGAATCGACGTCATTGCGAGAAGCCCGCCCGGGTGATGGAAGTAGGGGGATAAAAACCCCAGCTCCTTCCTCCTCCGGCAGTGGGGTGGGGCCTGGAAGATTCTCCACATGTTCCCAGTGTTTCCAAGGATCTGGAGGCCCTGAGCACTAGCCCAGCGAGGTCATTTGCTTGATGACACACCCCTGGTGAGGTTCCATCTTTCCCTGGGCCCACTTCCCACTGCCGTCCAGCATTTCCCTGTGTCACCTTCCAAGTAAACAAGGGCTTACACCCCAACCTCTGCTTTCTGGGGCACCCAGCCTCAGACCACAAACTGTAAAGTGGTGGCCAGCCGAGTGAGGGGATCAGAGCACCTCAGAGAAAAAGGGCTCAAGGAGCAGAAGGCACAGAGGGGCCTGTGTGTGTGTGTGTGTGTAAGTACGTGTGCATACATGCGTCTGTGTTCAGGGCTGCGTGAGACTGTTTAGTTGTCTTTTTTTTAACCCAGTATATCCAAGATACGATTTCGACATGGAATCAATACAAAAATTGTTAATGAGAAAAAAAAAATCTTTAAGTGTTGGACTTTCTTACAACTTGTTAGATTTCTGGACCTCTGAGTACTCAGCACAGCACTCTGCTCATAGGGGCCCTGGTGTGGACTGAGTGTTTGTGGCCCCTAAATCCATATCCTGAAGTCCTATCCCCCCAACACGGCGGTCTGAGGAGGCGGAGCCCACAATGGGATTAGGCCTTTGTAAGAATCACAGAGTTTTCTCAGCCTGCTCCCCTACCCAGTGGGAACACAACGAGAAGGTGGCCATTGAGGAACTGGGAAGCAAGTCTCACCAGATGTGGAGTCTGCTGGCACCTTGACCTTGGACTTCGCAGCCTCCAGGACAGTGTCCTCCAGGACACTCCCATCTGTGCTGTTTGGTTATAGCCTGATGAAGGCAGACATACTCTGTCAAACCAAACCTTACAGAACAATTAAATATCAACTTTCCTTTTGCAGACAGGCTTGAAAAGTCATACTCGGTGGCACAGAGGTGTTTAGCAGAGAAAGGATTGATCCTTCCCGGGGCGGTGCTATGACCACACACACCTGTTCACAGCAAGGAAAACAGTTGCCAAGAGCTTGGATGCTAGAGCCCAACAGTCTGGGCTTGAACCCCATCCCTTCCGCTCCCTAGCTCCGTGATCTTGACCAGCCATCTTCCTGTGCCTCGGTTTGCTTCTCTGCAAAATGCAGATTTAATATTACTTAGCAACCTTACAGGTTGCTAGAAGGAGTCAGTGAAATCATGGAAACAGAGTCCATAGTAATTTCTAACTAAATACAGTTGAACCTTGGAAAACACAGGGGTTGCAGCACCGAACATCCTATGAGGTCCAAAATCCATGTGTAGCTTGGCTCCCTAAAAACATAACAAGTGACCAGAAGCCTTATTGATAACATAAATTGTCAGTTTACACGTTTTGTATGTTCTGTGTATTACATACTGTATTCTTGCAATAAAGTAAGCCAAAGGAAAGAAAATGTTAAGAAAACCATAAGAGAAAATACATCTACAGTATCGTACCGCATTTATCAAAAAAAAAAATCCATGTATAAGTGCACCTGCACAGCTCAAAGCCAGTGTATTCAAGGGTTGGCAGCAGTCCTTACTCAGCCCCCCAGTCTTTTAAGAAACATCATTGGGTCAAATTTTACAGCAGGAGAGCCATTTAAAATGAAAAGAAGGTACCAACTGGCATGTAAGTTCTACTCTCAGCCCATCCCCTACCCCATAGTCGGCAACAGCCCGCCCACAACTCAGAGGAGCCGCAGCCCCCAAAAGAGCGGGAACCCTGGCAACTTAGGACACGTGTCCCTGCATTTCCCCATCCTACCTTCTGGGCATAGAAGTCTTAGCACCCCAGGCCAACGGATACTTCAAGAGGCTTTGAAAATGTTTGAGCTCCAAAATAGGGGGGCGAGGGGGGGCAAAACATTGCGAATTCAGAATCAACAAAGGTTTAATGAAACATTTAGGAAACCTAACATTATGTCACGTTCATGAATCGTTCCATTTAGTCGTTATGAAAATTTCATTACACTTCATTGTATTTGAAACGAGCTTATAGGTGAGATCTTCTCATTTTGCCAGAATCCCCAAGAATACTGAGTGCTCTGTGAAGAGCTTGTGGTCAGTTGAAATGAATGAATTTCTTGGAGGCAAATAATTTTGGTGGGAACATCATCAAAACATCTTTTGATCATAAAAATAAAACTTAGATGGAAATTCATTTCAAGCCATTCGTTGGGATATGGGGAAGGGCTTTCTACAGGGTGTCAGTGGTGGGGAAGGAAGAGAAAGAGCCTGGTGCTGGCCAACCTCCCCACACCTTGCCCACTTCTTGCCCATAAAGAAAGCACGAAACATTATTTAGTGAAAGACCAGATGTCATGTCAGAGGGGGACAGCTGTGGACAATGCAGTGATGATGACTAGCTCCTGCTTACTGAGCACATACTACGTGCTCAGTGCTCTGGTAGGACCTAGGTGCATGATCTCATTTAACTTTTGCAGTCACCCCAGAAATAGGTGCTGCTTTGATCTCCTTTTCCAAAGGGAGAAACTGAGGCTCAAAAAGACTAACGACTTGTCCCCAGGCCTGCAGCTAAAAAGTAGGGGTGCTAGACCAGAACCCCAGATCCGTCCAGCTGCAGTGGACACAGATCACCAAGGGAAGCCCTCTGAGCTCTGCCTTAAAGGGCAGTGAACAGAGCCAAGGCAGGTCCTTGCGGGGGGGTTGGGGGGGGTGGCCTGCCACAGCGGGTCCTGCTGCCTTTGACAAAGCAGCTTTTCCTGGTCTTTGTTCCTCGCCGGGTGTTGATAGCTCTCGAGACAGCGTGCACTCCTTCTCCTCGGGCCACCTCTCATTCTCTGATCTTTGCCCCTGACCGAAGACACATTATTACCCACATTTGGTGCCTTCAGACCTTTCCACTCCCTCCCCTGAGGTGAATTCACAGAGAAAATGTGAAAATAATATCCAGGCTGCTTGGTAGGAAGGAGACTGGGTTTTGCCAACACAATGCGCAGTAAAAATATCTCTTCTTTAAAAGGGAGAGAGAGCTGTAAAGACTGGAGATCAGTAACATGTAATTATCATCTGGTTTGGGTGGCGAGTTCTAATGGTTTCCAGAAAAACACAAACCATGAAAAAGGAATGTGCTTTCCAAGGCAAAAAGAGATCTGGGCTTGAGCAGGCAGTGGCCCCAACTTGGAACTACTGTGGACTTTGGGGTCTTTCCCCGGCAGAGTAGGGAGCCACCTACTTCCTTCCTCTCCTGTTTTGCCTTCCACAGTGGACAGGAGGCTCTGAGAATGTGGACACTGGTTTGCACTCAGCCTCGAAACTGCTCAATCAACAGGCTCCTGTGAATTGACATTCTGGCATGCTCATTCCTTGGGGGGAGCAACAGATTCCCGAAATGGAGAAAACAGACTCTCAAGAATCTCACCAAACAGATTCTCAAAACAGAATCTCGAAACAGATTCTCGAAATTCTCAACAGCTTGGTATCCCCCGATATCTATTGTCTCCTGTTTCAAAGTAATAAAACCCCCATTTTAGCTCAGTGCATTGTGGCCCAGGATAAGTACCATCTTTCCCCACCCTCCTTGCTGGCCATGGTACTACTGGAATGTCAGTAAAATGTGTGTGCAACTGACAAGTGTCTTTAAAGGGGAGCTACCTGCCCTTCTCTTCCCTCCTTCCTGCGGGAAGGAATGCAGATTGATGGCTGGAGCTTGAGCAGTCATCCTAGAACATAAGGCCAACCTGGAAATGAAGGCCACAAAGGACAGAGCAACAAGATAGAAGGGGCCAGAGTCTCAACACCACATTGGGCCACACCAAACCTGGACAGCCTACCCCACTGTTATGGGTGAAAGAAAAAGGCATCTGCATTGTTTAAGCCACTGATATTTGGGCCAAAGGTAATCGTTATAGTCAAAATTACATTCAAAATCTCTTAAATTAAGAAATGAAATATAAGAGAATCCAAATCTTTAAAAGTGGGAATCCTGGGGTGCCTGGGTGGCTCAGTAGGCTAAAGCCTCTGCCTTTGGCTCAGGTCATGATCTCAGGGTCCTGGGATTGAGCCCCGAGTCGGGCTCTCTGCTCAGCGGGGAGCCTGCTTCCTCCTCTCTCTCTCTCTCTCTCTCTGCTTGCCTCTCTGCCTACTTGTGATCTGTCTGTCAAATAAGTAAATAAAAATCTTTAAAAAAAAAATAAAATAAAAGTGGGAATCCCACTCGGTGCAATGAGACCCTTCCAGCAGGTGTGTGGCTTCCATAAACTCCAGACCTGGGACAGAATGCTATGGAATGCTTCAGGGTTTTGTTTGTTTGTCTCTAGCGTCTAAACTTATTTTGTACAGATGCACTGTGTCACATTTTCCAACTTTTGCCACTTTCATGAGCTCCGATTAAGGTAGGCTTTTTCTTGTTTATTATCTCTGTTTTATAGTTAAAGAAACCAGGGCCCCGAGAGATGGTGACACATAGCTAGGGAGGGGCAGGTCTGCAGCTGGGACCTGCCTGGAGAAGAAGGCGAGGCAGAACCCTGTCCAGGTCTCAGGGGCACTTGACCTTCCCAACCTAGTGGTTCCTGCTGCAGGCTCCGAAGCCAGTGTGTGAGCCCCGCGTGCCTTCAGGATGGCAGAGGGGAAGTGAGGATGGGGACGCTGCGGGACAGGGGCATGAAGGGGCAGAAAGGAACCATCCAAAACTGTCCAGACACAGGCCACGAGGGTGCGGGCCACCACCACGGAAGCACGAGCGGCCCTTCCAGAAATGAATTTGACCCTCAGGATTAAGCCCGAGTCTCAGCCTGACCTGTAAGCCTACGGGACACCTGGGTCAAAGCCAGAGCCTCTGGCCTCCACACGAAGAGGTCGGCAGCGTGCTGAGTACGGGAGGCCAGGGAGGATGGGGAGCAGCCCGGGGATGGGGCCAGATGGAGTCAGGGGTTTCCCAAGGAGGGTGGTGACACGGGTGGGGGGTCCCTCCGCATCAGAGACCCGCGAGCTGCCCAGGTGTCCAGGTTGATGAGCGAGCGCCACCTGGTGGCCAGTCCCAGGACGCCCCCCCCCCAGCCTCCCACTGGGGGCTCAGCCCGCTCCTTGGGTGCCCCTCCACTGTCTCCCTCAACAGCCCCGGCACGTTTGAAATGGATATTGACAACGCACAGGGAGAAGCACGTTTTCTAGTTTTTGCATTAAACAGAAGCAAAACACCCTTGCGGTTTCCTGTTGTTTCTGAGCTGTCGGATGTGGCAGCGGGGGAGGGGGGGCGCATGCGCGTCAGCTCACCTGCGATGCGCGCCCCGCCCTCAGACTCGGGGCTGAAAGTGGCCTGGGTGGGGACCGCGCATCAGGGCTGCCGGTTCTGCAAACACTGCTCCAGATGGGCGAGCCCCTCCCTTTGCAGAAGTGCTGAGGCAAAGTCCTCAGAGGTGGAGATCCTCCCCAGGCATCTGAGGCTGGAACCTTGAGCCCAGGGACTTCCAGGGCTGAGTTGGTGACTCTCCTCGCTGCTTGGCCCCAAGCCCTTCACCACCGTAGACTTCGGTTCCCCTTTCTGTTACCTGCTAAAGAACGGTGGCTCTGACTACTTGGGGGTCAGGAACCCCTTGAAACTACATGGAAGGGATAGGTCCTTTTTCCAGGTCTGTGTGTGCCCCCTGTGCTCATGGCTGGAGATGGCACTGCAGGGGGTGGTCTGGTCAGACTGTTCAACTGGATGATCCCCTTCAGTCCTCTTCTGGACCTCCTGATGTAGCTACGTTTATTAGCCCCATTTCACAGATGAGGAAACTGAGGCACAAATATGCTTACAAACTTGCCCAAAGTCACACAGCCAGTAAATTGTGGACTGAGTTAGAACCCAGCCTTGGCCAAGTGACCTCATGACTTAAGCCTCAGTTTCCCCTCTAAGAAAAGATATCAGTACCAGCCCCTGCACTGACGGGGGGTCAGAGGGGCATGCACGTTTGGAAAGCACATAGTAGGTGCTCACTAAAAAGACCTCTGATTTTGACACACGCAGACGATTGCAGCAGCCCAGCCACCCCCAACCAGGGGCCTCAGCCTACATGTGGGGATCAGAGGGGGGGCAGCAGCAAGCGCCCAGAAAGTCAGGGAAGCCTCACGCTTCCAGAGAATGCTCTGGTCTTGCCAAGCTCAGCCTCTTTCTACCCACACGTACTCCGAGGCCCTTGCTCATCACTTCTGCTTTCAGTTTTTTTTCTGAGGCCACACACAGGAGTTTCGTTTTCTTTTCCCCCAGAAAGCTGGTCAGGTCAGGCTGACTAGGCTTGTTTCTGGAGTGTGAACAGCAAACACCCACCCAGCTGACGTGTCCCCTCACAGATGTGGGAGCACCACATCCAGCCAAGCAAGGACACCCGGCCTCCTCCCAGCCTGTCCTCTCCAAGCCACCTTGCCGACACCTGCCACGGTCCCCACATCTCCAGGCTCCCAGCCTCTACAGCCAGGATGGCCCAGGCCCCCGGGGACCCTGATGAAACAGGTACTTTTTTTCCTTCTAAGAGACAGTAGGTGCTCCCAGTGGGATTTGCACTTTTCTTTCCAACTCCTTTCCTCAGTTCGACGACAGCAATGACAGCTGACAGTGTCCCAAAGCACCATGGCCGTGAGAGCCCAGGGGAACCCAGGGTCTGGTCGGGGACCTCGCACACCTTTCAGGAGCCCCGGGGGGAGCGGGCAAGCGCAGCGCTGAGGCCCTACGAGGGGGACCCTGGGCGGCACCGCTGACACTGGGGTCTGAAGACCTGACCTCACACTCATTTTAAAGAACAACAGAAGTTGCTTTGAGGAGAGGCAGATATGCGAGCCTGCGTTCCCCCTGTACCACAGATAACACTTGGCTCCTGGAAGAAAACCCAAGAAAAGCGAGCTGTGTATTCTAGAGAGCCTGGGGGCTGTGGGTTGAGGGTGGCTTTGGTTTTTGTCTTCTTGTTCTGTCATCATTAGCTCGTTTATTCCTCACTACAATCACGGAGGTAGCTGCTTTCATCACCCAGTTCACAGGTGGGAAAAGTGAGGCACAGAGAGATACCATGGATGGCAGAGTAGGGGCTCAAACCATGGTCAGAGGACAGAAAAGAGGGCAGGTGGGGGGTTGGGGAAGGGTGCCAGCAGGGTGCCCCCAGGGCCTGGGATCATCCCTGGTTTTGTTGTACTTCCACGAGGGGGACACAAAAATACTTGTCACTCAGCGGGTGGATTTAACTCCTCCCACCCAGGTGTGCCTTGCCAACCTGTCACTTACACCTCGTCCGTTTTACAAATTCCCGTTTACAGACGCACCAGCCTGAAGACTCAGTCCGCCAGCCCTATGGGCTCGGCCCTCACTCTGATCTCCAACCTCACGACCCGACCCCTCGGCTCCTTTGGGGTCAGGTGGGTGGCGGAGGAGGGAGGGGAAGGCGCTCACCCAGGGGCAGGCTTTTCAAGAATCGAAACTCTTTTCAAGACAAGGCAAAGTCAGGCTCGCTGTTGATGGGAAGGGATGCCCGGCCACTGGGGGCTGACCTCGGTGGGTGAAGGGGTAGAGGCCCCCAGGCGGTCTAACTGAGCCTCACCTGCACCCAGCAAGGACGAACACGTCCCGGTCACAGGGCGAGCCTCAGAGCCCAGCTGTGGGGCCAGACAGTGGATAACCCCTTCCCCCACTAGGGAAAGCCCAGAAGGTGAGG
Source organism: Neogale vison (assembly GCF_020171115.1). Taxonomy (NCBI): domain Eukaryota; kingdom Metazoa; phylum Chordata; class Mammalia; order Carnivora; family Mustelidae; genus Neogale; species Neogale vison. The sequence goes on from NC_058098.1 coordinate 5,094,575, forward strand.
GGTCAGGCTGCTGCCCTGCCAAAGGCCCCGGGTCTTCCCCAGAAGGACCCTGCTTTAAATTTCCCTCGTGTTCTTGGGAGCAGATGTTTCCTGTGAAGACGCTGGGCTGCCGCCCACGGGGCTCCCTCCAGTTCCCCAGGCACTATGTGTGCCCTGTTCTCGGCTCCCCAAAGAGCCACTGGCTTGGGTTTGTGGGAGCCTGTCTGAGAGGAACAGGGGTCATTCAGAGAGCTCCTTCTCTAGCCTCTGGGATTCTCCTTAGGGTCCTTAACCTCAGATGGGGATATACTGACCCAGAAGGAGCTGCCCAGGCCCCGCCCTGGGTCATCTGGACAGACACCTGTCCCTGTGCTGGGCAGACCCACTCAGACACTTGTTCATTCAAATGCTGTTTCCTGAGCATTTACTGTGTGCCCAGCACCGTGCTAGACACCAAAGATAATACAAGGAACCCGGCAATCACAGCGGGGGGTCCTTGGAGACTTTCTGCAGGGCCCCCCCCACACACACACACACACTCAGGGGCACCCAGGACGGCTCCCCAAGAGAGATGGTGTTTGAGTGAGACCTGGAGGTTGAGTAGATGTTGGGCAGGTGGAGAGGGGGGAGAGTGTTCCTGACAGAGGCAGCAGTATGTGCAAAGGCCCAGGGGTGAACGACGGGCTGGAAGGAGCATGGCAGGCTGGCCCTCGGGGGGCAAGCTCTGGCTGCCGAGCGGAGGGTGGGCCAGAGGGATCCCGACCATGGTCATCTGGGAAACGGTGATGAAGAATCGGAAGGTGGAGGCACGGAAGGGAGAAGAAAAGTTTCGAGAGAGAGCCAGGAGTAAGGTTTCCAAGGCTCTCTTGTAACTGGCCATCAGGGAGGAAGATCTGTTTCTGCGTGTCCTTAGCTTCCTGGCTTGGATGAGCTGATGCGCCCCTGATGTGGGTGGAGAGCCCACGAGGAGAGGAAGGCACCGGGGGAGGCGGAGACAGCAGGCTTCCCAGGCAGGCCCTTTGCCTCCCCCTACTTCTTGCTCTCTGCCCTCAATCTAGCCCACCCTGCCACCCTCTACGCCCCTCTGCTCTGGGGAGGTCTGATGGCTGAGCGTCCCCCGCTTGCCCTCAGGGGCTCACACCAGGCAAGGGATACTCCGAAGGCTGGGGTACCTCCTCTGGTCCCGGGCTGTGTGGCCAAGGTCGTTTGGCATGGCTCCCTCCCCGACCAGTGGTGTCATTGCTCAGGCCCCCGCCCCTCCCTCTGCCCTGGACCCCTCACCCGGGGGTGCGTCCCCGCTCCGGGGCTTCCAGCCCAGGCTCCATCCGGGAAAGAGTCAGTTCCCTCTCTGCCCCCTCTCTCCTCCTCCCAGACCTCGAGCAGAGGATCCTGCAGGTGCTGAGGGACGCTGGCTCCCCCGTGAAGTCCGTCCAGTTGGCAAAGGAGTGCCAAGTGCCCAAGAAGAATCTCAACCAAGTCCTCTACCGGATGCTGAAGGAGTCCAAAGTCTCCCTGGAAGGCCCTGCAACGTGGGGCCTGGGCCAGGGTGGGACCAGAGAAGTGGAGCCCGCAGAGCCGGCCCAGCCCAGCCAGGGTAACCTGCCCACCAGGAGAGAGCGGGGCGGGGGACCCTGCACGGGCAGTCCTGGCAGCGGGCACGCGGGCTTCGGGCCTGGGTTCGAATATGGGCTCCCCAAATATGGGTTCTGCCTCTCAAGGGTGCGCGGCATCCCTTGGCCAGGCCTTGTAGATCTGGGGTGGCGAGGAGGGGAGGGCCTCACGCCCACACCCAGCAGGCGCTCAGCCGAGCATGAGCAGGAGGAGAGCCACGGACGACGGCCACGTGGGGACGGGAGTAGAACAGACTTGGCTTCAAGCGGGGTCCCAGAGCTGGCGCTCGGCAGGCGCTCCCCAGCCTGCGCACGGGGGGACGACCCTCTTCCTCTCGGCCCAGAGGCGTGAGTTAGCAGTGAAGCTGGGGGCATTCAGAGCAGCAGGGCAGGCCGGAAGGCAGGTTTGTTTAACTCTAGACTCTGGGTCCCGATCGCCGGCGCACCGGGGCCACCGTGGAGCGGCCCACCTCTGCCCCGTGGGGTCCCCGCCCCCTCTGCTGCCCCTCATGCCCCCGGCTGCTCTCTCCTCCTCCAGCAGAGCGGCCCCGGAAGGACGTGGCTGCAGCTCCAAAGGAACCTGGCCGTCAGCTCACTAAACAGCGTAAGCCTCCCGCTCGCCCCAACCCTCCTTGGCCACTTGCGATGTTACTCTTGTCCCGTCCCCCCAGAGGTGCCCACAAAGAGGCAGGACTCAGTCAGCACAGTGGAAGCGGCTTGATGGCTGGGCAGGCCCCCTGATCCGTGGCTGCACCTGCCACGGGTGCCTGCCCCATACCCGGCACCGTCTGGCGCAGCCAATGTCTTTTCTGCCCCCAAGAACAGCCGCTGAGCGGCGCTGTTCTTACAGCCACACGTTTCCCATGGGGCCATGGGGCATAGGGGGTCTGGGTCGCCCAAGTTCACACAGCTAGTGAGCAGCAGAGGAGATTCAAACCCGGACTCCTCCTTCCCCACCCACTGCCCTGCCTCCCAGAGGAAGACATCTACAGGATTCTGGAAAACCATGGGCCCTGTAAGGCCCTGACCATCTCCCAGAAGCTGGGAAAGAAGACAGCGAAGGAAGTCAACCCAGACTTGTACGCCATGAGGAGGAAGCACCTTCTGGACTTGGATGAGAAGTCAAGTACATGGGCAATTTATCGGCCAGGTAGGTCCTCACCTGCCACCCGTGCCTGGATGGGGCGGGGCGGAAAGAGAAACCATAGCATCCAATACTTGTGGGTGCCCTGCCCGGCACTTTGCCAGCCCCAGGTTCCTTGCCAGACCCTCCCCGAAGCTTGTGGTGGCCTTGCTGATGGGTCCCTAGAAGGAGGTACCAAGAAGGTGGATGTGCTGGTGGAGTATCCAGGGAGGGCTTCCTGGAGGAGTGACCTGAGGTTGTAGTTGCCAAAGGCAAGGGCCCGGGAGCAGAGGTGTCCCACTCAACTATAGCAGCCCTGGGATGCGGGGCTCAGCCCGAGTTTGCTAACAGTTTTGTTAGCGCTTTGCCCAACTTGGAATTTTGAAGCTGCTGAAAGAGAAGGCTGGGCCCAGACACCCAAAGGGTGGGGGCCCGGGTGACGTCTCCCTCAGGTGCAGCAGGCACAGGCCCTAGCATTAAGGTCCACGACCCGGTTCTAATTCCTCTTAAAATCAGGAAAAAAAAAAAAAAGACGAGTTAATCATGACTCCGGCGTCGATGACATTTGCCTTTATCCAACCCTGTCAAAAACGGTCATTTTGAGTTTTTTTTTATGGAGGAAGACCCCCAACAAGGCACAAGAGCTGAGGTCCCACAAAGGGGGGTGTGGCCCTGCAGTGGAGCCGGCGGAGCCCCAGGCAGTTGCTCACGTGGCCTGTGGGATGATGTACAAGTTCACGGCGTTCAAGGCAGGGAGGGGCTCCGCATGGCAGGCGGGATAACACGGCAGCCTCCAGGTTTTAAACACTGGTGGAAAGTCCCGAATCTTCAAAGTGCCATGTGAGCCAAAGGGAGGTTATCCCATGGTCATCCCCCTGGCAGTCTTCGTGCAGGGGAGAGGAGTCCTGGAGCCGAGTGGTCAGGAGATGCCCCACATAGACAGGGACGGAGGACGGGGTGGGTGGTGAGACTCCCACGATCCTCCCGGGGGTGGCAGAGGACACACAGGTAGGGTGACCGCCCCCGGGACATCTAAGCAAGTCTCACCTGGGACACCCGGGGGGCTTGGGACACACGCCGGCTCCTGGGTCCCGCCTTGGACGTCCTGACCGAGGACGCTCAGGGTGGACACGGGGGCGTCTGGGTTTTACACGCTCTGCTGGAGATTTGGTTGCTGCTCCCTGGTATTTGGAAACCCCCGACCCCTAGGGAGGGCAGAGGGCTTGAGTCGAGTATGACTTTGCAGACTTGGCAGGAAGAAATCCGGCCCCTGCAATAATTTACCAGAAAAATCCAATCAACATGATCTGTCAGAATGGACCCAATAACCACATTTCCATTGGCAACTCCGAAAGCATCCAGATTGGACATGGGAATGTCATCGTGAGACCGACGGCCTCTGGGGAGAATGGTGAGTCCTCAGAGAGACACCTGCTCCCTGTAGGTAGGGGTCCCTGCTCCATCTGGGTGGGAGCAGAGATGGGGACGTTCAAGCTCTGAGGAGAAAGGGCAGCTCTCAGATCTCCAAGGTCCTCTTTTGTGGCCTTCCTGAGAGGGAGCAAGTCTTCCTTTGTGCCTGGATCAAACCTCTCCTGCTTTCCCTTCATTCTGATACCTTCTGCCTTGGTTTCAATGGGACCTGATACTTTGCCATGAGAAACAACTCAGTGTTCACGCTCCCTCAGTAGAATGTCCCAAGGTGTCACTGTAGTATTTCATTTGTTCTGAGACACACTCCCCCCACCACCCCACACACACATTTTGACATCTTAGAAACTGGGATGCATCTTACCAGCAACATCCTACTTTTGTTAAAATACTGTCTTGCAAAGGAGTGCCTTCTCTGTGCCAGGCACTGGGGCAAGAGGGCACAGGGCCCCTCACAGAGCAGCCGCGGAACAGAAGTGGCAGCATCAGCCCAAAAGTTGCCGTCCTCCCTGTGACCCGGAGAGAGCCGCCTCCTCCCTCCCCACCCCCGACTCTGGGTTTCAGTGAAAGGAGGAACTTTGTTTTAGAATCAAGGTCAGTGTCTCCCCAACCTTAGTCCTCTGGCCTCTGCCCTCCCCAATTTGGGCCAGGCCCATGTCTGATTTTTTACTTAATATAGTTAAATGGCTTATCTTTCTCTTCTACTCAAATTTATTTTTTTTAAAGATTTTATTTATTTATTTGACAGAGATCGCAAGTAGGCAGAGAGTCAGGCAGAGAGAGAGGAAGGAAAGCAGGCTCCCCGCTGAGCAGAGAGCCCGATGTGGAGCTCGATCCCAGGACCCTGAGATCATGACCTGAGCTGAAGGCAGAGGCTTAACCCACTGAGCCACCCAGGCGCCCCTCTACTCCAAGTTATTTAAAAGTTAGCTTTTATAGCCTGACCTTAAGTTTAAAACCAGGAAGTTTACCATAAAGATAAATACCGAGAAGAGAAAACTGGATGCCCCAGCCCGGGGGTGTTAAAGATACGCCAGCACCCAAGGAGACTCGCCCTGGTGGGTTCAGAGGGCTGAGGGCGTGAGGGAGCAGAGGCTGGGCTCACTGACTGGGTTTTCCAATGCCCCAGGGACACCCCAGGGGAACCCCATACAAACCGTACTATTGGGTCCGCCTGCTCTCCATCAATAGCCTGAAACACTCATTCCCATCCGATAGAACCCACCAAGAATTCAGAGGCCTGTCTCTATCCAGCCAGGACTTTGCGTGTGTAGGGGGGAGGGGGCTTCAGAGGTTGGGGGTCTGAGGTCATGTTGCTGTGTCCCCTGCTAGGCTCCATGGCTCCCCTCCACCTCCCCCCAGTGGCACCAGCTGACCCCTCATCTCAGACATCTCCGGCTGCAGCCTGGGGACCCCAGGACATCTGCTTGGAGAAGTCTGTGCTCAGACGGGTACAGATGGGACACGGCAATAAGATGAACCTCAACAGTGCCCCGGCCAAGGACCCTACAGCCTGCAGCCCCTCAATCAGCCCCCCAGGTAACCCAGCCTGCCCCTACCCCACCCCACCCCACCCCATTCATCTCCCCACTGGACAGAACTTGGGCCATTTTTTGCTGGGAGAGAGGCATGATGGGAAATTCCTTTCCTTCCACCGGGAGACTGTCTACACAGTGGAGCAGGTGCGGCTCCAGAGCCGGCAGTTGGGGTCCTGCTCCCTGCCATCCACCCTCCCCAGGAAAACTGTATCCTCTGTATGACAGGCATGGACCAGGTGAAGCAGGGTCAGAGGAGACGGCCAGCCTGGAATGGCATCTAAGGAGGGGGCAGGAGCCATCTGAGTACCTGGTGTCCTAATGAGTGCTGTCCACAGGGACCAGAGAGCCCAGGCTAAGTCCTCTGGTAACCCAGAGACAGGCTGGGGCAAAACAGCAGCGAGGCAGGGACGCCCGGAGGAGAGTTTCCAGGAAGGAGAAAAGGAAATGAGTTCAGGGAGTTCCATGGGGTCCAGCCACAGGGGTCTGTGGTGACCTGAGGTGGCAGAGGAGCGTCAGGAGGAGGGGGACTGTGTGCAACTCTTGTCCGAAGTTTGGATGGGAAAGGAGCCAGGTGGCAAAGGCTGGGGACAGGCCGTGACCACGAGGAGGCTTTAAGCGCAGGTTGGAGATGGTGTCCTGGAGCTGCGGGGAAGCCAGCAGCAGAGACAGGAGCGGGCGGGGGCGGGGAGGGCAGAGGTGCTCGAATCCTGTGGAAGGGCACAGAAGGAGCCGGCGTCCATGCCGGCGGACCTGGGTGGCAGCGAGAGCCGGCAGCCCGGCTGTGTGCAGAGGTGCTGAGGGAGGCAGGCTCTCGGCCGTGGACCGAGCCTGGCCTGGCTTCAGGGAGGAGAACCGGCCGGGGAGAACTTGAAAGCCAGGCTGGGGGCCGTCAGGGCTCAGGGCCACCATCCAGCTGCTCTTGGGGCCCTCCTGACGTCTCTGTCTTTGGCTGACCCACAGTCTGTGCCCCCACGGATGGCCCAGAAGCTCTGTTCGAAATTCGAATGCCCAAACCAGGACCTTCTGCTGAGGAGGAGGTGGCCCAGAGAGTCCGTATCCGTTCATGCTTCCTTGAGGACACCGCCATCGGCAACAGCAACAGAATGACTGTCAGCTCGGAGACAGCTGGTCCAGAAGGAGTTGTAAGGCCTGAGGACAGCAAGAGGGACCCTGGAGAGACAGGCAAGGATGCAGGTGAGCCTGGGACACAGTGGGCCCCGTGTTCTCTCTCTCTCTCATCCATCCACCCATCCGTCTACTCATCCACCCATCCGTCCATCCGTCCTTGCGTCCGTCCGTCCGTCCCCCCATCCCCCCATCCCCCCATCCCCCCATCCATCCATCCACTCATCAACAGTCATTCTTGAATCTCCCATTTCCGAGAGTCTGGACAGCAACAGAGGGTCATAGCAGAGAACAGCCCTGGAGATAGTGTGTGGGGTCAAGTATTTTCAGCCAAGTGGCCTAGCCCAGCATTTAGCTCTGAGCCTCCATTTCCCCATCGTGACCGAAGGACAATAATTGCCTGTGGCTCCTGGTTGTGGTGAGGACTGGGGGAGCTCTGCAGGCAAAGCTGGACCCCGTGCGCGGCCCATACATGCCTCCAGCCATCGAGAAGTACTTTTACCACTGGTGTTGTTTTAGGCTTCGTGGCAGGCGCTGGGGTGCCACAGCGAGTGATGGTCCGTCTCGGAGAGAGGATACTTCATTGCAGCTAAGAGACCCTCTAACCAGAGTGGCTCCCACCTGCGGGAGGCTCAGCACACAGGCGAGGGGGGCCGTCCAGGCTGGCGGGAGGTACAGAACCCAGGCTATCTGGGGGCTCTGCACACATCTGGGGACATAGACGCTACAGAGGCCCAGCCATCCGCCTTCCACCGAGCACACGCACACTCCCGGCCTCAGTCCATGGCCTTGCTCTTGGCCTCCAGAGGGGCTGGGAAATGGCACCTGAGCCCGGCTGAGACTCAGGGGAAGGGGCTTCATGGCCAACAGGACGTCGCTGGGCAGCTGGACGCCCGGCACAGCTCCTAACCCCTGGTTGTGGAGGCAGGCGACAGAGGCAGGAACGAGGTGGCAGTGGCCGAGGGAAGGTGCACCTGGTGGGCGGAGGAGTGTGGGCGGCAGGCAAGAACAGGATAGTGGGTGAACAGAAGTGTGAGTGTGACCTGTGCACGCATCGGGGATGGCAGAGGCCAGAGCCTGGTGCCACACCACGGCGGGGACGTTTGCCTCTATCCCACGGCTGTCAGGAGCCACAGAGGAGCCGCAGAGGGGACTAGAACACCTGGACTAGACCTTGCCAGCATCCACCAGGCAGCACCACAGGCCCGTGGGCACTTGTGCCGGACGCCAAGAGTGTCTTCCCATTCTGAGGACCATGTCCTTGAACTTCCAACAGCGAGAGGAGTCAGTAGAGAGAAGGTGTCCTCTTCCCCACTTCCCAGAAACCTCTACGGAGGCCCACAGGGACACCGGGGGTGGCGGCCCCACCTGGTCTTAGGTGGAACCAGCCAAGACTCCTCTTTGGGGGAAAGAAACACAGTCCTCTGATTCCGAAAGATAGCTAATGCCCCCTCCTTTGTCCCTCCCCAAGGAATCAGCAGTGGCACTGACAAAGCCTTTTTCACTCTGCACTCCTACCCACCCTCCTCACTGGCCCGAGGAACACCTACCTTCTTACTCAGGTGACGGGCAGGATCCCATCCTAGGACATGGAAGGCCCGGCAGGTCTTCCTCTTGGGGGAAATGGATGGTCAGGGTCTGTCAGTGCTGTGGAGGGCAGCACCCTCTTTGGGGTCTCTGTGAGCTGAGGCTCCTGGACAGGCTGTCAGTAGGGGTGCCGGCAGCTCCCAGCCCCCAGCTGCTCGGCTCGCTGCGGTGACACCCTGATGGGATCGGGAACATGACTTTGGGGACCCAGTGCAATACGGAAAATGAGGCCCCTGATTCAGCTTCATCAGAATTTCAAGACAGAGCCAAGCTTTGAACTGAGCCCAGGCTCCCTCTGAACATGGGCCCAGGCCACGTGTCCGTGAAGCTGGCCCTCCTTGGAGCCTTCTGGAACAGGACCCCTTCTCTAGTCCGTACCCACCCCCCAAGTCACTCAGACCCTTGAGTCTTCCCGGAAATAATGCTGCAGCCACCTTAGACCTTCTTCTGTCTTTCCTCTATTGGGAAGAAGAAGTTCATTCCCTTCCCAGTTCTGGCCCTGCCCTTGCCCTAAACCGCTCCTTCACCTGGACGCACAGCCGTGAACAAGTCAGAGAAACATTCCAGGGACGAAGACAGGCAGCTCACAAAGCAATCAAGCCTTTTGAAGAAAGCCGGACACTGTAAAACAAACAAACAAACAAAAACAATAAAACCTGGGAGGGGTGGGCAATGCCATGATGGGCGAGGCACTGCCTTGATGGGGCAATCAGAGAAACCTCCAGGAGGAGGTGGCATCTGAGGGGGAAGCAGCCAGCCAAGCAAAGATCGGGGAAGGCACTGCGGGTGGAGGGGACAGCACGTGCAAGGATCCTGTTCAGAGTCCTGCAGGAACCTAGGGAGCAAGAGGGAGCGCATTCTGCCAGCCAGGGCTGGGTCTCTCCAAGCTGGGAAGCCCAGAAGAAAGGTCTGAATCTTCTTAAAAGTGCACTGGGGAGCCTCTGGCGGGTTTTGAGCAGGAGCAAGTGTTAAAGTCTCACTGAAGACAGTGAGGGACAGAACCAAGGGGGGCCTGGGGGAAGACAGGAGCTACTGCACCGTCCAGGTGAGAGCAGGTGGGGTCTCGGAGATGGGTCCCCAGTGAGCCAGATGGCTTCAGTTATTTGAGACAAGGGGTCCCCTGTGTCCCTTTGGCAACAGCTTCTCTTCCCGGGATCTTCTCTCTAAAGGTGCAGAGCCTAGAAGCCAGTTCCCTCACAACCGTGACCAGGATCCCCCCGGCAACAGCGACGTCTTGACCTTCATCTCCCACCTTGAAGCTGTGACTCTTGAAAGTGGGGATCCCCAAACTATAGAAGACAGCAGCCAGGTGGACAGAACCCCAGACATGGACTCCCGGGGGCAGGTGGAGACCGGAACAAACCGCCAGGCTCTCTCAGGAAGAGCAGGCAGACACTAGTGAATCCTTGGTCCTGTGCCTTCCGTGGTTCATAAACGCTATTGTCCACCTTCTTGCCTCCACTTGGGCTGGGCCTGGCCTGGGGCTGGGCAAAGGCACCTCTGTCCACTGCCTCCCTGGCTCCCTTCCATTATGGCTGTCCATTCTTCCCTCACTCAAGACCTGACTTCCTCAAGGCCCATTATGGCTGCCTGATCTCTTTCTCACCTGACCTTTCTAGAACCTTCCTACCTCCACTTTGATCTCTCAAGATTTCTTAGCTGAACTTCCAGAGAATAAATCCCTCCCTCAAGGCCCCAGTGGAAATCGCTGGCTAGCCCGTGGGTCAGGTGACCTGTGCTGGCCAACTGTTAGGGACAGTTTGTCATACACCAACATGGCGCTTGTGGGTGGGCTGAGTTCCCTTGGTAGGCTTGTGGTCACAGTGGCATTTCTAGAACAAAGAAGTGGGGTGGGGTCTGGGGGACACTTGGGAAGGAAGATAGAGAAGGATAGAGGGAGGTGGTGGTCAGCCAGGCAGAACCACTGTGGAAGGGGACTTACATCTCCACTCGTTACGTCCACATCACACACAGCTACGTGTCCACTGCCCTTCCCAATGCCACACCTGTACTTCACTCTCTTCTGTGTTTCCTCCTCTGGACCATGGATTTCCAACGCCCAGGAGCCATGTCCCTTGGTGGAGGGAAGGGCTGGCTCATCACAGAGCCTCAGTAAAGAATGTCATTTCTCTTTTCAATGTGACTGGGAGGGTGTTGAGATCCTTGACACACTGATCAGTGCCTGGGCCAACACACAGCATTTATGGTATGTCCCTTAAAGGGGAGTCCTAAGGCATTGTTGGAGCCCCTGGATCCTGAGATTCCTGAAGCAGGCTCTATCTTTGCACTTGTCCATTAGATGAGCTGATGTGTCTGTCCCCTTAGTGTGGAAGTCAGCTCCAGTCGATTTCCTTTTTCTAGCGTGGCCTGTCCCTCTCACCTCTGCCACCCCCTTCCTTTAGCTCGATGCTACTCAGCCAGCAGTTTCCGCTGACCTATGACCTCATCTAGGACAGCTTCCCAGGCTCTCCTTCCAGCCTGTCTCTTCTCTGCTTCTGAGGCTCCTGTGTTCCCCCGATAAACCCGTGTCTTACTGCCCTGGCATTGCCTGGCTACTCGCCGCCTCTCCATATTCACCAATGCTCATTTGGCTGTAGGTGACAGAAAGCTGCGACCCACTTCATACAAAAGGGGATGTGCTTGAAAGAAGTTGCTGTGGCTGATATCGAAGAGATTACTGCCTATGTTCTCCTCTAGGATTCTGATGGATTCCTGTCTCACGTTGAGGTCTTTTATCCATTTTGAGTTTATCTTTGTGTACGGTGTAAGAGAATGGTCGAGTTTCATTCTTCTACATATAGCTGTCCAGTTTTCCCAACACCATTTATTGAAGAGACTGTCTTTTTTCCACTGTATATTTTTTCCTGTTTTGTTGAAGATTAATTGACCATAGAGTTGAGGGTCCATATCAGGGCTCTCTACTCTGTTCCACTGGTCTATGTGTCTGTTTTTATGCCAGTACCATGCTGTCTTGGTGATCACAGCTTTGTAATAAAGCTTGAAATCAGGTAACATGATGCCGCCAGCTTTATTTTTGTTTTTCAACATTTCCTTAGCGATTCGGGGTCTCTTCTGATTCCATACAAATTTTAGGATTATTTGCTCCAGCTCTTTGAAGAATGCCGGTGGAATTTTGATCAGAATGGCATTAAAAGTATAGATTGCTCTAGGCAGTATAGACATTTTAACAATGTTTATTCTTCCGATCCAAGAGCATGGAATGGTCTTCCATCTATTTGTGTCTTCTTCAATTTCTTTCATGAGTGTTCTGTAGTTCCTTGAGTACAGATCCTTTACCTCTTTGGTTAGGTTTATTCCCAGGTATCTTATGGTTCTTGGTGCTATAGTAAATGGAATCGATTCTGTAATTTCCCTTTCTGTATTTTCATTGTTAGTGTATAAGAAAACCACTGATTTCTGCACATTGACTTTGTATCCTGCCACGTTGCTGAATTGCTGTATGAGTTCTAGTAGTTTGGGGGTGGAGTCTTTTGGGTTTTCCATATAAAGAATCATGTCATCTGCGAAGAGAGAGAGTTTGACTTCTTCATTACCAATTTGGATACCTTTTATTTCAAGATACGTCTCCAAAGGCAAAGGAAACAAAAGCGAAAATAAACTTTTGGGACTTCATCAAAATCAAAAGCTTCTGCACAGCAAAGGAAACAGTCAAAAAAACAAAGAGGCAACCCACGGAATGGGAGAAGATATTTGCAAATGACAGTACAGACAAAAGGTTGATATCCAGGATCTATAATGAACTCCTCAAACTCAACACACACGAAACAGGCAAACACATCAAAAAATGGGCAGAAGATATGAACAGACACTTCTCCAATGAAGACATACAAATGGCTATCAGACACATGAAAAAATGTTCATCATCATTAGGCCTCAGGGAGATTCAAATTAAAACCACATTGAGATATCACCTTACACCGGTTAGAATGGCCAAAATTAACATAACAGGAAACAACATGTGTTGGAGAGGATGTGGAGAAAGGGGAACCCTCTTACACTGTTGGTGGGAATGCAGGTTGGTGCAGCCTCTTTGGAGAACAGTGTGGAGATTCCTCAAGAAATTAAAAATAGAGCTTCCCTATGACCCTGCAATTGCACTCCTGGGTATTTACCCCAAAGACACAGATGTCGTGAAAAGAAGGGCCATCTGTACCCCAATGTTTATAGCAGCAATGGCCACGGTCGCCAAACTATGGAAAGAACCAAGATGCCCTTCAACGGATGAATGGATAAGGAAGATGTGGTCCATATACACTATGGAGTATTATGCCTCCATCAGAAAGGATGAATACCCAACTTTTGTAGCAACATGGACGGGACTGGAAGAGATTATGCTGAGTGAAATCAGTCAAGCAGAGAGAGTCAATTATCATATGGTTTCACTTATTTGTGGAGCATAACAAATAGCATGGAGGACAAGGGGCGTTAGAGAGGAGAAGGGAGTTGGGGTAAATTGGAAGGGGAGGTGAACCACGAGAGACTATGGACTCTGAAAAACAATCTGAGGGGTTTGAAGTGGCGGGGGGTGGGAGGTTGGGGTACCAGCTGGTGGGTATTATAGAGGGCATGGATTGCATGGAGCACTGGGTGTGGTGAAAAAAAAATGAATAATGTTTTTCTGAAAATAAATAAATTGGAAAAAAAATAGAAAACCAGAATACTCTTGTAGAGAATGGAGAGAAGTAGAGAGAGATGGGACAAGTGGCCGGATCTGTAGGAGGGGTTCAGGGCATGGGGAGGCTTAAGCTGGACTATTGAAGCATTTTTATCCTAACCAAGCAATGGAAGAACATTAAAAGATATATATTTCCGGACTGATAGGATCAAGTTTGCATTTTAAAAAGGTCATTCTGGCTGGAACTGTGGTGATGGGGTTGAAGGGAGTGAGACGGGGTCAAGAATGGTTTAGAGTGCTGTAAGAGACTCACTCATAGGAAACATACTGCAGGGGTAACTGAGGGATGGACATTAAGGAGGACACGTGATGTAATGAGCACTGGGTGTTACAAGCAACTGATGAATAAATGAACTCTACAAAAAAAAAAAAAGGGGGGGGGACGTGCTGGCTCTTCTACCAGACACAGGTCCAAGCACAAACCTTGCTTCAGGAATGTCTCCACCTGGGAAGTCAGTGTCTTAGGACTCAACCTCCCTCTTTCCATCTCTCTGCTCTGCTTTCCTCTGTTGGCAAAGATGGGGGAGCCTCCAGGCCCCCCGGCCACTCCCTTAGTTGCCCAGTGGAAGGACAGTGCTTCTTTCCAAAGACAAAAGCCAGGTTGGACGGCTTTGGTCACATAACCTTCTCTCAGCTGGTGACTGGCCGACTGCCATCACGTGATCTATCCCTGGCTCCAGGATGGGGGTCAGCCACCCCATCACCTGCCTGAAGGACAAGGGATGGGCAGTTCTCAAAAGTTACAGAAAAGGGATGCTGCCCCACCGGCGAGAAGCCCAGAAGTCCACGATGTCTCCCCCAGCATCAGCCAGCGAAGTCGCCAGGCACCGGAGCCTTGTCTCTTCACCCTGCTTGTACCCCTAGTGTATGCCCGACAGGCCCCTTCCCGGACAAGGCCCTGGAGCTCCCAACGGAGGGAGACAAAGCCCCGGCCCATGGTGCGCTGCTCAGAGTCAGCGGGAGAGGTGGCCATCGCCACGGTCCCGAGCAGCGCTAGTCACAGTGAATTAAGGGAGGACGGAACAGGGGCCCACACGCTGCCTGGAGGGTCCAGGAGGCTCCTGGGGGAGGAGAAAACCCCAGATCTTATTTTCCCTCATCGGGCAGAGGGAAGTGGGGGGAGGGGATGGGTCCGGTGTTGTAGGCAGGGGCGCAGCCCAGGCAAATGCAGAATGGTCAGAGCAAGAGGACGGATTCAGAGCACCGGAGCCGAACGCTTGGGTGCTGGTGGAAAGCGCACGCAAAGAAAACCAGGGCGAGGCCGGCTGGCGGGAAGCAGGTGCCAGCCCACGTGCCCGGGAGCGAGGACTTGACACTGCTCTGTAGGAGTCCCACATGCACACGTCTTCCAGGGAGGACTGGGCAGGTGTGCCGGCCAAGGACGCTGGACTTATGAGGAGGGGGCGTCTTGTTCCCTGGGCTGGAATTGCCTTCTACTGGGGGCAAAGTTAGTTAGTTCTGCCGGCACGTCGACTTGGGGGCCCCAAATCATTCCCTCAGGGGGTATCCAGTTTGCAACTCGCCAGCAGGTATGAGGGGCTTGTGAGGGGGTTTGGCTCACTCCTCCTGGCATTGTCTTTCCTCTGCGGTGAGCTGAAGGCAGCTCGCCTCGAAGTTTGCCATGAGCTGAAGGCAGCTCGCCTCGAAGTTTGCCCGAGGCCTGTGGTTAACCAGGCCATGTCAGCGGAGAATTGAAATGCAGCCCCGAACTCAGACTCAGCCCACATTTCCTGCCCCAGCCAGAATACTCATCTTTCTGCGAGATTTCCTCTCTCTGTATAATTAATTTGTCATAAACACGCTGACAAAGCATTGCCAGCGGTTAATGGGGGCTGGAGGTGAAGGTCAGCGCTGGTCTCTTCAGGAAGGAAATTAACTAGCTACCATTAGCTGGCAGGGGATGATGGAGTCCGTCCATCCCCCAGCCCTTTGTTCTCCCCAGCTTCCCAGCCACCCGCCCTTCTTTCTGCCATGATACGTGCAAATAGAGCCTGCCGCTCCCCGGAGCTGAATGGGGATAGTTTGCTACATGACAGTTAGAGGTGATTTTCCCAAGCCACCAGGACCTGCTCACAAATGCAATTCTGTTTTCTCCTCCCAGCCTCTCTGCTAGTCTCAGGGTGAGCCCAGGTGGGACTCTTCCCCTGTGGGGCTTTAGCAGGCAGCCAAGATTAGAGGCTTTGAGCAAGAAAGGGTCTAGAGAATAATTCAGGAGCATTTAGGCTGCAAGTGACAGAAACTTAGCTCACCTAGGCTTAAAGAAAGAATATATTTGCTCATGCAACTGGGAAATCAAGAGATGGCTTCAGGAATGGCTGGCTCCAGGGGCTCAAGCATTATCTTTCAGGCGTCTCTCTCTCCATCTCTCTGAGAAACTCTCTTCGCTTACTGCTAGCTGCACAAGGCTTAGGGCCTGCCAACTTAGCAACCCCAGCAGAAAAGGAATTCTGCATGCCAAATAATGCTGGTAGAATGTCCCGGGGAGGGTTCTCATTGCTTGAGCATGGATCACATGCTTGCCCGAACTTGTAAGTGGAGCCCATCCCCGGGGCCAAGCCTTCCAGATTCTGAGTCAGATTTCTGCAGCCCTAATGGTACACCCATGGTCTAGAGGCACATTCAGCCCCACCAGCCTCTCCACTTTGAAGGGTGAGACCAGAATGCCACCCAACCCGTGGGCAGCCGCGCTACCGCAGCTGAGAAGAAGGACAGAACCAACATTCTGTGTTCTGTGGAAAGCTCCTCCTACAAAATGTTCTGTGAATTAAGAGTTCCCGGGGCAAATAAACTGGAGGAAAGTGGTAGCCAGCCCTGGGCGAGCCTCAGGAGCCCATCACCAGAGAGGTAAAGGCTCAAAAAGGTTAGACAATTGCCCAAGGGGTAGAGACAGGATTGGAACCCAGGCCACTGGGCTCCTAAGCCAGTGCTCTCACCCCTGTTGCTGAAGGAGAAGTTTGGGACTCAAAACCTGGCCAGGCTTTCACCGCCTGGCTTCACTTCTCTGTGCCACATTCGCTCGTGCCCTTCCGCACCCCCACCTCGGACCCTATGGCTTTTGCTGCCATCAGCGGTATCTCTACCAGCTGCTGGAGAAGCAGCCAAGCCTTGAAAAGATCACCAAGCCCAGAAGGCAGGGATGTAGGATGGCGGATGGAGGCCTGCCTGCCCCCGGCTGGGGCTTTGAAACCCCAAGAGGCCGCCTTGAGGCGGCACAGCCAGCTCTGCCTCCCAGTGGGACGTCTGGTTCAGGGACGCAGCGTCTGAGACAGAGGCCCTCTCTAACCGTGTGACCTCACCCGCAGGTGCCCATGTCACTGTGCTGAGCCTCGGCCTTCTCATCCGCAGAATGGGCCAGGGAGGCAATCATGGCAGGTTGGCTGGAGGCTCAGAGGAAAAGGGGCAGGTAGGGGCGGGGGGACGCGCAGCTGGCTGGGCCACACGGGCGGAACACTCAGTGCGGGGTCTGGCCACGTGCTTCCACAGCGTGGCCCACTTTACCCACATCCTCCCGCTGCCGGGGCCATGGGCCAAGTCTGGAGACATTTCTGGTTGTCACGGGGGCAGAGCCTGGAAGAGGTTTCCCTCTACTCTTGGAACAAATTGCCATCAGGTGGTTTAAAACCAGCTTATCTCACAGCGCCGCAAGTGAGACGTCCCCCGCGGGCCTCGCTGGCTGAAGCTCGGGGGCGGCTGGCAGGACTGGCTCCTTCTGGAGGCTCCAGAAGACAATCCGTCCCTCGGCCTCTCCAGCTTCTGGAGGCCTCTTGGGTTCCCTGCTCGCGGCCCGCCCTTCACCCTCCAGCCAGCATCGCTGCATCTTGCCGTCCGCATCTCTGTCCCACACTCCTTCCTCTTCTAAGGCCCCCTGGGATGCTGTGGGTCCACCCGACCACCAGGGACCACCCCTCCTCAAGATCTCAGGTATGTCTGCAAAGTCCTTGTCACTGAGTAAGGTGACGGGGTTCCAGCCTCTGGGGACTGGGGCATGGATGTCATCGGGGGACAGCATGCTGCCACCACACTGAAGCAGGACAGCCCCCCACAACAGAGTCACGAAGCCCAGAACGTCTGCAGAGCCTGGCTGAGTGAGCCCATCATAGGTGATACCTTTTCCACCCTTAGCATCATGGAGATAAAAGAACAAGTGGGCTGTGGCATCACAGCCCCAGGTGTAACCTGAGTGTAACCTCAGGCGGGTCCCCGCAACTCTGAGCCTCAGTTTCCTCCTCTGTAAAGTGGGCAGAAATAAGGACAGCCCTTCATGCCCGGAGTTCCTTGTGAGGTCTTACATTGTGACTCTTGGTCTAGGGAGCATCTAACAAATGCTGATGTCCGGACCCACCCCAGACCCACTGAGGACAGTCTCTAGGGGTAGGGTCTGGGCACGTGGGTTTTTAAAAGCTCCTTCCATGGGTCTAAGGAGCCCCCTTCTCGCTGAGATGTCCAGAGCTGCCCCCAGCCGGACACCCGGACACCAGTGGACCACAGCCGTAGTTGTAACCCCAGCAGCCCCCTCACCCAGCGCCAAGCTCTGGCCGCTCTCTGTGGCAGGAGGGCATCTGGGAGGAGAGAAGCCAGAGCCCAGCGGTCCTCAGCACGCCCAGCCATGGGCAGCCACGAAGCCCGCGCTCTGTTTTCACAGCCTTGGGCCGAGCGCCCTCTGCTGGCCGCAGGCTGGTGGTGGCTCGCACTGAGCTTGGAACTTCCAGGGTCCCATCCCTCCCGGACCAGGCCAGGGTGGGGACGCCCACCCATTCCCAACCCCAAGAGCGGCCGCATACACAACGCTTTGCCTGTGGTTTTGGGTGGTGCCCTAAACCCGTGCACAGATCCCAGGTTAAATTCCTGCTCTGCCTTCTCATCCGGGTCTCCCTTCCCGCGGACGCCAGCACCCCACAGGCAAAACCCCAGTGCCCTGCAAGAGCTGATCTCTTCCACGGGGAACGTCTCCGTAAGCGGGGGCCCCTGGGACCGCCAAGGGTCTTGCTTGCGACCCCTATCGCAGCTGCCTTCTTTAGACTCCTGGTGTATAAATTCACTGAATCCTTCTGTGCTGTTCACGAAGAAAGGATTCTTAGCCCTTTCACGTGGACGTCATACTGGGGCACAGAAGAGGTGGAGATACTGCCCCGAGGTCACACAGCCAGGGAAGAGCCTGCTGGGGTTACACCGGGGGGACAGAGTAAGGGAAGACAGTCCTGATGGGGCTGGAAGGAATCCTCTGTACACAGAAGGCCACATGACGCTTGGGAGACGCCTCCCGTCTGAGGGGTGGGGATCTGGCGTGGGGGTGACAGCCTCTGCGAACACGCAGCCCACGTGTCCTCACGCTGAGCCACCACGCAGATGGACACCCACAGGTCTACGTACAGGGTAGGGCCGAAGGGAGTCAAACTTCAGCCCCCCGCTCTCCAGCCATGTGACCTTGGGATGAAATCAGCATCTGGCTCAGAGGAGACCCCGTAGGGCTGACTTGCCACACCACGTTCTGAGTCACCCACACCATGGAGCTCCCTCTCCATCCCCCGCAAATTTTACCTGACCCTCAGCTGGGATAGGACAGAATCCGGAACCACTCGCCGCTAGTGAGGCCCGTCCAGGCCTGGCGGGCAGCGGCCTCCCCCCTGGGCCTGCAGGCAGTGTTTTGCAGAGCTTACCCATTTAACCTCACAGTGGCCCTATGAAACGGACACACTGGATTTTGCCCATTTCACAGACGAGAAGACTGAGTCTCAGGGGCGTAAGCAACTTCAAGCAGACTTTGGGGCATTGGGAGGCTGGGGTGGGCACCATGAGGCTTGCTTCCAAATGTGGGTTTATCAAGACCCCCTTCGCATCACAGCACCAAAGGCTTTGAAGTTTCAACCTTCCTTGAGCGCAGCGAAAACAAAACAAAAAAATTCTGGAAAACTCACTTTGCTCTTCTAAAGGCAACTGCTCAGCCACCCCGGGTCAGCCCCGTGCTGACCAGGGTGTGCACTGCCGCTCAGCTTATGTTGTACAAGAACAGTCGCTGACAGGAGGCCTGCCACCCAGTGCGCGTGGGGACAGGCCCAGCGGGCCACAGGGCTCTCCGTGGGGCACGATTCATGTTTTGGATAAGAGACTAACTGGACGGTTGGAGGACACTCTGAAGGGAGTCAGTGCACACAGGAGGCTCACTCTGGGTGTGAAATTCCAGGCGGCCAGTTTCTTTCGGCTTTATCCGGGTCTCCGACTTTGTCTGCAGGCACTGGAGCTGATTGGGTGACTCCACACATCTCCAAGAGTGGAGATACCCGTGCAGACAGGCCACCTGTGCCCTAGACCCCGTCGGTGTGGACCCGGGCCGGAGCCATGGCTCTGGCCACCAGGTGGCGCTCCCGATCTTTTTTTGCAAACAGAGCCCAGGCCTGCCACTAACTGGGTAGTGAACAGGGGGTCCAGGATCCACTTCTCTGCCTCAACTCAGCCAGGACCCCTGGGGCAGGGGCTAGTTCTTGAGGTCCTTTCCAGGGCTGGAACTTTGCATTTACAGACCCCTGTCCCCATCCTATCCCTGCGAGCAAGGGTGACCACTCAACACCTGTCACCGCCAGCTCAGAGGTGTGTGTCCTCGAAGTCACCTTTGGGATCCTTTTTGTCCAGTCCCTGCAGAGGTCAGTGGGGTCTATCTGTCCTAGCCCCTTCTATCCTGGGGAGACCCTTGATCCTGTGGGGCTCCGGCCTCTTCGTGCCACCCCGTCACCCCAGGTCCGTGTCTGGAGCCCCGACAGCTCTTGTCTCTTGTTGCTTGTCTCTTTACATCTTTCTGATTTTCTGTCTCCGTGTCTCTGTCTCTGTCTCCCTCACACCATCGCCTCCTAAAAGATGACACATTCATTCCATCAAAGTCGCAAATACCCATGTATCTGTGTAGGCAGATTCTTGGGCCCCACCCCTGCAGAATTCAATCCATTGGGCCAGGCTGTGGCTCAGGAATCTGCATTTCATGTAAATATCCTCAGACTCTCCCCCGCTGAAAACCCTCTGTGGTTAGCTCCTAAGCTGCTACAGAGGCCTGACCTAACCCTGCGGACCGTCTCCATCTCCTGACCTTTCGGTCCCCCTCCCTAGTCGCAGACTCACCAGTCTTGAACTGTCTGAAGTCTTCCTGCCCCAGGACCTTTGCACATGCACTCCCTCTGGCTTCCTTTCTCCATCTTTTCTGGCTGGCTCATTTTCAGGGTCTCACTTCAAACGTTTCCTCATCAGAGAAGCCTTGCCTGTTGCGCAGGGGCTCTCTGTCACAGCCCCTGAGCTATGACGTTGCACCCAGAGCAACCCGCTGACATTTTATTTCCTTCTTCCTTTAACAGTCTCTGTTCCTGGATGACCCTCAGCTCCAGAGGCATGTGTCCTCTGTCAGTCCCTCTGCTGTCTCCTCAGTGACTAGAACGTCTGGCCAGCACAGAAATACAATGCAGGTATCATGAACAAATGAATGAATGAGCTCCCATTCGTGGTGACAGATGTCCTGTGGGAGCCGGAGACCTGGACAAGCAGCCTATCATTCAGACCCTTTCAAGGTCTGGCCCCACCACAGGCCTTCATTCCCTTACACCTTGCCTCCCTGGCTGTTCCCAGACCTGATGACCCCAGTACAGGAAGACCCCCTTCCAGCCCCTGCCCTTCCCTTGGCCGCCCTCCCCTCCCAACTCCACATAACTCTCACTGTCAAGGCTCCATCCAACCTCCATCTTCACCCTGAGGCCTTTCTGGTCCCTTCCCCAAATCAACATTTGCCGCTCTGTCCTCTAAATTCCACTCCCTCCTCTATGGGTCCCTTGGGGTTCAGCCCTAGGCAGCTACTGACCTCTCAAGGGGCCTCGCCATGCAGGGACCCAGCCCTCACTGACCACCCTTGGATGCCAGAGCGGACTTCCAGAGATGCCGTTCGGCGTCCCCCCATGGCCCAGAGGTGCTGCCCCTGTAGCGCAGGTGTGGCCCGGGAATCAGCATTCCCCAGCCCCTTCCCCCAGAGAGCTGTTGCAGGTTGGAGCAGGCTGGGCCCTGTGACTCCCATCACACTGAGGCCAGGGCCGATGCGGGCGGGGCCCAGAACCCAGGAGTTAGCAGCTCCCCAGTCAAGACCTCCCGGTCCACCATGTCCTGAGGGCAGAGGCTTGGCCCCAGAGCTGCCTTGGTGGTTCAAACCCTCCCCAGGCTGTGCGGCTGTGGGTAAGTAGGCCACCTTCTCTGTGCCCGGTTGCCCCTCTCTACTGAGCTCGCAGGCTGCCGGGGGGCTCAGGGAGCCTGACCCCTGACGTTCTGGGCTAGGCCTGACAGAGGAGAAGTCAGTCTTGGAGCCGAGAGCAGGCAGGGAGTGAGACACTGTTTCCCCCCAGCCTCGATCAGGCACCCGAAGAGCCGGTGGGCGGGCAGGTGACCCTCCGAGCCTCAGGCTTCCGGTCTGTAACTGGCAATCCTTGTCCATCCTTGACCTCACACCTGGGCAGAAGCAAGGGACTCAACTCAGGCCTCATTCCTGCCACTCACTGGTGAGCTCCTAAAGGTAGTGGCCATGCTTTCCCCTTGGCACACTCATGCTGGGACTCTAGGCTGTGGTCCCTGCCCCCTCGTCTCCCGGTCCCTGTGTCCGGTCCCAGGGTCCTGTCCCCTTCCCTGTGTGAGAGCAGACTGTGATCCCTGCCATGGCCACCATAGCCAAGCTGCATCTCAGACTCCCCCAGGGCCCCGGTCGGGCCCGCAAAAGATGAGGGTTCATGGAAAACCCCTCACTGTCCTCCCCTGCTTCCCTTGGGCCCACTGCCAAGCGCACCCGCGTGGGGTCAGCCCATGGGCTTGCACGTGGCCAGCCTGGCAGCTTCGGGCAGGGCCCTCACTCGGGCCTGGGTATTTACAGAGACCCGGGTCTCAGTCCACGTGCTGACGTGGGGGCCTGGTAATTGCAGGAGTCACCGGGTTAAGCATTGATTTTTCCAGCTGATTCTGGCTTCTGGGCAGGGGACATCTACAGAACGGCCAAGTCCAAAGACTTGTTCTGACTGAGCTGGGGGCTGCCCTCCTGACCCTGCCCTGCCCTCTCCCTTTGCTGACACTTCAGGCCCAGACCTAACATCCTGTCTGCCCTCGACCCCCAGAACCCAGACTCAGCCTCGCTGCCTGCACAGGCCAAGCACGCCCCCCGCCCCTGCGCCCCGGCTGTCCTGAGGTGGTCCCCCCATGCAGGGCGAGAAGGGGACGTCCTCAGAAGCATCCTCAGAAGCCAGGTCTGGGTCTTAACCCAGGAGCAGGGGAGGGCCCGGCCAGGTGACTCTGTGTGTCCCCAGCCCCTGCTCACCCCAGTCCTCCCCAGGACTCAGCAGATCTCCCTAGAGAAGCCTCCCGGGGAGGGTCCCGGCAATGTCACTTGTTAGAGCCTTCACACCTGCCTGTTCACCCATTTCCAAAGCTATCCCCGGTCTGGCCACGACCATCTTTCTCTGGACAGAGCAGCAGCCTCCCCACGGACCCCCAACCCTTCTCCACCCAGCCTCCAGGGCTCTGGGGAAAATGCAGCCGCTGCCGCGACCCTCACTGGCTGACCATTGGCCCCAGGACTAGCCAGACCTGGCCCCCAACCTGCCCTGCTGTCTCCCTGCTCCCCCTCTCAGCTCTGCTCACCAGACTGGGCTGCTACCTCAGGGGGCTGGACGGGCTTCGGCCTCGCACTTGCCCCCGGCTTCTAAATGTTTCCCCCCACAGGGTGTCCTTCCTGCTTCCTCAGGGGGCTCCAGGCTGCAGCTCAGGGGTCCCTCTCCCAGGCAGGAGGCTGCTGCCTCTGGCCCTCTGACAGCGGCCCTGACCCCCACAGAGGGGCCCCAAACCCCTCTTGTGTTGTGTGTGGCTTTGGAATTGGCACCCACCTGCTGGCTGGTCCCCACCGGAGGCAGCTGGGTCGGGCCCGCATGGACCTGGAGGGCAGGGGCTGAGGCAGGGGGTGGGTCCAGTCCCCCACCCGGCTCTCCTAGGCACAAACCCCACCCCGTGTTGCTGCCCTGTCTCCTCCCAGGGAAGCCCCCTCCCCTCCACTCCAGCTGGGCCCTGGCCTCCGGGTGGCCTCCGGGATCTGCACATCCCCACGAGTCCCCACCCACCCTGTGTACCACGTCATGGGGGGACTGGTCACTGGACTGGCGTTGCTGAGGGGCATGTGCCCTTCCCCATCTCCGTCCCAGGCCTGTCCCACACTCGGCTCAGAGGTGGCTGCCGGCTCAAGTTCAGGCTGTGGTTCCAGCCTGCTCTGCCATCGTCAGTGGGGGCCCCTGGGCTTGGAGCCCGCCTCACTGAACCTCAGTGTCCACCCCGACGCCCCGAAGTGGAGGTGCTGACCGTGTCTCGCACTCAGAGGGCCCAGACCTGCATCGGCAGCTGCTAAGAGCTCAGGACGGCGCCTGGGGTGTGCTGAGCGCTCAGGGAACACAGGGTCCTCTTTATCTTACTATCCCGTACCGCGGTCTCATTTCTCTATTTTCTATCATGTCAGCAGCCAGCATATCCCATACCGCCAGGCGCTCAGTAAATGTTTGGTTAATAAACAGCGGCACCCCGGGCTCCGGGACACCCTGGCCTGCTTTATGAGCAGGGGAGCTCACTCATTTCCCACTGACCTTGAACCTCCTCCTCCTCCCTTGGGCAGGTTACCGAAATACCCCTTTGTACTGTTCTCGGGCAGGGCCTGGGCTCTCCTGTGGCCTGGAAAACTCACCCAAGCAGAGCGTCAAATCCACAGGGAATGATTAACAGAGCCAGCTCAGGCTCTTGCGAGAAACTTCTGAGCTGTCAGAGATGCAGGCTTTGGGTTAATGGGGAGCTCTGGCCCCACCGTCAGGACTTTGTAAAGAAAAGCAAGGCCTTGCTGTCCAAGCAGGCCCTGCTGTCCAAGCAGGGAGGAGGGCAGCGAAGGGGGAAACTGGGTGGACCTCCCCTGCCACTTGCCAGGACAGCAGAACTCCCCAAGGCCAAGGGCAGGGTGGTGAACTTCTCAGGCATCCAATTTATCTCTGTCCTGCTTGGCTTCTTGGCTAGTTTTGTAACCTGGAGGCATTTCCTGGGGAAGGAGCTGCTTGCTTGAGGGCTGGGAGCCCACTGGGCTAGAAACTCACTGAGGCCAAGTGCCCCAGCTTGGGCCTCTGCCCCAGACAGAGCTCCTCAGAGCTGAAGCTCTCACCCTGGGTCCAGGCCGGTTAGAACCCCGCCGATCTGAGAGTGCTGGCCATGCACGGTCATGAACCGGGCCCTGACTCGTGTATACCTAGCTGGGGGAGGAGCTGGGCACAGTTGACCCCAAGTCATCTTCCCCGCAGCCGCCGGGGTGGGGCGGGGCAGTGGGGAGGAGCCAGGACGGACTGGGATCCTCCCTGGCAGGTCAGTCCCACGTGTGCCATGGGGTCCCTGCAGCATAGGCACAATAATCCAATTCCAGGAGCTGAGCTAGAGCAGGTAGGTGTCTGGTCACAGGTCACAAAGCGGCTCTGTAGGATTTCGGGGGCCCTTGTGCTTCCCTGTGACTCCCTGTGGCCACCAGCTGTGGCCCTGTCCTTTCTGGTGATGCTGCCTGAGCTACAGCCACCTCTGGGCATGTCACACAGTGTCAGGGCAAAGGGTGCCACCTTAGGCTGGAGCCTGCCTTTTCTGCCCACAAGGAAGAAGCAGGAAGGACGGTACTGTGTGGTTGTTAACACTCATACGTTACTGTTTAAGAGATCTCAGTTCAAGTCCTGCTTCCCTGGGTGGCCTCAGGCCGGGTCTAGTCTCTCTGGCCATAGAGCTCCCATCCAAAATGACAACAGTAAGAGCCGCTCATTAGCAGACGCTCCTCAGAAAGCATCTCTCAGGCCCGGCCTCTGGAAGCAACTCGTCTTTATCATCCATGTCATTCTCCTGATTCCCCAGAGGGTCTGGGTGAGTGCCCAAGCTTAATATCCAGGGTTTGGACCAGGGCTCAGGAGGGCCCATCATAAATCCCAAACTGATCATTGATCCTCCCCAGCCTTAGTGTTCCTGTCTGTTAAATGGGACTGGCAACCGGCTGCATGTCTCAGGTGTTCACAAGGTGCCAGGCATTTTTCTAAGTAAGCTCTTTGTGTGTGTTAGCTGGTTATTCCTCACCAAAACCCCACGCGGCAGGTGCAGGGGTGGGGCAGCTGTCTTCTCTTCCCTGGGCTGCCGGGAAGAACAGAGTGTCACCCTTTCTAAGAGGATCTGGGTGCATTTGACCCATGGGGACGGCCATGCATGGGCAGCTTGGTGATCACTCCTAAGTGGGGTCACTATGCATGGAGGAGACACCCCCAGCCTCCCCAGAACACACCAGTGTCCACAGAGCCAGTCCAAGGGTCCAAGCCCACTGGGGTAAGCAAACTTCTCCCCTTCCTGCTTTTCTCTCTTCCTGCTTAATACTGAGCAATGTCAGGAATTCTGGCTGTTAAACCCCAGAACCTGCCTTGGAAGACCAGGTGTGTTTTAGCCACCGGGTTAGGTAAGCAAGCGTGGAGCCACTAGGACAGCAGGATCCAGGGAGAATGGCTGGGGTTCACCAAGGGCTGTTCTGATCACAGGGAGGGTGCCTTCTAGTGTTTTCTGAGATGAACCTGAAGCCCTTGAAGACTCAGAAACAGACTCATTGCTGTTGGCAACATTGGGCAGAGGTATTCTGCAGCTGCATGGGGAACAGGAAGTGAGCTCTACATCCCCAGAAGAAATCAAGCAGGCCCGGGTGTCCCCTAATCTGCAGTCCTGGGGAGGCTTACAGGGGGCAAGAAGGCGGACAGCTTGACAAGAGAGTGGGGAGTAAACGAGCCCAGGGCAAACATTTTAGAACAGTGCTCGGCTCACAGAACCCAACACGTGCTGGTTACCCTTTAAGGGTCCCTTCTGGTCCGAAGTCGGAGGAGTCTATGGCTTTGTCTATATGCCCACGTGCACAGCATGACGGAAGAACACCAGGCAAGAAATTGCTGAAGGGTTAAGAATTAAGTTAGAGACCAATTAAGGAGTGAGTCTAGATGCCTCCCTGAGCCCCCGTGCTAGAATATCCGTGGAAATGTGACAAATTGGAGAAATTTGTATTTATTAAAGCTCCTCTCGGGGAGAGTGTGTCTGTAATTGCAAGAAATCTCAGGACAAGCCACCTGCTCTGGGGATGAGACCTCTTCCCCCGAAGACATCCTTGCCCCATATGGTGCCCCCTATGTGCCTTCTAAGGAGGTACAGCCAGCCCCAAAGGGCTCTGAGTCTGCGGAGCAAGCTGGGCTGGAGTGGAATTCATTGCTCAGGACAAAGGAGGTCAAGTCCTGGCAGCTGCCTTGTGCACACAGGATGCACGCAGAGGGACACCCAAGGGGGAGGCTGCCTGGGGACCCTCTGTCCTCTGTCTTGGAGTCAGCCCCAAACTGAGGAACCCCTTCTGGATGGAAGAAGATGGGAGACAAGCAGGTTCTTTATGGCAGCAAGATTGTGTCTGTCTTCCTTCCAGAAGAATCCACAGAGTGGGAGGAGGAGTACTGCCCTGCCCCTTTGCTTGAGATACACCCCTGGGGTACCCTCAGTCTGCTCCCCAGAAATGTCTGCTCAAGGATGACCTCGCATGACAGATCTTAGCCCCCCCACCCACCCAGAGCGTGTGCTCCGTGGGGTGTCTGGTTCCCTGCCGTCTGCCTTCAGGACACATGTGCAAAGTGTGCAAAGCTCTTTTACACTGTGAATCCTCGATTACTACGTGTTGGAGCAGATTAAATAAAATCAAAGCCCTTTTGAGAGATAAGCATGGGTTTTTATTCCCTCCCTGTCATTCCTGAGGAATCACACCCCTGCACTCAGTGAACCTATATTTCCTCTCCCAGCCCTATCGGCTCCTACCCCGGCATCTTCTAGGAGAAGCTCAGAGGGCTACTTCACCTGCTGGTAACCAGACATGGTCGTTCTCCACCTTCACTGTTTTGTCTCTGTTGGTCCCTGCCTGGCGCGCTGTCTCTCCAAACCCTTTTCCTTCTTGCAGTTCCTGCTTCGTTCCCAATTTCCAAAAGTCCTAAACATCCTCCTTTCTCCCCACCTCCCTGCCTGCATGAGCATCTTCCGGCTGTGTTGAAGACTGCTTCCCTGAGCATCCGAATCCTGCATGCGCACAACGGAATGATTTTAAAATGCTTTTTAAAAGTGGATATTCATTTAAAAGCCAGTGTCTGGGGTTAGGATAGCTCTGCTCCCTGATGCGGACACTCACGGTGAGCCCGCTGGAGTTGCAGCCAAGCCCCCTGGGTGATGCTAGGATGTGGTGTCCTTGGAGAGATCCACTTCTGGGGGAGCAACCACTGTTTTAAAGCTTTGAAGGCAACTGTGGAACACAACTAGTGACCCCCGCCCCCCTGCCAAGCACTGCGTGTTTCACAGTTAGAATATCAGAACCAAGACCCTCCCAGAGTGGTGACCCTTCCTGCTGGATCTCAACCTGATATGCTGGGAACCGAGGCTCTCTGGGCAGAGCTGTCGGCACCCTAATTTCTGCCTGTCGCTGGCCACGGGTTGGACTTGGGAGGGAGGGCACCGTCTACCCACCCTGCCCAGCAGCCCGGCCTCTGGCTCCTGCTCCCAGAGCTGCTCCGTCTAGCTCTGTCCTCGCAGGGGGTCAGATCCCCAGAGAGAGCCTGGATTCTGGAAGATGCAAGGTCGGGAGGGGGGAGCAGCTGAAGGTGGGGTCCCCTCAGACAGGGCCCAGCCCCTCCTCTCCACGTGGGCCCCACTCCCACCCCAGCCCCTCACTTCCCCAGCTCCCCACACTGATACCTGTTCCCCGCTGCGGCTCAACGTTGAAAACCTGGAGTGGGGGCTGGGCTCTTTGCTTCTCCTCTGCCTCACCAACATACCATCCATCTCTAGGTCTGTCGGCCGCACCCCCAAGGGCACCGGAATCTGTCACCTTCCTTCCAGCCGCTGACCCTCATCTTTCCCCTGAAGCCCCTCTTTCCTGAGACGGAGCCGCCCCGCCCCCATCCATGCCAGAAAGAGCCTTTTAAAACTATAGGTCGGGTCATGTCTACACCACGGGTCTACACTAGCAGTTCTCATATCTGAGTGCACCCCAGAATCTCCGGAGGGACGTCCCTAGAGTCTGATTCAGCTAGTCCGGGGTAGGGCCCCACACTCAGCCTTTGTCACAAGTTCCCAAGGGCTGTTGCTGGTATGGGCCACAGCGGAAGGATGCGGGTCTACACTGATCGGAACCAACTATAAACCACGCCGCAGGCAGGGTGTTAACCCCTACACTGTCTGGGGTCCAGTCCTGGCTCTGCCACTTCCTGTGTGTCCTTGAGCCAGTGACTTAGCCTCCCTGTGCTTCCGATCGATTTTCCTCGCGCTGAAATGGGAGCGACGATAGTGTCTTCCTTCCAGAGTGGTTGTTGCGAGGGTGAAACAAGATAATGCCATGCCTGAGTTTGGGGCCTCCCCCCGGAGCAGACGGTGGACACAGATAAGGGGCACGAATCGGGCAAGCGCGCCCCCGCGGGCAGAGCGGGAGCCCGGGAGCCAGCGCCGGACTCACCATCCATCACCTTGACAACCAGCTTGCGGTTGCTGGAGGCGAGGGACGGAGGGTATTCATTCGCCAGCCGCGGCCGTCCTGGGCTGGGGACTGCGCCGGCGGTGGTGAGCGGGCCGTGGACAGCCTGCTCGAGGGGTCCCACCCCAGGAGTCAGGGGCAACTGCCCGGGCGCAGGAGAAACCCCAGCGAACCAAGCACCGGGTACGAGCGTCTGTGGCTCCAGCCGCGCCCCCTCCCAACCCCGTCTAATCCCCCAACACGGGCCCCCTTTGCCTGAGCCGCTATCCCAATCGCCTCCAGGCTGACCCATTCCAGCCTCCTGGCCACCAACCTTCCCGTCCCACAGCCTTTGCAGTGACTGGCCCCCTCTGCCGACGCTGTTCGGGTCTCTGCAGGCCTCACTCCCCACCTGCTCAGCCCTCAGGGAGCGCTTGCCCGCCTCTCCCGCGGCCGGCAGCTGCCCTGCTCAGCGGCTCTCAGCCGCGTGCCCCTTCATTCCCAGCCAAGCCTACTAGCCTCATCCGCTCCTCGCATCTCTCCCTGCTCACTGGATCCTGGTCTGTGTCCCCCAACAGCTGGCTTCGCTCCGGGATTCCAGAAGCTGTGGCCTTAGTCATCGGGGCTCCAGCCTCTAGCAGATGTAGAACAAACGCATTCACTGAATGAATGAATGAATGAATGAAGGGCTTGAGTGGAAGTAAGTCTGGAAGCCCAGACCATTTCTCACTCCTGTGTCCTCCCTCTGCTCCTCAGTGCTATGCCTCTCTCCTGAGACCACAGACACCCTTTTGACCTTGGGAGCTGGGGAAACTGACTTGACCGTGGTGCTGGGAATTCCTTCTGATGGCAAAGCCCCGTGCAACCCATTGACCTGGGAGCAGCTTCAACAGAATGAACAGTGTTTGCTCCTCCGTCCATCCTGGGCCCTCCCAAAAGCCTAGAGCCTTGGTTAGGATTTAGTGTGGTCCATGGAGCAGAGAACCAAACCGTAAGTCACCAAAGCCCAGGTCTCTTCTACCTTATTGCCCCTCCATCCTCAACACAGATCTTCTACTTCAGAGACCAAGGTGGCTGCCTGTGCTCTAGCCATCACGTCCCTGTTCCAACCATCAGGAAGGGGAAAGGATTGAGGAAGAGCTTGTTCACTCTCTCTAAGGACACCTCCTAGAAGGCCACACACAGGACTTCCACTTACATCTCATCACACATCCATGTGCCCCGTCACTAAAAATGAGGGTCCTCGTTCCTGGAGAAGACAGGGAGAACAAACGATACGGGGCAGTCCGCAGCAGCTCTGCCTTGGCACACTCTCAGGGGAGCCATTCTACCATTCTGATTCCCGTCCTCTGTGCCAGGTGCTGATGGGGACCAGGAGGGAGAGAGCCCCGAGGAACGCCTCCCAGGGAGACTGCCGAGACCAGGAGTGGCCCGTTGGCGAAGCCCTGGGGAGAGAGCAGCAGGGCTGAGAAAGCCGCAGGGCCAGAGAGGTGGAAGCTTCCCTAGCTGCAGGAGGCAGCGCTGGCCTTTCTGGGGAGGCGGCGTCCGGACTGGGGCTGGAGGGACGAGAAGGAGCCGTGGACCGCTCCAAGAAGTGGGAAGAGACTTGCACATCCCAGCTCAGCCGGGCTCTGAGCCCCCCTGAGCCACTTCACTCACCTACAACATGGAGGGGGGCTCAACTCTCTCACTCACTGGGCTGCAGAATGGGATCTTCGTGGAAAAATGGAGCCCCAGAGGGTCTGACAACCTTGCCATGCATCAGTAGCTCTCAGCTGGGGGATACTGTGCCCACCCCCCAGCCCCTGCCCAGGGAACACATCTCCATTTCCAGAGACCTTTGTGACCCTCACAACTGGGGAGGGGGCTGCTGCTGCTGGCTTCTAGAGGGTGAAGCCAGCAATGCCAGAAACATCCTACAGAGCCCCGAACAGCAGATCATCTGGCCCCAAACCTGCCCTCTGTAGTCCCCCAGCTACAAGGAACGGAGTCAGGGTCTACACTTGGGGTCCCTCCACCCAAAGCCCACTCTGTCTTCTCTAAATGTGTTCCAGAACCCCCACCCCAGAGCCCTTCCATGTACCCCAGACAGTGGGGTTTTGATGTCTGCTTTACAGACAGCCACGATGACTCAGACATTTGCTGAAGTTTAAGGGGAGCTAAACTTTGTACTTGGAAAGTGCCGGGCTTGTAGCTGTCTCCCCCCGCACCAGAACCCATTACCAGGGTAGAGTACAGCTGTTACTTTACAGCATTGCTTAGAAATGGCTTGCAATCTCTAATTAGCTAAATTGATGTGTATATTGACTAAATAAATATTCGGCACGAAGCCCGAGTCCCCTCCGCACTTACTAACCCTCAGGAAATGGAAACACAAGACACGAAATGAGCTTCGGCTCAGAGCTGCAGACAGGAATACATTACGTTGCTTCTCAAGTGCTCGGGGCCGGCCTCGCTGCAGCAGAGACGGTCCAATCACCGGGCTCCAGGCTTTCAATGACGCACATGTCTGCCCGCGGACGTGCCTGTGTTGCTAAGGTTCTTTCTCAGACTTTGAAAGTCTAGAACAGGAAACTTTTAACTCAATGGGGAAAAACCTGGGGTGACTGTCTTGGGGGGGGCTGATTTGAGGGGTTGGTGGATAGCACCAGGGTCCGGGGCTAGAAGTCGGGGTCACTGGTAGGAACCCAGAGGGATAAGGAGGGACAATTCCCCTCCCCAAGGACTAGGCTGGTAGTGCTCTGTGCTCTGGGGTGAGGAGGCTGAGCTCCCTGGGGCAGGGGAGGTTGGGAGGGGGGTGTCCTCGTCTACACCCCTGCCCCAGGATGAAATAGCAAAAAGGGGTGTAGGTCCTGTGGCTTTCCTTACCCTGGGGGTGGGCTCTGATCTCTGGGATGTTGGTGGGTCCTTGGGGTTGACTTTGCACCAGGCTAGAGGGGGGAATGGACACATGGGGAGACCCAGGGGTGCCGGAGGGGTCCCCCCTGTATTTACTTCTAAAGGTTCCCCACTCCATGGGCCATTGGCCTTGGTGCCAGCTGCTACCAGTGAAGCCACAGAGCCCAGAATTAGCAGAGAAGTCCGTCTCGGGAGCCGGGGAGTAGGGAAATGTTCTCCAGAAGAGGAAAAGGCAAGAGCTGTGATCCCAAGAGGGAGGCATTTCGTGGAGTCTGACCTCTGCCCGAAGGCAGCCCAGGGCTCCTTTCCCAGGCAGGATGCCAGACCCCCTCTCCCAGAAAGGCTGATCCCACAAGCTGGAAATGGAGAGGGCCTTGGGGATTACAGTGACCTCAGCCTCCTGGTCTGTGTGATGAGGCTCACGGTGGTCCCTGCAGTGGCAGGGCACAGGACCAGACCCACCGCCAGTGAGTTCACTGCCGCAGAAGGCAGAGGGGACCCCCCCCCACTGGGTCAGATAGTACTGGGTGAGGGGAGGGCAGTGGGGCCATCTAAAGCCTTTGCACCCTCAGAGGCTCCCCCAAAAGAGCCTGTGGGACCCCAACATGGAGCAACTACAGAGGATGCAGGGGTGAGGGAGGAGGAAACACAGACTTCCCCTCTACTACTCTGCAGGCCAGAGGAGCAGACAGTGTGGTTGACCCCAGCCGGTAGGCTAGAGCCAGGCGGGCAGGAGGGACCATGGCCTGAGAGAAGGGCAGGGTGGTGGCAGGGGTCCAGTCCCATGGGACCTTGTGGCCATGCCAGGAGGAACCGGGTGGTGGCCTGGCCGCAGTGGGCATCCACCGGAGAGCTGTGTAAAGGACGTTAGCTGAGCTGAGCCCCAGCAGCCCCAGGAATAAGCTTCAGCCTCATCGGGAAGGGAGATCCTAGGCACACAGCTCCTGAGCTCAGCCAGAGCTGGGCCACCTTCCCCGGCAGCTCGGAGGGCAGGAGAAAGCCTGTGCTCTTGCAGGACTGGCGGGGACTCCGAATGACACAGAGGGCTGTCCCGTGCCCGTGCCACCACACACCTGCTCAAGCGGGAAGGCTGGAAACAGCAGACCATCGCATGCCGGGCGAAGCTGGGAGGCGGGGGGCAGGGGGAGGCTGGCCAGGGCTGGTGGGCGCTAACAGCACGCGCACTTGGAAACCTGTGGGCAGCTCTTTGCAAAGTTCGGCAGACCTCGGCCTTCGGTCCAGCAGCTCCGCACACTGGTGTTTACCCAAGAGGAAGAACCCAGAAAGACCAGGGCAGGCATTCACAGTCTCCTTATCCCAAAAGGCAGAGCCACAAAGAGGCCAGCTGGCCGCAGACCTGGCCCCGTGGTCAAGGCTCCCAGGGGGCCACGTGGCCATGCAGAAGAGGGTCCTGGGGGCACAGCAGGGAGAATGAACCCGTGTCTATCACAGGAGTTTGTCTGTCTTGATAAGTCACAACCCTCCTCTGGTGATGACAAAAAGATCCGTGGTTTCCTGGGGCTCAGGGACGTGACATTAATAAGGCAGGGCCCCAGGGAACTTTTGGGGGCTGATGACGGAATGTTCTAGATCTTGATTCGGGCAGTGATGACACACAGGTGTCCAAACTCATCCCACTTGCCCCTGAAGACCTGTGTATGTCATGGCATGGAAAGATACCCCGATAAAAAATATCTTTAGAGGAGGGTCTGATTTGGGGTTCAGGCTCCACAGTCTCCTCTTGCCCCCTCTCTCTCGAGCCACCCAAGTTCCCCAGGCAAAGCAGAAGTTCTGTGCGAGTGGAAAGAACCTCACACGGGGGCTCCTGAGGCCACCGCGCCCGCCTTCCTGCCGCATCCGTCTTGTTACTGCCGAGCTGGAGAATTGCTCCCGGGGCCGAATCTTGAATATTCATCTGATTTACGGCCCGCTGCCGACAGCTTTATGAATCCGCCCACCGGTACCTGCAGCGGGCCATCAGTCTTCCCCCGAGATTGTGCTTCTGCCAGTAACTCATGAATTAAAGAGGCCCCCGGCGGCCCCCACGCCTCCCTCCCTCCGCGGCGTGGCCTGACCAGAAGTCAAAACACTGTTGTCGTCTTGCGGCGGTGGCGGCTCCGGGTGACCTTGGATGACTCGCTCAGACTGTCTGCAGCGAGCTGGAGAGACTTGGGAGCCTTCAATCCGCCTGGTCCCGGCTGCAAGGCTCAGTTTCCCCATCTGGAGAGAAGGGGTGCAGCGGCAGCTCTGCCTGCGTCCCTGGGTGGGGGGCTGAGGCAGGCAGGGGGCGTGGGAGCCGTTGGGGGACAGAGCATTTGGACGCGTCTGCAGGAACGAGGGAAATGGTGGGGCTCACAGCAAAGCCCCCGGTGTCTCCCGTACGCAGCATGGGAATGAAGGCAGCGTTCCTCCCTTGAGGACTTTGGGGGGACCTCAAGAGGCACTGAGAAGGCACTCGGCACAGTGCTGTGCACCTGGCAAGCACTCAGTGGGGGGTGGACATGGGGATTGTTGATCTAGGAAGGAATACATGTCACTGCTTTAGCTCTGGGCTCAAGAAGCCCCTCCGAAGAGTTGGCAGAGCCCACCCCCAGCAGGGACGTCTGACCAAACCGCTGCCCAAAGCTTAGGGCCACATGCGACTGGCTGGCACAGGAGCCCCTCGAGTCTGCCATGGGGACCACTC
Source organism: Neogale vison (assembly GCF_020171115.1). Lineage (NCBI taxonomy): Eukaryota > Metazoa > Chordata > Mammalia > Carnivora > Mustelidae > Neogale > Neogale vison. The sequence continues at coordinate 5,128,804 of NC_058098.1, forward strand.
TCAGCAAATGGCCCCTGGTGGCTCACACTTTCACCCAGCCCCTGGTAACATCTGCAGAGCGTTAGGGGAACCCGTGCCTGGCTCTGCCTGGGTCAGTAGACGGCTGGCAGGCAGAGAGCGGTAGGTAGAGGCAGCCCCTCTGGGCTCAGACAGGTCAGGTTAGCATCCGGGGACCTTGGCAAGTCACTCACCCTGTGAGCCCCATAAGCCAGATCTTGGTGTCATGGCTGCCTCGGAGGGGAGGTTGGGGGCTCAGAGAAAGGGCCAGCTGTGAGTGCCTTCTCTGCCATATGGGAGCCCACAGGAGTATCGTGTCCCTGAATGTCAGGCTGATACCAGGCACCGTGCCGGGCACCGGGGGTGGGGGAGAGGGTAGTGCAGATCAGCCCTGTCCTTCAGTGGCTTGCTCCACGGGTGCTCACCTGTCCCTTCAGACCACAAAAAGTTTGTGAGACCTGTCCCCAAAGACACGCCGAGGGGCATCCCCTTTCCCAATCCTGCTCCCTGCGTCTCTGCAGGGTGGCGATGTCCCCGGGGACTGAGGCTTGCCACAGCGACAAAGATCCTGCCAGCCTCTAGGGTGGCCTTCCCAGACCAATACAACAGCAGACCAATCCTCCCTTCGAAAGGTGCCATGGCTCCGCCGACGCCCGGGTGCCCTGCCCACAGCACGGCTCCTTCGTCTGGCTCCCACTCCCCTGCAGAGCTCTGGTGCCCAAGGGAGGCGATCATCGGGAACAGCCGACACGTATTAGGCACATACTGTGCGTCGAGCACGTTCGGAGCACCTGACATGCACCCCTTCCTCAAACCCTCACCAAGAGGAAGGTCTTGTTATTATCTCTCTGTTCAAAACAGGGAGGCGAAACATGGAGATGTGAGGTGAACCCCTCAGGGTCACACAGCTCTGAAGAGGCTGACTCCAGAGCCTGCCCTCTCACCCCTGGCCATGCCCACCCCAGCCCAGCTACAGCTGTTCCTTGCCCCGTGAAAGGGGCATGGCACCGTCAAGGTTCAGTGAGACTCTGCTCCTTGAAAACCAAGAGTCTGACCTGGGGAGTCACCTCACCTCTCTGAACCTCAGTCTCTTCTTCTGCAAACAGAGAACAGTGAGCCCACCCACGACTGGAATGTGACTCAGATCCACCGTGAAGAGGCAACTAGAGCCCCAGCATGGTGCCAGGCCATGGGGAGTGCCCTCCACTTCCCGCCACACTGCTCAGCACCCGGCCCCCCTGGATGTCAGGAGTTCAACCAGCCCAATTCTGGGAGAAGGGTACCTTGAAAGGCAGAGAATGGCGAGGCGGAGGCCAAAGCTGGGGGGAGCAGCTTGCCTACTTGGCATTCCCTGCAAAGAGGTGGAGGACGGAAGGGTAGAAGAGCCTGAGGCTCACTGGGGGAAAGGTCTCAGCTTCTGGGAACAGCGTTTCCTGGGGGCTCAGCCTTCACCGCTAGGGTTTCTGATCTATGGACTTTTTACCTTGGCACCGGCTCCCTGAACACGTTGGCAGTATTTACCCTGGGGGCGGAGGAAGGGGCCGGCTGGGTGGAGTGCATGTGTGCGCACGCGCCCTGGAGCAGAAAGGAGAGCCGGGGCAGCTGGACCCAGGCCCTCAAGAGCCCCTGGCTTCTGGAGCCTCAGATGTGGGCTCCCCTCCTGGTCTTTCATCCTTGCTCTCTGTCCCCATCCTCCTTCACCTCTTGCTCTTAGGGCTGAAATGCTGGTGGTTGGAAGATGACAAACCCACGGCCTCCTCTCTGGGAATTGGCACCCAGGGTGGAGACAAGGGCTAAAAATCCAAACGCCCGCCCTTCACCCTTGCTAGCTCTAAGAACTCCCTACTCATCTATAGAATGAGGGACAAGCACTCAGCAGTGGCAGGTGTTGTCTTCAGCCCTGTGGGTGCTCAGTTGATGTCCACTAACCAGACAGCTGGAGGGAGGAGAGGACAAGTGGATGGATGGGTGGAGGACAGACGGATGAATGTGTAAGTGGCCGGACCCCTAGATAGGTAGACAGAGGTGGGCAGATAAACAAAGGGTGGATGTGCAGTCATTATCCGTCCATTGATTTATCCATCTGTCCATCTGTACCTCCAATCATCCACCCATCCACCCATCCATCCATCCACCCATCCATCCATCCATCCATCCACCTGTCCATCCATCCATCCACCTGTCCATCCATCCACCCATCCATCCATCCATCCATCCATCCACCTGTCCATCCATCCATCCACCTGTCCATCCATCCATCCACCTGTCTGTCCATCCATCCATCCATCCATCCATCCATCCATCCACCCGTCCACCCATCCACTCGTCCACCCATCCACACGACCATCCATCCTTCCTACCATCTCTGTACAATCAGTGCATACGCACATGGTGTGGTAGACAGAGAGAGGGACAGATAGGAAGACAGACACACAGACAGATGGGTAGCTGAGTGAATAAATGTGTGGCTGGCTGGTGAGTGGGTCGATGTTCCAATGGAAAACTGAATGAATGAGCAGATGGAGAAATAGATGATGGACAGATGGGTTGCTGGATGGCTGAGACCGGAAACTAAATGCTAAATTGCCTCCCTCCCGAAGGTGCCAACAACAGTTGCTTCAGCTCCTGCCTGGTACCACATACATTAACGCGGCCACAGGGGGCCGGAACACCGCAGCCCCCACAATCTGGTCATTAACTGACTCACGGAGCTTTTCACCTATTCGAAACCAACGGGGTAGCAGCGTGACATTTCAGATTTCCTTTCAGCAATCAATTGCTTGGCCTTTCACAGAACACAGTGTGCAGCTGTTTGCTGGCTTAGATGCTCCTCCAAAGGTGCCCGCGAGCCCCCCGTGTGCAGTAATGGGCCCAGCTTCCCTGGGGCTCAGGGTGGGGTGTGTGCCCAAAAATGTTAGGGGACCCTGCCCCCCAACTGCTTTGCCACATTCTCTCTCTGCAGAAGTGCTACCAATTACCCTAATTACCCTTCAGTTCGGGGGTTTCATTTATAACATAGTGGTGAGGAAGTATTGGAGAAAGAGTTTCCTTGGCAACCAAGTTTTTAAACACAAGAATTCTCTGAGTTTTAAAGCCACTTCTCATCTAATTTCCCCCTGAAAATTAGCTTGGAACTTTTCAGATGCTGAAATTTTTAGCATAACAGCAGGCTAGCACTTATGTCTGAAACCATAAAAGACCTAGATTTCTCCCCTGCCAGAGGCAAGAGCCCGGGAAGTTGTTCAATTTCCGGTGCCACTTTGTTCGTGGTGGGCAAGCAGGAGCTGCCACGGCCGTTATGGAGGAACCGCGGAGAGCGTCGTTCTCGGACCTGCGGTGGGTCACACTCGCCACGCCAACCTGGTTCCTGGACTCCGGCTGTTCAGGATCCCGGTCGGCTGAGTGCTGCTGTGTGGACTGGATGGAAAGGCCCCCAGGAGAGCCGAGGGGTCTGGGCCCAGCTCCCCAGGTTCAGAAGGATGGCACCGACCAGCACCCCAAAGCAAAAAGCTACCATTTCAGGGTCCGCTCTCGGTCGAGGCTTCCCTCACTAAAAACTTGCCCGTCCTCGGCAAGCTCCCTATCTCCTCCCCGTGCCAACAAAATGAATCCCCGCTCAGGTACATGGCTTGGCCTCTCATCATCTGCTCCAGACTAGGGCGGCCACTCCAACTCTCTCCTCGTCCTGCAGTCCACGCACTCTGCTCGGGCCAAGCCACGCTTTTGCCCCTCGGCCTCCAACCATGTAGACGGCTCCTGCGCACTGACCCTCACACTTTACACCCCCAGCCCGCCTTGATCCTTGCTCGCGCCCCTTAATCTACCCGCAATTCCTCTACTCTGCCCTTTCGGCCCTGGCTTTCCAAATTTGACATCATTCTATGAGGGCTGCTCCCCTGCTACTTCCTCTGCAACTTCGCAGGCATCTGTCTACACCTCGGAGAACACCCAGTTTTCCTGCTCTGTCCAGCTTAAGGGCTTCTTTGTCCTGAAGGCACATAGTACAGTCGAGAAATCAGGCAGCTGATTCAGGTTCTGGCTCTCACAGCCTGGGAGCTGCACCGCCCTGTGAGAAGATGGAAGGGTGGAGGGAGAGAGGGGAAGCGTTGAGATTAAATGGACTCCACAGTGGTCAGATGAGCCCCTACGTGGAGGCTGGATGGTGCACTGGGTAGATGTGCGGATGGATGGAGGCCGTGTGGAGGCGTAGAGAGTTGGAAGATAAAGAGATGGATGATTGAGTGGACGGGGAAGGGGTTGGACTGATGGATGGAAAGAAGTGGGAGAGAGAGGGGAGGGAGAGGAGGGGAAGATAAATGGCATATGCAACTCACGGCCCAGGCAGAATTACAAAGTCTGGGAGGTAGACCAGAAGGCCGACCACCCGCAAATTCCGGAAGGGGCAGAAAGGGAGCTTCTGGTTTCTTGTCCGCAAGAACTATTGCTCCTGAGAGCATGGGGCTTGGAGTTTTTCAGTGACCCTGGGAAAAGGACAGAGGCTCCTATGGGACCAATTCATTAGGAAGGACAGTCCTGATCAGCTCACCTAAGCACTTGGGCAGACTCTAAGGGCCAGGCGGGCAGAGAGCATTTAATAACTATTCATTGGAAAGTGATGGGTTGATCTTGGAGGCCTGCCATTGCGGGGAGGCATGGCCAGCTGGGAAGCGTTGGGCATTTTGTTTCTGAGGAGAACGCTCTCTCGTATTCTGCCGCAGGGAATCTGACGCTGCTGCGAGCAGCCCAGCCCCCAGTCTTCGGCCTTGCTGGCACGTCTGCACAGTGCCAGAACCCACCCAGCGGAGGGGCCCGTGGCCCATGCCTCCCTGTGAGAACCAGTCCCCAGGGTACCAGGGAAGTTGCCCTTCCTCTGAGCCCTCTGGGTTCAAGATGTGAAGGACATCAGACCGGAGCTAGCCAAACCCCAAGCAACTTGACTTGTAAGTGTTCTGGGAGTCGATTCGCCCATGAACCCAGGAAGACCCTGTAGATAAATAACCAAGTGCCTAGAGCTGTGGGGGGACGGAGGACCAGCACAAAGCTAGAGGGACATCTGAACACTGTCCCCTTCCAGGAAGGACAAATCTCACTTGATGTTGGTCACAGACACACTCAGGGGCCACAGGAAGGTGCAAACATCAGCTTGTCTGCTGAGTCTTCTTTCCGGCCTGCAAGGTCTATTCTGACTTGGACAGTTACACAGGAGGAGCACTGCACGAGCCCAAGGGATGGACCCAGGGACCAGGGGGAGGGCAGCGGGCCTCGGCTAGCTTCGTGGCCAGACTCGGTCCTTGCAGTCCTGGGCAGTGCCTCTGAAAGACTTGTCATGCATCTCAGGGAACCTTGTGTTGTTAATAAAACTACGTCTGCACTTCTTCCCTCAGACTCCCTCCCCACGAGGGATGCAGGCGGTGGGGAAATAAGGAAAGGGGTGCAGGGGGAAGACAAATTCACTCTGCCTTATCTCTAAAGTGTTTAGCTAAGTGCCAGGCACATAATAAGTGCTCGATAAATAACCATTATTGGGGCGGAAGAAATGGAGGAGATCAGACAGATCAGAATTTAATTCTGCCACGCAGATCTATTGTGCTTCTGCCCAGGGAAAAAGAGGGAACATGTATCTCAACTTTCCATCTCCCTCTGTCTCTGAGGCTGACTTTGTGGCCGTGTCCTCTCATCCCCTTTTGCCTGCAGCCTGTTGAAAAAAAGAAAAAGAAAAAGCCAATCTGGCATGCTTGGCCGAGCCTCTACCGCCCCAGCCCACAGCCCACAGCCCCTCCGACTTTATGTTTAATTTCCCTGGGTCGGGAGGAAGCATTCTGATGATCCAAGTTAATTCAAAATGTAAATTTCATCTCCTATCGGCTAATGGCTCTGAGCTCCGCTTGATGGAACGGGGGAGCAGCTGCCACATGCGTCACCAAGGCCTCTGGCTCCCTGATCTCTGCTCTTAATGGTGATGAAACCCTCACCGAGGCTTCAGACAGCCGTGGCCTCTGTGCCCACTGAGGCCAGACCGGAGATTACCTCTGCAGACAGGCCGTGCTGCTAACCAAGGGAACTGTGGGCTGGGATGTCTACGCCAACCCCAGGGGAGGCTCCAACCGGGCCAGACCGGTCAGTCCCCTGGGGCTGTCTTGGGCGGCCGATGCCCCTGTGCCCCTTTCCCCAGATTCGGGAGCCTCAGCCCTTGACAGAGAACGTCACCGTGGGCCAGCGGTCTCCACTGGGGTCAGGGACTCGAGAAGTAGCCTTGAACCCTGCAAGGGTTAGTGCTAGAGTAGCAGCCAAGACCTTCAGATGCTGACTTCCCAGGACCTTCAGATGCTGACTTCCCAGGACCTTCAGATGCTGACTTCCCTCAGGCTGCTGTGGGCCTGGGGCTGCCCCTGGGCCACGGAGAAGGTCCCTTTCATCTTCCCAGGAGATGTGAGGGTTTCTCTTGAAGCCAGCTGAGTACCCCACTGTCTGAGTTGGCCCGTGTCCTTGAAGGCCAAACCAGCTTCTTCAGGTTGGGGGGTCTCTCTCTCTCTCTCTCCCTCCCCTCTATGGGCTGCAGGGAAAGGCTTTGGGCCTAGATGGAGGGCCCAGCGGAGCTGGGGATGTGCCCGCAACTCTGAGCTTCCCGTTCTGCACTGCCCTTCCCTGGGGCGTGGTGTTGGCAGGATTGAGCTGTAGGTGAGGGGCGGGGGTGTTCTCAAGTGTGACAAACGGAGTGGGGGGCGTTCTGGGGTGGGATCACAGACATGCAGAAGAGCAGCAGGTGACCTGTTTGGGAGCAGGACGTGGTCTTCTTGTTCCTGAACAAAGCCTGCCTTCTCCATCTTGGCCTTCTGCCTGCACCTGCACCTGGTCTCGCTAAACCCCAGTCCTAAGGGTCCACTGAAGAGCCACATAGCACCGACTTCACGAGAGGTTGGAGGTGAAAAGACTTTCAGGGAACAAGGTGGGACACTCCGGCAAAGCTGGGGAAACTGAGGCTCAGAGAGGAAGTGCATGTCCCTGGACTGTGCCCGCGTTCTAGCAGTTGGAGGGGTATGACGGCTGCAGGGGGAGGAGGAAGGAAAGTGCACCCTCCCGTGTGGCTGGAGCCCGTGGCCTTCGGAGCGTCTAGACCCTCCCTTGTGCAGAGACGTGAGCTGAATCCTCCCTTCCATCGCCAAGCCAGTTGGCGAGAGCTTCCTCACCCACTGTCAGAGCTGGGAGGCTCTCTGGTCTCCTGTCTGGGGTTCTTCTCCTTGCCGAGGGTGAGGTTGGGATTATAAAACTGGGTTTAATGCCAGTGCAAGGCAGCCTGGAATCCCAGGCGGCTGGCGGCCCAGTGCTGCCACTGCTGGGCTCATGACTTTTGCTGACTTTTCTCTGTCCTCTCCGGCCCTGTTTCTCCTAGAAATCGGTGAAATGATTTTCACGGTGTTCATAATAACCGGAAGAGGTTCACAGGACTGGCATTAGATGACATTGAGCCCGGCAATAAGAAAGTCTGTCCTTTTCCCATTGTCTGTGAATCCTTCTGGTCATCCCTGGGCATGAATCTCTGTGGGCTGCACCTGCCCCGCCCCCTCCCTCTTCCCGTTCCCATTGCCTTTCTGTCAAGGTAAGAGCGGGCCTCCGATTAGAGCCTTTGGCAGACAACAGGTTTCGAATGCCACTTAAGACACACTTTGGGGGAAAAAAAAAAAAAAGACACGCTTTTGTTTTTGTTGAATTTATTCTCTTTTCAAGCCACGTTATGAGCTATATAATCCATGTACCATAAAATTCATCTGCTTAAAATGCCATTCAATGGTTTTTAATATATTCGCAGGACGGTGCAAGCTTCACCCCAATCTGATTTGAGAATGTTTTCCAGCACCCCAAAATGAACCCCTGTCCCCGTTAGCTAGCACTCCTCCCTCCTCAATTCTTCTCCCCACCCGACCCCTGGAAACTACAAATCTGATTTCTGTCCCTGTGGATTTGACCATTCTGGACATTTACTATGAAGGGAATTACACAATGGACCTATCTTTCGTGGCGTGTTTCTTTCCCTTGGTGTTATGTTGATGTGGTCACTTTAGGAAGGAATGCCTGTTTTTTAATTAATGGCTGGGATGCAATGTTTTCTTCTAAAACAAACTTCTTTCGATCTACTCATTTTTTTCCGATTAAGGGAATGGATCGTTTGCTCAAGACATCAGTTATCCGTGGGAGGTGGGCTATTCACTAGAACTCTCAGATCCTGTCCAAGGGCCTGGGGGGTACTTTGGCTATTGGTTCTCTGATTTGGGGAACTTTTTCTCCCCCTCCCCTCTCCCAGAACCCCCAAGCCCCTTCCTCCATTCTCCCTGACTGTTCTCAAAACTCCCACTGCACCCCCACTGCACGAAGGAAGTTGGGGCGGGGGGGGATGTTGCAGAGCAAAGTCTTTGCAAACAAATGTTTAGTCCTGTCTATTCAACAAACTCAGAGGGACAGCTGTGGTCTCAGCTTCTCTCCAGTCGTTTTGTCCAGAAGCAGCATCTACAACGAGTTTAATTATGCAATTAAAGTCATTTTCCTGGGCTGAACAAATATTTACAGCATATTTTGCTGCAAATTGCTTCGCCTGGAGAAAGGTTCTGCCGAGCGGGCTGGCGCACATTCACACATTTACAGAGCCCATTACCCAGGGGGCCACACGGCGCCGAGCAGGTGGTAGACAGGCAAGCCCCCGGAGCAAGCGTCAGTGCTGAAATGGTGACAGGTGTCAGCAAAGCGACCATGTTCTCGGCCCCGCCACGGTGCTACAGTGGACCAATGACGTCCATTGTTCCTCTGCGGCAGCCCTAAATCCCAGCTCTGCGACATCAGAGAAACCTCTGGGCTCTGTCCTACTGCTGGGGGTGCGGGGGTGCAGAGAGCAGAGAGAACATTATGCGTGGAACAGCTCTGTAAAAATCAGAAACACATCCATCTCGCCGTGGTCCCAGGAGGTGGTCCTTGACAAGAACCCGTGTGCAGAACCTCTCCCAAGGGCACCCCCTGCCCCGTTCAGTTTCCTGTCCAAACGAGGGCAGGAAAACTCAAGGTGAGACTTCAAAAAAGCAAAAAAAAAAAAAAAGTCACTTTGTTTTACTCCCTCTGGACTTTTCTCCATCTCAAACTGCCATTTTCCCCCAAGAAGGAAACTTCATCGTAGTTCACTGGGGTGATGACAGCTGACTCAAGGTGTTCTCAGCTTGTGGGGACCCTCCCCTTGCCCAGCTCCCCGGCCTGAGGCAAAGGTCTGGGTGGGGGCTCGTGCAGTGTGTGAAGGGTCGGCGCTGGGAGAGGACAGATACCACGGGTGAGGACCGTGACTGGCAGAGATAATCCAGACCCAGGTTTGGGAACCCCTCAGCTATTTGAGAAATTCTGGCGGGGTCCCATCATCCCAGGATAGATGAGCAGGGGGCAGTTAGGGAGACTTTGGGGTGATTTCAGCTTCTCCCCTCCAGCACGACCAAGTTGAATGTCAGCCCTGAAGGGAATGGAAGCTGGTCCTGTGCCCACTTTGGCCTGGGTGGCTGCTGCTTGGGTCCATGTGTACCCCCACCCCCAGCCTGCCCCTAGAGACCCTGTGTTCCTCCTGGGGACAGCCCTCCAGAGTCACCCAGGAGCCCAGGGCTGGTCAGCAGTGGGCCACGAGGGGCTGTGAGGGACCACGAGCCCCGTTCCTGGTGTTGCGTGAGCTCAGCCCACAGTAAAGACCAAGAGCAGAGTGCCAGGCCCCTTGCTCACATGACCCCACAGTTATGGTACCCATTTTACAGTTGGGAAAATGAGGCTTGGGGTTTCATGCAATCAATGGGGAGTATGCAGCTAGGAAGGGGAGGGGTGGTAAGTCACACCCAGACCCTCTGGACCCCAGAGTCCATGCTGAGCTGGGCTGTTTTGTTTTATCCTCATCAGACCCCAACAGGGATGTTAGTGCCCTATGACACAGATAAATGTCACTTCAGGTGACACTGCTGGCCAGAGGTTGAGCTGGGATGTGTCCAAGGTCACCGGTGTTTACTGCCCCCCAGGAAAGGCAGGAGGGCGGGGGCAGGTGGGGGGAGGCAGGCCCTTTCCCATAGGTGACGGAACCTGATGCCTATTTACTGATTGTTAACCGTGACAGCAAAGGTCACGATCGGGTGCTCTCTGCAGGGGAGCAGGTCAAGGGAGCCTCCAGGGCCCATGCCTGGTGGTCTTAAAGCTCTGGAAGGCACTCAGAGGGGCACGTGGGCGGCTGGGGACTCTGGATGAGGGTGGGCTGAGGAGAGAGGGCAGGAAGAGTATGAACCCGTAAGCCCCAAAGGTGCCCCGGGCTGGCCCAGCCCCGCTCATCTGCCCCTCTGCCCCGAGTGAGCTTCAGGGCGAGTTTTTCCGTATTTGCTGTGTACCTGCTGTGTTCTGGGCTTTAACCCGGCCTCCAGCTCCGGGCACCCATGGGGTCTGGGGGGCGGCACCCACACTGGGTTCCAGCAGAAGGTATCAGCCCCAGTTGGTCTGGGCTCGTGTGTGCTGGGGGCGGGCAGACTGGGCACCCACAGCCCCCAAACCAACTTGGCCTTGTCTACCTTTCTGCCTCGCAGGGTCTGGGGCACAACACGGAGACGTGGGCAAACAAGGTCATCACGTCCAGATTATTGCCGTCCGAGGTCCCAGCACAGAAACTGGGAGCTGCAGGTGGATAGAACACAGCTGGCACCGTTTGGGGAAAGTGAGTCAGGAGCCAAAGGCAGGGATGGAAACCGTGTAGCCCCCTGGACACTTCTGTTCTGTGTAAGGCACTTCCTCTGGGCTGCTTCCCAGACTCCCAGGGCCTGGTGGCAACAGGGTCATGGGCCACGGCGCTGGGCAGGTGGGTGACACTGCACAGGGGAGGGACAGCTTCCCAAATGGCCAGCTTTGCCATGGGGATGAGAAGCCTGCTGAAGGCCTAGAACAGGACTCGGGGGCCTCGGACAGACATCTTAACCATGGAGCCCAAACTCTACCGGGAAACCTCTAACGGGGGTCCAGGAAACTGCCTCGGAGGCCAGCAGGGACAGAGAAACAGAAGCCCGGTGCCCGGGGTGCCAGCCCCCCCCCAGCCTGGGGTGGACACTCCCCTGCTTTGCCCATCCCCCCGCCCCAGACGTTCAGTTTCTGAGTCAGAGCACACGCCAAGTAAGTGTTCTGTGCGGAAAGAAAAAAACAGGTTTGAAAGCCCTCGATTTAAATTAATACAGCAGATAACATTTAATTCCATTAAATGGGTTTTCCCCATCAGTGGTTTTGGCATCAGAACATGAGGCTTTCTTGGGAGAGCTGGGTCAGCGCTCAGCCCTTTAAAGGGAAAGGAAGCTCTGATTGCCATTCCCCAGCTCCAGCGGATGCTCCGGGCCTCAGTTTCCCCATCTCTAAGACTGACGCGACCTCGGCTTCACCTTCCACGCAGAGCAAGGCCCCAAGGAGCCCAGGGGAATGAGCGAGTTTGCAGGCGGTGGAGGCGAGGAGAGCCGAGATGCCGGGGCGTGGCGATGAAGGGGAGAACACGGAGCTCGCTGCGGGCGTGGGGGTCACACGGCTCTCACCGCCCGTGCGCAGACGGGGAGACAGCAAGTGGAGGACGCTGTGTTTATCTGCAGAATGTGGCACACCAGCTTCGGGTTCGTTTGCGTTGATCACCCAATAAACACTGTGAGCCCAGGGACCAGGTGAGGGCTTGAGGCCAAACCACGCCACCTGCTCTTCTCAGGGTAGCCCACAGTTGGCACGCTGCTCGGTATACAGAAGGCACTCAATGAATGCTTGTAGCCTGGAACTCACTTGTCTTTCTCTCTTCTCCTCCCTTGTGGATGACAGTTGAGAAAAGCATTGGTCAAACAGAGTTTATGGACAAAAGCCCATGAGATTGGCCTCCATTTCCTCCATGTGGGGTGCAGAGCCCCCAGGCCCACACTTTTGTCAAAAAGCACATTTTAAATTCTCCCACTCAGTGATGTAAGACCTACCACTTAATGACACTAACTAGCGGTTTCTAGACTCTAACCGGTGGTCAATTCAGAAAACCCAACTGTGGTGCCACGGTACCCCCTGGTGACATTCTCTCTGCCCCCACTTCCCATCCGGCTCCTCTCTGTTCCTCCATCCCCACCCCCACTCCCTTCTTAGGGATGATCCTGGTGTCTCCTCCTCCTCTGGACAGGGTTCCAATCACACAATGTTTCATCAGCATTCCTTGTTTCTTGGTGGCTCAGGTAAGAAAAACCAAGCAAACAAATCCATCTTTTCTACAAAATTTATTTTTTTTTAATTTTTCCAAGAAGAGTTAGGGGGAAAAATTGGAATCACATCAAGGTAAGTAACAAGGGTATATAAAAATAATTTAAACATACATATCAGTAATAAAGCAACCTTTCTTTCTAGCAACAACTAGTAGAGAATCTTGCCCAAGATTTTTCCAAAGGTATTATATACATCTCAGATAACAAGAAATACAGACACACACGGACACAGACACACACACGCACACACCCGTATATACAACTCAAGTACGTTCCCGGTGCATTCCAGCTAACTGAGGGCTGCAGTGATAAAAACAGCAAAGCCTAACTGCCTAGCGTCCTCAGGGTTGAAGAAACGTGCATTGGAGAGTGGATTTAGAGATCTGCTAAGATTTCCCTCCCTGATCTCACAGTTACTAGCCCGTACTCTACAGTCTTACTGGAAAACGAATCTGCTCATTACAGTAGAGCAGGTGGTGTGGGTTTGGGACACCCCGCTTGTTCTTGCTCCTGGTACCCCCTCATGGGCTGGAAAGGGGGTGATTTCACAGGTGAAGCCCTCGGGTCTGATTACATCTGGCTGACCCTCTGCTTCAGGGCAAGGACCTCTCTCTCGATCTCAGCGGGGAGGTCGGCGTTAACCTGCTCCTCGAGGTACCGCTGGATGTCTTCCGCCTCCTTCTCCCAGAACTCCTTGGAGATGTGGAAGAGCTCCTCCATGTCGATGTCCCCCAGGCCCGTCAGGTTCAGGGCCCCCTCCTCAGGGATGAGCCCGATGGGCGTGAGCTTGGCGCCAGCTTCCCCGCTGATGCGGTTGAACATCCACTCCAGCACCCTGGAGTTCTCTCCAAAGCCCGGCCAGAGGAATCTGCCGTCCTTGTCTTTCCGGAACCAGTTGACATGGAAGATCTTGGGCAGCTTGGCTCCCGGGCGCTGGGCCATGCTGAGCCAGTGGGCCAGGTACCTGCCGAAGTTGTAGCCGAAGAAGGGCCGCATGGCAAAGGGGTCGTGCATGATGACCTTCCCTGTTAACAGAAAGGGGGGTGATGCTGGTCAACGTTCTCACAGGACAATGTCCGTGCCATTTACCGGTGACATAATATTGTTGACAATATTGTTGACATAAGCTCGTGCGGTTCTGTCTCGCACTAAGCTACAGACAGGCAGAGACAGAGACAGAGCACACCGGTCACTCTCTGTGGTTGTGATTTCCTCTCTGCTTTACCTTGGTGTTCCGCAGCCGCTGTGGCCTCTGATCGCATGGCCGCCCCCACGAAAACTCCGTGTTGCCAGCTGACAGCTTCATACACCAGGGGGACACCTGCAGTGGAAGAAAAGAAATGTCCCTTAAAGGCTCTGACACAGACCCTTTGGCTGGCAGTGGCATCTTTCCAAATGGAAAGACACGGCCGAATGATGTCTAACTGAGCTAACTTTGGCTCCCTCAAAGCGAAAGGGCGCAAAACCATCGTCAGCTTCACGCCACTGAGGCCACGCAACAGAAAGTTAAACTGGATGGAACTCCCTTAGGTCAAGGATCCAAAAAGGCTTGTGGTGCCTTGCCAATTATCCTGGCTTTTTGGAAGCTGGAGATCTCTGGCACCCTCTGACAAGGTCATGAGAAAGGAGAGGTTCCACGGATGCCCCTGGGAGCCAACACACCCACATTCCCAGGCTGAACGAAGGAGAGCCTCACCGGCAGGTCGGCGGCCCCCAAAGATGATGCCCTCGATGGGCACCCCTTCTGGAGACTCCCAGGCAGGGTCGATGATGGGGCACTGGCTGGCCGGGGTGCAGAAGCGCGAGTTGGGATGGGCACAGGGTTCTCCTACAACAGCAAGAGAGGAGAGACCCCTTAGCGTCTGGTCCAAACAAGTGGTGTTTGTAGGCTAGAGCCCCGGGGCCTCGAGGCAGGGCTCACCATCCTGGGGGGTCCACTCCTTGTTTTTCCACGAAGTGATCTTGATGCCTGGGGCCAGCGGCTGGTCGATACCTTCCCAGTAAATGTCCCCATCGCTGGTCTCAGCCACATTGGTGAAGATGGTGTTCTTCTGGATGGTCTTGATGGCATTGGGGTTCGTCTTCACAGAGGTTCCAGGAGCCACACCAAAAAAGCCATTTTCCGGGTTGATAGCCCTTAAGTTACCTGCAAAGTTTTAAACCAGAGAAGTAGGAAGCGCATGACCACGAAAGCCTAGCATATATTCTCAACTCTGGCCAGGCTCATTTTTGCACCAAATTCTCAAGTGTTTTCTTCTTTCCCTTGCCTCATTCCTGGAAGAGATTTCTCTTTTCTCTTCCAAGCATTATTTTCCGCGTTGACACTTTGACGACCCTTTCTTCCTCATCCCTTTTCCACCAGGACTATTTTAACAAATGTATTGTGTCAACAAGCAACAACATATGGTTCAATTTCAATCCAGATTCTATATTAAATTAAAGAATGCTTACAGAATACATATTCCTAAGGCTTTGCAAGATGTAGAAATAACTTAAAAGATCCAAACATGATTTGGGAGGATCTGGCATGCTTTAAAAGGCGACAGTTCACTTAGCTCCAATGATTACTGCCCGCCGTTGGGCCTGAAAGAGTCACCTTGTTGGTCAAATTTCATCCAGGCGATGTCATCACCCACACACTCTATTTTCCACCCGGGGAGGCTGGGGTTCATCATGGCCAGGTTGGTCTTCCCGCAGGCACTGGGAAAGGCAGCTGCAAAGTACTTCTTCTGGCCCTTGGGGTTGGTGATGCCCAGGATCTGTTGGCGACAAAATTCCTCCTTAATCTGTCCTTCGTGTCCCCCCTGGTGGTCAGTGGCTCAGTCTAGGAGAGTGCTCAGAAGGCCCCCAAAGAAGAGATTCCCAAGATCTATGTCTTCAGGTATCAAAATGAAAACTTTAAATAACAAAGCCTCAAGGAGTGCTACTGGCCCACCGCAGTGGAAGTCTTCGAGAGAGGCATGAACCACCATCACTGGAATTTCTAAGTCTGTCCTCCTTGGGGCGGGTCAGGCGCCCGTGGGAGATGCACTTCCGCAGACACTTGGACCTCTGTGCGCCCCCCAACCCCATGCCCAAGACCCCACCGTGCACCTGCAGAACTTGCTACGTCTTACCAGCATGTGCTCCGCCAGCCAACCCTCTTCCTTCGCCAGCCGGCTGGCCATCCTGAGGGCAAAGCACTTCTTCCCAAGGAGCGAGTTCCCGCCGTACCCGCTCCCGAAGGAGATGATTTCCCTGCGGTCAGGCAGGTGCGCGATGAGCGTCAGCTCTGGGTTACACGGCCAGTTGTTCACCAATGGCTCTGCACAGGAGGACACATCCCAGGTGAGCACGTCACGTCCCCACCCAGGGATCCCCCAGGGCAAAGGCCCAGGGTTGAAGGCTCAGCTTATTTGTTGTTTGCACTTCTGATTCTGAAATAATACGCTTACTTTTTAAAGGCAAAGGGCATCCCACCGAATGGAGGCACTTGACGAACTCGCCGTCCCCCAGTGCTTCCAGGACGGCTGTGCCCATCCGTGTCATGATACGCATACTGGTCACCACGTAGGGCGAATCGGTCAGCTCGACGCCAATCTTCGACAGCGGCGAGCCCAGGGGCCCCATGCTGAATGGGATGACGTACATGGTGCGACCTGTGGGGGCCAGTCCATGGCAACCAGTGAGAAATGATGCCACAGCCACCCAGCAGGGGAGCCTAGTCTCAGGGTCCCCACTGTCACATCACACTCTTGCTACCAGCAACCCGCGCCCCGCTCTCCACCCCACCAACTTTGAAAACTCCACTGGAAATCAAACGGAATGCCAAAATGAAAGCATTTTCATAAACATGCAACCAGGTTCTGCCAAGCTCTCCTGAATCCCAGAAAGAAGCAGACATTTCAATACGCTGCAAGTTTCATACATGAATTTAAAGCTATCTGAGGCCATAGGAGTGTTCAGGGCTGTCCTAATTATCATGAGGAAGACATAATAAGAGGTTTTCCTTTGCTTTTACTGGATTTTTCCCAGTCAAACAAACATCTCACTCACCTTTCATGCACCCTGGAAATCGGGCTTTGAACGCTTTCTCAAAGTCCTCCTCCGACATCCAGCGACCTAGTTGGCTGAGACCAGTTTTGGGGATGGGCACGGTATCTCTTTGCTCTTGGGTAATGATGACTGTCTTGCTTTCAATTCTGGCCACATCCCTGGGGTCGGTGAGAGCCAACCAGCTGCAGATAGAAAACACACACAGGTTAGGAATGGAGAGGAAGTGCCGCCATCTTGCATTAGATCTGTGCCCGGGATTCTCAGCCAAACGACCTGTTGGAACGGGCCAGTCCCCTTCGTTACTGTGCTCTTCCCACACCTTGCAGAGGCCAGGCACACTGACAATGTCCCATAACAGTGGACAACCGCACCAGCTGGGGCGCCGTCAAGGGGTCAATGTACTGGACTAGGTGCTTGTCTTCTAGGACAGAGCATGTCTGATTGTCACTTCTATCAGGGATTCCGTTTGCAAGGGCTGTGTGTCTGTACCATCTCACTGCAGACTTGAGCCGTCTTCCCATCCGAGGCTGCATGGTTCCGCCCCTTCATTAAGTTTTTCAAGAGTTGACAACCCACCCCACCCACCCCCTGCTGGGTGTGGGCCCACCTCTGGCAGGTGCAGGGTGTGGAGCAGCGGCTGGGGGCTGGGGGCTGGGGGCTGGGGCCCGGCTTACCAGTTGCTGAGTTTCCGCAGCTTCCGGATCATGCCCTCTCCTTCCATCTGGTCCAGCAGCTGCTGGTTCTCCCCCTCGGAGCCATCGCAGATGTGGATGTGGTCCGGCTGACACAGCCTGACGCTGCTCTCCACGAAAGCTCTTACCGCCTGGGGCAGGCTGTCAAGGGTGCCCTGGATGACTTTGGCTGAGAAGTTGAGGCCGTTTTGGAGCTGAGGA
The DNA here is from genome assembly GCF_020171115.1 of Neogale vison. NCBI lineage: Eukaryota > Metazoa > Chordata > Mammalia > Carnivora > Mustelidae > Neogale > Neogale vison. Next base: position 5,145,986 of record NC_058098.1, read on the forward strand.
GGCATCTCTGCGGGGTCGTGCTAAGGGCCACAGGCGCCGAGGTTCCCTGAAAGAGAAAACACAGGCTTCATGACCAAAAGAACACATGCCCTCAAGGAAACTCAACATACTTCTCTGGGCGGCGCCTCACCAGACAGCCAGAGCTCTGAGGACAAAAAGAAATGAGTCTACGTTATCTCCAGAAACGGCAGTTAAAAATCTCCACCTACCTTTTTTCTTCCCGGATGATCCCAATCAGAGATCCGAGAGGGCCTTTCGAGGTTCTTTCCGCTGGTGAACCCGCGTTCCCAAGGGGAAGCCCGCGTGTGCTGGTTGGGGGTAGAAGCTCCTGGCCTTAAATCCCCTCGAGGAGAAAGGCCCCACCCCTCGGCTACACCCAGGGAGGCTCGTCTCTGACGTCAGGGGCCGGACTTTGGATCCAGGCCACAGTCGGTGGAGCTTCTGGACCATCTCACCACAATAAGCCCCAGGGAGATAATTATTGAACAGATAGTTGTTAATGAGTGCTGCGAGGCCTTTGTCCCCAGACCAGCCACAGCAAGTTCTTACACAACTTGCAGTTGACTAAACTTTGACCCAGTTCACGGCTGATGTAAAACACTCCGTCCTCCCACTGAGTGGTGGGCCGGATCCCACAAGGCCGGCGGGTGCCCCTCCTGGACCCCAGGGGCTGTTGGCAGCACATTTTGTATCCCGCTGGCTGCTGGGTGGCAGAACACCACTGTGGCGAGGTGTCACCATGCAAAGCGTATGGAAAGGAAGTCCCCAAGTGTAGGTGACTACATGGCTCATTGGCAAAAGTCAGACTTCACTGGGGGCTAATAACCTTACTGAGTGTCCCCCATGGGCCCCCACCCCAAAAGTAAACTCTGTGAGGACAGGAATCTCTGCCTATTTTGTTAATTCTTGTACGTACAGTTCCCAGCATAAAATAGGCATAGAATGAGTCAATGCCAAGCATCGTTCTGAGCCGGAGCCTATGAACACACAAGGAAACTGAGGCACAGAAAGGCCAAGTGGCTACTTCCAGCTCCTGGTTGTAGGGCAACAGAAGGAAGACTGGAACATAAGCCCGAGGGGCTCTGGATCACCCCACCATACTGTCCCTTGTGAGGTACCATTTCCTTTTCTGGAATTTTCTACATATCATACTCTAAGCAGTTTCTTGGCTGGATGCAGATGCAGGTACCCACTGAGATGGCCGCACACTTCTCACTGCCTCTGCAAGTCTGACTGTCTGGGGAGTGAAGGGGGCTTGGTGGTTCTGAGGAATTACACTTGAGCAATGAGACCTTTATGCCGGCTGTGAAGAATTCGCATGGCAAGCCGTAAGAACTCCAGTCCAATTTAATGAACTCTCGAGCTGCTTGCTGGCATATCGAGAACACTGGGTAAGAAGTCAGGAGCACAGGGCCAAGCCCCCAGTCTCTGCCGGCAACCCAGCCGTGCAGTCAGTGGGCACCCTGTCCCTCCGAGTGGGTGAGGAGGGACTTGCCTGCCTCCACCATGGGACTACAGAGATAATTCTGTGACTGTTTAAGGAGCTGTAGAAATCCAAGCCTCTGGGAATGGCAGTCTCAGACGAGGAGTATCTAAGGGACTACCCAGTAAGCCTTGGCTCCCACTGCAACAGTGGCTGTACACATGTCCCCATTTCCCACCACAATTATCACCCCATTGCCATGTCTCACGTACTCAGATTCTCATGCAACCAAACGAATCTCTCAGTGTAAACAGCATATGAGAGGTTTTCATTTAGTTTAAAATTATTTCCCATTTAGGTCACTGGAATTCATTCTTAGTGGTGCTGTCAGCCATATAAATTTGTGTCATGTCTAAATTCAACCACGACGTAATGTCCAGTTGCCGAGGGATACGTTCTCAGCGTCTGACACCAGTGAAATTAGCCTTCAAATGCACGGCCATAAACATGCAACACACGCATTTATGCCGGCGCCGTCCATTTCACCAAATGGGTAGAGATTCCCATTTTGCTGATAAAACTGTGATAGGTTTCGTTCCCTCCAAGAACACATAGATTGAAAACAAAAATGAGGAACCCGAGCTTATTTGCCGTTCTAAATGCTACCCATAAATTCTAGGTGTTTATGTCCGGCGTCTTCCTGCAGAGAACCAGCCAGCTCATTTACAATGCACGAGAAGTGGACCACCACCGTCCCTCGGCCAACTGCTTAATTACCACCCTGACCTCAGGGAAGGCTGGCAGGATTCCCTTGCAACTGTCCCTCATCAAAATAATGTGAGAAGGCAAACACTGGGTTGCAGATTCACCTGAACGTACTGAATTTGTTAGAAGAGAGTGATGCAGACAGAGCGGAGGGCGTTGAGGACACAGGGCAGAAGCCTGGACAAAGTCCACTCGGCCCTCTGTGGACGGGAATGCAGGGAAGGGTCCCGGCCCCAGAGGGAACATGCAAATTGTGATGGTCTCCGGGTGTGAGCTGCATCTGTCATTTCTGGAGCAAATGCCATGGGGACCCCCTAATTTTTTCAACAGGGGCAGAAAGTGCAAGACTGCTCCTCTTTTGAGCCCCGTGCAGAAAGTGGAACCCAGACACAACTGCTCTTGTTGGAAGAAGGAGAAGGAAGCAGTGGACACTGGGAAAAAAGAAAAGAGTTTCAAACCCCAGAGTTAACGTCTTCACTTCTGCGTGTGAGGTTCCGCACACCCTTGTCGCTGCTGAGGCTGCAGGCTGGCTGCCCTCAGGGTCGCGGAGTGGGGCGGCCGAGAAGGCAGCATGGAAACCCGACGAGAGTCTAGAGGGGCCAAGACTCAAATGGTGTGAGCGGGTGAAGGTGGGGGTGGGGAACGGCTGCCTTCCAGGTAAACCATGGAAAGGAAGCCATGAACTCAAGTGGGATCTCACAAAGGAATCTGAGGACAGTTTGACTGAGACACAGATTGGTGGTTTTTTCATTAACTGAGAGCCAAAAATAAAAGGCAACAACAACAACAAAACACAGAAATACTCAAGACCATCCACGCCGTGTGTGGACGGCCTGCAGAGCTAAGAGATGGCTTCCACAGAGCGCACCGAGAGATCTGGGGGGACCCCACTGAGCCACCCCAGAGCACAGCGTGGGAGGCCCCGGGAGACATGGTCAGAGTCTTCTCACGCACAGCATTCCTGACATCATCTGGGGTGTGCATCAGCCTTCCATATTGGATCTTAGTTTGAACAAGGAATTCCACAGCCAAAACACACTGGGACTCCACCAATCACAACCCGTTCCTTCCGTGGGGGAGTGAGACAGCTGAGACCCAGATGATGCAAACAGAGCATTTTCCCAAGCTGAGGCTCTGAACTGTAAGACCATGGCCTCCGGCCTCCACGCCACCCCCGATCGGGGTGACCACAAAAATGCCCCTTGGTTCAGGAATCTGAACTCACAGGAAAGCATGACCCTTTCTTGGTAAAGAGGGAAAGGGACAGTTTTCCAGAAGGTGACAAACCAGCAGTGTCACTCACGTGTCTTGCGCTAGAGCCAAAGTTAAATGCGCAAGTCAATGCTGGTCTCCGATGCCAGGATGCTACTCCATGGGCATGGACTGGCCCAGCCGTGGGAGTTTCCAAACAGCAAGAAAACATGTTCAGCTGCGCAACGATCTGCCAAAACCGTTTGCCAGGGCAATCCCAGGTGTGTGTGTTAGGGACAAATATTTACACGTTCCCCACATATGGGGTAATCCTAATGTCTTTGCAGTCTGAAGGGTGTTTTTACAGTTGGATGAGTTGAGTTTTTTAGTTTGGAGCCACAGAATCCTGTAACTGAAAGGGTCCTTAAAAGGTCATGTTAATCTAGCGTCACGGTTAAGGGGTCTTTTCTGAGGGTGATGAGACTGTCTTGGAACTAGACTGAGGTGGCAGATGGTAAGTGTCCAAAATACCACCGAATTGTACACTTTAAGATGGTTGGGTTTCTGTTGTGTGCATTTTACCTCAATTAAGAAACAAAAAAGATTCTGTAGCCCAATCTTTTCTATTTTGAAGATGTGGGAACAAGGAACAGGTGTAGGGAGCAGGTGTTGGGGGAGGCTCATCAGAAGCCCTCTCAAGGAGGCAGGCAGGTATCCAACACCCTCGACCCAGCCATCGCTCCATGACCTAAACCTTTCCCCTTCTCCCAATGGCCTCGCCATGTCTTAACACCTTGATCGTGGGCTGTGTGCGCCCTCACCCAGCGGAGACGACAATTTACATCATCTGGGAATCTTCCCTCGGGAGGGTCACGGTGTTGTTTGCATATTCTTTCCACGGCGAGGAGATAAAAATGAATCTGGAGGTAAACCACAGTGCTGGGTGCATGTTAATAAAGCATGATTTTTGCGGCAAAGATGGGCCCACAAGACGTGTTCAATGAATGTTAATAACCAGGTGTTAGAACCCTTTTAGAGGGCTGGTTATCTCCTGTTTCAATCATTAGTGACCCATGGGAATAGTGACTCCATAAAATCTTGTTTATTTTCTTTGGAGCTGTCTCTGTCGGGTTTATGGAGGGGCATAAAGGCTCTCCGGCCATGCAGAAGGGAGGCATGGAGTGGATTCCAGCGTGAGACGACACATGCATCCCATGAACGGTTTCGCCCTTCAGAGAGCCGTGTCACCTCTGCGGGACCCCGACAGCTGGGACGGAGGCTGTGGCCCCACACCATGACAGGAGAGTCCCCCTCAAAGTCAGGACAGACAGATTCTAGAACCACCTGCGTGTCATACCTCCCTTTGCTTCTGCCCAGGGTTGTGTGAGACAAAGACACCATTTTGCCTCCATCACTGGGGTCGGGTGTCCTGCAGATTGTAGCCCAGCATGTCCTCAGTGAGACAGCGATCCCGCTCCCAGGCAGCCCAGAACCCAGACTCGGGAGCCCTTGGTGGACTCCAGTGCCGGCTCCCCCAGAACCGGGCCACTCTCTTCGCCCGCCCAGCATGCAGGTGGGCAAGACACGCACCACGGCCGTTTCTAGCCGTAAAGTCCTGTCGGGTTGTCGCTGCTCACATTGGCCGCTACGGATTCTGAGGCCCATGGTGGCTTTGGTCTCGCCTTATTTCCCTCTCACTGGTCACCCTGGGTTTCCTAAGCTTCTCTTCTTGTCGGAGGCCTTGTTTCGCTAAAATGGGAAGTCAACGGTCAAAGGCCAGGTGGTATAGGTACCCAGCTACATTGGGTGGGAAAACACAGCTGATCTGGATAAGACAAAACAAAATTAAAAACTCACACTGGCCCTAAGTGTCTATAGCCCTGCCTTAGCTCTCCCTATCAGGCTATACGCTGTAGACCGCGCAGACCCAGGTTTTGGTCCAAACCACCAATGTCCCACCATCCCCTTTGTTCCAGAGTTTTGTTTGCGTAGGACTTTTAGGGTGGAGGATCCTAGCCATGTGGCAGGGCCCCCGTGGGTCTGTGTACTCTAGTCCGTTCTCCAGAATGACCCACGTAAGAGCTCATTCTAGATGACCAAAGGGGCAGATGTCCCTGGGTGGGTCGCTTCTCCTTGATGATCTCCATTTCCCCATTTCTAAATGAAGATGGCCCCTCTGCCTCCCAGGGCCCTGGATTTGGGGCAGTACGGAGGAAGCCAGCCCCTGTCCCGAGTCCGCAGCGCGCAGGCTCACGGTGAAATACGGCTCCCTGCACCCTCACCGAGGAAAGAGAGCAACGCCCGGCAAAGAGCGGGGGCGAGAAGAACTAATTGCACAGTTACCACAAAAACAATCCAACGCACTTATTTTGCCGCAAGAAAACGGATATCACTGTGCATGGCAGTTAACTCTATTGGAAATAATGATAGTCCCTCTGGGACTGAATGCCACCCTCCCCCGGTGCTCGCTGATAACTATGCAAATTCTTCCGCTTGCCTGGAATGTGGCGGCTCAGAACGAAAATGCCTTTTCTGGTCCATGCTGGGAATAATTCCTGAAACTCGGTAAATCTTAACACAGTCTCAGCTCCCAAGGGGGGAGGATTCGTACCACGGAGACTCGATGACACAGTCCCCGGGGTGGGGGGTCCAACCAACCCGTCTCGTCAGGGGCTGGGCGGCGGGGGGGTCTCCTAACTTAGATGTGGAACCTTAAAATCTTTCCAAGTTGAATTATATAGAAATTGAAGCCCCTCAGGACTGTTGTCCTCATATCCTGGTACAGAAGCAAAGCCCATCTCACGTGCAGAAAACTGCATGTTTGTCTGAACAAGGACCAGAGTCTGGTGGGAAAAGATGCCTGTCTCAGCCCTCTTCCCCAAACAGGCCTGCATTGCTTTGAAGAGATAGCCAAGTAAACTACGTGCTAAAGGGGGAAAAGCAACATTCGTTTTTGTGTTTTGGATATTTAAAGAAAAGGTGTGATTGTTGGAAGCGTGAGAAATCCGACAGGGGTACGTGGAGTCACGAGCCCACAGGGGCGGGGACAATTCATCTCCTTAGGAAGTCGGTGTCTGAGGCAGGAGCCTGGGAAGCCGTGGGTTGGGGACCCGCCGTACCCAGTAGACTCTGATTCTTTCATTTCCAATCAGGTTGACCTCTGTCCCGCAGTTTTGCTGATATCGGGTGAGATTATGCCCATTTTCTTTCCCTGGCTTGAGCAAGGAAGCTGTGAGGTAAGAGCCTCTTTCTGAACCCTTCTCTGCCTCGTCCAGAGCTGGCGAGGGCCAGGACCGGCAGGGTCTAGGGCCTGGTCACATATGGGGCCTGGCCTCAGCTGCCCAGCCCCCTGGGCTCAGTGTGCAGGCAACATGGGGCTGGAGAGGGGTGGCAGGGCGGGGCTTCCAGACACCCACTTCCAGACAGATGAGGATCAACCTCACCGAGCAATTGATGCTACCTGGCCATTAAGGTCACCAGAAACCGGGACCGGCTCCACACTTGGATCTGTAGATGGGGTCCCTGCGGGAGGTAGTGAAATGGAGCCACAGCAAGCACGCTGAGGCAAACACTTGCATTCGTTTCTTGACCACGTGACCCTAGTTAACTCGTACCCTGTCTGCTTCCGACGGTCCCGTTGTTGTTAGCAGAGAAGAACACCAGACTTGCTTCCTAGGGTAATTATGAGGATCGGATCTGGTAACTCAACCACGGGGTTGGCACCATTAAGCCAACACTCATAAATGCTGGAAGGAACAAAGCGCCATATTTTACGGGCACAAATTCTCTTATTTGCTTAACAATTGAATCCTGTGTGGTGCGGGGCGTGGGAAAGAGGGGACAGAAAAACAAAGGCAGAGTCCCCGACTCCTAGGAGTCTGGGTTCTCCTTTCTTTCAGCACCCTCCACACCTCGAGCCATGTCCCGCACGTAGTAGGTGCTCAGCTAACGTCTGCTAGGTAATCCCCCAGTCCCCGTGGGGGGACATATTCTGCACCCCTGGGAGGCCCGGATGACGAAGTCCCCAGTGCACTGTGCCGGCAGGAAATGCATGAGTGTACCCGCTCCCTGATAAATCCCTAACCACGGAGTCCAGCAGTTTCTCTCGGGTCGCTATTTAACTTTTTCCCTACGCTGCGCTGTCTGCTCGTCTTCTCTCTCGTGTCCCTGAATCAGATTTATGTCACTATGTGTGCGGAAGCGCCGGCTCATTTTTCACTCCGGAGGCTGCCGCTCCCCCCCCCCCCATCAGCTCCCCCCAGCGCACAGCGCCTCCCCGAGACAGGTGCACCGGCCGGGCCTGCGCGGGGCAGGAGTCCCGAGTGAGGCCCCACGGGCTCCCGTTAGCGGAGCGCCGGAGCTCGCGGTGAAGCGCCGTACACACCCGGGGCGGGAGACGGTCCTGACCGCCTTGGCGACCGGCTGGCGTCGTTTCGGCCGCGCGACTCGGCCACCCGCAAGCTGCTGAAAATACCCTCTCTCGTGGCCCTTCGCTGAGTGCCGAGGCACGAACCAAAGTCCATTCCCGAGCTCGGTACCTAATTTTTATTAATAATATCTTCGCTCTATCAATCACTGTTAACTAATGGGAACATTTGAAGAAATTAATTTAAGCCTGGCGAGAGGAAGCCTGGCAGCTCACTGCGGCCCCTCCCCGGCGGATGGGGCGCGCAGGCCCGGCCGCCAGCGCACGGTGACTCAGGCTGGCCCGACCTGACTTCCGCCCACAGAGGACACTTTCTCCTTCAGAGAGCCGCTGCCTCCGCCCGGCCGTGCAGAAACTGCTTAATTAAGGCTTAACCTTAATCAACCTGCTAATACCGGTTTCTCCAGATCCCACCCCCGCCCCTAGAAGCAGGGCGGTAGCCGAAGCCCCTGGGGACTGGGTTGCCAAGAAGGTGGGGGTTGGGCGGGGGCGGGGCGGGGGTGGGGTCTATGGGCGGGGCTCAGGTGCAGGGTCTCCAGAATTCACTTGACAGACAGCGAGGTGGGCCTTTTGCAACTTGGCCTCAACATTCTTGCCCAAGGGTAGAGAGCAGAGGAACAGAAGCTGGGGATGCAGGAAAGGCTACCCTCCAGGACCCCCAGCACGCTCTTCTGTCCCACGTGTCCCCGGGTACCCTGCCCATAAACCTGCTTCTCCCACCCAACCTGAACACAGCCCACTGGAAAGCCAAGGGTTTGTCTCCCCAGACTTGTAGCATTTTGGGAACAAGAGCCAGCCGCAGCAGCCCCCTAGAGGATCCTGTTTGATGTGGGCAACAAAGGCAGAAGAAAAAGATTCCGTTTCTTTACTATCTACAGCCCACTGACAAGTCCTTGAAAGAGGCAGTGACCTTCCCCAGGGACTCAATCGCCTCGCTGTGGACACTTCGCTAAGGGCAAAAGGCAATCTTAGCCCAACCACCAGGATCCTGAAAGTCTACTTTAACATATAAAAATTCCTTCGGAAACTTCCTTGATCTCTATCCCCCTAAGCTGGCGATCACGCTGGCAATGCCCCCCACCCCAAGCATGTGGCCCACTGATAGACATCTGAAGGGTCTCAGGACTGAGTTTTTACCAAACAATAATAAATGACCTTTCCTAACAATAGCCAGCCCCTTCAGGATGCTGGAAACCTTGTTTCCAAAATACCTGGGAGGCTTACACTATCTCTAACCCCCCCCCCACTGGTAAGTATGTCATGGGCCCCTCCCCACGACCCTGGTGCAGCTCTTTCCGCCCACAGGTCCTGTCCCCGCACTTTAATAAAACCACCTTTTTGCACCAAAGACATCTCAAGAATTCTTTCTTGGCCGTCGGCTTCGAACCCTAACGTCTTTTCTACATCGATGTTTATTTCTATGCAACGAACTACAACCTCAGGATAAAAGTTCCAAGAGCTCCAGAAGCATTCGGAGCATTGAGCATTTTTCAGAAAAAAACTGTGATGTGCCAGGCGCCAGCGAGATTGGATTTTCAGTGAGCTGCCCTGTGGTTGTAAATGAAAAATTCAGGCGCTTTGGGTCAAAACGCATTTTTAAAATATGCGTGTTTGGTGATTTATATCAAGTCCTTCTGCGTTTAGAAATTCCTGCATACGTTTTGGAATGTGTGAAACCTATTCGAGCAGTCCTGAGGCTTTGTTTTTTTCTTTCAGGTGAAAAATCCCAGATGTCCTTCATGTTTAAATGAGTCTGCACAGGTCCCATTTGCCGGAAGACAGCAATGAGATCGTTGCATTCAGTAGGCAACCACCTATGAGGTAGCTCATGTGAATTATTAATGATAAATTCTGTGGGGGGGGGAAGAAACTTCTTGGACTTTCTTTGCTGTACTTTTAACAATTGACTGAGACGCCCATCAGATGTCTTCTCGCGAGCTGTCACATTATTTAAATGAGGACACAGGCTGACATTTCCAGAGGAGCGAGCTCAGTACGTACCGAAAAGGGAAGGGGCTCTCTGCTTTGATGGGCACCTCGTAGGCTTTTCAAAATAAAGGTTTTGAGTGCTTTAATTGTGGAGCGACTTGCCACATAGTTCAGCCCAGAGTTAAAAGATTCTCAGATACTTTGAAGAACAGCCAAGAAGTTTTGTGCTTCGCTACAAACAGGAGAACACTCATTAAGTGACACTTGAAAGGCACTGATGGAAGGTAACGGCTGCTCAGAATAAACTTAGGAACGCTTTGCTCCTCATTGTTCTTTACATATCTCATGATTCCAGGTATTGTCATGTCAAAAAAAGAAAAAAAAAAGTTGCCTGTGTGACGTATGTTGTTCCTCCAAAAAAGAAAATCCAAGGCTAGAGGTGAAACCTACCAGGGTGAGGGGGGCCTGGACATCCTTCCCGAGAGCACAGAGACGTCGTGACCTCTGGCAGCAGGCATTTTCACAAAAAGCCCACTTGTGGCAGGCTTGCCCGCCACAGGTCCCGTTGTAGCTCCGGCTGTGCCTAGGACGCTTATCGCTACGTAGCTGAGTGCAATCGGCGAGCCCAGCCTCTGTGCTAACCGATTTGACGGAAGGGAGGGGCGTGGGAAGGCAGTAAAAAGAACAACCAGAAGAATCCTGACTATCTCAGTCCATTGTCCTAGCGGCCTGTTCCAGTGGCTAACCCCAGGGTCGGTATCAGTCCTTGGAAGCTCCAAGGGTAATCCCTTCAAAGTCAGCCTTCTCTTTGGGGAGTTAAATGTGGTTGCAGCCTTGAGCCACTTTTTTTTTTTTTTAAAGATTTTATTTATTTATTTGAGAGAGAGAGACAGTGAGAGAGAGCATGAGCGAGGAGAAGGTCAGAGAGCGAAGCAGACTCCCCATGGAGCTGGGAGCCCGATGTGGGACTCGATCCCGGGACTCCAGGATCACGCCCTGAGCCGAAGGCAGTCGTCCAACCAACTGAGCCACCCAGGCGTCCCAACCTTGAGCCACTTTTGTTCCGACCTCAGGGCCTTTGCTCCTGTTCTCGCTTGTGCCTGGAGCACCCTGTGTGGTTTGTGCATGGCCAGGCCTTCTTCTCCATCAGGGCTCAGCACTTCCTGGCACCCACCGACACACTGTCCCCTAATTGTGTTTCCTTCCTGGCTCTGATAATGATGTGACATTTGTGTCTTCATTTGTCTACCTGTTACATCGTGTTACATTGCAGAATTGAAACCCTGTTCTGAGCTCATCTCTTTGAAAACACAGCGCGGTGGCGCGGTGCTGTGAGTCACCTCGGGCTTGAAAGCATGAAGCAAAAGCATACTTTATATTAGTGATTCATTTGTGTTTTTGAAATTAAACAATAATTTCCCTTATGCTCTGTTCTTTTATATAACCATGCTGGTAAAAACTCTTATGAGTCAGAAAGTGGGGGGAGAAAGGGGGTCTTTTATCATAAGATGATCAGTCATCACTCACCAGATGTCAGCTCAGTGCCCCAAACACACACTGTTTTAATGGGATGTTTTTCTGGTCATTATTAATTTATTCCTTTATTCATTAAAACTTTCAGGGCAATTTACCAGCTGAAAAGAGAGATGACAGCAGAAACATAGGTGTGTTACAGAAACTACTCATAAGACCTGAATGAGTCACTTTCAAAAATATTTTAAAGTTTTTCAACAGGAAAAGTATAAAAATTAGGGGGGGAGTAAACAAAGTCTTGGTGAGATAATATGAGAATATATAAGAAATGCAGTTATTTCATCATTTGCAATAAAATGGTTATGATAATAGCATGGTATTATAAAAATAATGGGGTTATTATAAAATCATAGGGTATTTATCTTACCTTTTTTGCATTAAGATATAATAAAATTATACTCAGAAAGTAGATTATCCCTTCTATTATTCTCTTGAAACATTAGCTCTGCCTGGGCATTTCACTAGAAACTTCCTTCGTTCTGCTGTGTGTTTCCTTCAGTGGGGACCTACCACCAAATGGCTCAGAGGTCCTGCTTCAGGGCAGAGGGACAGACAGGCGAGGGGTCTGAGCGGGGTCCCTCCCCAGAAAGCGTACGGGCCCACTCTCAGAGTATGCTGGCCAAGAAGCTGGCAGTAATTCTGAAGTCAGAATCCCTTTCTCCATTTGGTCATGACCTTTGAGAACTGCAGAGAACCTTCTAGAAGGAGATCAAGTCCCTCTTCAATCAGCAGAGCCACTGTGGCTGATGATGGTGCATGATTTGGGGTGAGCTCAAGAGCATGTTAACAGAGGAGCCCCATCTCTCCAGACCCCGACTCTTGGCCAGGACATGAGAGTCAAACTCCCCTGTGAATCCGAGGCACATCAGGTCTTTGCCAGGTCTGCCAGGCTGGTTGAGCACCACCAGTGTTTGAGCACAGCAGGGCTCCTTGTGCAATTTGTCCCCATGACGCACCAAGGTACCCTCTGCAAGGCATTATTTTGACCAAGAGCCTGATGAAGCCACTGCCAACGAAGAGAGCCAAAAGGCCACCAACTGCCAAAGAAGATTGAGTGTTCAGAGTGGCCCCAGCCATTCCCTTTCTGGTGACATGACCAAAGGAATCAATATCGAGCGAGTTTAAGGGATTCATTAAAACCCCTCCCTGTGTCTGGGAACCACCCTCCAGCCCTCACAGGGAAAGGCATGTTTAACCACTTGCTCTGTGGTTTCAAAACGATGCCCAGGGAGGGAGAGACCAGGGAGGCAGGAAGCACAGAGTCACCGTTGTATGAGCAAACAAGCTGCCTCAGTGTCCTCATCTGAAATAGAGGGATAAGAACAGTATTTGCTCCCTAGGGCCATGGCGGAAGACCTCCCGCGGCAGCCAGCACTGGAGGTACAGAGGCCCCCCAATGTGGTAGGGGTCTCCACCTTTATGTGCTCTCCTCTTTCCCAGAGGAGAAGCAAGGAGATCCAGCAGAACCTCCAACATCACCCTGGTCCTGCACTCCGCGGAGACCTGCAAACTTCAGCAAGTCCTGTCGGAGGGGGCAACCCCCAGGACCCCACAGCACCATGCCCCCCGTCCGGGAGGCATGCCGGATCAGACTGTCCGATCATGTTTCCAGATGAAAGTACACGTAAAATTTGTCTGGCTTCTTCATTTCTCCTAAGACAGAGTGACAGCTCCTCTGCGCTCCCCCTGTGTGTTGGCTTTTAGCCTTTCTCCCTCGAGTTTCCATCTCTCTTGCTCAGCCCCCGCTGTAATCAGCGTCAGCTCAGTATTAGCCCACTGTCTGCCTGGCAACCCGCTATTATGCACTTATTTTATTACTTGGTTTCCTACCCTGATCTTGTGATTCATTTCTAACCTTTACTGACTGTAACGTAATTCCTTTGCTGTTCTTTCTTTCCTCCTCACCAGCCCCCTCAACCTTTAACTTGCCGATGACAGCTTCGGTGAAGGCCTGGAAAACAGGCTTATCTGCAGCCCGCAGCTGACAGTCTTGTTTTTCACTGAGCAATCAGTTTAATCAAATGAAGTGCTCTACTTAATACTTTCAAGTCCTGTTGAGTAAGATCGGAAGAGATACACATCGAGAAGGAAAATAAGGTGATCCATGGGTCCCACAGGCACATTTCGGACCCCAGACAAACGTCAAGACACGTCCGGCATTTAGCCTGAACTTGCCCGGTGGTACCTCGGGGTCACGACAGTGTAGGTTCACAGTCACCATCCCCATGATCTGTGCGTGTAGGGTTTCTAACTATTTTTAGAATCGTATGCGGCAGTTTAAGAAGAAAGAGGAATCTTGTTGTTTTATGGATGCCCCACCCAAAGGAGACCCAAAATATACACCATCACAGTGACAGAGGTGGTGGGTTCTCTTGCTGTGGGGGTCAGCAACAAGGCGGCAGATGGGATTTTTCTTGGAGGGAGGGATGCTAAGGAAGAAAGAAGACAGCGAGAGATCCTTGGAAGTCCACGGGTAGTGAGGGCTGGAAAGGGGCACATGAATCATCTTCCCCAATTCCCCTGTGTTCAGAAGAGGAAACAGGTCCTGGGAGGTGGAGAAGCTTGTGTGGTGACTACAGCCAGGTCTCCTGGCTCCAAAACCCAGACTCTGCCCAACCACTCAGCACCTGGAAGCAGAAATCCTATGGATTTTCTTTCATTCCCATCTCACGTTTTTGTGATCATAATGTCCTATGACACTCTCTTGCTTTGCTTTCTCTCAATTATTTGTCCGTGGGTCCTCTCCCCGGCCTCTCTGTGTTGATATGTAATTCACACACCCTGAAATTCATTAAACACATACAGTTCGGTGGTTTTTACCAAATTGGTAGAATTGTGTCCCCGTCACCCTGATCACTTCTAGAACATTGCATCCCTCAAGAAGGAACCACTTCCCCGTGAGTAGTCCCTCCCCGGTCCTACCTTGCCCCAGCTCCAAACCACCCTCTGTCTCCATGGATTTGCATATTCTAGACATTTCGTGTCAATGTCCTCTTACAATGTGGTCCTTTGTGATTGGCTCCTTTCCCTCGGCATCATATTTTCCATTCATGTTGTCACATTGGCAGTACGTCATGCTTTTGTAGGACTGGATAGTATTTCAGGGTATGGACGTGCCATATTGTGTTTATCCATTCCTCTGCTGATGGCTGCTTGGCTGCCTTCCGTCTCGGGGCTTTTATGATCATGGTGCTGACCATTCCATTTTTATGTCTTGATACTCCATAAACTTACTTAGTAACTGCAGCTGGCCCAACCTGCTCCTACTCTTGCCTGTCCGACCCTAAGTCATGATTTGACCAGACACCAGATATCCCTGGGCTCACCCCACTCCCACGCCCATCCTCCTTAGCAGGCGCCGCGTCTCCTGTCTTAAACTTGACATTATCTCTAAATGGCAACGTGTTTTGTGAAATGTGGTGACATTTCTGTTTTTCTCTGCAGCACCCTTTCTGTACACTCACTTACAGATCTTTTTAAAATTCTGATACGCCAACCCATCCATTTTCATGTTGCACATCTGTGAGACCCTGTTGACAGGATTTTGTATGGAACGTTTCTGCTTTCCATCTTTGGATCCCCTCGCTTCCCGAATCCAATCTTCACAACTGTGAGAGGTAGGAAAATCAAAGATCGTGCAAAAATAATGAAGCTGAATATCAAAGACATTAGCATAGACTGTTAGAGACAAAACCAGCATCTGGCCCGGGTCTGTTGGTATCCAGTCCAGTGAGCTTTCCAGCAGACCTCAGGGCAACAAATTTAACTCACCAGGAACAGAGGGGGGCTGGTAAATGTGAAAAAAATTAAAATTTCCTTTTAAGGGGAGCCTGGGTGGCTCAGACGGTTAAGCATCTACCTTCAGCTCAGGGTCCTGGGATCGAGCCCCACATCGGGCTCCCTGCTCAGTGGGGAGCCTGCTTCTCCTTCTCCCTCTGCCTCTCCCCCTGCTTGTGCTCTCTCTGTCTCTCTTTCTGTCTCTCTCAAATAAATAAATAAAATCCTTTAAAAAAATTTCCTTTCAGTTCTGGTTTCAGTTCCGGTCATGATCTCAGGGTCCCGGGATCGAGCCCTGCGTCGGGCTCAGAGTCTGCTTGAGTTTCTGTCTCTCCCTCTTCCTCTGTGCCTCCCTCTCACACACATGCTCCCTCTCTCTCTTTCTCTCCATAAATAAGTCTTTCAAAAAATTCATTTATTTTTGCAATGAAAGATCAATAGCTAAAACAGGACATAATTAACACTGGGTACCCCAACCTAAATGATGCAAAGCCTCTGGAAATACAGGGCCATGATACGAGCATGACACAGCTTACAAATGGGGAATGATCACCCCTTGCAAGCAGTGAGCTACCAGTGCTAGACCGCTCCTAGGAATTCTGATGACGCCGGGTTAAAGTTTACCGCTCATGTTCTTTGAAGAGGGGGGTCGGTAAGCAAATTAACAGTGTCAACAAGATTTCTGTCCACTGTTGAAGCTACTTGAGAGCACAGGCTGTTTCCAAACACGTGAAGCAGACCGGGGATCACAGACACGCTCATCTGCTGGTGGGTCCTGTAGCTGGACGGAAAGCGAGCCGTTGATAGAGAGCTCGCAGAAGGAAGTTCCGAGTCATTCGTAATGTTCACTTACTATTTCTCTAAGGAGTTTTATTGTCATGGTTTCCTAGGCTGATTCTTGTCTGGTCTGAAAGCAATAAAATATCTTCTTTTAATTGGAAAATAATTTAAAATGTTACTCATTGAGCCGGGCCTTCTCGGATATTAATCCAAATTACAATGGGACAGACTATTCCAGTCACGATATAGAGATTTACAAGCCACTGAGTTCCACTGGCAAGGAACATTTTAAATTGGACGGTAATGCAGACAAATACAGGCACTGGGGTGAGAGGACAAAAAACTGGAGCTTAGACGCATTAAGTTAAACTATGCCCTTAAAAAGGCCATTTGGCAGTAAATATCAGGAGGCCAGATGAAGCGCCACTGCAATTTAGAACAGGAGTGTCGTCGGGAAGGAGAGGAAAGGGCTGAGAACCCAGGGAATCTCAGCGGATCCTCTCACAAGCACCCAGCTTGAGGATCAGTCACTGTCCCCAGGTTGTGCAGGAATCCGTGGTCCTGCGTGGTTAACTTGTGTCCCCAAGGTTCTAGCGCTAGGACCTGTGGTGGGCATCTGCACAAGCAAAAAGGGAACGAGGAGCGCCTGGGTGCCTCAGTGGTTAAGCCTCTGCCTTCAGCTCAGGTCATGATCCCAGGTCCCGGGATCGAGCCCCCCATCGGGCTCTCTGCTCGGTGGGGAGCCTGCTTCCCCTGCTCTCTGCCTGCTGTTCTGCCTCCTTGTGATCTCTCTGTCTTTCAAATAAATAAAATCTTAAAAAAAAAAAAAAAAAGAGAGACCTCCAGAGAAGGGCGTCCATGCAGAGAAGATTTGCCGCAGGGGGCACGGGATGTCCCGCTCAGGCTGCAGGGAGGCTTGGACCGCTGTGTCGTAGACGGCGCCATTGTGCAGTGCATGAGCCGGAGCCGGTGGACGTAGAAGGGCTGTGGGCACGTCTCTGAGGGCGGAGGCTGAGCCTGCATCCTTGCTCACTGATCCCCCAGGTCTGTGGCTCATCACAGCCGTCGGGAATTTGCCCGGAAGTGGAGGACAAAGGAGAGGGCGGGGGAGCAGCAGAAGCCACGCGAAGCACGGGCAGGTGGGAGTCTGGGCAGGGGTGGGCGAGGCGGCGTGCCTCGGAGACCACAGGCTTCTCCAGCGTCTGGGTGATGTGGTCGCTCCGCCCAGGGCTTTGCAGGCGGATGACATTGGGCAGGGTCCGGAGACATCTTTGGTTGTCTGGGTGGAGCTTCTGGCTTCATGTGGGTGAAGGTCAGGGATGCTGTCCAGATGTCTGTAACGCCCAGGACAGAACCCCCCCAAAAGAGAGTCGACCCCCCAAGCATCAGTTGTGTCAGGGTTGGGAAGCTCGGCCCCAGACCGTCTACCTCTCCCTTCGATTTTGTTCTCACTGAGCGACCTTCATCTCTGGGCTGTTTTGCTTCTGTGGCCGATGGACCTCGGCAGCTGCTGTGATTTCTGTCATCGCAGCCATTAATGTTCCCAGGAACTGTGGCCGCCGTTCAGCTGAGTCTCATTGGGGCCGGGCACCACGGTCACCGTGCTCCCTGCTTGCCACACGGAGTCTCATTCAACGCAACGGCAGGTCTGTGAGGTTGATCCCATTCTAGATCCTGATGTGTAGAGGAGAACACAGAATCTCAGAAATGCGAAGCGGCTGATTTCAGGTGACGGCAGCTGGGCTGGGAATCCGCACCCTGGCTTCCAAGACTCTGGCCATCACCATTGTGTCTGGTTGTCCCATTAAAGCCATTCTGGGCTCCTTCCTCGACCCAGACTGGAACACGAATTCTCCCTTAATCTCCCTTCCCACCTGCAGCAAGAGTGGAAAGCGTGTGGCCACCTTACAATTAAGGAAACTGAGGCTCACAAAGGTTTTGGGTCTTCTGGGGTCCTCAGTAGAGCTGGAATTCTGAACCAAGTCTGTCCCCTATCCTATCACAGCTGTTCCTGCTCGCAGGAGCTGTGAGGAACGGGGCACCCTGGATGGCAGACGTGGGTCTGTCCCCCTAAAAAGGGGCACTTATTGTAAATAAAGACCTTGGCACCCCTGGTCCACACACCAATACCTTCTGGGTCTGTGTTATTCCATTATGGAGTCTTGATATCCAATTTCTGGACATGCAAGGCTAGACGTCAGGCCCTGAGCCCGTATGACAGCTTCTGATGACCCCCCCATCACCCTGAGCCATCCGTCACCCCGAGACAGAATACAGCAATTAACAAAGCCCAATGTCCCATAAGCCACTGCAAAAAAAGACACCAATGCGGCCTTATGAATATTAGCGTGACTACGTTGGACACTTTTGAGGGTAGCAACTGTACAGATAAACTTCCCCTCACAGATGAAAGCCCCGTGCTGTCCTCAGGCGTGATGACCTAGAACAGGCATCAGTGTCTGCCGCGTCCTTAACGTCAGTCCTGACAATTCCGACTCCGAAGCGTTCCATCAAACGAGATGAACGTTTCGAGGCTGCTCGGAGCACGGACGTCCTTGAAACCAGCTCCTTTCATCAGTTCTGCTAGCTTAACTTCCACGCCTGGCCCCGTTTGAACTCGACTCTCGAGCAGCCGAACCCTGCCCAGCACCGTCCCGCATGAGCGAAGGAAGCAGAAAGCTAATTGGTTTTTAAGCTGCTGATTCCCTGCATTCATCACTACGACACAACCCCCAGCTCCTGCTGGCGAGAGGCCCCGTCCGTGCCAAGGCAAAGACTCAGCAGTCTTTTGTCTCCCTCGCTTTGGCCACTGCTGGTAATTGGAAAACCACCTCGGAATTCATGTTGCAAAAACAAGGGAAGTCCAGTCTCCCGGCTGAGGGGTGCGTGGTCTCTAACTTCCTGGCAGATTGCTGGAGCCAGGCCCCAGATGACTCTCAGAAGAAAGCAGGCCTCGGGCGCTGAAAAAGTAGAATAAAAGACGCGGAGGTTCCCATGAACCGTGGGGCCCTGCTCCCGAGTCTCTGGAACTCCGCACATCAGAGAGGGCTCGTTTGCGAGAGCCAAAGGCGTGCGCAGGGGTCAGGAGGGGGAAGAGCGAGCTGGGCGAGTTAGACTGTTGCCAACGTCAAGAGCATCAGCTGTGCCTTGACGCCAGTGCACGGCAGGGACCCGGGGCTCAAAAGCAAGTTGGTATTTGGATCCTTCCGGTTCACCCAGCCAATGAATGCCAGGTACTGTTCAAGGCTCTGGGGACTGCGCTGAACGAGAGGGCCCTGCTCTTCGGGGCTTCCCAGAAGGAAGCCAACAGTAAGCGAGCAAACACATGACGATTCCGATAAAGGAGATGAAAAAACACAGGGTGTGCTAGAAATCATGTGCTGGGGAGGGAGTGTTCTGGTGCACGGCTACACTGGGGAAAGTACAGCTGTGATAAGAGGAGAGGCCACCCTTGAGTCCCAGGGAGGAGGCCTCCAAAGCGGGCCCAGTCCGGGATGGACGAGGAAGCACAAGGTCAGAGCGTGGCCGCCCTGGGGCCGAGGGGGAGCTGGCGTGAGCTCACAGCTGCCGGCCGGGGCAGGGACACGCTGCCAGCCACGCTGGAACGTGCAGTCCGACAAGAAGAAGCCAACATCTTGGCCTCCTTCTAGACCAAATGCTCAAGGTCAGCGAACCAAAGACAAATCTCCCTACGCTCCAGCCTGGGCTGCTTAAAATCGTCGAGACTAAATAGGTCCCCAGGGAGCATCTGCATCCACGGTACAACCCGCAGGAATGCAATCGGGGGTCCCTCAGACCTGCCGGCGGGGGCGGTGGCCAGGCCAGCTGTCACCCTCCACAGAGCGGCCCTCCGCGGTCCCTCGGAGCAGACGGAAGCACAGACATCCCCACGCGTGAGGATCACAGTTACCGTCCGGAGCTCTCCAGAAGGGACCAAGAGCTGTGAGACAAGAGTTAAAGGGAGAAAAGGACTTTCTAAAACATTGATTAGATGGTGTCACCCCCTCCCCCAGCTTGGGCCCCCCATTGGCTTCCTAGAGAACCCAGCTAGAGCCCGACTCCTGCCTGTGGCCCTTGCACGCAGCCCAGCGAGAGCCGCCCAGCCTCCTCCCTACCCACTCAGGGCTTCTGACAACTGGGAGGAGGAGGAGGAAGAGGAGGAGGAGAGGCTCACAGGCTCCTGGTGCCCCCGGGGCAGAGCGGAAAGAAGACTGCTTTGGAGCTGGGCTCGCCAAGAGATGGGGCACGTGAATGGACATGCGGGGAGCGTGTGTGTGTACCTGCGGGAGCATGAGTGTGAGTTGGGGGGAATGGGTACGGTGAGGTTGGTTTGAGGGTGCCGAGGAAAACTGGTCTGGGGGAGCGATGGGGCTTGGGCTCCGCTCACAGCTGGAATGGTCGAGTCTAAATTCCACACAAACGTCCCTCAAGAAGCTTCCAGAGCTAAAAACTTTAAAAAAAAAAAAAAAAAAGGGGCGCCTGGGTGGCTCAGTGGGTTAAGCCTCTGCCTTCAGCTCAGGTCATGGTCTCAGGGTCCTGGGATCGAGCCCCGCATCAGGCTCTCTGCTCAGCAGGGAGCCTGCTTCCTCCTCTCTCTCTGCCTGCCTCTCTGCCTACTTGTGATCTCTCTCTCTCTTTCTCTGTCAAATAAATTTAAAAAAAAGAAGCTTCCAGAGCTTCAGTCTCCTGTCCAGGGGGCCAGCATCAACCGCTCTTCCCTCCCAAGTGGGGAAAGCTCACGGTGTCTTCAGTGGGCCCCAGTGAGGAAGCTGCCATGCCGCTGGGGGCTCAAGGGGGCTCCCCTGGGTGCCCCACGCCCCCCGGCTCCATGCACCTGCCTCCCAGCCTCGTGCCCTCCAACAGGCTCCCCATGCCCTGTCCCGCAGGGGGTGATTCCAAGACACCACTTCGTGAGCCGCAGAGCACGACACAAACGTTCATTACCGTCATTCCAGAACTCTCAGCGGAGGAAAACCACGGCTTAATCAAGCGCTTCCGAGTGGGTGCCGACCACCCAAGTCCTCCTGTGTTTTCTCGCTCTGGGCCTGAATACTGAGAATCAGTGGGAAAATGTCCCAGAGTCAGGGGCACCAGCGGGCTTGGGCCAGATCTGGTCCCAGCATCAACTGTGTTCTGTTGACAAGAGGGCTTAGCACTTCTACTCAGTTGCCACTGCTGAAAACTCCGGAGACTCTCCTCACCCTCTAGGTCCTGGCTTGTCTAGAAAGCTGAGACGACTGTGCCCCGGTCCTGGCTGCAGGGGAGCGGGGAGCGCTAGCCCCTTGGGGGAGGACACCCGTCCCGCCTCCAGCTGCCAAGAGCCAGTGACTTGCCTGGTCCCTAAAAGCAAAAGGCCTTACCACCCTCTCCCTACGTTTAAAAATGCATGATTGACCCATGATGTATCCATAAGCTTGAGGGTCTCGCGTGAGCAGTCGCCGCCCCGGGACACCAGGTAGGGTTCTGGGGTTCAGGGAAGTGAACCTGACAATGAGGAGCCTCCGAGGGTCTCAGCAACCTGCGGCCTTGGTTCCCCGTCCGGAGGGACCCCCGACCTCAGACACTCGCCCAGGGAGCCATCCCCGCTCCGCGGGCTGCGGCCGCTCCCAGCACAGAGGGGGGCTGCACCCGCTGACTTAGTGAGCCCAGAGGCCTTTGGAGCCTGAGCTCTTGGGGATCCGAACCAGTGAGGGTTCGGTACGATCCGCAGGGTTCCCCGGGCTGGGGTACCAGAGCCCACGCGGCCTGCAGATGGAGAGGAGACGGGCGGGAGCCTGGCCGGCGTCCTGGGGAGGAGTCCGGGGCCCTCTGCGGGAGGCTGGGAGCGGCTGGGAGCCGGGCACGAGGGGGCCCCGGGGCAAGGGGACTGCAGTGTCCTGACTGTGCTGCCGGGTACGCAGGTCTGCATGCGGGACAGGCGTGCTCACACGCGCACAGAGGCGTGCGTGTGATGGGGACGACCTGAGAACCCCGAGTTGTCCCTCTGGCCGTTTGCTGGCCTGGATGGTGTGCGGTGGACGCCTAAGATGGGACCCTTGGGCGGGGTGGGGAAGGGGCCCATTTCTTTGCAATGTTCTGTGAATCTATAACTATTTTCGACAAAAAATTTAAAAACCAAACCAAAATCCTTATGGCGGTCTCTGTGTCCCGGCTTCTACGGGAGGGTCGCTCCCCCAGCTCTGCAGATGCCTGCCCTGTGCTCACACGGATGCGGGGCCCAGCCTTCTCCGGGACTCACACACACACACACCACACACACACACCACACACACACCATGCACACACCACACACATACCGCACACATTACACACCACAGCACACACACACACCCCACACATACCGCACACATTACACACCACAGCACACATGCCACACCCACATCCACTACACACATGTACAACATACACAACACATTATACCACACACATGACAACACACATACATGCCACATACCGTGCCACACACACCACACACACATATCACATACCATACCATACACACACTCCACACACACATCCTCCACATACATATACAACACACATAATACACTACACCACACACACAACACACATACCACATACACACACATCTGCCACACACAAAGACCACACACAAACATACAACACATGCACACACAACTCCCACACAGCACACGATATGCCCAACACACACGTTTCACTATACAATAGATACCATACACACACACACCATACGCACACCACACACACCACACATCACAACACATACAACACACACATACCACATACCATACCATACCCACCACACACATCACACACCACAGCATGCATACCACACACACACATCCACCACACACATACACAACACACACACTATACCACCCACACATATCACATCCTATACCACACACACCCCCAATATACATCCACCACACATATATACAACACACACAACACACTATACCATACCACACACAACACACATCCATACCATACACACACCACACACATCCAACACAAGCCATACCACGCATCACACACCACAGCACACATACCACAAACACACATCCAGCACACACACATATAACACACACATACTATGCCATACACACCACACACATACATACCACATACCATGCCACACACACCACATCACACACAAACCATCTACACATACCACATATCATACCCCACACACACACCACACACGCACCCATCACACACACACAACACACACAACAGACCATACCACACACAGCACACATAACCCACACACCATGCCCCAAGGTCTCCGTGTGTGCACAGAGTTCGCTGGAGGTTGGAAGGAGACGCACAGGACTTGTTGACCGAGACAGCACTGTAGGCGATGTCCGAGCCACTTCGCAGAATTGCCCGACCATCCCGCTGCCCCCTTCCTTTCTGCTCTTTGCCCTCCCTGGCCCGCTCCTTCAAAAACAAATAAACCAACAACAGAAAGCAAAAAGTAAACAGGTGCATCCTTCCTTTCTAACCAGAGCAGTCCTGGTACAGCGGGGAGGGGGTCTCCCGTCCCCACCCCGGGAAGCTTGACAAGGGGATCGCCTCCATCAGCACGTTCTGCCCTCAGGACCAGTGCGAGACGAGCTGTTCCGCACAGGGTCCTCTCCCCTCGGGTCAGAGGCAGGTGCCTGGCCTCCGGGGCAGCCTCTGGGAGCCCCGGGGTACCTGCCAGCCCCCCAGTCACTCATCCAGAGCGTCCAGTCTGCTTTTCAAACTGCTTCTTCCCTCCCTCCCTCCTTCCTTCTTCCCACAAATACTTGTTTGGCTGCTCCCAAGCGCAGCCCTGAGGACCCCAGAGTCGAGGGGAGCCTGTGAGCCCCTCGAGAGCAGCTTCTTGGAAGGCGGCCCACAAAGACGAAGGGCAAAGCCACCTCTCCTGTGCCCTCTGTCACCCTAAACATAGAACATTGCTCCACATGAAAACGGTCCTTCCTCTGTCCAGAGCAATGATTCTGACTTTCCTTCTGTAGACCAGTCTGGGGACGTGTGTCTGCCAAACCCAGAGCTGCTCTGGATGTCCTCCGAGCTCAGCGGGAGCTCAGCGCGGGGATTCCGCTTTCTGCCCTAGTATGACAACCCTGAGCCTTTACAAGTTCTGTGAACGGAGAATTTGAAGAAACATCGGATGCCTGTTATGTCAGACACTAGAGACAACAAGACCTCAGGGTCAGCCGAGCCCACTGCGCATTTATGTGGAACCCTCAGCTCCTGGAACCCGGGAAAAGTGTTGTGTAAAACCATTGCACAACTCTTCCCTCGCGTCCGACCGTTCGGAAGACGTGGGCTCAGGGCCTCGCGGGCGGCAGGCATCGATCTGGCCCCGGGGAGGGAGCAAACAGCAGAAGGTGACACGGAGAGGACCCTCTCCCTAGGGGACTCGCCTTCTAGTTACAGGTGTTACAAGCAGACGCGAGCCTTCCATGTGGGGACAGGGTACTAGCAGCTTTTCCATGCTGAGGAACATGGAGTTGACAAGGGACTTCGAGGTTTTGGTTTTCAGCAGGGAAGTCAGGAAGGCCTCACAGAAGGGCGGGCGGAACAAAAATCTGCCTGGGCCCGGGGTTGAGGGGCAGAACAGCCGTCCTACTGCGCGGGGCAAGAACATTCCATGGGAAGGGAACATTGAGGCTCGGGGAGGCGACACTTCTTGCCCTCCGAGGGTCTCCGGCCGGGCCTCGGAATGAAGCTGATCTGAGCAGAGGCACAGGAGGCTTGCGTGCAGCTGGTCACACGCGCCCGGCCCCCGAGGGGAGGTGGGGACCCGGCCTGAGCGTCTCCACGCCAAGCTGAGCAGAGCGAGGAAAAGAGAGCGGAAAAGCCTCTCTCATGTGCGGGGAGACTGCGGGCAGACAGCAGTTGATTTAACGGGCCCCGTGTGTACGGATTTCTCTTGGCCTTGATGACTGACCTGCCCCCGGGGATAAGAACGTCTCTCGCCTCCTGGTACCTGGAGCCCATCGTCCGTGGGGGGACCTTCGCCTCCTGCTTTCAGGAAGAAAGGGGGAGAGCATTCCGCCCTCCCCGCCCCTGCTGGTTTTCAAGGGCCTGCGGCTCCAGAGAATCCTCGTGCCGAAGCGGCGTAGTCTGGGGTGGCGCCTTCTGTCACCCTTCAGAGTGCAACGTTCCTGAGGCACCAGCCTGCGTGGGGGGTGGGGAGCAGCAAGGGGCCATGTGAGGGGAGCCGAGCGGAAGAGACGGAGTGGTCTGAAGTCCGAGAGGGGAAAGCAGGGCTGGGGTCCCTGCCCTCATGGTGCCGGGGGGTCTGGTGGCATTTGGAGTGGAGATAAGACACAGCGGTGGCGGCCTGGGTTGGGGTGGGGGCTGGGGAGGAAAGAAGGGGCTGATTCTGGGAGTATTTTGAGGCCCATAGGCTCCGCAGATGAATACACGCGCATGTGAGAGAACGAGGACCCCCCACTGAGGTCTTTGGCTGGAGCATCTAGAAGGATCCCATTAACTGTGATGGGAAGACGAGATGGAGTGGGATTTGGGTGAAGGGGCTCGAGAGTTTAGCTCTGGACAAGCTAGGTTTGCCCACCTGACGGGGACAGGAGAGCAGGCAGGTGGGGAAAGGTCTCCTGTCTGGAGACGGACATGCTGGAGTCATCTTGCACTACTGGTGCACGGGAAATGTGGAGACCCGCCCCCCACCGAGGGCAGAAGACATAGAGAGAGGATAAGGCCAGGGACTATGTCCTAGGACCCCGCTTCTTGCTAAGAGGTCGGGAGGAGGGAGCAGCAGCCCAGGAGGCCAAGGGGTAGCCCTGGAGAGGAGAAGACCAGAAGGGTGGGGTAGGCCGGGTACAAGGGGCACCAGTTTCTTGCTACTGCTGGGACACATTGTCACAAACCGAGTGTTTGTCATAAACCGAGTGGCCTAGAGCAACACCCGCTTGTACTCGTATAGCTCTGGAGGTCGGAAGTCTAAAATGAGTCAGCAGGATTGCCCTCCTTCTGGAGGCTCTTGGAACGAATCTGTCTCCTTGCCTCTTCCAGCAACCCGAGGCGCCCACATCCCTTAGCCCGTGGCCCCTTCCTCCTCCTGCAAAGCCAGCCGCGCCCACCCCCTCTCTCAGCCCCCATCACCGTGTGTCCTTTCTCCGGCTCTGCCTCTCCTGCCTTGTTCTTACAAGGATCCTTGCGACGACACGGAGCCAGAGATGAGGAAAATCTCCCATCCTGATGTCCCGACCTTCACCACATCTGCCAAGTCCCCTTTGCCCTATAACCTAACATACTGGCACAAGCACAGGAAATATATGAAAGAGTAGTGAGCGGGGCGCTTGAGTGGCTCCGTCGGCGAATTGTCCGACTCTTGATTTCGGCTCAGATCCTGCTCTCAGGGTCGTGAGATGGAGCCCTGAGTGGGGCCCGCTGCTGGGCATGGAGTCTGCTAGAGATTCCCTCCCTCCCTCTCCCCCTTGCACCTTCCCACCTTGCGTGCACGTGCACACACTCCCTTGCTCACTGTCTCTTTAAAAAAAAAAGGTGGGGGGGTAGTGAGTGGCCAACAGCATCAAATGCCCTGAAAGGTTGAGTAAGGTGAGGCCTGGGAACCGAGCACGGACCCATGAGTCCAGAGTCACCTTTGACCTTGGCAAGGGCAAGAATGGAACACCTTCTGCAGAAAAAAGCAGGACATCCCCAAACTGTCCTTGGCACCAGATGGTGTCAAGCATCAGCCCTGTCAAGTTCTCAACGTATCAGCCTCTAGTTAACACAGAATCAGGTGCTTCTTTTTTTTTTTTTTTAAAGATTTTATTTATTTATTTGACAGAGAGAAATCACAAGTAGATGGAGAGGC
The DNA here is from genome assembly GCF_020171115.1 of Neogale vison. Taxonomy (NCBI): domain Eukaryota; kingdom Metazoa; phylum Chordata; class Mammalia; order Carnivora; family Mustelidae; genus Neogale; species Neogale vison. The sequence continues at coordinate 5,172,632 of NC_058098.1, forward strand.
AGGCAGAGAGAGAGAGGGAAGCAGGCTCCCTGCTGAGCAGAGAGCCCGATGCGGGACTCGATCCCAGGACCCTGAGATCATGACCTGAGCCAAAGGCAGCGGCTTAACCCACTGAGCCACCCAGGCACCGGAATCAGGTGCTTCCTAACCATAGCCCCGAATCCAGACCTTTCTCTAGTGCTAAACCCACTGAGAAATTAAAACATGTAATATCATACCTCTCTGTCTGTCCTGTGCCAGGAGATTTAGGGATGCCATTTTTTTTTTAAAAAAGGACGATGAAATGTTGGAGCCAGGAACAGATATCTAGAAAGTGAAGTTCAGAATTAGAAAGTGAAGTTCAGAAGACTTGTGGAATTCCAGTGACGCTAAATAATCTTATGATAAGCAACAATTGCTACGTGAGTGAGAGTAATAATAAAAAGGTTAACATTAATTTTGCATCTACTGTATCCCAGACGCTGTCATTTTTAGGCACTTGATGTGGATTACTGGATTTATTCTTCACAATAGTAACACTGGGAAGGTAGTATTATTCGGCTCAGATTACAGAGAAGAAAATACAGACTCAGAGAGGGTGAGTAGCCCATTGAAGGCCACACAGCTGGGAAGCTGAGCACCATTTCTGTGCCCTCGCATGCTGCCTCCTGGTGCCACACGGCAGCCTGAAGCTTGGGAAGGAAGGAAAATTGGAACACAGTCCATAAACCACCAGAATTTGTCGTAGACACTTGATCCTCCGAGATTTTTTTCCAACAACATAAAAGTAGATCACCTCCTGTTTTGCGCTAGCTATTTGTACTCCTGAAAGAAATTATGCAGAGAAAGGAAAGACCTTCATATTGGCTCCTTCAGAACCCCAGCCCCCAAATTAACCACTGCCCCTGGTTTGGAGTACACATACCCAGATTTCTCCCCCAGGATGCTTGTTTTCAGACTCCATGTAACCAGACTAAATGTAATAAAGCTTTTATTGCTGATCTATTTATTTGCCAAATGCTTCTTCTTGCAGACGCAGGACAAGGCAGAGATTATAATGACAAAGTTCTGGAAAGTTCTGGAACACCCGGTCGACTTTTGCTTAATAGTCAAATTCCCATGCTTGGACCCTGCCTCTTCCCTTTTCATAAACATTCTAAACAATTTTAAGAATTCTATCCTGGGCCTCTGTTGCCCCAAACTCCTCATCCCGAGGCCAAGTCCACGGGCAATTCTGAATTGCTCATTAAATAAAAGTTCTGTGTTCATACCAAAGTTCAAAGTATAATGATCCGTACAAAAAAACAACGTTTACCCAACAGGTGAACTGGCGTGTTTGAAAACGGACACTCCTTTGCCACTCATTGGTTGAAATCAGTGACAGCAAGAACACTTTAGGCAGAAGAGCTGGACTGTTTACGTACTTTTTTTGGTACAAGTTATCTTTATGACACTTGAGGAAGCCCAATTAATCATTAGAAGAGGATTAAATCACAATTTATGTGCCCGTTATCAGCAGAGCAATACAAATAAATAAATAGAAACCAACTAGCCAGGTAGAAGGAAGACCTGGTGGCTAGGGGTGTTTAACTTCTGGCTCTTTTCCTTAGGACTAAGCGGCTTACAGCAGCCCGCAGCTGGGGCCGGCCCGGCATATCCCAGCACTCCCTGCTATTCTGTGGTTCTCAGAGCAGAAGCCTGATGTGGGGCTTGATCCCAGGACGCTGGGATCATGACCTGAGCCAAAGGCAGAGGCTTTAACCCACTGAGCTACCCAGGCACCCTGCTCTTGATGACTTTTGTCCTGGGCCAGCTGCCCTCCGCGTGGGTTGCTAGAAGGTTCTCACCGCCCTCTAGCAGAGCAGGGCAGGCCCGGAGAGCAGGCCCGCATTCCATCCCGGGAAATGCCACATCCACTGTCCAAGCTGGAAACTCCAGGCACTGGATTACCTGTAGAAAGGCCTTCTGAGTCCCCTATTTCCCGACAGAGGAGACAGCCGCGTTAGTTACAACTACCCACATCACAAAGGAACAATCGCTGCATGGAGTAAAAAGTTTCTGGAAGGTTCCTTAAAATGAAGAGGTCATAGATATTGTTTGCATAAATACCACTGGAAAGCTGCAAGAGAAAACCGCCGTGACATTTTCTTAAGACTCTAGGATATAAAAACCAACTTCACCCGTCCCGTGTGCCCAAGAGGCATTGAAAAAGAATAGTTAAGGGGTGCCAGGGCGGCTCCGTCCATTGACTGTCTGACTCTTGATTTTGGTTCAGGTCATGACCCCTGGGTTATGAGACTGAGCCCCATGTCTGGCTCTGCACGGAGCATGAGTCTGCTTAAGATTCTCTCTCTCCCCCTCCCTCTGCCCACCCCTGTTCTCTCCCCCTCCCTTTATCTCTCCCTAAAAAAATTTAAATTTTTTAAAAAGTCAAAGATCAAGAATAGTTAAGGGCTATGGACCCCGCTGTCCCGCTAGGCCACCGAAAGTTGTCAAGGGCCCTCTTTGTCCCAGGCACTTGGGCACAAATGTCAGCAAAACAAAGATCTCCTGCCTTTGAACAACATCACAGACAGATGGAAGATAGAGAGAGATCAGCCCCCGCGAGGCAATGAACAAGACACACACTAACGAGCCAGTTACACAGTATTTAAGGTAGAGACGCTCTGAAGCAGTTCCCGTCACCTAAACAGGTCTCTAAGCCTTTCTGCTTTCTGTGAAAAGAAAACTGCCCCCTCCGTAGGCTTTCTGGATGATTCGAGAGATAACATGCCAAGTGCTCAGCATATTCAGCCCACATCGCTCCCCCCACACTGCTGACAATTTTGGCCTCCGTGCCCAGGTTCACTGTTGAACTCCTTTCCCACTTGGGAGCTTCGAATATTTATGTGCTTACCCCTGCCTCACAAAGATTCTGCACTCGAGTTAGGGGGCCGGGGATCTGTTAAGTGGGGTGGCTCGTCACCCTTCACTTTGGAAGCCCAGAGCAGACGGAAGCACCTGCTGGCCTCCCTTGTTCCCTGTTGCCCCGCAGAAGATGCATTTACTTTCAACTTCCGAGTTTCATGTTGGCCATTTATCTGTCTCTGTTTAAATCTATTACATTTCTGAGTGGTATCATAGATCCTATCTCTCCCACACATATCCTAGGGCTACCGGGTCAAAAGTGTGCCCCAGAGGTAATGCCGGTCACAGAGAGAGCTGAGTAGAAGGTACTAGAACATCTGCTTTCCATAGCCAAGCATTAGCTTGGCCTTCCCAGTCATTCCCCTTGTGGTATGCACCACGCCACACCATAGGCTGACCAAAGCTGATGGCAAGGAAATGCCAAGGAACATAATACCGCCCCAAATGCTGAAATGACAATGCTAGAGGGCAGTGAGAACCTTCTAGCAACCCAGGGGGCAGGCAGCCAGCCCAGGACAAAAGTCATCACGAGCATCAATGTTGTCTGGAGGAGTCAAGTGACCAATAATCATAGGACAAGTCAGCACCCTGGGCGTCCGTAGGAGACCAGTTCCGCAGAGGATGCTGGGTCTCCGGGCTCTCAGCAGGGCTTCGCCATCGCCATGGGCATGCTGGGGACACCTGTGACGTGCCAAGCGAAGGTCTGGGTCCTAGGCTCAGCAGACATGCCGCATCTCTCAAGGCTCCTTGGGATCCTTAGTGGGTGAATGAGAACAGAGCAGGGACGGGGAATGGCAGGAGAAGGGTCTGGAAAGAGGGACATGGGAAGGCAGATCAAGGAGGGAAGGGAGGTGTGTCTGAGGAGTCTGGACGTGACAAGAAGGTCGTGGGCCCAAGAGTTCATTGTGGTTTTGTTGTTTTTTGTGAGTTGTTTTTGTTTGTTTGTTTGTTTTTCATTCTAGACTAAATGCAGGCAACCTGCCTTGCGCTCCGTCCCGATCCCCTAACAGCAGAGACGGGCCGGTCTACCTTGGAGAAACTGCTCCACACCCCCAGGAGCCAGTGGGATCAGCTCTTCCGTCTGGAGTCTCCTGTGCCCTACAGGCCCTTTGGCAGAAAGCCAGTGTCTCCTTCCCCCGATCCCACAAATGTTCTCTTATCTAAGAACACAGGGAGGCTTCTAGAGCCCAGAGGGAAGGGTCGGTTCAGATTCCACAGGGAACGGGGACTGGACGCAGCGTGTCCTCTCGGCCAGCTACACCCCAAAGATGCCAGCTGTGCCGAAACGAGGCCCCGACTTTCCAGATCCTTCCAGAGACTGCCAGGTGTGCCCACTGCCTTGGGATCAAGGCTGGCTTACACGTGGACTCCAAATACTGCCGCCCAGATTTTTTTAAACCCATCCACTGGCACAGCCAGCCTGGAGCCTGCCACGCGGGCCACCTCGAGGCCCTGAGATGGTTTTTCTTCATTGTGATCCACTCGTAAAGGCTCCTTTCCCTTCCCCAGTCAGTGGGGCTGCCTGGACACTCTTTTTTTTTTTTTTTTTTTTAAGATTTTATTTATTTATTTGACAGAGAGAGGTCACAAGTAGGCAGAGAGGCAGGCAGAGACAGAGAGAGGAGGAAGCAGGCTCCCTGCTGAGCAGAGAGCCCGATGCGGGACTCGATCCCAGGACCCTGAGATCATGACCCGAGCCGAAGGCAGCAGCTTAACCCACTGAGCCACCCAGGCGCCCCTGCCTGGACACTCTTGAAGGAAGATGACCTTCTGGGGTGTCCCCTCCATCCCCGCCTTCTCAAATAGGGCCCCTCAGAGGCTCCAAAGGGACACGTCTGTCAGTGACAGGCCCCCTAGCGGGTCCGAGATGACCCCTCCCGATGACTCCTGGGAACGTCGGCTAAGAATAAGGAAAACAAATACAGTTTGTGGTGCAACTTCCCACTTAGGAGCAAAGTTGAGAAAACTGCGGGTTTGTCTCCTCTGCTTTACCTCCTGCCAGTCCCCTTCCTCCATGTCACTGCCCCGACCACCACCCCAGGCGGCTCTTCCCCCGCCGCACCTCCCCTCCCATCTCCCCCTTTCTCCTCCGAAGCCGCTACTCTTCCCCTCCAAGCCTGCCTTGGTTTCCCCTCTCCATGTCCATCCCCCCCACCGGTCTCGAATCATCTTTAACAAATTTGTTTTTAATCGGTACTTGAAATTTCTAATCACAAATTTATAACATAAATAGCCGCAGAACTTCCTAGCTGACGAGTGTTAGAGCCATGCAAAATTACCCAAGAAGGCACAAAATAGTGGTGACTGTTCAAGCAGAAAAACTCATTTAAATGATTTAAAAGAAATTCTTAGAACACACCATTTTCCCAGCGACCTCCAAATAGTTATTGTCTCCACATCGTACACAGATTGTAATAGAAACCCCAGACATAGACCCAAGCATCTAGAAAACAAATGCATGACCGCTGGTACATGGGTTTCTTTTAAAAAGTGAATTAAGGGGCACCTGGGTGGCTCAGTGGGTTAAGCCGCTGCCTTCGGCTCAGGTCATGATCTCAGGGTCCTGGGATCGAACCCCATGTCAGGCTCTCTCCTCAGCGGGGAGCTGCTTCCCTTCTTCTCTCTGTCAGCCTTTCTGCCTGCTTGTGATCTCTGTCTGTAAAATAAATAAAAAATCTTTTAAAAAAATAAATAAATAAAAATGCTGAAAGTTTAAAATAAATAAATAAATAAAAAGTGAATTAAGTTCCTCTTTGTACCACCGAAAATGGCGGGGGGGGGGGCGGAGTGTCTGCACTATGCACAAGGATGTGAAGTAAAATCCGAAGAACCAGGAGAAGCAGTGTGGGGAGTAAGGCAGCCAGCAGATGGAAAGTGTTTCCGTGGACAGAGAGGGTTCTCTGGCTGCGGGCTGGGGAGAAACCCACCCGCAGCTGGTGGAACACTCGCTCAGGCCACCTGGAAGCCAGTTCTCCAGGGAGGCTCTGGAACCCCATCCCAACTGCCTCCTCAAGACTGCTTTCTCTGAGTTGCCTGGAGGGTTTGGGGTCCCCCCATCATCTAAATAAATTTATTCACAATCAGTAAACAAGAAAATTCCACAATCATTTTATTAAAATTTTGAAAAAAGTGAAAACAGGGGCGCCTGGGTGGCTCAGTGGGTTAAAGCCTCTGCCTTTGGCTCAGGTCATGATCCCAGAGTCCTGGGATCCAGCCCCACATCTGGCTCTCTGCTCAGCAAGGAGCCTGCTTCCTCTCTCTCGGCCTGCCTTGTTGCCTACTTGTGATCTCTGTCAAATAAATAAAATCTTTTAAAAAAAAATAAAGGTGAAAACAGAATAGAATGATTCCCTGCAAAGTTGTAAAACCATACCTTAAAAGAAAAAAAGTCAGAGGCGCCTGGGGGGCTTAGTCCGTTTAGCACCTACCTGCCTTCCACTCAGGTCATGATCTCACTGTCCTGGGATGGAAACCGGCATTGGGCTCCCTGCTAAGGGGGAGTCTGCTTCTCCCTCTGCCCCTCACCTAGCTCATGCTCTCTCTCTCTGCCTCTCAAAAATAAACTCTTCCAAAAAATTTAAATTAAAAAAAATTAAAAATAAAATTAATCCGTCAACTGTACATGATTTTAATCACCCCTTAGCTCCAGACTTGTGTTTATTCTGTATCTAGCTAGCGACAACCCAGCTCTTTCTGGACATCACCAAAATTACTGATTTCCATTAAAAAAAACATATTGCGGTGAAATCTGCCCAACAGGCAGGCCCTCCTGCGACCAGTTCGGGCACGAGGTGTGCTCAGGTCTGGCCGCCCACCATCCCCACCCCCGCAGGTGCGCCACTACCCGCTTCCCACCATGTCTCAGCGCCCCATGCAAGTCGGCCCCGCTTCCCTCCTCCTGCATCCCCCCCCTTCAGCCCCCCCGCAGATGCCCCTCTACAAGTTCCTCCACATCCATCTCCCAGGTCTCTGTGCACCCGCCGCAGGTGTCCCCCTATTTCACCTCCATAGCCACCCCTCCCAGGTCTCAGCTCCCCCCAGGGTGCCCATCCCCCCTCAGCTCCCCCATCATCCATTGCCCCCTCTCCCTGGCTCCGCCCCTTGCACGCCGACCCCCCACCTTTCCCGCCCGGCGCTTGCGCACTGCCTCACTTGACCCTCGCCCCCAGGCGGCCCACGAGCAGCAAGCAGTGGCGGGCAGCACGCGGCACGAGGCAGCGGCCACCAAGACCGGGTGGGCTGGGCGCCCAGGCCACGCCTCCCGGGTGAGGGGCCGCCCCAGGGACTAGACTCCAGCCCCCTCCAGAATGCAGGCTGCTCCCACTTGGCGGGTGGGGCCCAGGGGAGAGGTCCCAGGCTTGGCGGGGAGGCATGGGGTCAGGGAGGGGCTGGGAGTGGGGGCGTCCCCAGGCCCAGAGGGTGGGCGTGTGGCATCTGAAGCCTGCTGGGGTAAGTTTGCAGGAGCTGGAGGCTGGAGGCTCACCAGCCGCGTGGTGCAGACGGCGCTGTCTGGAGCTGTGTAATGGTGGAGAGTTTGCCCAGTCTCCACCTTGCTAGTCCTGGTCCTAGCATGTGCATTTGCTGAAAGCCCACTCAGGCCCCAGCTTCCTTGGCCCAGCCTTATGCACTGGCCTAGACCCCGCTGGCGCCCCACCTTGCTAGGCCTGAAATGTGCATTTGCCAAAAGCCTACCCAGGCCCAAACTTAGTAGTTCTAGAATCTTCCGTACTAACTCCTGCCTTTCCCTAAACTCTGTTTAGGCTTTGTTTCATCTAGGCCTAGACGGAATCGACTCCCGGGAGGCCAGGACCTTGTCATGTCTTGGTCCGACCCCCCTGGGCCCTACCGGGACCGCTCTCTGGTTTCTCACACAGGCCACGTCACCATGGCAGAGACTGAGATCTCTGTCCCTTCGGGGCAGTTTACCAAAATCAAAGCACCGGAGCTGGTCCCAGAAGTCCTACTAGAGGAGGAGGAAGACAGAGTATGCAGAGGGAGGGAGCCCCCGGGGCCCGGAGACGGGCAGGCCCTGTGCCCCTACAGGCCCCTCCAGGCCAAGGGGCCGGAGTGCGAGCAGGAGCCGCTGCTCACCACGCAGGAGAGCGAGAAGCACATTCTGACGCTGCAGACGGTGCACTTCTCCGAAGACGTCAGCTGGCTCAGCCCGCAGCCCCAGGACGGCGTGCAGGTGACCGTCCAGCCGGAGGGCGGCGGGCCGCAGCCCCTGCTCTGGCTGGGCGAGGGGGCCCCGCCATGTGTCACCATCAGCCTCCAGGAGGAAGTGTACTCGCTGCAGGAGATGCAGGTAATGGAGCTGCACGTTCTGGAAAGCGGCCTGGCCGGGGCCAGCGAAGAGAGCAAGTTTGTGGTGAGCCTGGCGGAAAGCTCTGGATTGTTGAAGGTAGGGCTGGTGTGAAGCAACAGACCCTGGGAGAGGGGGGGAGGGGGGTTGGCGGGTTGGGAGTTGGCGGGTTCGGTGGGAGGGGAAAGGGGGGGGCAGGTTGGGGGGTGGGGGGGTGGGGGGTGGAGGGTAGGACTCAGACAACTTGAACTTTCTTTCTTGGTTGCCCTTTGTGCATGGTCAGGTAGGGACCAGGGAGCTAGAAGCTGCAGTGTCAGTTACACACAGTGAAAAGGCTGCCCCGGGAAAATCCTGGAAGACCTCCTGCTCTTTTCTAAGAGTTTAAAAAGTCACGCCAAGGAGGACACTACAAGGCGCATTGTGGCTTCAAAAACCAGTGCTCTGTTTCCATCCCTGAGCCCTGGATGCCTAAGAACGATGGCGTCAGCATTGTGAGGCCATAGATGATCTTCTGTGCTGCCTTAATTCTTGTGTTTTTCTCTGTGTTCTGTGGTTTCATGGAGGCAAAGAGTCGAACCGAATGTCACTTAAGAGAGCGCATGTAAGAGGCTCACTTTCATTTGTTAGCTTGAGAAAGGCCAGGACGAGGACCAGCTGCGGGCTGAAGGCAGGTTCGAGCCCCAGGCGGGAGAGCAGCTGTTCCTGGTGGAGGCGACCCCGGGAGATGAAGGAGGAGACGAAATCGTGCTGACCATTTCAAACCTGCACGTGCAAGGACAGGAAGATACGCCCGCATCCGGCCAAGGACACGCTGACAAAGCCGACTCGCCAAAAAAAACAAAAAAGGCGAAGGGTAGGCCAGTTCGTAGCCCAGGAGATGGTGGACACGAGGGGGCCGCCGTTTTTCCTTAGGGGCCCGAGGTGGTGGTTGAGATTTTCTGCGGTTGACTTTGAGTTGCTTTCAAGCTGCCAGGAAATGGGAGAAATGTTGAAGTAATGTTCCAGGTTGTGAATCCATCCCAAAGAGCTGGCGTCTTGGACACGAATGTTTTTAAAGCAGAGTAAAGACGCTCCTGCAATGTTCCGTGTAGGCACAGAGAAGGGGGTCTCTGATCCGCCCCCCGATTGCGGCCCCGGGTGGGGGGGAGTGGCGCAGGCCGGATGGAGGCGAGGGCAAGGGCCGTGGGGCCTGACGAAGGAGTGACGTCCAGAAGGCAGCGGAGGCATCTTGTAAGGAGGGAATGTTTAGGTGAGGAGAGGGAAGAGGACTCGGGGATCCCCGTAAAGGAACCCCGTAAAGACCGGGGATCCCCGCTCCGGGCAGCTGGAAGCGGTCCGTGGGCAGCTCTGGAAGCGCGAGGGTGGGCAGCTCCACGGGAGGGTGCTCCGAGACGGAGATGAGGACAGGATAGGAAGCACCTTGAAGCTTAGTTCGAGTCATACTAAAACTATGCTTGTGTGGCGGCAGCCTACAGCGTGACGACCCTCAAAAATTACCTTTTTTAGCTTTTTGGAAAATACTAGTTTCTCTCTTATTTAAAGCAAGAGAGCTCACCCCCCAAATCTCAGTTTCTAGCTCATTTGTACAAAGTCCTCTCTGGCCACACGTGGCTGTTTCCTCCCAGCAGCAGGTGTCCGGGGCCGGGGGGGGACTCCCGTTTCCAAAGTCACTGCTGCTTCTCCCTTCGTGTGGCTCGAGTCATTCACTCGGGTTCGTGGCCTCTGGCTTCAGTAGGCAGCTGAGTTTGCAATCTTTGCTGTAATGTATATACATTTACATCGTCCTTCCTGTGTATTTAAATCAAGAGATCACGCCCCCGAATTCCCAATCCCCAGCTCGTTTTATTTTTCATCTACTCACGATTGTGTGCAACCATCCCCAATACTTCCAGTCGCTTTTCTGTCCCCCAAAGAAAAGTGAGCCGCAGGGACGCCTGGGTGCCTCAGTGGGTTAAGCGTCTGCCTTTGATTCAGGTCATGATTCCCGGGGTGCTGGGATCGAGCCCCATGTCGGGCTCCCTGCTCCGTGGGGAGTCTGCTTCTCCCTCTGCCTCTGCCCCTCCCGCCTGCTCATGCCCTCTCCAAATAAGTCAACAAATAAAATCTAAAACAGTAAGAGACGTGTACCCACTTAGCAGTCCTCTCTACATGCTTCATTTAAATGGACTCGACTCACACGTACTTGGTCTCAGACACACACGTATGTGGTCGCGGACACACAGAGTTCATGGTCTTCTGTGTCCAGACCTCTTCACTGAGCATCACCAACGCTTCGGTCCTTCGTCCCTGAACGGTCGTGGGTCGTGGGGACACCGCGGGTTTCGTGTACGCGTCTGTCCATCCGTCACCATTTGGGCTGTGTCTGCATCTTAGCCAGCGTGAGTCGGGCTGCTGGGCGCAAGCGTGTACACCTTGCTTGCGCACTGCCCTCCTGTTCTTTGGGACGCGTGTGGAGGAATGGAATGGAATTGCTGGGGTCGGATGATCAGTCTATGTGTCAGTCTCTGTTCAGTTTTTAAGGACTTCCCGGGTCCCCCCGCAGCCGCACCGACTTACACTGCCCCCAGGAGTGCAAGAGGTTCCCGGGCCTCTACACTCTTGCCAACACTTCTTTCCCACTAAAAAAAAAAAAGTTAGAGCCGTCTTAATGGCCATAAAGAGCAACCCATTGTGGCTTTGATTTGCGTTTCCCTGGCGCTAATCATGGCATAGGAAGGTGGTGAGACGTTAACTTCAAGGTGTTCTATTTTCATGTGCTTCTGGCCATTATGGGTTCTCTCTGGAGAAAGGTCTACGGAAATCCTTTGCCCGTTTTTCAGTTTTGCTTCCTTTCACCGCTGCCACAAACACCTCGGATAGGGTGGCTTAGAGGATAGAAGGCGTTCCTTCACGGTCTCAAAGGCTGGAAGTCCGGGATCATGGTGTTGGAAGGCTCTAGGAAGGAAAGCGTTCCAGGCTTTTTCTTAGTTTCTGGCATTGTCACAATCACAGCCTTTTTTTTTTTTTTCACTCATAGATGTGTCACTGGACTCTGCCTCTGTTGTCCCGTAAAATCCTCCCTCCCCCTGTGTGTCTCTCCCTGGGTTTCTTCTCTTCTCCTAAGGGCACCAGTCATCCCCACCCTCATCCAATATGATTATAAGCTTGAGGACATCTGCAGAGACCCTATTTTTGCAAGTAAGGTCACCGTTATGGATATTTGCCATTAGGATTTCAGTGTATCTTCGGGGGGATCACAACTCAACCCATTAACCTTCTGTTTCAAGTTTGTTGGGTGTCGTATCGTGAAAGCCGCTGGAATTTGTGAAGTGCTTTTTCTGAATCTGTTGAGATGATGGTGTTTTTCTTCCCCTTCTTTTTGTTTATATGGTGTGTTGTGCTGATGGGCTATCTGTGTTGAACCATGCTTCCATTCCTGGGATAAATTCCACTTGGTCTCGGTACATAATCCTTTTAATAAACAGGGGTTTGGCTTACTAGTAGTATTCTATTGGAAATTTTCCATTTATATTTATAAACCTTATTGGTCCATAGTTTTCCTTTGCCGACTTTGGCTTCAGTATCTAACACTGTCCTCATGGGATGAATTAGGAACTGCCCTCCTTTTTCGTGTGTGAACTTTGAAAAGGATTGATGTTAATTCTTTAAGCATCTGGTAGAATTCTCCAATGAAGACTTCTGGTCCTGGGAATTTCTTTGTGGGTAGTTTTTTGATTGATGATTCAATCTTTTTATTTGCTAAACATCTATTCAGATTTTCTATTTCTTCTTGAGTCAATGTTGGTAGTTTGTGTGTTTCTAGGAATTTTCCATTTCACTGGGTTATCTGGTTCGTTGGCATACAGTCCTTCAAAGAACTCTCTTATAACCTCTACCCCTGTGTACAGTTGATAGTCCTGTCTCTACTTCCCTTCCTGATTTTGCTTATTTGACTTTTCTCTTTTGCTTCTTGGTTGCAAGTCTCGGTGAAGATTTGTCAGTGATGATCTTTTAAATGAACCCACTTCTGCTGCCATCAGTTCGTTGTTTTCCACCTCACTTATGTCCATTCCAATCTTCATGATTTCTTTCCTGCTGCTAGCTTTCAGCTTGGATTTCTCTTATTTGTTCAGTTCCTCTAGGTGTAATGTTAGGTTATTGATCTGAAATGCTTTTTCTTTTTTAGTGTAGGTGTTTACAGCTAAAAGTTTCCCTATGAGCACTGCTTTGGCTGCACTCTGTAGGCTTTGGTATGTGGTGTTTCTCTTCCATTCGGCTGAGTATTCCACAGTGACTTTGTGATTCCCCCTTTGACCCACTGGTCACTTGCATTGTTTAATTTCCACATGTTTATGAATTTTCCAAATTTTCTTCTTTTATTGATTCTTGATTTCATGTCATCGTGGTCAGAAAGCATATGATTTCTATGCTTTTTTAATTTATTGACTTTTTAAAAAAGATTTTATTTTATTTGAGGGAAAGAGAGAGTGTGTACAAGCAGGGGGCAGGGAGAAGGAAAAACAGACTCTCCGCTGAGTGGGGAGCCCAAGGTGGGGCTCAATCCCAGGACCCTGACATGGAGCTCGATCTCAGGATTCTGAGACCATGACCAAGCCAAAGACAGACAGATGTGCAACCGACTGAGCCACCCAGGCGCCCTTAATTTATCAGTATTTGTTTGGTGGCCTAAAACGTGGTTTTTCCTGAGAAATGTTCTGTATGTACCTGCAAAGAATGTCCGTTGGGCTGTTGTTGAGTCAAGTGTTCCGTAGATATCGGTCATATCTGGTTGATAGCGTTAAATCTTCTGTTTCCTTACTGATACTCTAATTGTCTTCTCTGATGTTGAAGTCTCCCACTGTTACTGAAGTGCTTCTTTCTACACTCAGCTCTGTCCATTTTTGCCTCAGGTATTTTGGGGCTGTGTTATTCGGTGCGTATATGTTTATAATTGTTCCACCTTTGTGATGGATTGGATCTGTTGTTGTATAATCTCCTCGTTTGTCTCTTGTAACAGATTTTGTCTTAAGGTTGCTTGGTCTATTACTAGAGTTGCCCCAGGTCTTCTGAGTGCTGTTTGCATGGAATGTGTTTTGTTGAGTCACCCCATGATGCTTAAAAAAGGATGTGCCAAGTTACTTCAGTGTGTTTCCATGAAATTTGAACATCTCAAGGAAGATTTCTACAAATACACAAACTCTTTATCTTCTTCTCCTTGCAGAAGTAAAGCGAACCTTCCGCTGTGATAGCTGCATGTTCACCTCTTCTAGAATTTCGAGTTTTAATCGTCACATGAAAACCCACAGCGCTGAAAAGCCGCATATGTGTCACCTTTGCCTGAAAGCCTTCCGCACCGTCACTCTTCTGCGGAATCATGTCAATACCCACACAGGTAAACCGGAGGAGAAGGAGATTTCCCATCAAGGATAAGTGTTCATGTTTACGCATGAATGCGAAATCTACCTATTGGCATATTAAAATAACATGTTGAACATTTAGTTTTCCTTCAGTTTTGCCTCAAAACATCAAATGTTACAAAGATTTTTCTCCTAAATGTCTGGGGTATTTGTGATTTAAAGGGCCTCTTCTTAATTTTTAAAGCATTCTGAAACTGAGTCTAATTTATAGGTTATAAGTTCCTCCGAGAACGTGTGGTTGCGTCTTGTTTAATACGATAAACTGTGGGATTTTCCAGGAACCAGGCCCTACAAGTGCGGTGACTGCGACATGGCCTTCGTCACCAGCGGAGAACTGGTCCGACACAGACGCTACAAACACACGCACGAGAAGCCCTTCAAATGTTCCCTGTGCAAGTACGCCAGCGTGGAAGTAAGTCTATTCACATGCTTGAAGCTTCAAGGTGCTCTTAGTAAGAAGTCGACATGAAAGTTAAGTTAACGGTAATAGGATCTCTTACAAAAGTAAGTTTCCCTAAAGGTATTATTCATACAAAATCTATGCAGGAAGTAATACTCGTTCTATTTTCTGGGTGTAATAAAGTTGGAGGGGCGCCTGACTCCGTAGGTCAAGCGTCTGGCTCTTGGTTTTGGCTCAGGTCACGATCTCTTAGTTGGGTGATGGAGCCCTGCTGGGTGTGCAGTCTGCTTAAGATTCTCCGTCTCCCTCTCCCTCTCCACCCAACCCCTCCTTGCGAGTTCTGCACGATCTCGCTCTCAAAAAAAAAAAAAAAAAAGGAAGAAAGAAAGAAAACTGAATTTTTTTCTTTGATTACCAGTTAACAAAAGTACAGTACAAATTTATAAATGAAATTACTTGTACTTGAGAAATGTTTCCCCAATGTGTTAGAAAGTCCTATCTGGTATTATATGGAATTTACTCTATTCTACGAAATCCAAGGGTGTTTGCTCTAACGGAACACAGAACCAATCAGAGTTTTCACTGCAACTTTGGGCCTTTCCTCAGTGGAACCCGGACGGATACGAGGCAACTTGCGGGAAGAATCAGATGTGGCCCATTTCCCCTCTCAGGCACAGGAAGACCACCTTCCTCAAACCTTGGTGGTGTGTTATGGTCCTTTCAACCAGATCGTTTTGTTTATACCTTCCGCGTGGCTCAGCCACGCTCCAAATGAAATGACAGCCGCCTGCGACACTTACTTTGCCAAGCCGGTTCCTTACGAGGAACTGGGAAGGGCTGCGTGGCTCTCCGTTCCATGCACGCTGGGTCCTGGGTCCGAGCCCATCTGGGGACGGATCACACACTTGCGGGGAACGGAGTTAAAGGGGAGGGCTGGGATTTCATACATGACGCAACCCCATTTCGTAAATGAGGGAAGCTCACAGACGGGGTCAGGATTTGGTTCCAAGAATTTTTTTCCCACTATTACTATTTTTAAAAATTATTTGTCATCGGAGTGAAAGGTGGTGGCTGTGTATGGAACACGCAGTGAAGGTTTCAAAGCCCAAAGCTGTCCGAGACTCCGAGACTCAAACCGCCCCCCTTGTTGGTGCCCTGCGGGTTCTCAGCACAAGCTTGCGTGTCGGCAGGGAGCCGTCTTGTCTCATCCACACGCAGCCCGAGGAGCGGTCGGCCTCGATGTAGGGACCCTGGCCACTGCCATTGCCTCTGCCCTCCTGCTCTGTTGCAAGGGGCAGGGGACATTGTAGTCACCTGAGCTCCCCCCGCCCTGTCTCTTGACACTGGGGCCTGCAGGAACATGTCCAAGCTGTGGGCAGATGATGACACCCCTGAAAGCTCGTGAACACCCCTCATCCCTTGCTCCTTTGGGAGCCACGGAGGACAGCTCTGCCCACAGCGGCCTGTGCTGCTCTCTCCACTGACCAAACATTTCCCGCTATAATTGTTAAAATTTTCTCTTTTGCCTTCTCATATACTCGAAGACATCCACTTTGCTTCTAAAATTCTCAGCTGAAGCTCTCCGTTTGCACCTTATTTTCCGTCTGAGTCTTCCGTGGTTCTCGGAATGTTCTCCAGGCTTATGCACGCTCGGCACATACCGGGAGCCAGACCCGGCATAGCTTTCCCGAGATAGAGCCAGGGCCGACACCGGCTCTCTGACGGCGGTCGCTCAAGGGTGGCTGATGGCCCCGTGTTCTGCTGAAGGCAGATAAGGGCCTGCAGTAAGAGCGTACAGGAGAACAGTTCTAAGAGGTGATCAAACAGACAAGAAAAATGATTAAACCAGAGGGAATATGCGGTTTACCTTTTATATAATTGCCTGGGGTGTATAATTAATCAAATTAGAAGTTGTTTCCTTTTACTTAAAAGTTTCTTCTTGGGGCGCCTGCATGGGCTCAGTGGGTTAAGCCTCTGCCTTTGGCTCAGGTCATGATCTCAGGGTCGTGGGATCGAGACCCGCGTCGGGCTCTTTGCTCAGCGGGGAGCCTGCTTCCTCCTCTCTCTCTCTGCCTGCCTCTCTGCCTACTTGTGGTCTTTGTCAAAAAAAAAAAAGTTTCTTTTTTAAAGAAACATAAATACTCATACCATTTAGGGCCCACACAGCCCGTCTCTGTGAAGTGCTTCCCGGGGAGGTTGTTGGTCCATCAAAGACCCTGTTTCAAGGCCCCCGCCTTATTTACGTGAATGTTCATTTTCCGGCCTCTGCGCGCGGATCTCCACCTGCCTCCGAGACGAGAACCCCAGACTTGGGCCTTCCCTTTGTAACGTGCGGTGGGTCTGAGAGTTTCTTGAAATTACTGCTCTTCACCCACCGAGGACCTCAGATGTGCCCATCAGACGGAAAACATCACCCCGGGTGGGGGGAATCAAGTCACGACTGGTTCACCGTGTTGGGCGCTTGCAGTCCTCACGGACATCACGGTCGGAGCGATTTCCAGATCTTCTGTGACGCTGACTCACAGGAGGCGTTCACGACGCGTTAAGTGTTGACCGTCCCCCGTCCCCCTCGTCTGTCTCCCAGGCCAGCAAGCTGAAGCGTCACATCCGCTCGCATACGGGGGAGCGTCCCTTCCAGTGCCTTCTGTGCAGCTACGCCAGCAAGGACACCTACAAGCTGAAGAGGCACATGAGGACACACTCAGGTAGGGCGAGCAGGTTCGGCCCGGCGTCCCCGTGGCACGGGAGCCGGGACAGAACGTTCCTGGTGGTCCGTGGGAGGCACAGATGTCAGAGCCGGCGTCTCCATCCTTTCTGGGGAGTTACGCGGCCCCTCTGTGTGTGCTTAGCCCCGGGGGGCCCACAGGGGGCGGGGAGTGGACCACCGTCCAGTGTCTGCCTCCGGGGCTGCCGTCGAGGATGTCTGTCCCCTGCTTCACTGACCCTCCCGTTGTAAGGCAGAACGGAAAGCATGCTGGTTTCCTCATGCACTTACTTTCCTTTTTAGTTATTTTTCATGGGCCTGTAGTGGACACACACACTCGTTTCAGGGGTACAACAGAGGGACTGTCCGGTCACACACTTTACTCAATGCTCGTCGTAAGTCCCCTTCTGCCCCCGCACAAGCTGACACACACGACGTGAATACGGAACCGCCAACCACACATCCCGAGCCGAGCTGGACATCCCTGTGACCTGTTTATTTTATAATTGAAATTTCATACCCCTTAATCCCCTTCCCCTGTCGGCCGGTCCCTCAACCCCGCTGTCCTTGGCCACCTCCAGTTCTCTGCGTCGATGAGTCTGTTTTGCCCGTTTTGTTCCATAGAGCCCACGTCTAGGAGAAATCCAACGGTGTCTTTCTCTGCCTGAATCTTTCACTTGTGTGACCCCCACTAGGCCCACCCGTGTCATTGCACATGGCAAGATCTCATTCTTCTTTGGTGGCTGAGCAATATCCCATTTTATGTATAAATACATAGACATACGCACCACTTCTTTACTGAACTGTTGTTCAGTAAAGTAGTCAGTTGTCAGTCACATTGCAGGAAACCCAGGGGGCCACGTATCTTTCCAAATCACTAAATACCCAGAAGTGGGACTAGTGGATTAGGTGGTATTTGTAGCCCTTGCTTTATGTATATTCTTTGTACGAAGACTGTGTTTATGTGTATGCCTCAGTTCTGTAGACCAGGGTGGGCACGGGCGGCTGGCGGGGACCAGTAGCTCCCAGATGGTGGGAGAGCCGCCTGTCTGAGCCCCTGTCTACAGGCTGTGCTTGACGTAATGTTCGGGCTCCAGTCGTGTGGCTAAATGTCCAAGGAAGGGGTTGAGACAGGAGCCTCGGGGATGAAAGAACGGCTATCAGCTCCAGGGACCTGTGGAGGGGATCCCGGTTTGCTGGTCGAAGCCACCGTGCAGAGGGTCACTTTTGTCGTCCGTGTCACAGGCGAGAAGCCGTACGAATGCCACGTGTGCCACGCTCGCTTCACCCAGAGTGGCACCTTGAAAATACACATCGTACAGAAGCACAGCGAGAATGTCCCCAAGTACCAGTGTCCGCACTGCGCCACCGTCATCGCAAGGAAGAGTGACCTGCGTGAGTGTCTGGCTTCATGAACTTCCTTTAGGGACGGTACTGGTTGGCTCTTAGGGGGCACAGCCTGGAAACCCGTGGAGCCCTGGCCTGACCATAGGCAGGCTCCTGGTCTGCGGGACTCGCTGCTGAGGAGGGTTTTTTCCCAGCGGTCCTGTGGTGCCATCTAGTGGCGAAATGGCAGAAGTGCAATTCCATGGCTTGTTTCTCGTGGCTCTAAGCCCGTTCACTTCCGGGTACACCTGCTAAGCAGTCGGTCACACGTATGTTAGTTCTTGAAGGACTTCCACCGGTACTGTTTTGTTCCACATTGAGCCTGGTTTTACAGATGGTGGAGGGTCTTCGAGACGGTGGAGGGGCTTCAATGATGGAGGGGCTTAGAGACACAGCGTGAACTGCCCCACGGTCCCCTAAGCTAGGTGGGGCTCAGGTGCCCAGAGCTGGGTGGCCTGACTCTTAAAGTTCTCATGAGTGATACTGTGCGGACCTTTCTTAGACCCCTCCTGTGACCCTAAAACGTTCCGGGAGCTGAGGTTGTGACAGGGAGAACCCAAACAGCCCTCCCCTTAGGGGACTCACGTCAATAAAAGGGGCCAGTCTGTGCCCCGACATCCTTGTCGTGACATGGGACGCCCTCTTCATGGCACGAGACAGTACGGAGCAAGAAAGGGACGCACCGTGAGAGACGCTGAATGCCAGATTTAGGAGTCGGGGTTTGATCCTGCCCCCACGGAAAACGGGGCAGGGCTCAGCAGGGGAGAGACGGTGAGTGATGAGCCTCTCTCCTTCGTTCCGGGAATCCTGGGCTTCCCGCTTTCCCTGATCTCACTTCTCTTGCCAAAGCGTGTAACAAACCGTGATGCTCAGAGCATGTTAGCACAAGTTTAAGTCACGGATTCACCTGGACAACGTCTGGAGATGAGGTGCACAGTTTGAGAACATTTCTGGAAAAGTGAGGGTGGTTTTTTGGAGCCTTAACGTTTTTCTAAAAATCTGGAACGTTCTGTCTACGTTAGTATAGTTACCGGCATGCCACAAAACACAGCCTAGTGGGACTTTTTAGGGCACAAGGGCTACACGTCTGTTCCCAGCACAACAAAATGATGTAGGTTACGCCTCATCTCGGTGGGGGGGGGGGCCCTCCTGGACCCGGTGAGATGCTTTGCGATCTCCAGAAGTCTTCCTGCCTGCCCCTGTCGGGGAGGTCAGGCTCCCCAGTGACTGGGTCAGCACATCACAGGTGGACCTCCTCCAGCTCTCCATTGGGGTTTAGCCTCTCCCCCAAAGGGCCACAGACCACCATGCATGGGACTCAGTTCGATAGAAAGTATTCAGAAGTACGTCTAATCAGACCTCACTGCACGTCCTAGGTCAGTGACAACAGAGGAAGAAAGCAGGGCATCGACTTCTAACAGAACATCTCAATTTTTTTTTTAAGTGAGGTTAGAGAGGTCCTATCTTTGTTATGCAAAACTGCCTTAACATTATCCTGAAAACCCGCCTACACGGTGATCAGGTTCTCAGGGCGCTTGGTTCAGTGACCACATTGGGTCTGCTGTGCCGCAGCTTCCGCGGGACCTCCCTGCCTAGTGCAGGGGTGATCCGTGGACCTGCCAGGACAAGGTGCCTTCTGAGCAGTGCCCAGCATGGAAGGATTTCATTCCCCGGGAGGCAGAAGTCCTGGAGGTCTTCTGGCTGTCACAACTGGGGGAAAAGGATGCTGCTGGTATCTATTGGGTGGAGACCAGCGATGCCGCTGAACTCCCCACAGTGCCCAGGACAGCTCCCCCGAGCAGAAACCAGCTCCCGGGGCCAGCAGTGCTGAGACCGAGAAGCGCTGACACAGGGCTCAGGAGAGCAGCCAGCAGAAATCACACGGTTTTGGCGCCCGCCCTTCTGTTTCAGGTGTCCACCTGCGCAACCTGCACACGTACAAGGCCACAGAGCTGAAGTGTCGCTGCTGCTCCGCGGCCTTCCACGAACGCTACGCCCTCATTCAGCACCAGAAGACTCACAAGAACGAGAAGAGGTTCAAGTGTGAACACTGCAGTTACGCCTGCAAGCAGGTACGAGGTCCCAGGCTATTCGGGGAGGCAGAGGGAGGCCGTGGTGTGTGCAAGACGGGAGCGTTGCAGGCCGTCCTCTGTCACCGTGAAAATACGGAACAGTCGTTCTTTCAGAATAACCAGAGAGCAGCCGTGGGCCAACATGTCCCAGCAACGGTTCTTAAAAGGATGGTTGAGAGGGGCGTCTGGGTGGCTCAGTCGGTGAGGCGTCCGACTCTTGGTTTCGGCTCAGGTCATGATCTCAAGGTCGTGGGATCGAGCCCCAAGTCGGGCTCCACGCTCAGCGAGGTGTCTGCTCGAGAAATCTCTCTTCCTCCGCTCCTTCCTCCCCATGCATGCTTTCTCTTTGCGGTCTCCCGAAACCCGGCGGCAGTGGGGAGGAAAGTGCCCAGCGGGTTGTCCGAGTTGCTAGCCCAACTAGCCTGGACCCCTTCTTCCCTGGACCACTGCTCCCACTTGAAAACACGAGCGACAGACTCGCCTCTTCCGTCTCAGACGTTTGGCAACACTCTGCCCTTTTTCTGAAAGTAAATAAAACGAGTCCGTCACTTCCAGGAAAATGTGTTGCCAAAGATCTGATTTCAGCTGTCAAGAGGAAATACACAATTAGAAATTTGTATTTCCACCACCGGGAGCTTGACAGCTTGCTAACACTGAAGACTTTTCTAACGAGACTGGAGCGATTTTAAGGAAGCATTTCTTCATAGAGCTTCCTGAAATGTGTCAACAGTTGGAAGCTCTGCATAACTCAATAAACTGAGATTTGCCAGATGACCAATCAGTCCACTATTTTACAAAATCATTCATGTAGGTAAAAGATTCCCTCCAAGTACAAGATAGGTCAGTGGACGGGGCTGCAATGGAATACAAACAGGACCGCCTTCCCCATGCGCACTTCCTCTCACCCTCCTCCCGGGACAGGGTCGCTCCGTCCCTCCAGGGCCACACTGTCTGGGAAGGAGGGTGCGAGGAAAGGCCTGTGGGGAACAGAGAACTCATAAGAGAGAGTCTTGGAGAAACACAGTTGAGTTTCAAACAGGAACCTAGAAGTGGGCATGTGTCTCCTCTGCGAGGCCATGGCATTTTAAATAAAACATAAAATGGGTCTTTCGCTTGACTTTGTATGTATTTGTGTCCTGCTTCTCCCAATGATATACTCATCTAAATCTTGGTTAAAAATTCTGGTTATTGGGGCGCCTGGGTGGCTCAGTGGGTTAAGCCGCTGCCTTCGGCTCAGGTCATGATCTCAGGGTCCTGGGATCGGGTCCCGCATCGGGCTCTTGCTCAGCAGGGAGCCTGCTTCCCTCTCTCTCTCTGCCTGCCTCTCCATCTACTTGTGATTTCTCTCTGTCAAATAAATAAATAAAATCTTTTAAAAAAAATTCTGGTTATTTCCTCACTGAGAACAGCTTTGATCACTTTTATGCTTTTAAATAGATAGTAAGATTTGTCCTAGTGATTATCATTTTGCTCCCCAAGGAATGTTCCACCACAGGCCAGGAGGGGCTGTGGGACCTGCTGGGAGCTCGCTGGTGGCCTGGCAGTGGGGATGCGGGCCAGTTTGGTTCCTGGTGGGGCAGGCTTTGCTCCACTCTAGGAACGCCGCCCGGACAGGGTGTGCGCCGCCGTTTTTCCTCACCCTGCGCTGCTCGCTGGGGACGGAGGGGGAAAGTATAAAATAACGTCAAGGATGAAAATGTCTACGTGAGTTGCTCAGCAGCGTGTCTCTCTCGCCTTCCCTCCTAGGAACGTCATATGACCGTTCACATCCGCACCCACACGGGGGAGAAGCCATTCACCTGCCTCTCGTGCAGTAAGTGCTTCCGGCAGAAGCAGTTGCTAAATGCGCACTTCAAGAAATACCACGACGCCAGTTTCATCCCGGCCGTTTACGGATGCCCCAAGTGTGGCAAAGGCTTCTCCCGCTGGGTAAGCTTACTTAAGTCCCAGTAAATCCTCCTCGAAGAGGTTCCTCTGTTTCGCAGGAGCTGAAACTCGGGGAGTTTAAACCCAATTATAGAAACTTGCCAGGGCTGAAGGCAGCGTCTGTCCTGCCTGGGGGAGGTGGTTCTTAGCTTTTCGGAGCCACCGAGCTCTTGAAAATCTTAGGAAAGTGTGGTCTTCCCTTCTGAGGAAAAAAAGACAGTTCTGCAAAGAAAATCTTGCAGATCGTTTTAGGGAATTCTCCTACTCCCCAGAATCGGCAAGGACGCCTGCTTTCGGCGTAACATTTTCACATTGTTCCTGTGAATTAGATTTAGGCTGCTTCACAGAGAGGATGCAGGTTTCAGCACATCTCAGAGACGTTCTTAGAAAAGTGTTGTTGGTAATCCTTTAAGAAATACCTTTTTAAAAAAAAATACCTTTAGTCCTCCATTTATTTATTTTTTGGCGCTGCATTCATGATCTGTCACCATCTAACAAGTTATCTCAAAGCTTAGTGGCTTAAAAAAACAAGAGACGTGTATTACCGCACATTTTCTGTGGGGCAGGAATTTGAGAGGGGCTTGGCTGGGTGGATCTGGCTCAGCATCTCTCATGAGGTTACAGCCTGGTTATTGTCCACGGGGGCCGCCTCATCCAAGCCCTGGCGGGGCCTAAGGCTCCATTTCCAAGATGGCGCCCTCCCCTGGCGGTTGGTAGGAGGCTTAGTTCCTCACCACATGGACCTCTCCATTGGGCTGTTCCTCACCACCCCGAGCAAGGGGGAGAGAGCAAGGGGGAAGCCACTGCGCCCTTTGTCAGCTAGTTTTAAAAGTGACCCATTACCTGTATTCATTAGAAACAAATCAGTAAGTCCAGCCCACATTCAAGAGTGGGGGATGGGGGGTTTTTTTGAAAGGAAGAGTGTGGAAGAATTTGTGGCCTTTGAAAAACCAGCACAGATGATGGACCAGATCCCTAGACCATGTATGTGCTCCTGGCTAGCTTTTGTAAAAGTGTCTGAATGATCTGAAGTTGACCCTGTTCATGGGGAGAAAGCTTTCTCTTTTCCCTTTGTGTGTTTCTGGGTAATTCCAGAGCATTAATACTCAAGTTCAGAATTTCGAATACAAGTAGTGGCAACGCTCCAAACACAGCTGCGTTCATACCGAGTTAACACTGTAAAGAGTCAGCAGTGTAAAGACTCTGCGTTTCAGTGTGAAGAACCAGGAAACAGAGAAAGAATGAGTCTGCCTCATAGAATTCCTCGGAACATACAATCAGAAGTTTTGAAAATTCTTCTTGCATTCAAGAAACTGCATTTGGACTTGCTTCTAGAATACGGGCGTGCCTTGGAAAGAGGGTGGGCTTCGGTTCCACAGTAGAGCACATGTCATGATAAAGGGAGCTGAAGGAATGTTTGGTTTTCCGTTGCACGTGAAAGTTGATGTTGATGCTGTGCTGTGGTCCGTTAAGTATGCAGTGGCATTACGTCTAAAAAAAAGCATAGATCTTAATTTAAAAATACTTTACAGCTAAAAAATGCGAACCATCCTTTGAGCTTTCGGCAAGTTATAATCGCTGATCCCAGATCACCATAACAAACACAAGAACGATGAAAATTTTGAAATGTCATGAGAATCATCAAAGTGTAAACGCTGTCCGTAAACTTGCTCAGTGCAAGACTGCTACGGACTGTCCACTTGTAAAAAAATGCAGTTCCTAAAAGTGCAGTGAAGCAGAGTGTGGTAAACTGAGGTGTGCCTACATAAGAGACCTCTTACAGCTTAAAGATGAAGAGACAAATACCCAGTGAAAAACCAGCAAAGGGCCTAAACAGACATTTCTTCAAACAAGACCTACAAATGGCCTGTGAGCGTGTGAAATGAGGCTTAGCGTTGTTCATTGCTTGGGAAATGCAGAGCAGAATCACAGTGGGAACACATACGGCCAGCCTTGAGGGGTCTACAGTCAAAGGAGACAGATGACAAAAGGTGTGAAAAAAATCAAATCCCTCTTATAGCCCTGGTGGGATTTGAAAATGGTGACGCCACCTTGGAAGACAGTCGCCATTTCCCCAAAAGTGAAACATAAAGTTAGCATACGATTCAGCCGTTCCACTCCTAAGCGTATGCTAAAAAGAACTGAAAACACAGGACCACACAGAAACTTGTACACAAAATTCATAGCCGTATCATTCACAAACAACCCCAAAAAGTGGAAACTACCGGCATGTGCATCGACTGATGAATGGACAGAACACTGTACATCCATGCAGTGGAATATTACACAGCCATGAAAAGGAATGAGGTACATATGCACCTGATAACGTGGTGAACTTTAAAAGAAGCCATATATTCTATGATTCCCTTTCTAGGAAATGTCCAGAATATTCAGAGACAGAAAGTAGCTTAGTGGTTGCCAGGGGCTGGGGGAGGGAACATGGAGAGTGACCCTTAAGGGCTTAGGGTTTCTTTCGGAAATGTTCTCAGATTGATGGTGGTGACGGTTTTACAACGCTAGGAATAAACCATTGAGTTACACAACTTAAGTAGATTACTTGTACGGTGTATGAATTAAATCTCAATAAAACTATTAAAAAATTAATCCATTTTCGGTTCCATTTGGAAGTTTCCACTCTGTCCTGACAACAAGTAAACACCTGAATAGATTGAAAAATTAACTCCTGTAGGATCTGTAGGAGAGGGGAGGACACGGGGCCAAGCGCCGGCCCGGAGAATGGAGACAGACAGGTGAACACAGTCGAGGCCGCCCAGAGCGGGGACTCCCGGGCAGAGGCCTCCACGGGAACCAGCGCAGGGGCAGGGAGACCTGAACGGTGACTGAGGACTTGCTGGAGGCTCAGGGGACCATCTGAGAGTTAGAAACTGCAGCCGCGCTCACAGGGGCCCCACAGCACTGCGAGTCTTACCACCAGGAGCCCGACCAGGCTCCCACAGTGAACAATCAGAAAAAGAATCCGCTTCTGCTTCCTTCCAGCAGGAAGGAGGGGAGGAAGGGATCTGAAACACCCCAGAACATTCTATTCTCCTTACCAAGGTCTCCCTCTGGGGAAACCAGCTCACCAGAGCCTCACCCACTGGGATATCACCCGAGCTAAGTGCCCTGGCAGAAGGGAGACCCCCGACTCCAGCCCACGAGAGCCATCGGGTCGCACCTGAGGTGGAAAATAAAGCCAAGAAACTTGTGAGGTTCACGGTCCAGAGGCTCGGTTCACGGACACAGGGAGACCTGCTCACGGGCTACAGAACACGCCCCTCCCCCACCTCCCCTCCGCTTACCAAAGCCCTGTTTACAGCAGCTCCTTTCCCCTGGGGCATCAAGTCCAGCTATCAGGAAAGCATTACAAGGCATCCCCCCCAAAAAAGTCACAATCTGGAGAGACAGAACAGCAGGCAGGGGTGTCAGAACCACCTGGAATTTAAAACAGCCGGAAGAACACGCTGAGGGCGCGCGTGGATAAAGTCGACAGCACACGAGACCGGGCGAGCAGCGAGAGCTGAGCAGAGAGGGGCGCCTGGGGGGCTCAGTGGGGTAAAGCCTCTGCCTTCGGCTGAGGTCATGATCCCAGGGTCCTGGGATCGAGCCCGCATCGGGCTCTCTGCTCAGCAGGAAGCCTGCTTCCTCCTCTCTCTCTGCCTGCCTCTCTGCCTACTTGTGATCTCTCTCTGTCAAATAAATAAATAAAATCTTTAAAAAAAAAAAAAAAGTGAGCAGAGAGAGAGAAATTCTATGAAAGACCCGCGAAGATTTGCTACAATGGAGAAGAAAAATGCTCTGATGAATGAGATCAAAGGAAGACCTTATAAAGAGAGAAGAACGGGCCATGTTTATGGATAAGAAAACAATGTCCCAGTGTCAGTCCTTTAGAACTTGATCTACAGATTCATGCGATTCCTTTCAAAACCCCCGCGCTTTAGGGACACCCAGTGGCTTAGTCAGGTGAGCGGCTCTTGACGTCGGCTCGGGTCGTGATCTCAGGGTCCCGGGAATCCGTGCTCAGCGGGGACCCTGCTTGAGAGTCTCCCCCCGACCCTGCCCCTCCCGTGTCCTCCCAAAATAAATAAATCTTAAAAAAAAAAAATCTCAGCACATTATTTTGCCAATACCAACAGAATCGTTTTAGATTTACGTGGGGAAACAAAAAAACGAGCATCGCCAACGCAGGACCTAAGGAGAACTAAGCTACAGACGGATCTGCCCGCCTTCAAGATCACCGTGAAGCCGGAGTGATCAGGGCACTGTGTGCCGGTGACAGAACAGACACACACGTCCGTGGGACAGAGAGCCCAGACACAGACCCACACCTCCCGCCCGCTGAGATCTCCAACAAAGGAGCAAAGACAGCGCTATGGGGAAAATACCATCTTTTCAGCTGACGGTGCAGGAAGAACTCGAATCTGCATGAAAAAAAATCCAGAAAGAGACCTGACACCCTTCCCCAAAATTAATTCAAAATGGATCGCAGACCAAAATGTCAAATGCAAAACTATAAAACTTCTGAAGATAACAAGAGAAAATCGAGGGTAGGGTGGGGACTTTTCAGAGATGACACCAAAGGCGCCATCCATGACAGAAATCTTGCGGAAGCCGGCCTTCACTAAGATGCATGACCTCTGACTTAAGAAGACCAGCTCTAGACAGGGAGGAAAGTTGTGCAGAATTCACATCGATACAGGATGGAGATCCAGAATGCACAAAGAACTCTTAAAACACAACCCTAAGGGGCGCCTGAGTGGCTCAGTGGGTTAAAGCCTCTGCCTTCGGCTCAGGTCATGATCCCAGGGTCCTGGGATCGAGCCCCTCAGGCTCTTTGCTCAGCGGGGAGCCTGCTTCATCCTCTCTCTCTCTGCCTGCCTCTCTGCCTACTTATGATCTCTGTCTGTCAAATAAATAAAATCTTAAAAAAAAAAAAACGCACAACCCTAAGAAAACACACAACCCAATTAAAAAATGGGCAAGTACTTTCACAGGCGCTTCACCAAAGGTGTATGGGTGTGAAGTAAGTGCATGAGACCTGCTCCACGTCATATATCATTCGGAAATGCACGTAAAACAAGACCCCATCACACACCTATCAAAAATGGCTCACATCCAGAGCGCTGAGGACAGCAGCCACTGGCCCGGACGGGGAGCAGCAGGTGTGCGTGGGCCTTGCCGGTGGGCGTGCAAAATGGCGCAGTCATTTTGGAAGACAGTTTGGTGATTTCTTCTAAATTTAACGAACTCTTACCATACCGTGCAGCAGTCACACTCCTGTTCGCCCAAAGGAGTAGAGAACTTACATCCACATAAAAACCTGTTCCCGTTTGTCTATAGCTGCTTTATTCATAATCTCCCAAAGCTGGAAGCAACGAGGACGTTCTTCAGCAGGTGAGTGGATAAACGGGTCCATCCAGACAATGGAAGAGTATTCGAGGCTGCAAAGAAATGAGCCACCAGGGCGCCTGGGTGGCTCAGTGGGTTAAGCTGCTGCCTTCGGCTCAGGTCATGATCTCAGGGTCCTGGGATCGAGTCCCGCATCAGGCTCTCTGCTCAGCAGGGAGCCTGCTTCCTCCTCTCTCTCTCTCTGCCTACTTGTGATCTCTTTCTGTCAAATAAATAAATAAAATCTTTAAAAAAAAAAAAAAGAAAAGGAAAGAAATGAGCCACCAAACCTTGCAGACATGGAGAAAAACTTAAACGCTTACTACTAAGGGAAAAGGGCTCGCACTCTACGGTTCCAACTGTAGGGCATTCTGGAAAAGGCAGAACAATGGACACAGTAACAAGACAGTGGTTTCCATGGATTGGGAGGAAGGGATGAGCCGGTGGAACGGGGGAGTCTGAGGGCAGCCCAGCTCATCTGTGGGTGCGGAATGATGGACACGGTCATCGGACATCTTCCGCACCCACGGAACGAACGACACCGAGCGTGAACCCCGGAGTAAACCGCGGGCTTTGGGCGACTTTGATGTGGGCACGTAGGTTCATCGGTTGTAACAAAAGTAGCCCCCATTCTGGTGGGGGCGCGGATCGTGGGGGAGGCTGCGCGTGTGTGGGGGCAGGGAGCATAAGGGAAATCTTATTATGCCTCCCTCTCCGTTACGCTCTGAACCTAAAACGGCCCTAAAATATGAGGTCTTTAAAAATAAATATGTACCTATCTGGATACTTGAATCCAATTTAATTTTTAGCAAGTACATCCTTCACCAGCTGCCACTCCTCATCACGCAGCGGTTTCCACACCAGAATTTGTCATAGGGCTGTGGGCGTCCTTCCGCCCCAGTGAGGAACCCAGCTCTGGACTTCAAATGGCGGGTCCCTCCTCTCTTGAGAAACAGTCCTCTGACACGGCTGTCTGTCCTATCACTCTGCCCCGAGTCCTAAATAACCTCGTTGTCCTCTTGGTTTATTTAATATCTTAGCGCACTTACCTTGTAGGAGCTCGGTGTGGTTTTGGTTGTTCATTACTCCAAAGCCGACATCCAGAGCCACCGGCCATGAGGTTCGTGGATTGGGAGGGAGCCTGTGTGTTTGTGGACACAAGCACGGGCTTTGCTGGGGAAGAGGACACGGCGATCGTCATATCCTCCAAAGAATCCTTGGTCCCAGAAGGCTTCGTTTGTGCAGAATCAGCATCTAAGTCAGGGACTGGCAAAATTTCTCCTGTAGGGGCCAGGAAGTAATGTTCTCAGCTTCGCAAACCGGTTTCTGACCCAGCTACCACTGTAACAGAAAAACATCCACAGACGGACAATTCATAAATGAATAGACATGGCAGTGTTCCAGAAAATTTCATATATATATATACATATACATATACATATACATATATATCTTTTATTTCTTTAAGAGCAAGAGAGAGAGAGAGCAGAAGCGGG
This sequence comes from Neogale vison, assembly GCF_020171115.1. NCBI lineage: Eukaryota > Metazoa > Chordata > Mammalia > Carnivora > Mustelidae > Neogale > Neogale vison. Next base: position 5,201,585 of record NC_058098.1, read on the forward strand.
GGGGGGGCAGCAGAGGCAAAGGAAGAAGCAGGCTCCCCGTTGAGCAGGGAGCCCGATTCGGGACTTGATCCCAGGACCCCGGGATCATGACCTGAGCCAAAGGCGACACTTACCGCACTGAGCCACCCAGGCACCCCCAGAAAACTTGTTTTTCAAAAACAGTTGGCCGACTGGATTTGACCCTTGGGCCATCGTCTCCCAACCCAAAATGGAAGACGTTTCAATAACCCGCACCAACCCTCTCCTCTTGCACATGAGTCCTTCCCCTTCTACCCATAAAATCCAGGACAGTCCGGCAGAGCACCATCCTGAAGCCGGGGTCGGGGGAGTCACCGGCAAGTGGACTTCCCTGTCACCAGGATCTCACTTTCCATGTGAACTTCCCAAACAGTGAAAGATTTCTAGCTGACGTCATTGTGGGTGTTCCTGTGTGAGAATGCACCGTTCATAGTCTTGACCGGGAAACCTGTGGCTTCCCTCTTGATTCTGAGTGTCGTGTGTACGTTCAGTAACTCCACGCACGGTCGGTCGGGAGAGAGCCTGGCGGGGCAGTGGCACCCACATGGGGTGTGACGGATTTTCTCAAAACGGACAGTCTGTTCAGTTTCTGGTTCCACATCAAGCCTCGCTTGGGAGAGTAGACAGATTCCAGAAGAATAAATGTCTTCTCATGGACTTCTATATATATTTATAAATATACAGATTTTATAAATATATATATATATATTAAATAAGCTCACTTTTGGCTAGACCTAAACACAACAGAGGGGTCCCCTTTTTTAAAAGCCACCTTTTTTGTACAAGAATAGACCAGGCATTGTCAGTTAAGCTTCCCACTCTTGATTTTGGCTCAGGTCGTGATCCCAGGGTCATGGGATCGAGTCCCGTGTCGTGTCCGCTTGTCCCTCTCTTTCCGCTCCTCTCCCCACTCGCACGCACTTGCTCGCTCTCTCAATGTAGAGTAAATAAGTACCAAGAAAGGAAGGAAGGAAGGAAGGATGAATGAATGAATGAACATACCCGGCGCACGTTTCCCTTCTTTCCAATGGCTAGGACTTGACCCGTGGGATTCTACATGGCATTCTGTCCGTGCTGCTGACCCGCTATGTTCGTTCCTCCAACAGAGTAACATGCAGAGACACTCGGCGAAGTGTGGCGCGGGGCCAGGAAAGCCGGCTGCCTCGGGGAAAGTGAGAAGAACCAAGAGAAAGCTGGCCGTCCGGAAAGAAGCAGTCCAGGAAGACGGTAACTCTTTTTCAACAACCTCGGTTCTAATCTGAGCGATTTTCTTGGGATCACGGCCTGGGCGCTGAGTGTTACGGTGCAGGGGACGCACCAGTGTGTGCTGGGCCCACTCTGTGGCCTCCCCCACCACCTCAGGCAGGTTCTGAGCTCCGTTTTGCACCCCTCCCGGCCAGGGGTGGGAGTGGTCCCTGGCCCAGTGGGCGCAGTGTCTCCTGCACCTATTTGAGCTGCAGAGCGCCCCCTGGTGGACTCCACACACCCGTCAGGGGGTCTCCTGGCGGGACCGGCTCCCTAAGCGGAAGGCTGCCCCCTCTTAAGCCAGCGGGCTGTTGCCTGAACCTGGCAGGTGCCGTGTAAAGGTCCTGGGGCTGCTGTGGCGGTGGCCACAAACTGAGTGGCTTTAGAGCAACAGAGGCTCACTCTCTCTTAGCTCTGGGGCCTGGAAGTCCTAACTCAGGGTGTCAGAAGAGCTTGTGCTCCCTCTGAAGGTTCTGGGGAGATGCTCTCCTGCCTCTTCCTGCTGGTGGCTCCAGGCTTCTCTTGGCTTGTGGACACCTCACTCCAGCCTTCCTCCCTCTCTGTTTCTCCTCTTCTTTCCAAGGATGCTTGTCCCTGGATGTAGTGCCTGAAAAATCTGGGATGATCTCGTCTTGAGACCCTTAACCTAATTAGATCGTCACAGACCTTTGTTTCACATGAGGTTACGGTCACAGGTTTGGGGGGTTAGGATGTGGACCTCTGTCCTTTGGGGCCACTGTGGGCATCACAGTCTTTATCGCTGGCCTCAGGGGAGCAGACGTGGGTTCCCAGGTTAGAGCAAAAAGGGCCTATGTGCCGTCTTCCCTGTGAAAGGTTCTGTTCCACGAGGGGACAGACCTAACTCTTACGGACGCAATCTCTTACGTTCTCCATTCCTGTCCTACGAGTCTTTGAACTGAAGTGCATGGCCGGAAACCACACGACCATACGGCGAAAACGAACAGAACAGGACATCCTCGCTCTTAAATCCCCTATGTCTGGATCCCAGCCCCAGTCCTTGACGTGAATGCTCCTCTGGGTAGCAGACAGCCTGTTTCTTGCTTCTGAGCTGCCAGATAAAATCAGGGCTGCCCAGCTAACTTTGAATTTCGGATGAGCAACGGATACTTCTTTAGGGTGAGTATATCCCACGGGGTATCTGAGATCTGCTCGCACTGACCAGTCCCCGTGCTTGGCAGGCGGGTGGTCGGACTGGAGTTCTTCTGGACGGGGCACTACGAGCTGTTCAGACCTTCCTCCACATTCCCGCGTCTTGCCACCCAGGACGGAGCTGGGACCCGAGTTCCGGCCGTCCTCCCACAGCTCCCCGGCTTCTCCGTCCGCAGGCACAGGCTTGCAGGGTACACTCGGAAGAGAGATGAGCGCCCCAGGACAGATCTAAAAATGACGGAGCCAGCCTGGACCAGATTTGTCTTTTCACTGACGATGTCCTAAAACACCACTTTCCATGGTTTTCTGGAGGAGTCTCCCCACCCCCACACCACCCCGGCCCCCATCTGAGGTCTGAGCCCCCATGGGGACTCTGCCTGCCACCCGCCTCCCTGTTCTACCTCCTCGTGTCCCCTCCCCCGTCCGCCAGCCTGTCGCTCACACCCAGCCTGCCCCCACCTGCCCGTCTTGAGCACACTCAGGTGTCCTAAGGAAAAATGAAGCCCGCATGACGCCCAACCTTCCTGGCCCATGAAACTCCCATCACGTTCACGGTGGGCTCACTCCTGCGCCTCCCGGGCCCCTGCATCTGCCCCTCACACCACAGAGGTCCCCTGAGATTCCCTGCTAACACATCCCACTGGCCTCTCCCTGCTCTGCAGCCGGGGCACCGCTGACGGGTCACCCTCTTCTTGACCCGGTCCCCTCCTGCTTGCTCCACGTGCCTTCGTCCTCCTGGTGTGTTCCCGCTCCCCCAGGCACCTCCACTTCTCTCCTCCTCCTACCCACCCCTGCTCCTACCTCGCCTCGCGTCCACAGCTGCATCACCGCCACGCCTCTATCACTTCCGCACCTGCGCCCGTGTCTGCACCTGCGCCCGTGTCCGCACCTGCGCCCCCTCCCCCACCTGCGTGCACAACCCTCACCCTCTCCCGCAGCAAGTCCCTGGTGATCTGGAACGGCAGCCCCTGTGCAGCCTCCCCAGGCCGGGAGCAACTATTCCGTTGCCTGGCGAGCATCCCCTCTCTGTGGTCCCCAACGGGGTCACTGTCCTTCACACCCTCAGCCTCGTTCTCTCCTGCCACCCTGCTCTGTGCTGGTGTTTGAGGTCGCGACACACTGGCAGTGCCCTCGCCCACTTCTCAAGACCACAGACGTGGGACCGGGTCCACCCTGTCTCCCCAAGATGTCCGGAACCTCATCTCAGTGACTGTCCCCTCTGTCCCCGCTACCCATCATCGACCACCTCAACCCCTTCCTGTGCACTCAGCGTTCTGAAGACCCGGACTCTGGGCCTGGCTCGCTGCTCCCACCGTCTAGGCCCCCAATCAAACTGCTCCCCCAATTCCAGCCAGGCCAGACTCCCCCTTTCCTTTGCCTGGAATTCCTGCTGACTCCCCCCATGGATCCCCAAGATCTCACCTTTGGATCCCGGAGATCTCGGGATCTGACCCCGACCAGGTCAGCCCCACCCCACGGACAGCCCAGGACTGTGCCCCTGCTTTGCACATCCCCACCTGGTACTCAGCGACACGCCGTCTGTCTGATTGTTTACCAAGCGCCAGCTCTCACCTGCGCCGAGCTCCCCTAAGGCAGCGTGGCCCATGAGCCCACACCAGGCCTGGCATTGGCAGGGCTCATTCATTCCCACTTAACCAAACAGGCAAATACCGAACCCAGCCCTTTATCGGAGAAGAGAAACAGGTGAGACCCAACTCAAATCTTTGCACCACTTTAAAGAGATCCAGGGACCAGGTTTCCGGGATTCACACTCCGTGTTGGACTCCAGATTGTCCATATAAATGTGTGACTTCTTGGCTGGACACCTGCTGACTCTCTTGACACCTAAATGCAGTATTTTCTTTGGATCATCTATTCAAGCCTCTAAAAGCCTTTGGCCAACTTCTCTCTTCACCAGAAGATCAAATAATTGGAGAAGAAGGGTCTTTGAAAATGTCACCCTTGGTTGGTGACCTGCTGGCCGTGAAGCAGAGCTCAAGTGCACCTGCTTCCACGCTGGCCGTGGCCTTTGTGGCTGGGTGGCAGCTCCTTGCCTGTGTCAACGCTGACCTTCCTGGACGCTGACCCTGAACTAAATGAGAACAAAATCAGAGGGATGAGAAGTGGGTCCGCACCGACAGCCTCTCCCGTGGGGCCTCATGCTGGCGTTTGAAACAGGAGCATCGCCCAGACCTGGTCGTGAAGGGCACGCAGAGCACTGCCCGCCCTGGACGCTCGCCTTCCAGAAGGGCAGAAATGGGAAGGCCCTCATAGGTTTAAAAAGGGACAGTGATAAAAATGGGCATATTAAAACATGTCTCGTATTTTGGATGGTCAGCTCCTTAAGCAAAGGATGAATGGAACATGTGACCCGGTTTATAGTAGCAAAAAATACTTGATTTGCATTCCAGGGGTTTTTAACCTGTTTTATCTGGATGGTGGTCTGGCTTCTACTTTGCCGTGCTGGTGGGTCAGCTGTAGGTCACCCGGCCTTTCGGGGTAGGTCTCTACAAGTCCAAGTTCCTTTGCGTACGCAAGACCCGGTCTGAGTGCTCTCCCCCCGCCCCCCCCCCCCCCCCCCCCGCCCCAGAATGCTTCAGGAAACCACAAGCAAACCCACCTTCAGACAACCTTGAACCAACAGGTGAAGCCCCGGTGAGCGCAGGTTCTGTGTCGGCCCTTCTCGTGGGCAGCCAGTGATGTTCCCTGGGTGTTCTCGGGAAGTCATTTCGGAACTGCGTAGAGGGACGATTATAATCAGATTTACAGCCGTCTAGTTTTAAGTTTCAAAGTTGTGCCGACAAGAATCCGCTGGAGGGTGGGAGGGAATGGTTACGGATCCCGGCGTGGCCCGCGGTGGGGCCCAGCACCATGTGTGACCCGGAGCCGACTCTGTGGGTTCGCCGGGAGCAGGGACAAACGCCCCGTGAGCAGCGGGCTTTTCTCGTGCCGGTGGCATCATCCCCTGAGCTCCGAAACGAGACAGGTGAGCGGCTGGGCCACTGCAGAGCTCTGTGGGTTCAGCCGGGACTCTGGGCTCTCTGCTGAATGCAGGTCCCACAGAGCTCTTTGCACTTCCCAGCAAACATGCGGCAGTGCCTGGAAACGTTCTTGGTTGTCACGAGTGAGGAGGAACATTCTGGCATCCAGTGGGCAGGGACCAGGGCTGCTCCAAACACTGCATAACACATGGGACAGCCCCCAGCGGAGAATCATCCAAACTTAAAAGCATAGAGGGCCGAGGTTTAGAACCCCTGGAGCTCACAGGTGCCGTCCGAATATTTATACAAATGTCTTGTAAATGGGAAAAAAAATCATTGTCTAAAATGTTTGCTGTGGGGGGCCTGGGTGGCTCAGTGGGTTGAGCCGCTGCCTTCAGCTCAGGTCATGATCTCAGGGTCCTGGGATCGAGCCCCGCATCGGGCTCTCTGCTCAGCAGGAAGCCTGCTTCCCTTCCTCTCTCTCTCTGCCTGCCTCTCTGCCTACTTGTGATCTCTCTCTGTCACATAAATTAAAAACTTTTAAAAAAAACTATAAAAAATAAAAAATAAAATGTTTGCTATGTTAAACACTGAAGGATTATTTCCAAAAGGTACGGGCACTGATTTCTTGTCTTTATTTTAAATTTTCCCAAACCCTGTGCCTTTTCCCCCAAGAAGTTGCCGCTAAGAAGGTGTCCCCTGTGAGGCTGGAGCAGTGCCCGGGAGAGGTGGTTCCTGTGCCCTACGGAGGCGTCGCGCCTGAAGGAGTGACCTGTGAGTGAGCCGCGGAGATTGAGAGTTCCTGTTTGCAGCAGTTACCTGCTCAACGAGTTAGAAGTTTGTTGGGTCTTCTTTGAAACAACTAAGTTCACGACACTGGAGGGTCTCGATTTTTCCAAAGTTTGGGATTAGTGCCAAGAATTGTTTGCCTTTCTTTGTTTCTTTTTTTTTGTCCTGGATAGTTCAAAAAGCAATACTGGTCTTTTATAAGAGGCCCAGATCTTGACTTGGAGGATAAAACCTCAAACCTATGAATTCATTCACTTGATATCGGCAGGGTGGCCTGCTATGAATGGGCAGTAGTCTGGGGGGACCTGGTTATTTCAGCTGTCAATACAGACTGTTTAGTCCTCCAGCCAACAGCCAAAGCTGAGATACCTTATGTTAAATTGCACACACCCTTTCTATTTCTACTATGATTTTTTAAACCTTTTTAAAACTAATTTTATATCATTTTTGAATACAGATGAATTTTCCATAAAAATTTAAAGTTACCGTAATGTTCTTAATTAGTTCAAAATTCAGCAAAAAAAAAAAAGATCTTAATATTGTGGGGGGAAAAAGCTGAGTAGAACACGAAAACGTTTCAATTAGACTAGATGTTGATGCATAATTATTTTACTTTGGTTTCTATGAGCAAGGTTCACTTTTAGAGTTTATAGTCTTCCTAACTTATGTTTTCTGGCAGGTATGAAATTTCCCTAGTGACATTCCGATGTCACCTACTAGGATAGAGTTCATCACCCTCTTCTTTTACTAAAACTACTTTGTTGATGCTTTTTTATATAAGTGGCAGAGTGAGAAGAAACACAATGAAATGTTACTGATAATGAAATGTTTACTTGTGAAGAAATTGTACTTACCGTGTCATGCCCTATAATTGGTATTTCTCCTTTGCCAGTTGGAGAGACTTTTCTCAGCTCTGAGCAGCATGCAAAATGCCTCGAGTACTTAAAATTAACTAGTGCGCATCTTTATAATGATATATTTTTTCCATCCTTTTCTTCTTAGCGAAGCAGTTGTTTGTTCTGAACGTCTCTCCCCCTAGTTTAAAATCATCCATAGGTCCCCAATTCTGGTTTTTTGCCTTTACTGAGATGTTATTGGCAAATAAAGTTGTGAGACAGTAAACACGTGCGTCAGGATGATTTGCTACACAGGTGCATTGTGTAAGGACACGCCCCCCATCCGGTTAACTAAACTCAAATTCTTAAAATGCTGATCTGCTGATCTTCAAAGTCCAGCAGCCCCGTGTAAAGCGAACACGTAGAGGCCCTTCCGGCTGGAAGGGCGGGCATTGTATTCTTTTCATCAGAGCCAATTAACTGAGTTCACATAACGAAGCTTAAATTCTATAGTTTATTGTATGCTATTGTGACTGTTGGACTTTTTGTAACACCGTCTTTGTTGTTTGAAGCTGTTTTGCATAACTCAATAAAATGAAATGACTTAAATTGCTGTCTTTGTTTTCTGTGAATGATGGGTCTAAAAAATGTCCCCTTTGCTTGGTCAGGAGGTGGAGAATTTGGAGCCGTGGGCCCTGTGGGTGGGACTGGAAAATGGTGCAGCCACTGCGGAGAGCAGCGGGGGTCGTCAAAAAATTAAAAATCGAAATTACCATCTGAGCCGGCAATCTGGTTATGTACCCATAAGGACTGAAAGCAGGGTCTCAGGGGGAGACTTGTACCCCCGTGGGCTCAGCAGAATAACCCACAATGCAGAATGACAGCCGGAAGGTGGAAACAACCCGGATGTCCATCTGTGGACGAGCAGATAAATAAAATGTGAGCTACCCACTCGGGAGAACATAATTCAGCCTTCAAAAGGAAGGAAACTCTGGCCCCGGCCACGACAGGGATGAACCTTAAGGACGTGAGATCAGCCAGACGCAAAGGGCAGATGCCGCGTGATGCCGCTCCCGCGCACGCATCAGAATCATCGAATTCATCGAGACAGAAAGTTGCACGGCGGTTCCGGGGGCCGGAGCGAGGGAACCGGGGGGCCGGAGCGAGGGAACCGGGAGGCCGCGTGTCATGGGGATAGAGTTACCATTTTGCAAGACAGTGAGAGATCTGACGACTTCTTGCAAAACAACGTTATGTACTCAACACTACTGGACTGCACACAGAAATGGCCAAAAGAGCCCATTTTCTTTTTAACTGTGTATGTTACTACAATTAAATTTGTCTCATTTAGAAAGAAACATGGTCGAAAACACAAGCCCGGTTCGTCTATGAACACCACCCAAAACTTCCATGGTACCTTCTAGGCAGTGTTTTGCACGCAGCACGCCCGGATGAGAGAGATATTACTCAGGGCTGGGTGTGCACGCTTGGCTTTGACGGGGTTATGAGCCCAGACTCCCACCAGACAGACACCCGGACCGGAGGACAAGCTCCCGTGGTCCTAAGGGCACCATGAGTGCACGGATCTCCGCGGCAGGAGCAGGGACAGTCGTCCCCACAAGAGGGCAGGCATTTCTTTCTTTTCCAGCATCGGGACAGACTCTTCCGCTATTGGAGGACGCGGAGGTGGAACAAAGCCTTGGCGGTTAGTTTGATGGATTTTGTCCCACACAGAACGATGAGCCCAAAGCAGGTCTGACTTCCAGGGGAGCGCGAGGATTTCGTGCCCTCGAGGTGGCTGAGAAGGGGCCTTTACAAAAGTCGCGCGGGAGGCCACTTTGCTGGGTTCTGCGTTTCCGGAACGCCCTACAAGGGTTTTGCGATCCAGCAGGAAACCGTTCTGGAATGCCCACCTCTTGCACAATTTAACGTCTCTGTTTGGGGGGAAGGGTGTGTGGATTACCACAGTGTTTGACAACAGCATTACTGTATGAAGGCCTGACGGCTGCCGCACACTGTCCCAGGTCAGCCACTGAGAGGTTTGGGGAGCCGGGAGCAGTTCAGACTCCAAAGTGCCCTCCTTTTGAAAATGGCAAGAAGCTCTTCTTTTCCAGATGTTGTTTTCCTTCAGAAGTGTTAATGCTTTTTGGTAACCGTTGAGAAGCTTACCGACCAGCCTTGCGATGCCTTCGGTAGGACAACCCAGCGTCAAGGGGCAGCACTGTCAGACACGTCCGGTCAGAGCCTCAAAGAATCGACTGTCTCCCCTGACCCCATCTCCTTGTGGCAGCTGATTTTTAATCGAGTGTATCTGACAAAATACGGACTTGAAGCAGCAGCCTAGTTCATGATGCTCTTCTAGCAGCTTTTGTAGCATTTTGTAGCATTTTTTTGTAGTTGTGATTAGAGCCTCGTTTCCATCCATCCTTGTATTAGAGCATGCACAGTTTGGGATTTCCAAAGACGCACACGCGGATTCCCCTGTGCATTTGCAGAGAGAGTCCCACACGGGGCACTCGCCGTGCTCACAGGGACCCAAAACTGGTAAAACAAAACAAAATAAGCCCTCTTAACTGAGCCACCGCGGCTGGAAGCCGGCCACAGGAGACCATTGAGGATGACTGCAAATAGCCCTCTCCGTGCAATATTCCCCATAGGAGCAAGCAGATGAGCTGCCACAGCTTGGGGCTGTCACTTCCTGCTAATGAAATATGACAGTTTGTATATGAGTCCAAAGGTCGCTGATTAAAAGACTCACCCTGATAGTTACTATAATCACATCCTAAGGCCTCAGCTATCGGAATCGGTCCAATGATAACAGAAAAGATGTTGCTAGACAATGCATTACTTTAAGTCAATCAGCCATCAGTCGCTATATTGGTAGGAACTGCTGTGTTTTCCCGAGGCAGGCCTGTTCCTTAATGGCCACCTGGAAACACGCACTTGCTCGTGGGGAGAAGTTCAGCTAGTAATTCAGAGCCTGAGAACTTCTTTTCCCCCACAAATGAGTGTAAGGTGCTTGCAGCATTGAAATTATATGGGAATACTGGCAAAATACTTTTAAAAGGGATTCTAGGATTTTTCCCTTTGACAAAAACAGCTATGGTCTCAGTTAAACGATTTGTCGTAAGCGGGGGAAAAAGAAGTTGCCTTACAGCAGCTTGCCCAGCTTTGGGGTTAGGGTTACAGCTGCCGCCAGGCGTTCAAAAATTGATTTTAAAGGAAATCCAGGAATGAACAGCCTTGTTCTGTCCCAGCCCTGGAGCATCATTAAACCGGCCCGGAGTTTGGAAGCCAGCTCCTTTAAAACTAGTACTTGAAAGTAGGACACTTTGGGAGCAGGTGGAGAAAACTAGACTTCCCGGATGCACGTGTCCCACCTAGCAGTGAGACCCCTGGAGCACGGACCCCCAGGACGAACCTTGGAGAGACCACAGGGTCAGCACACCCCCCGCGCCCCCCATGACGTACCCTAGAACGGGGCCACAGTGGCTGACCTTGATCTTTGTTGACTTCGTCAGCCTGGAATTTAGAACACGATCCTGAGGATGTGGACGCATGACCCGTATGAATGACCCCCGTGCTGACGACGGGGCGTCCAGTCCCTCAGAAGAGCCCACTCTACATGCACGTTAATGTTTGAGAAACTGAGAAGAGCCCTGTGGTTCCCCAGCAGCCGGTCCAGCCCAGTCCAGCCCGGTCCAGCAGCCGGGAGAGTTTGCCGGAGGAGCTGGGAGAAGGGAGTCTGCAGGGAGGGGAAGGAGTGGCAGGAGCCGCTGTCCCCGCCTGCAGCAGGGGCCAGAGGGCGGCCCTCCCACCGGGTCTTCCAGGGACTGCTCCCACAGCCACCTGCACCGAGCGCCAGCGTCCTGCTCAGAGCAGCCTGGCATTTGGATAGGTGCTTGTCACTGTGCCGGTCACCTGGTCACTCCATCTGCCTTGGCGAGCAGGTCTCCTCCGGAGTCGTGGCTCTGCGTGTGTCTGGCCACACAACACACGTGAGCTTCTTCTGATCCCATCAACCTTGGGGGAGTTTCCAGTTCCCCCAAGGCCCTCCACAATGGTGGTTCAGAAACCTCCGGGTGTTGGGATGATCTAGGGAGCTTGGGGAAAATACGGACTCCTGGACCACAGCCCTGCAGGCCCGCAGAATTAGATAGACTCTTGGGGGATGGGAGGGGGCCGAGGGCAGCTGCTCTCCAGGCTGCGCTCTTCCCTGTTCTCACAAATGTTGGAAAAACTGATGCTTTCAGTAGCCAGGCCCTAAGCATCTCATTCTAGGTGGTTCTACCCAGAGAGAGGGACTCAGCATCTCTCTGGTGACCTGTCAACTGGTTTTCGTTCCAGAAGGAATGGGAGGGCAGAGCTCTGGGAGGGACCCAGGACCCATGTTGTGGAATTTGCTGGGCCTCCTCTGTGCATTAGCACTGAGATCACACACTCAAGTGACCGGGGAGCGAATGTGACAGCTGTTTGACAGTGACAGAGCGTAACTTGTGGGAAAGGGAGGGAAATGGCCGGAAGATCGGGGCTCTGCCTGCAGCGCAGGAGTGACCCTCCCCAGCTGACCGGACATGGATCACGCACAGCGCGCCCAAGATGGACTGACCGCCGCAAAATGCACCTGTCTGACCCGGCAAACTGTTCTGTCCTGTGTTGAGGTGAAGTTCCACTTTGAGTCACCCAGACCCATTCCAGAAAGAGAGGAGCTGGGTCTTCTTAAAAATTATTACAGGCGCTTTGAGGGGTGCCAGCGGGCTCAGTCAGTAAAGTGTCTGCCTTGGGCTCAGGTCATGATCTCGGGGTCCTGGGATCAAGCCCTGCATTGGGCTCCCCACTCAGCGGGGAATCTCCTTGTCCCTCGCCCTCTGCCCCTCCCTGTCCCCTCCCTGCTGGTGCTCTCCGCTCTCTCTCCTACTCTCTCTCTCAAATAAACCAAGAAGATCTTTTTTAAAAATGATTCCTACCTTTCATTTTGACAGGTAGGAGGATCTCAGCATGGAGCGCTGGATGTGTCCAGATAGGTAACGTGCTCATACTTTTCTGTTTTAAAAAAATTTCCATGAGAAAACAAAAATTAGTCGTGGGAAGGTGAGGCCTTCAAATGATGGTCAGCTGCAAATTAGTTAACTAGTCAGATTTTTTTATCTAGGTGAAATGGTTACCAGAAACCTTCTTAGTGCCATTTTACAAGAAACTCTTTTTTTTGAAAAAAAATTTTTTTAATTATTTTTCTATTTTTTTCAAAAGAAAATTTTTTTCAAAAAAATTACAGCATAATTCCCCCCTTTGTATGCAATTCTATGATTTTTAACAAATGCATGGTCGTGTAACCATCAGGGTCAAGACTCAGAGCATGTCGCCAATCCGTCTGGCTTGGAGCCAGCCATCCCTTATTCCCTGCCCCTGGCAACTACTGATCTCTTTATGTCCCCCTTGTCACTACCAGTGTGTCGCAGAGAAGGAATGTTTGGGTCTCGCTTCTCTTATTCCACAGAACGCCTCCAAGACTTAACCCCGCTCTCATCTGGATCACTAGCTCCTTCCTTTCCATTTCTGGGTCAGATTCCTTAGTGCAAAATTCTACAGTTGGCTTATCCTTGCACAACTCAAGGACGTGCAAGTTGTCCCTAGTTCGGGACGATTATGGATGGAGCCATCGTCAACACTGGTGCACCAACACGCATTTTCATTTCTCTCGAGGTGAAAATCCAGAGTCTCCAGGCAGCTGTATGTCTAATTTCAAAAGAAACTGCCAACCTGTTTCCCGAAGTGGATGCTCCGTTCCACCTGCCGCAAATGAGCCTTCCAGTTTCTCCACGGCCTCACCATCACTTGGTTTTGTCAGGGTGTGCCCTGTTTTGTTTTTAGCCATCCTCGTTGGTATGCCGTGGTATCTCATGGTGGTTTTAATTTGCATTTCACTAACAACTTAGGATTTTGAAAATCCTCCCATGGACTTCTTTGTCATCTGCATATCTTCTTTGGTAAAATGATCAGATCTTTAAGCTCCTTTTTAAAATTGGGTTGTTGGAGGGTTATTTATGGACTTTGGACACAAGTTCTTTATCAGACATATGTTTTGCACATATTTTCTCACGGTCCATGTCTTGCCTTTTCCTTCTCTTAATGGTGTTGTCAAAAGAGCAGATTTTTTACAAGTTTTCATGAAGTCAAATTTATCCAATCTTTGATGAATCCTCCTGTTAGTGGCACAGATAATCTCTGTATGACTCAAGGTCATAGGATATTTTCCATAGGTCTATTTCTAGAAGTCTTATAATTTTATGCTTTGCAATCAAGTCTGTGATCCATTTGGAGTCAAGTTTGCAAGGTGTGGATCAAGGTTCCTTTTTTCACTGAGGATGACCAATTGTTCCAGTGCGCCTTGCTGGAAAAAACTATCCTTTGTCCATTGAATTCCCCTGGCAGCTGTGTCGAAAGCAGATTGGTCACACATGTGGGGATCTATTTTTGGACTCTGTTCTTTTCCACCGATCCAGCCTTCTTTCATCAGTTCCAGGCTGCCTTGATTACTATAACTTTAGAGTAAGCAGCAAAACAGAAAATGTGAGTCCTAACAACACTCTTCTTCTTTTCCTAAATTGTCTTGGTTATCCAACAACTTTTGCCTCTCCCTATAAACTGACAAATACACTTGTTGATTTGTGCAAGAAAATGTTGCTGAGACTGTGCAGGGCTATACATTTACAGATCCTTTTGGAAAGAGTTCAGCATTTAACAATGTAGTTTTTCAATCCATGAACATAGTATATCTCTCCATTTAGTTAGGTCTTTGATTTCTTTCATCATTGTTTGTAGTTTTCAGCATGTAGATCTTGAACAGATGTTGGATTTATACCGAGTTTTTTCATGGTTTTTTGGTTTGGTTTGTTTTTTGGTACTATTGTAAATTGTACTGTTTCTGAAATTTTGATTTCTTATTGTTCATTGCCAGTACAGAAACATGCAGTTGAGTTTTGTATATTGACCTTGTATCCTGTAATCTTACTAAACTCACTTATGGTAAGTTCTATTAGTTTGTTTGCAGATTCCTTTATGTTTTGTGTGTAGATAATCATGCCATCTGCAAATAGAGACAATTCTATTTCTCCCTCTCCAATCTGTCTCTATTTTTATTTTCCTGCTATATTACACTGTCTAGGACCTCTAGTATGACCCTGAATAGAAGTGCTGAGAACAGACATGTATGCCTTGCTCCCAATTTAGGGGAAGAACATTGAACTTTTTGCCGTTAAGCATTATATTAGCTATAAGTTTTTTGTAAATGCTCTTTATTGGGTTGAGGCCATTTCTTTCCATTACCAGTTTGCTGATAATTCATCATGAATGAATGTTGCATTTTGTTAAATGCTTTTTCTGCATCAATTAAGATGATCATATGCTTTGTCTATATCTGCTGATATGACGGGTTACCTTGGCTGATTTTCTAATGTTGAACCAGCCTTGCATTTCAGGATAAACCTCACTTGGTCATGATGTATTCTTTTTTATATTTTGCCAGAGTTGATTTGATAATATTTTATTGAGCAGTTTTTTCATTTATGTTCACAAGCAATATTAGTCTACAGTTTTCTTGCAGTATCTTTGGTATTAGGGTAATGCTAGCCTGTTTTCTAGAAGAGTTTGTGTAGAATTCAGATTATTTCCTCCCTGACCGGTAGTATTTACTAGTGAAGGCACCTGACCGGGACTTTTCTTTATTAGAAAGTTGTAACTGTGAATTTCATTTCTTTGATAACTATGGGATTATTCCATATTCTTTCTTTCCTTTCTTTTTTCCTACCCATCCCCCAACCCACCTCCCCTCTGGCAACCACCAGTTTGTTCTCTGTAATTATTGAAGAGTCTGGTGTTTTGGTTTGTCTCTTTTTGCTTTATTCATTTTTTTTCCCCCTAAATTCCACAGACGAGTAAAATCACATGATATTTATCTTTCTCTGTCTGGCTTATTTTGCTTAGCCTTACACTCCCTAGATCCATCCATACCATCACAAACGGCAAGATGTCATTCTTTTTTATGGCTGCATATTCTTGCCTGAGCAGGCTTGGGTAGTTGACGTCTTTCAGGCATCTGCCCATTTCATCTCAGCTGTCAAATTCTAGGGAATAAAGTTGCTTGTGATATTCCTTTATTATCTTTGTCATGTCTGGAGAGCCTACAGCAATTCCTTCCTTCCTTCCTAACGCTGCTAATTCTGTCTTCTCCCTTTCTGCCACGGACCATTCCGGCTGGAGGCTTATCCATTTGGTTCATCTTTCCAAAGAACTAGCTTTTCGTTTCATTAATTTCCTCTCTAGTTTTCCTGATGTTAAGTCCATTGATTTCAGTTCTTATCTTTATCCCTTCACTCCTTCTGATGAACTTGGTCACTTTTTCTAGTTTCTTAAAGTAGAAGCTTGGGTAATTCATTTGAAACCATTTTTTATTTTCTAATGTAAGCACTCAATGTTATAAAATTCCCTCTCAGTACTGCTCTATTTGCATTTTATAAATCTCGATATGTTGTGTTTTATTTTTAGTCAGTTCAAAATATTTTCTACTTTCCCTTGAGATTCCCACTTGGGTCCTTGGGTTACTTAGAAGTATGTTTAAATTTCATTTCCCAGATACCTCCCTGTTAGTGATTTCCAGATTTATTACATTATGATCAGAGAACACTTCATCTACTGTCATTTCTCTTCAGTCTGTTAGGATTTGTTTTATTGTCCAGAAAGGTCTACCTTGGTGTATGTTCAGTGTGCACTTGAGAAAAATGTGTGTCCTGCTGTTGGGTGGAATGTTCTAAAATGCCAGTTAGGTCAAGCTGATAGTGCTGTCCAGGTCTTTTGTATCCCTACTGGTTTTCTGTCTTTTTGTTCTTTCAGTAGCTTGCACTGGAGAGTGCTGAGGTCTTCAACTAGAATCCTGGCTTTGTCTGTTTGTCCTTTTGGTTTCTGCTGCGTGTATTTTAAAAAGCCACGCCACCCTCAACTTGGGACTCCATGTTATCAAACGCTGTGCCCATGCACTTGCTGAGATCACCTTGCAGAGTTGCAAGCTGCCGAGAAATGAATGCTCAAAACAGAGGCCTTGAACAGTAGGGCCACTGGGAGGAGCCGCCTCACCTTCCTTGTGGGCCCCAGGGCATTTTGGCCCAGCCTCCTGAAAGGCCTTTGGGTCAGCAGGGGTCAGATAGCACTGCTCAAAAAAGAACTAACTCCTGGTAAGGCTCAGGATCAGCAGCTGAGCCCACATCCTCACCCCACCCCAGGCGACCTCAGGCAAAGCCCCTGACTTCTTGGATCCTCATTTCCTCAAGTCAATCAACACGCATAAACGGGGCGTCTCAGGTAGATGCTGGGAAAACTAAATGAGATAAAGGGTGGTTCTTGTCCTGAAGATGCTTGCTCACTTTCCTTCCCATTCCTTGGGGTTCCTGAAGAACAGACGCGTCCCTGCATGTGTTATCCAGCCCCCTCTCTGCTGGTAAGTGTTTAGCAATGGCTTTGGGTGGGAGAACCCTGCTGGTGGGTTTCCCAGATCCTGTAGTGTAAGGACTCCGTCCGCGGCAGATTCCAAGCTACCGGCGGGCTCCCTGGGTGTGGAGTTGGGAAGAGTCGCCCAGGCACACACCAGTGGGGCATTTCCACTGTAGAGAGACAACAGAGGTAAATCGCCCCAAGGGCATAGACAATAGTCAAGTGTGGTGAATTAAGCTGGGGAGTGATTCGTTCTGGGTATTTACTACCTTTGGTTTTTAATATAATTCATTTACTTATAAACTTATGTCATTTAATTTTGATATTGGCCATGTTTAACCACCGGCATGCAACACTCCTGACCGTTCAGCGACCAGACCTTTGCTCCCAGAGACCAATCCCGACTCGGACAAGCGTCAGACAAGCTCCGCCAGCGCGGAATGAATGGGTTCGTGGGACAGGAGGTTCCTCAGTAACTCTTCAGCAAAGCGTTTTGGGTTTCGGGATTCCAGCAATGTTAACAGTCACTTCCCTGCTAGAGGCCGGCTCCTGCCCTGGAGAGCCAGGGACATGCCGGGCTCTGATTGGCCAGCCGTGGCCACGCCCCTCCCCAGGCTGGGGTGGGGTTAGCACCCGGGACCGAGCCTGCAGCAGGAGCTCCCGGGACCCTCTGGGTGATTAGGGTGGAGGACGGCGGCCCCGGACGGTGGTAGTCAGAAACAGTGAGGGTCTGCTACTCGCGGTCTTGGAAGCCCGTGTTCAAGGAAATTCCTTAGAAACGTTCAGTCTGAGGCTTTTCAGTCTCGGGATGTTGTTAGACCTTTGGTGCTCAAGGTTTTCAAATTTCAGAAGGAACACAGACTTGTTTTAACAAAGGAAACGGTAAATATAAACCGCTGGTAAGAGCCTACAGGGTTCCTCATGTCCCCAGCCTCCAGCGCTACCCCACCCCCGACCCCACCCGCAATCCCGCTGTTAGCAGCTTGGGCAGGGGGCGCCCCCCGCCCCCCACACCCCTCTCCTAGCTCTGCAGCCCAGACACGCTCGCACGTGGGGGGGTTGTTGTGCTTTTGCGGAAGTTGCCCCAGACCACACCCGTGATGCAGCTTGCTTTCTCTCCCCGCCAGACAAATCTCGGGCTTCCCGACCAGTCCGCAGAGAGAGCGAGCCCAGCGAACGCCGGCTCTAGCCAGACTGGCATCTGGAGGCCTTTTCATTCATTGCTCCTACCGAGGGCGGAGAAGTGCAAAGACCTCTGGAGATTTCTAAATTTGGTCAGAGTGTAGGAGGCTGCGCAGGGTGCCTGTGTGCTAAAAATACCAGCCCAGTCTGGGGTGGAGGCTGCCCTGGGTGGCAGGGCACCCAGGACTCAGGACAGCTCGGTTTCATCTCCTCCTAGGACCCTTAGCACGCCCACAGGAAGCGGTGCCCCAGGCCACACAGATGGCGCGGCAGGGAGCTGGTCTCCAGGCGACCATTACAAAAGTTGCCCCACCCTGAGTTCCTTTCCCCTGGGGTCTGGTTACCCCATCCTTCAATAGGACTGCGGACCTTGGACCAGACCCGGGTACCACTTCCCTGACATTTACTCCTTTTCAACTTGCTTTTAAGAATCAAATACACCGGGGCGCCTGGGTGGCTCAGTGGGTTAAAGCCTCAGCCTTAGGCTCAGATCATGATCCCAGGGTGCTGGGATCAAGCCTGGCATCGGCATTGGGCTCCCTACTGAGCAAGGAGCCTGCTTCCCCCTCTCTCTCTCCCTGCCTCTCTGCCTACTTGTGATCTTTGCCTGTCAAATAAATAAATAAGATCTTTAAAAGAAAAAAAAGAGAATCAAATAAATTTATTTTTAAATAAAACCTCACAACACGGCAGTAAATGGAAAACCAACATCACCCGTCAGAAATAGTAATTCTATGTAGACATCAATATGTAGCATGATAATAAATAACGCTATTGACATTTTTGAGCATTTATTCTGAACCAGGAGCGGCTCCGGACTCCACAGTATTAACTCACTTAATGAGTTGCCATAACGTGACTCCCTCCCTCTGTTGTCCCTTTTGGTGCAGGTGCAGGTGCAGGAGAGAAGAGGCTCAGAGCAGCGGTCCTGAAAAGAGACGAGTCATCACCTAAACCAAAGGCCAGGACGACTCCAGCACCCAGGGCCCCCAGCTGTGCCAGACTCTGATTCTGACTTGCTTTCCGCATTCGCTTCCTCTGCTCATCTACTCAACAAGCGTTGCTCAGCCCCCACAGTGTGCCTGGGGCTGGGGGTGGGGGGGACTCTGTCCCTGCCCTGGAGAGCCCCCCTGCTCGAGGAGAAAGATGCATGTGGACAGGCCTATGGTGGGCATCTCCGAGCTACAGAGGTGGGAGGGAGAGGGTGTCCTCCAGCCTAGACTCGAGGACAGGGGGGTGATGCTGGGCAAAGTTTCTCAATCTTTAAGGGTGATAGGAGGTAGATGAGTGGAGTCAGGGACGGGGACAGGGCAACAGGGCAATTCAGGTGCATTAAAGAGGTGGATCAAAGTAGCTTTCATGTCTTCACTGACACCCCTATTGTTAACATGCTAAGAGGACTGGACCTCAGTTTCTTTGTCTGTCAAATGGGAATAATAGAGCCAGCCTCCTAGAGTAACATCCACGACAAGGAACATGTCATGCACCCTATAAAGCATTCTGGCAGTTCCTGCTATGAAGTAAATGCTCAAAATGTCCTTGCTAATAATGACAAGGATGATTATTGCTTCTAGCAAGTAATAGTGTTTTCCATATACGTAGCGGCATGGTAAAGATTTTTTTTTTAACGTGCTGGATTTTTCAAAGTGAGTTAAGAAGTAGCATGCTCCCAGCAAGTTTAAGCTAATATCCATATCCCCATGTTTGTTCTCATGTGCACACACCTTGGAATTTTACAAATACACATCAAAATTCCCCTGTGATGTCCAAATGTCCCTTTTCTCTCCCTGAGATTTATTTAGAAAGACGTGGAAATCCAAGTCTATTCTTTCAAACTAATAGAAATTCATTTCCTTGATGGGGAATTGAAATTCCTTACCAAATTGTAAAAGGAACCTAATAATAAGCAATATTTGTAAGTAGTACAACTCCCAGCGTGGGGCTTTCTAAGTCTAATCTAGGCGGGCACAGCGTTCATCTTTTACAACCGATGTTTCCCTTTGCAACGCGCCGTGGCTTCGCAAGGACATCTATCAGAGTAACCGAGCCCCAGCCTAGAGGCAGTGGCTTTTCCCCCTTCTCTCCCCACATCCAAATGTGCTCAGCATGGCATCGAGGAGGAAGATGGTGCTTTATGGGAAATTAAAAATCTAGAATTACTGTTTCATCAGGAGACAGAAGAAAGAGCGCAGGCTGAGTAAGACCAGCCGGGTCTCGGATTCCGGTCACCTCCTCCCACTTGTAAGGGACGCCAGGCTAGTTCCCTCTCTGTAAGACAGGCCACCCCTTGGATTCTTGATTGCACTTGGCACAGACCCTGGTACCTAGGAAGTGTTAAGTGAGTATCTCCTATTATCATTACTGTCCATATAGACTGAGGGTAAGCCCGCCCTTTCTGCAAGGGACTTGGAGGACCCCATGGGATAGCCCTAGACAGCATCTGCCCTTTAGAAACAGCCTTAGAAATTTGGCCAGAGTGGTGCCTCCCTGGTGCTGAGCAGGGTGAGATCCAAGGTTAAAGCCAAAAGAGAAACAGAATCCCAGGTAAAGAGGGTTAGAGTTGTCTTCCTGGGCCTCAATGAAACGACTGCCCCTGGCCACTTAGTGCTTGACCTCGGAGGCAGAGCTGCCCTCTGGGAGAGCCGGGCCGAGGCTGGGGACAAGAGAGGCTCTCTGCCTTGGGCTCAGCATTTCAGGAGGTGTCCTCGGACGGGGACGTGTGTTCCAGGAAGAGGGGGCTGGCCTTGGCAAGCTGTGGCAGGGAGGCAATTCCCGAGGCCAGAGTAACAAGGAACCGTCCAGGACAGCTCAGAGGTGGGGAGGAAGGGGCACCGCGGCCCCTGCTCACCCCTGAGCTCCATCTGACCGGCTTCGTTCAGACCGAGCGCCACCAGCTAAACCCAACGGCTACATGACAATTCAGTTTCTGGAAACAAATCTGTCCGTTACCTCACAGGCACCCAGGACTTGGTTTCTGTGGGAAGCAGACTGCTGCCTTCCCAAGACGTCAGGCCTCCACCAGCCGGGCGCTGGCTTCTGCCAAAACCCAGATGAGCAGGAAACGGACTCTCCCCCAGAGCCTGCAGAAGGAGCGAAGCCCCTCGAGGCCCGTGTGGGACTCCTGAGCTCTGGATCTGTAAGAGATCAAGCCCCCAATTATCAGCAGGAGGAACCAGACCCAGTTCTTGTTTTATTTCAGTTAAACTGTTGATCGGCCAGTGGGGCTGGCGTTGGTGCGGGGTGTGCTGGGAACCTGGTAGTCGCCTGGTCCAAAACCTGCGTCTGGGTGTGGTCGGGAGGAGGGGCCAGCCGGGGGCAGCCGGGGGAAGAGGTGGTACAAGGAGCCAGGAAGGCTGCTTCCCTGGGCCCCTCAGGACAGGAGGGCTGCTCAGCCAGACACCAGAGACACACCATGCGTGCCACTCACCTGTTTTCTTGGTCTATCGCGACATTCTCTGTGTCTAAAAAGGAGACAATCCTTAGATTCCTAGGAGAGGAAGCTGCCAAAAGACACACTAAAGACCATGTTATTCCACTTCAGTTATTTTGAAGGTGAGCAAGAGCGGCCCAGAAGGGCCAAGGGGCTCATTGGAGGCCACACAGCCGATCACCTTAAATGGAACAGCACTGTTTGGTCGAGCTCCCACCTGCCGTCAGATGGTCCTTCTGAACAGATAGGATTTGGCAGAACATAGCAGAAAGTGTGGGTTGTCCCCAGAATCTATGTTCCTCTCTCGTTCCACTTACAATTTTAGCTGGTCTCAGGACCACCCAGGATAAAGATACATTTTCCTTGCTGAGATGTGGCTGTGGGACACAGCGGTGTGGAAAGTGTTCTTAAAAGGAGCAGAGGACCCCCTTCTGTGTTCCTTCCTCCTGGATGGAAAGGAGATTCGATGGCTGGAGCTCAAGCAACAATTTTGGAGCATGAGGATGGCAGAGTCACAAGTTGAAAAAGGCTAAGACCCCCCAAAACTTTGTGAAACCTCCCTATCCAAAGCTAAGTTAAGCAATAAAGGGGAAAATGAGCAGGTTTTCTAGGACATAAAGATAAGATACTTCCCAGACAGCTTTTTAGGAAAGACCTTTTATGCCCTCCATGCCTATTGCCAACACTTCTCAATTCCCACCCTGGGGAGGAGGCTGTTGGGTCACTTTCCTGAGATGATGCTCTATCTGCAGGGTCCAGGATGGTTCAGCTTGGTGCACCCCTGGCCTCAAGAGTGTTTCCCATTGGCCTATGCCAGTCACATGACCATAACTAACCCCACAACCCCAGGCAGGCTGAGAAATGTAGGGTATATCCTGGACAGCCCCTGCTCACACTCTGGGGTCGGTTACTATGCAGAGAAAGGATGTCAGAGGTCACTAAGGTCCTTGCCACATGAGGGCTTGACAGCTACTGAGGAAAAACAAATTCACTAAGGAAGTCCTTTGTCCCATAGGCACAGAGCTATGTTGTCCGTAACTCGCTCTCTTAGGCAGAGACAGATACTGAAATCAGGGTTGGCCCAGAGAATCCGGGCTGCAAGGCCATGTTTTCCCTTCCAGGAGTCAGGCCGCCGGCATTGGGAACGTATCACCATCGCTAACTTAGCTCGGCAACCTTGTGGGTTTCCTTCGGCACCACAACATCAGTGTCTTAACACAACACACAATTGTCCCCTTATGGTTCTGGAGGCCGGACATCTGGATTGGGTCCCTGAGCGGCAGTCAAGGTGTCGGGAGGGCTGCACTCCTCCCGGAGGCTCTGGGGAAAAGTCTGTTTCCTCGCCTTCCCTGGCTTCTAGCGGCCTCTTCTCCCATCTCCAAAGCGAGGAAAGGCCCGTCTTCGCTTTCTCCCACCCACACTGGCCCTCCTGCCTCTCTCTTCCTCATTTAAAAGACCCTTGTGATGACTCTGGGCTCGTCCGGATAATCCAGAATAATGTCCCATTCAAAAGTCAGCTGATTAGCAATCCTACTGCCGTCAGCGACCTTCATTCCCCTGCCGTGGAAGGCGACACCTCACGTGTTACAGGGACTCGGAGGGGGACATGTCTCGGGGGGCCTTATTCTGCTCCCACAGCAACCTTGGGAAAATCACTTGTCTGAGTGTTTCCTCGTGTCTGACTCCCACGGAGACTGGCGTGAACAAGAAGCAAAGGCACCAAACCGGCCACCTGCTGGCTTTGTCCGACCACGGGCGGGCGGGACGGGCCCTCCCCGCCTTCTTTCCTCTGAGTCAGCTGCTGAGGTTGTTAAACTGGCCTCTTTCACATGAACATGCACAGGTCCTATTTCTCTTGACCTAAGGGTAGATCCCGCACCCTGGGCCTGCTCACTAGGATGATGGCAGGGACTGCCCTGAGCCTCAGCTCCCCACAGCCCCAGCTGTTCCCTAGTGCTTGTCACCTGGTCCGCTGCTTCCATCACGTGGCCTGCCTGACCCCACAGGAGAGCAGTTTGTAACATTTGCAAAAAAACAAAAAACAAAAACAAACAAAATATACACACACAAAGAAAACCCCAAAAATGAAACAAAACAGGGACGCCTGGGTGGCTCAGTCGGTTAAGGGACGCCTGGGTGGCTCAGTCGGTTAAGCCGCTGCCTTCGGCTCAGGTCATGATCCCAGGATCCTGGGATCAAGTCCCACGTCGGGGTTCTTGTTCAGCAGGGAGCCTGCTTCTCTCTCTGCCTCTGCCTGCCACTGTGCCTGCTTGTGCTCTCTCTCTCTGACAAATAAATAAAATCTTAAAAAAAAATAAAAGCTTGAAAAGAAAAAAGAAACAAAACAAAACACCACCAACAAAACCCATTATGCAGAAGGTGCCCGATAAAGGGTGGTTAATATTACCCCTATTGGCAAAGATGCGTTAACACACTGACTCGCTCTCGAAGCTGGGTGTGCGTGACAATTCCCGAGGGAGCTTCGAAAACTCTTGGTGTCCAGACCAATCGCGCCAGAACCTCCGGTTTGGGGCGCGGTTGAGGGTTGCTACAGCCCCCCCGGGACCCCAGGCACCTAAACCCGCAGTCAGAGCTCGGGCAACTGCCAGCATTCCTCACAGCAGACCTCCCTCCCCAGTCGTCCCTCTCAGAGAGAGAAAGAGGGCAAATGTGAGCCTTGCGGAACCATTCACCAAATGCCTGTGGCTCTAACAAGCCTTTGCTGCCTGAGCATCCATTTCCGGCTGCAGACACCTGAAGGCTGGCTGGAAGCTTCAGGAAGCTTCCAACAGTGACTGGTGTGGGCTTCTCAGACCAGTGAGGGGCAGATTCCAGACCCCATAGCTCTATTCTGTCCTAATCACAGACCCCTGGGGTTAGAGCCTGGGCGTGGGCCCCTGACACCCCTGGAGGCCTGTTCTGGCTGCTTTCCCAGTGATTTCAGGTCCTTTCTGCTCCTCATTCCAGGGATTCCGAGGATGGGAAACCCAGGAGAAAGAAGCACCCCATTTATGAACCGTGTTGACTGCATCCGCAAGCATTTATGGAGCTCCTACTGTGTGCAGGGCTCTAAGTGCTAGGGACAAACCAGGCTGAGATCTGGCCCTTAGCAGAGCTTACGTCTGATGGCAGGAACAGACCCCAAGGAAAGAATCAAGAGGTCTGCTGGACCGGGCCGGGCAGAGGGTGGTGGTGTGGGTATGGTGCCGGGGGCTGGGGGGAAACAGCACACATGCGGCAGATGGGGAGAAGAGGCCGGACTGAATATGTTTCCCCACTTTCCAAGAAAACATTCTAACATTAGCTCCACAGAGAAAAAGACTTGAGAGAGAGAGTCCATCTGAAGTGAGAGGCACAGAAACAGAAGAGAGAACTCAGCTGCGCCTTCGGAAGGAGCCTCGCCATTTTACACACTGGAAGCCCCGCTGCCTTCTGCCACCCCGCTGGCGTGTGACCACATTCCTGCACGTAAGCCCCCCAACAACCACGGGGCCCCCCATGGGATCCAGCCCGCCCAGGGCCACAATTCAAACACCTTCCAGGCCGGCAGGAGACCTGGATGGGCAGCAGAAAGGGAGACTGCGTTTTCATGTGAACATGGCCCGTTATTCTTACACACCGGCCACTAATTTGTAGTTTTTAGAAAGATTCCTGTTTGCTAGAAAACACCATCTGTGCTAACTTTGCCTGTGGACTTCCATCTCCCCTCCTAGTTGGCTGCTCTGGGTTCCTCCCGGCCTCCTCAGGACACGGTGTCTCCCCGAGGCTTCCCATGACCCAAAATAGCCATAGGCCGGCTATTTTTACGGGACTGTAATGGGACAGGTCTGAGGGGCCAAGAGCCAGGACGGTGCTGGGACTGGACTCCTTTATTACCCTTTATCATCCAGCCCCGCATGGACACGGGGTGCTGGGGTGCGGCTGGAGGCATTCAGAAGAATGTTCCCTCCGGTGACTGCGGGGTGGGGGAATGCAGGCAGCCCTGGGGGGCTATACACTGGACACCCCAACAGGTGGAGCCCAGCGGGCAGGCGGCCGCAGGGAGGAAGGCGGTTTCCCGCCCCACATCCACTCAATCTGGTCCTCTCCTGGGGCCTAAGGGAGACATTTCCCTAAACATTTGCACGGCAGTTGCCCGAGTCCTCAGTCAAAATGCATGCAAATCGAGGGCTGTGTCCCAGAGTTCATCCTTGCCGGATGCCCTGAACTGAGCGCTCCAGGGAGAGCGTTTCTTTTTTTCATCCCCCAAATGCATACTAAGCACTGGCTTTGTGCAGGCCGTGTGGCGGGGGCTGGGTCACCAGAGGGAGCAGACCGGCCTGGGCTCGCACGCCCAGCGCGGAGATGGACTCAGAACTGCGCCGTGCCCCTCGCAGGAGCCGGTGTCTGTCAAGTGCGAGGGTAAAAGGTGAAGCAGGATTATGTTAGAATAGTCTTTGCAGCTTCATTTACAAGACCCTCAGACTGGAGATGCCCACCGACAGGGGATGGGGAAGCAAAGGGTGCCTTATCACAATAGGATATTCTAGATTCCTGAGAGCAGAGAAGACACCGAGCCACAGGGACGCAGCTCAGTACAGGCCACGAGAGCATACTGTGGACCCCCACACATAGATGTCTCCAGGGCAGGAAAGTTGATGCGTTGGGCTGGGAATAAAGACAGTGGTTAGCCATGGGGGGGGCGGGGCGGTGGGGCCGGAGGGGCCAAGGGGCACCCGGGTCAGCTTCCATCTCTAGCTCTGGGTGCTGGGTACACGGCGTGTATTTGGAAGTCTCGCAAATCCTGTCAGTTGGGATTTGCACCCTGTTTTCACGCCTTATCAATAAAAAGTTTACATGAAATAACAAAGCAGGGAGGAGGGTGAGGAGGGGAGGCTGGGCCAGGAAAATAGCGCTAAGACCCAGGACACCCAGTTAAATTTGAATTTCAGGTAAACAAGGAACCACTTTTGAGCCTAAGTATGTCCTGAATATTGCCAGACCCACGAGGCCTGTGAGTGGGACCGTGTCCCCCATGTCCCCAGAACTGGCTCCCTCCGTCCCACCCTGAAACCTCTGGGCAGAGGTTGGCAAACAGCACATCCGCTCCCCAGATGGGCCGTGCTGGGGTGCCCGACTCTGCACGGAGACCTGGGACTCCGCAGGCCGCAGCTGCCAACGGGACCTTGCAGCCTCCCAAGAAAAACATAGAATGGGGATGACAGCCAGCGTCATCAGAGCCCGATGGATAACGGCCACGAAAGGTCCCGAGGGACCCACAGCTATTAGGTGCCTCTGTTGTGATGAGCAGCATTTATTGGATGCCTGCTGTGTGCCCCACATCCCGGCACTTACTCAGAGGAGAACTTTGGTAAAAATGTCGGTCAACTGGATGAATGAACTGTTGGTTTGTTACCGTAACCCTCACGGGGCCTCTCACAGCCCCCACATACCACACGGGGGCGGCTTCAGAACCCTCCCCTGAAGCCTTGGTTTCTTTCTCTGCAAAACAGATGACGGCGACTGGCCCACAGAGCACGGTTCTGGGTCTCGCCAACAGTCCTTTGGGCCGGACAACGCACAGCCGTGGGGCTGTCCCGCATCAGTCGGGGTGTAGCGGCCTTCCTGGCCTCGACCCCCAGACGCCAGGCACAGGCCCTCCCAGCTGCTGCATCCAAGGAGCGTCCCCAGTCACCACCAAGCGTGGGGCAGGGGGGGGCTCGACTGCTGGTTGAGGGCCTCTGGGTTGTTATGAAGATGAATGGGGTGGGCTGATGTCGGGGAGGGATGGAGCAGGACCCCCCAGCGCTTACTAGTTGCCCTTGATCGGGGCATCTCACGCCCGGGCTGGCTTCTAAGCCTCACCCAGCGTCCGACTCCCGGGGCCCACTCAGAGGGCAGGCTCTGAGGTGGCGGGTCTGGGCCAGGACACATCTCTAACCTGACTTTGTTTACTGTCTTCTGTTTTTGAATATCGTTGGCTGGGAAGGGGAGCTTGGTTTTTTTGGCTTTTTTTTTTTTTCCGGAGTTTTTTTTTGCATTTTGATTTTTTTAAAAGTTGCATTCGAATAGTATTTATCTTAAGGATGGCGTTAAACGCCGGAGGGACTGCCTCCCGGCCCCGCCCTAGTCCCAGCCCTGTGGAAAGGGCTCCAGGAGGGCTCCGTCAACCACGTAGAAAAAATGCACACCCAGGAGCGACACTGTCCTGCATCTACAGCCCACTGCTGTTTCCTCCCGGCTCCGAGGCTGTGGGCAGCGGCCTGAGCTCTGGGAGCCTGTCTTCCCCCACTGCAAAATGGGGCCAGTAGTGTTCACCCCCCCGCTGGCAGGGGTCTTGTGGGAATTAAATGAGATTATATACACAGAAGCTCTTGAGAAGGCTGAAAAATAACAGTCACTGTCAACTGGAAGGCAAGGTCATGTTCAGATCCATGGCGCGGAGGCCAAGGAGATGCTCGGAAAGCCTGGGACAGGCCGGGGGGCTGTCGCTGGTGACTCTGCAGGTGGGTCTGGAGGGTAGGGATGGGCTGAGAAAATCCATGACGCTCAGGTGAAGGGGCCCCTGCAGGACGAGGCTTGGAGGAAGCAGCTCTGGGGGCAGACAGGTGCAGACAGCGCGCCGGGGGCAGCCCGGGAGTGGGGAGGCCTGGCTGGAGGGGCCAGTGGAGGGCCCACCAGCAGCTCAGCTGCCCTCTTGCCACACCGGTGGGAGGGGGAAGTCCCCGTCCCCGCGGAGAGCTGCGGAGAGCAGTCACCACGCCAGCAGCCACCTCCCCAGGGGCCAGACCTGAGCGAGCAGAGAGGGACTCGCCCAGCACCCCTTCCTTGGCCACCAACCCCATGTGCCATTTTAGAGGCTGGTCCGGGCCTGGGGGCAGGCAGCGACTGACCGGGTGGCCTGGATGCAGGAAACCGAACTGAAAGTACAGAGCACCATCATTAGCCTCCCTTACGGGTGAGTAAGTTGAGGCTCAGAGAGGTGGGTAACCTGCCTGTTGGTCACCAGCTAATACACAGCAGAGGGCACTGACGCCCGGCTCTGTCCCATTCGAGTACAAAACGCCTCTTCTTCCCCACTGGCCTCTCCCCCCAGGGGATTCCTTTTTGGCCCAATTCCTCTCAAAAGATGCTAAACATCCTCCTGCACCATCTGGTTTCTCTGTCTGTGTGAGCTGCCTGAGGGGAGACCCAGGACGGAGGCTGCTTGGAAT
This sequence comes from Neogale vison, assembly GCF_020171115.1. Taxonomy (NCBI): domain Eukaryota; kingdom Metazoa; phylum Chordata; class Mammalia; order Carnivora; family Mustelidae; genus Neogale; species Neogale vison. The sequence goes on from NC_058098.1 coordinate 5,229,912, forward strand.
CTGAAGATGTTGTTTCCCCTGGGCGGACACACCTCCACCAGGCAGCTTCCTGTCCTCCTCAACCTGAACCTGGTCCCTTTCCCAAGACCCCGGGGGGAGGGGCGGCCTCCAGGAAGTCAGGCTGCCAGGGGCTCCGCGCTGTGCTGAGGTCTGATTTCAGCAAGGAAATTGGCCAAGTCAGATTGCAGATGTCAGAGAAAGTTCCTCAAAAATCATGTGGCAAGGGAGGCGGGGAGGAGGGTGTCCCACACCTCCCACACTTCGGGCTGACATATAACGTCCATCTACCTTAACAGATTTCTCTCCTGCAGCTAACACGCAGGCCTGTTGTCTTTCCAGAATTGCTTAAGAGTAAAAACAACGCCGCTGAGATATCACATCGACCTGACAGAATGTGACAAGACCATTCCGCCTCTGCCGTCCTTTTGCAAAACCCCATAGCCCTGGTCCAACCATGAAAAAACACCAGGCAGACCCGGGCTGGAGGGAGTGGCACAAAAGTCCTGAGCTGTGTGTGCTCCCCAGGACGCCCGGATCATCCAAAGCAACGAATACTGGAGAAAGTGTCATGTCCCAGAGAAACAAGGAATCCTGAACGCGTCCCGGACCAGCCCTGGAGCAGGGAAGGGAGGGGAATACGGGTGAATTCTAAACAAAGTGTAGACTTTAGCGGACCATAATGTGCCAGTATCAGGCTTTGGGCTGGGACAACTGTACCCTGTACCAGTGTCGGGTAGGATGGTAACAGTACGGGAAGTTCAAACTGAAGGAGGGATATATGAGAACTCTCCGTACCTTCTTTGCAACTTTGATTCCAAGTTCAAGGGCACCCTTGAAGTGCACAGGGAGCCCCAGGGAGCTTGTATATACAGAACTGTGCAAAGCCAAAATTCTAAAATCCTTTTCAGCCCTTCTGCCCCAGATCCACTCCCCAGGAGCTAAAATGTGATGTGTGGCTTTTCTTTGCCTTCGGGAGTTCTTTCACTTTTTTGTTTTGTTGGGGTTTTTTAAAGATTTTTTTATTTATTTGAGAGAGAGAGACAGCGCAAGTAGGGAGAGGGACAGAGGGAGAGGGAGAAGCCGGCTCCCTGCTGAGCTGGGATCCAGACTCGGGACTCTATCTCAGGACACTAAGATCATGACCTGGGCTGAAGGCAGAGGCCTACCCAAATAAAACCACCCAGGCATCCCCGGGAGTTCTTTTAAAAGGCTCTTCCGGGGCACCTGGGTGACTCAGTGGGTTAAAGCCTCTGCCTTCGGCTCAGGTCATGATCCCAGGGCCCTGGGATCGAGCCCCGAATCGGGCTCTCTGCTCAGCAGGGAGCCTGCTTCCGCCTCTCTCTCTCTGCCTGCCTCTCTGCCTACTTGTGATCTCTGTCCGTCAAATAAATAAAATCCTTAAAAAAAAAAAAAAAAAGCTCTTCCAATGCCAGATGACCCATCCTTTTGGAGGAGTCCCGAATCATGATGGGGCTGTCTCCAGAAAGGTCCCACTTGGTCTCACTTCAGATAACATGAAGCCCACACGGTCTGAGCTTCCACCTGGCGCCAGGCCCGCTGCCTCCTTGCCTTGTCTCACTGTCGTTAGCCCCCTTTACAAGAGGAGGAGACTGAGGGCCTGAATCACAGCCAACAGGGATGGAGCTGGGATTCGGGCTAAACCTGATGGCAAAGCCCTCACCAGTCACACCACCTCCTGGAGCTTCTCTTCCACTAGGGTGCATGCCCCCTCTCCCTGTCCCTGTCCGCACAGACCAGCCACATCAGTGTCACCTGGGGGCTGGCTAGAAATGCCTCCAGCTGCCCTAGCCTGCTGGGTCAGAACGTGCTTTGTAAGGCACTTCTGGGGCCCTGGTGGGCACATTGAGCCTAAGAAGTCAGCTTGGACACTTTCCCCTTGTAAGGGACTCCAGCGAGAGGACCCCTGGCCCATTGTGACTCCGGAACCCACGCTGAGAGCAGGGACAGCCAGGCCAGGAGGCGCGGTGACGTGGCTCAAGGACATCCGGGTCTCACGCTTCAGCCAGGCACTTAATTGGCATTTTCTTCTTTCCGGCCCAGGAAAACGGCTTTAAAAAGCTCCCTTAGAATGCAGCCCTGGGAACTCTGGCATGGCCAGTCCCTCAAGTCTCTGGGGAGGCCACTCTGCCAGTCCGGGCAAGGCCAGGAGAAGATGCACGGATGCAGAGGTCCAGGCTGGCCCCACACGGGGCTCCCCTGCAGCCCCATGGGCAGCTGACCACCCCCTCCAAGGTTGCAGCCACGGTGCCCATGCATTTTGGGGACTTATACCACCTCCGGCACAGAGTATGCCCTGGGGCAGGGAGGCAGCTCAAGAGAGGGTGTAGACGCAGGACCCGCTCTTCTCTCCCCCAACCCCTGCCCTTTGTGGGGTCTGGAGCTCCGCAGACTGGATGTAGGACTGTTTCAGCCACCCACAGCCCGTAGCCTCTGCAAGCTGCTGCACCCACATCCCAGCCTCGACTTCCCCATCTGTAAAATGGACCTCAGGAGGGTCTCCTGAGACGAAGCAAGATGGAACCGTAAAGAGGGCAGCAAGCCCTGGCTGAGACTCAATGAATGCCAGAAAGGTAAAAAATGGACAAAAAAGCAGGAGGATCAAAATGGGGTGTGGCTAGATAGCCAGACAGTGCCCGAGGGGCTCTGCACCCAAGTGAGGGAGCAACGTCAAGGGGATACCCCACGGGAGGACGCAATCCTTCCTGAATGTGGGCACAAGTGCTCTCCCCATGGTCGGGGCCACCGCAGGGCCCCCAGCAGCTCCAAAATCCAAGGACAGGGCCTGGTGACAAATGAAAATTCAGGGCACTTATTTGAAAAGTTCTGAGAATTTCAAGACAGTGACCTCAGAGCGTTAAACCAAGATGGGGGCCCTCAGAGTTCGGGGCCCTGAGGAGCGACCAGGTCATAGGCCCGGGAAGCCAGTTTGCCTAGGGGCCTCTCTGCCTTGAGAGTAAAATCTAGAGACCACTGTGAACAGAGGCCTTTACCCTCCCCCGCCAGCCGGGCCGTCTGGCCTTGCCTGGTGGCTCCCCATCAGTCAAAGTGTAAATGGGTCGGCGGTCAGTGTGGCCCACACCATTATCAAGAGGGGCAGAGGGAAGAGGGGAGAGGGCTCTGGGAAAATTCAGACTGTCAGCAGACAGCTACAAAAGATTGAGGCCCTCGGCGTCGGCAGCCAGCAGGCCGCCAGACACCTGTCATGGTACCAGCAATGGCACTTCTCTCGTTCCTGTGGTACAGGAAGAAAATCAGCTCGTACAGAGGGACACCATCACCCCCTCCCCCATTCCAGGCAGGGGGCAGGCAGGCCCTCCGAGCCTTCTATACAACCCTTGGGCACACTGCGGGGGGAGCCCGGCATCGGGTAGAACCCCGTAGCGTGGGGGGGGCCTTCCCAGAACACCCCTAGGAGACCTCCGGCCAATGGCAGCCAGGGGGACAGGCCTGGGGCCCATACACTGGGGGAGGCACACTGGGGAAGGCTCCTGCTGAGGCCTGGATGCCTCCTGGAACCCTTCAGATGGGGGCACAAAAGGAAGGGAAGGAAAGGAAGCAAAGGGATTCTGGGTGTCTGGCTGGCTCCGTGCATGGAGCATTGCAACTCTTGAACTCAGAGTTGTAGGCTCGAGCCCCGTGGTGCATGCAGAGATTACTGTAAAAAATAATGATAATAAGCTCTTTAAAAATAAATAGATAAATAAACAAAGGATTTTGGCAGGGGTATCACCAGAGTGGAAGACAAGGGCCCGTGGGTGGCAAGGCCAGGTGACAGGAGGAGCACGGGAATGCAGGGCAGGGGATTAACTCCTCCCCGCCAGTAGCGGTGGCCACAGACTGAGACCAGGCCCGCTCTCGGGGTGCCCTGACTTTGGGGTGACCACAGACAGACAGCAACCCCATGAGCCAGGCCACGTGTAAGTTCTCCCTACAGACATGGTGACCAGCGCTGTTCCACACGAGCTCCACTCACCTGGCAACAGTTCCGCAACACACCACCACCAGTCGCTAGAGGAGGAGCCTGAGGGTCAGAGAGGAGCCTCCTCTCTGGGCTCACGCAGCTGGTCAATGGCAAAAGCCAGATTTAGCCCAGATTCAAGTCACGTTCATTTTCTTCTGCCTTCTCGCTCCTCCCAGCATGCACAAGCGGAATCAGTCTCGTCTTATGGCAGCCCAGAGAAGGCAGGGGTCCAGGGGGGCTTGCCTGGGGTGACAAGGACACAGCAGTGGAGGCAGGAGGCATCATTTGACCCAATTCTTCTTCTAAGTCAAATGACATTTGATTTTTGGAAGGAAGTCCTGGGCTCCCTCCCCTACCACTGGTGGGCTTCGAAGGTGGGCTTCCCCACGGGGTCCCGTGTGTGTGCCCAGAAGGGCCTGTCCTTGGTTCATGGTCTGCTGTCAGCATCTGGAAATTCTTCATTATTTCTGAAAACAGGCCTCCATTTTCATTCCGTATTGGGCCCTACAAATTCTGCTGCTCATCCCATCCAACTGTGCCGGGGGTCATGCAAAGGCAGGGTCTCACCCCAGGTGGAACATTCCAGGAGCTGGATGGTCAGACCACCTTCATTGCCTTGATGTGCTTAGTACTGGATCCCGAACTGCCCCTTATAGGGGCAGATCTGCAGCCTTTGGCTGGGCCAGAGCTGGGGAACTTGGAATACTCCAAGACAGGCAAGGCCTTACCAGATGCCCCAGGAAGATGTTCCCCCTCCCCAGAGATCCTGCTGTCTACCCCTCACCCCTGCACTTCAAGAAATTTGCCAGCCGCTCTCCCCTTCCCAGTCTGGGGCAGCGTCGCTCTCCCAGGAACAGCTGCACCTCCTTCTTCCCTAGGATCTTCCCTCCAGCTCCTCCTCCTGAGCCGGAGCACACATCTCCTCAGGCTGTAGACGTTCCCCGCATTGGTTTCCTGCCCCTGGGTGGGGTGGGATGGGGAGGTGTTTATGCCCCTCCGTTTGTCTCACCAAATGCAAAGACAGTTGTCACCTTGACACCACTCTCATCACCCCTTCCTGCCCGCAGTATGCATGCCCACAGCTTTTGGAAAGAGTACTTAGGAAGTTCTTACAGGATCCCATCCCACTTGAATCCCTGTGTCTTGGGCAGCAAAAGCCCTGCTCCCAGAATCCAAGGGTGGCCACAAGGCCCAGGCCTGACCGATCAGCTTATTCCATCCTCTAGGCCTCAGCAACTAGTTCAGGGAGAAGAACGTGACTCAAATTGATATGATCTGAGTTAATTCTATGAAAGAGTTGGGAAGAAAGAACCTGACTTTCTACTGGAAAAGGAAAGTGGGAAGATGTACACTTTGAGCTGTCAGGGGCCGATGGGAGAAGAAGACAGAGCCAGAGATATAGAGAAATCAAGTCCCGATGACAGCATTTGAGCCTCTGGATCCAGCCGTGCCTGAAGCTAGACCAGATCGTTTCAGCCACATAAACATTGTCTTTCTGGGGTGCCTGGGTGGCTCAGTGGGTTAAAACCTCTGCCTTCGGCTTAGGTCATGATCCCAGGGTCCTGGGACGAGCCCCGCATCAGGCTTTCTGCTCAGTGGGGAGACTGCCTCCCCCTTTCTGTCTGCCTGCCTTTCTTTCTGCCTACTTGTGATCTCTGTCCGTCAAATAAATGAATAAAATATTTAAAAAATAAAAAACAAAAAACATTGTCTTTCTTATGGCAGTTGAGTCAAGTTTTGTGTCACTCCTGCCAGAAAGAGCCCTGAGCAATGTACTGTCTCCCTCTGTTGTGCAGGATACAGCTGCACATGAACAGAAACCACATTCGGCTCTCCAGCACAGTTGCCCAGGACTTGGAGAAATTACTAAAGCTGGCCAAAGGAAGGTTTTGGAAAGCAGCCCGTGCTTCACACTGGTTTTTCTTTCTAAGGCTCTTTGGCCAGGAGTCCTTCCAAAGAGAGGTCTTGTGCTTTCCTATGGCACAGAAGAGGTTACATCCCTTATAGCAGGGAGAATCCTGGTCCCAGGTACAGGGTCCCTGCAGAATTCCCATCCCCTGAATGTGGGCAGGACTGTGACTATGTCTAAAGGTCAGTCCCATGAGTAAGTTACTGATTCGTTGACTTGGAGTTCACCAAAAAGGAGATTATCCTGGATGGTCTGACCAAATCAGGTGAGCTCTTAAAAGGAACCAGGCCTTTCTGAAAGTAGGGACGGAAAGTGTGAGAAAGCCTAATGAGGGCAGTCACCTGGTAAGACCTATGAGTAGCCTCTAGAAGCTGAGAGCCATCCCTAGCCCACAACGAGTGGGACAATGGAGTCTCGTTCCTGAACTGCCAACAACTTAAGGGAGCTTGGAGGTGGGTTCTTTCCCCATTTAAGACTCCAGATGAGAATACAACTCAACCCACAACTTGTCTGTAGCCATGACTGACCCTAAGCTGAGAACCCAGCTAAAACGTGCTGACTCCTGACCCACTCACTTATTACCCTGAGATAATAAATGGGTGTTGTGTAAGCCACTGAGTTTGTGGGAATTTGCAGCATTGGGGGTCCCTGGGTGGCCCAGTTGGTTAAGCATCCGACTCTTGGTTTCGGCTCAGGTCATGATCTCAGGGTGGTGAGATGGAGCCTTGTGTGGGACTCCTTATGGGGTGTGGAACCTGCTTACGATTCTCTAAAAAGGAAGGGAGGAAGGGAGAGAGAGGAAGGAAAGAAAGAAAGAGGAGAGAGAGGGAGGGAGGGAAGGGGGGGAGGAAGAAAGGGAGAAAGAGAGGAAGAAAGGGAGAAAGGGAAAGGAAAGGGAAGGGAAGGGCAGGGGAGGGGAGGGGAGGGAAGGAGGGGAGAGGAAAGAGAAAAAAGAAATGGGCAGCATTGAAAATGCGCACACCTCTCCTCTGCCTGGCTCACTCTCTCTCCTCACTCAGGTCCCTGCTCAAATGTCCCCTCCCCAGGGGCCTTCCCTGACCTCCCGTTTGGGGCGGGCTCCTGTCCCGTCCCCCCCACCCCGTCACCCCTGCTCATAGCCCCGCGTCACGTGCTTGCTGACTCAGGGCCGGCTCCCCTTTGGATCTGGAACTCCGGAGAAGAGCCTTGCCCGGTCTGTGCTCCGGCCCCGGGAACTGGCCCGTGAGGACACCTCGCTAGCACCAGCCGAACAAATGAGAGAGTGAGTGAATGAACGAATAAGGAAGTACATGACGAACCACCAACTTAATTGCCCGCGAGCGCTGCCAAGTTGCAGCTCTTGTGGGGAGCAGATAAGACTGCGGTTTCCAAAGTTCCGCTTCCTCTTGAGCAGCTGAGACGCTCCCCATGACCCCTGCGGCCGGGGCCGTGGCTCCCCCTCTCACGGCACATGTGAACAGGAGGCTCGGCGGCCTCCTCCACAGAGTCCCCTGGCGAAGGGAGGCCGGCATCCCAGGGCCAGAGCGGCCCCCCAGTCTGTGTGGTCTGGGCCTATTTTCTGACCTCTCCATGCCTCGGTCTTCTTATCTACAAAATGGGTACAGCAAGAGTTTACCTGGCTCCCGAGGCTGCCTGAGGATTAAATGAACGCATACACGTGCAGGCTGGGAACGGCCCCAGCCAGTGTCCAGTAAGCTGGTGTTAGCACAGAAGCGAAATGTGCCGTGCTATGGAGAAGGGTGGTCTTGCTTCCCTCCCCTTCCCCCTTCTTGGGTGCAAGCTGTGGCACGTGATTGGCCTGATCTGGGGCACGGCCAGGCCAGAATAGGGAACGTGACAGACCATTAGTACGACAATGTCCCTCGGTCATGGGTAGAGGGGCTATGTTGGTAGTTGAGGGAGTGTTTTGCCATGTTGTTCCTTTTGGGGGACTTGCCCGGGAGAAGTCTCAGTGCCCCCCTTTTCCTGTCCTGAGCAGCCCCTGAGTCTCTCCGTTCCCACCACCAGCTTCACTCTGGAAGACACCAAGGACACAGAATGCCCAGCTCCCAGCCAAGAGATGACGCAAAGGCAGCTCTTTGGTGAAGACAAATTGAGGAAGGGGGCTCAGGCCTGATGGGCCCCGGGCACTCTGGCTGGATGACCCTGGGGAACGCAAACACCTGCCACGCCCATCGCCAGGCTAGTGTCCAAGCAGGGACCTCACCGTCCAGGAGTGGGGCTTGGCCAAGAGCCATAGCCTCCCAGGGGGCCGGAGGGAGGAGCATGAGCATTTCTCACAAATGGTGAAATATACATCCCATCTCTGGCTGGCTCCCACCCCAGGCTCCTCCGTGCCCCTCCTTCCGTCCTCCCTCGAGCTGGGTCCCCAAGTGCAGGGCAGAGCAGAAGTGTCCTGGAAACACGGTGTCGACAGCACATTGCCCCAGACAGGCCCTGTTGCCTTATCTCACCCCGGCTCCCAGGCCAGGCCTCCGGCGCATTTCATCACCGGCCCCGAGCGAGCTGCCGGGCCCATGGAAGCTGTGCTCAGCACACGCGGAGGGAAAATTCCCAGTTGACATGCCAGCAAGTTGACTGAGGCCAAGCTCAACCTAGGATCAGGGAACCTTCAAGGAACTCCCAAGCATGGACACAAGGGCATGCTCCCCAAGGGACGCCGTTGTCTCTCTGATGGGCCCCCAGCCGTCCCCACCTGTCTCTGCAGCCAACCTGCCACCCAGAAGGGCTGACCCCCGCCCTCGATGGAGCAGGGCGGGTAGACAAGAGAGGCCCATGTTCACTGACAGCCAAGGGCTGGCTGGTCATAAATCAGACCAGCTCATCGACCACAAGAACCCCAAGCTGGGTCATAGCCACACAGGGTGGGACAACAGAGGGCCTGTGGGAGGGGAAGGCACACGTGTCATCGTAGCTGCCGTAGCTGCCGGGCCTCGGTTCCACCCCCTCCCTCCGTGTTTCGTCACTCTCTCTGTGACCCTGCCAGAGGGAGCTCCTACCTAGAGTCACTTGAGGAACCTACAAAAATGCAGATGTCTGGGCCCACTCCAGCGATTCCAAGGCAATTGGTCTGGGGTATGACCCAGGCATCAGGATTTTAGAAGCCCTTTGGATGACTCCAAGGGCAGCTGAGGTTGAGAACACAAGCTCCAGGTTCAGAAGCAGAGCCACGGCCCACAGGCTTGAAGGCTGGACCCCACCCCACTGCGAAGATCACACAGTCTGAGGTGTGACCAGAGCCCTGTAATTGTGCAGTGCATAACGTGTGCAGCTGGACCCAGCAGCCATGATAGGGGCACAGGAGAATGAGTATCCAGTCTCCTTTGTAGAGAAATTACTACTTAAATGTGCAGATTTGAATCCTGGTCTCACTGTCTGCTCAGGGAATTTGTGCTCAGTTCCTCCTGCTACCAGTCATGGAGCTGATGGTCTGTGGAGGGACAGAGGCAGAAAACAGAGAATCTCACAAATGAATATCAATAACAAATTTGACACATGCACATGATGGAAAATATCAATAAGGTAAGGGTGGAAGGCCGAACAATGATGTCTCAGACTCATCCATGCCCCAATCTCCAGAACCTGTGAACACCCTAGATTATGTGGCATAAGGACTCAGGGCTGCGGATGGAACAAAGGTCACCTGAAAGGCTGACCTTTTTTTTTTTTTTTTCCACATATCCACTAGATTCGTTTTCCTTAATTTGAAGCACTATCTACAATTGATATATGTTACAATTTCATATGCATCGATAAGCTTTAAGGCTGTGGGGTCACTTAGGCAGACAAGAGGATACAGAAAGGCATTGGGGATTACAGAGTGGAGTGGGAACATGTAGGCAAATTAAAACAATCCACTTCTAAGGGAACAAGTCAAAGACAGTGTATGTCTTTTTTTGAATTTTAAATTGCTACTCCTTATTTTATTTTACATTTCAGTTTACATTGAGGAAATCTTCATTGTTTTAAATACATTTAATTATTAAAATTATTTATTTATACATTTATCTATGGAGGGACAGTGAACACGTAACATTACGTTAGCTTCAGGTGTGTGCCACGATGATTTGATGTTTGTGTCCACAGCAATGTGATCACCACAATAGTCTAGTTAATGTCCCTTGCTATATATTGTCACAAAAATTTTTCTTTTTTTCCTTGGGGTGCTGAGAACTCTAAAGTCTACTCCCTTGGCAACTTAGCCATATGCAATACAGTATTATTGACTACGATCACCACGCTGTACCTTCCATCCCCAGGATGGACTTATTTATCTCAACAGCTGACCTAGAGGTGAAGACATTATCCTGGATTGTCTAGATGGGTCTGATGGAACCACAAAGATCCTTGAAAGTGGAGGATAACACATAATTAATGTTTATGTCAATTATGCCTCAAGGAAAAAGAAGTGGAAGAGAAAACTAAAAGAGAAAAGCAGAAAGACAGCAGATTGAGGACCTCCTCGATGTGGCTGGCCTGAGGATGGAGGAAGGGGCCACGAATCATGGCACCGACTCCTGCCACCAACCCAGACAAGCAGGAAACAGGGGCTCCTCGAGCCTCCAGAGGGGAGTGCAACTGGCCAACATCTTGCAGTTGGCTTTGTGAAACCCTGCACAGAGCTGGGGGAGACCCTGCACCTCTGACACATGTAGTACGTGGTAGTAGGAAATGCATATAGTGTCATCCGATTTAGGGGTCAGAGAAGGAGGCTTCCCAGAGAAGTGGAGTTTGAGGTGAGACACACAGGATGAGCAAACATCGACCCAGCAAAGGGAAGAGGCAGAGGTACAAGGGCCCTGAGGTCAGAGGGAACCTGGTACAAGAAAGGGAGGAAGGGAATGAAGCCCAGTGTGGCTGGAGCCCCAGATTCCTCACCCGTGAGATGGGATTGTAACAGTGTCCCCTGACTGTGATGAAGAGAGCCCGGGAGCCTTGTAGCAAAGTATCCGAAAGAATGGGGTCTGCAGTCCGACCAGACCTGCGCTCGAACCCTAGGTCTTCTGGTTACAGCCTGGGTGACTTCGGCAGGCTGTTCCCTTCTCTGCACCTCAGTTTCCCCACCTGTCAGGCTGCTGTGAGTTTTAGTTAAGAATGTGTCAGGCAAGAAAGGGGAACCCTCCTGCCCTGTTGGTGGGAATGCAAGCTGGTGCAACCTCTCTGGAAAACAGCATGGCGGTTCCTCAAAATGTTGAAAATAGAACTACCCTATGACCCAGCAATAGCACTACTGGGTATTTACCCTAAAGATACAAACATAGTGATCCGAAGGGGCACGTGCACCCGAATGTTTATAGCAGCAATGTCCACAATAGCCAAACTATGAAAAGAACCTAGATGTCCATCAACAGATGAATGGATAAAGAAGATGTGGTATATATACACAATGGAATACTATGCAGCCATCAAAAGAAATGAAATCTTGCCATTTGCGACAACGTGGATGGAACTAGAGCGTATCATGCTTAGCGAAATAAGCAGAGAAAGACAACTATCATATGATCTCCCTGATATGAGGAAGTGGTGATGCAACATGGGGGCTTAAGGGGGTAGGAGAAGAATAAATGATACAAGATGGGACTAGGAGGGACACAAACCATAAGTGACTCTTAAACTCACAAAACAAACTGAGGGTTGCTGAGGGGAGGGAGGTTGGGAGAAGGGGGGGTGGTATTATGGACATTGGGGAGGGTATGTGCTTTGGTGAGTGCTGTGAAGTGTGTAAACCGGGTGATTCACAGACCTGTACCCCTGGGGATAAAAATATATTATATGTTTATAAAAAATAAAAAAAATTAAAATTTAAAAAAAAAGAAGTTTAAAAAAAAAAAAAAAGAATGTATCAGGCATGCTCAACAAATGCTGGGTATCACTGTTAGGAGACGGAGGCCCAGAACTGGAGAGGAAGGTGCTCAGGTTCAGAGCCTGGTAGCTGAGCTGGGTGGAAATGAGTCTCCTGGCCCTGGTCTTGGACGGGCCCAGCTTCCCTGTCTGCAGGGCCATAACCTGAGGCTGAGAAACTCACACCAGGAGAGCTCTGTGAGTGTGAATGTGCACATGTGTGTGCACATGTGTGTTTCAAAGCGTGTAGGTGTGTTACAGAATGCATGCATGCAAATGTACACATGAAAGTGTGAGTGTGAGTGTGCAGGAGGGTGTGTCTATGTAAATGTGTGAAATGCCAGGTGTATCTGCACATAAACAGGCATGTGTGCTGCGAGTGTGTGTGTGTGTGTGTGCACCTGTGGATGTGCAGGTGAGTGTGTACGTGAATGCACACACATGAATAGGAGTGTGCATGTGTGCATGAATGTACCTGGTGTTGTTGAATAGAAGAGTGAAGACACTTACATGGTTGGAGGACAGACAGATAGTGGCCAGTAAGTCCCTATATTTAATCAACGTCAGTGCAGCCAAACAGGGACAGTGAAAGCAATACTTAACAAAAGGCTCCTGGCCCTGGTGAGTTTCTTGCAACTATAGGCTCTCATTTTGGAGTGTTCTTCCAGAAGGCAGCTCACCCTCAAGGCAAGTTTTACAGAGATGGTAGGGGAGGGGCAGGGAGCAATCCTTCCCTTGAAGGGATTTTGGCAGCCCCAGCTCTGGGCACTTACTCTGTACTGGGCACCCCGCTAATGACTTCACAAGCATCATCTCATTTAGTTCACGCAACAGCCATGTTGTTCACTTTACAAATGACAAAACTGAGGTTCAGGGAGCTACATAAGACTCAGTGTGATATACTGAGTTTTGAAGACTTTAATTCTCTATCCCTCTCTGTATATAAAACACTTTGCAAATGACTTTGCGGATGCAGCCATCAAAGTTTAGGGGCGCCTGAGTGGCTCAGTTGGTTGAGCAACTGACTCCTGGTTTTAGCTCAGCTCATGATCTCAGGGTCCTGGGATCAAATCCCATGTCAGGATCCGTGCTCAGTGGGAAGCCTGCCTCGGATTCTCTCTCCCTCTCCTCCTGCCCCTCTCCCCACTTGCATTCTCTCTCTCAAATAAATTTTTTTTAAAGGGTAGTGTTAGGGTGCCTGGGTGACTCAGTGGGTTAAGGCCTCTGCCTTGGGGTCAGGTCATGATCCCAGGGTCCTGGGATCGAGCCCCGCATTGGGCTCTCTGCTCGGCAGGGAGCCTGCTTCCCCCACTCTCTCTGCCTGCCTCTCTGCCTGCTTGTGACCTCTGTCTGTCAAATAAATAAATAAAATCTTTAAAAAAAAAAAAAAAAGGTAGTGTTTACTTCCCCACCTCTAGAATCTGGGTTGGTCTTGTGATTTTCTTTGGATCCCAGAATTTCTGGAAATGACTTTTTACCATACCTTGGCTTAGGCTCAAACAGCCTTACATGTTTCTGCTCTCTCTCTCTCTCTCTTTCTCTCTCTGTCTCTGTCTCTCTCTCTCTGTCTCTGTCTCTCTCTCTCTGTCTTGGACTCCTGTCTCCATCAGGAGAACAAGACTGTCAGAGAATGAGAGACACACTACCCAGTTGTCTCCATCATCTGGATGATAGCCAGCTGCTCCCCAGAAACAGTGCCTCCGGCTGACCCAGCAGCTGACCACAAACGCATGAAGGATCCCAACTCAGACCTGAGGACCATCCAGGGGATGGTTAAGCTAAGTTTCTGAGTCCCCAGATCGTGTTGTTTTAAGCAATTAAGTTTAAGGGTCATTTGTCACACAGCAACAGCTAGATGATACACTTATAATCATACGAAGCCAGGCTCATTGGACTCCACAACCCGTGCTCTCGACCCCTATATTCAGCTACCTCCCAGAAGGAGAATAAGCAACAAAGCCCAAAGCTGCTAAAAATCCCACTCTGGCTTCCGAAATGTCATGTACACCTTCTTTGGAAGATATCTAATCCCCGCTGTCACCCACCTTGAGACCTCCTGGCTGGGTCTGGCTCTTTGGCCTCCTTCTCTCCCCAGAATCCAGCGGGGATGGAGCACTCGCGTCAGCTTGTGGTTCCCCCGAGCTCCCATTTGATCAACACCAACCCTGCTCATTTCCGAAGTCCGTTCAGAGCGTTGGCAGAACGAGCCCAGGGTTTCTACACGTACATATCAGCCGCTGTGATAAAAACCAGCTGTAAGCTCTAAAAATAGCCTCCGCGGGCTCCCAGAGAGGCCAGGTTCCCCGCTGTGGAGAAGAATGAACCCCAAGGTGGGGGCACCATCTTCTGGGGAGATGAACACCTGCCGCGCGCCCGGCAGAGTCCTGGACCAGGCCCAAAACCTGCCTGTGGGCTGGGCTGAGCCTGAGTCCTGGGAGCAAACTCCTCCAGGAGGCATAGATGGGGAGCCGGGTCCTCTCCTCGGGGAAGTTGAGGCAGGGCCCAGAGAGTACTCCAGAGCAAGGATGTAAGCTGGCCTTCTTGTCAAGTCCCTCCCTTCCCTTCTGCTTCTCTCTCCCTGTGTCATCACCTTCATAAATAAAAGATCAGGCTGTGGAGGGAGGCCACCCAGGCTCTGTCCTTGAAAGCTGTGACTTCATCCCATGAGCCTCAGCTGCCTTGGCCACATGGGGCCCGTGCCTCACGGGGCAGTCGTCAGGGCCCACAGGATGTGCGGGTGCGGAGCTGAGCACAGGGACGGGCCAATGAGCCAGTGTCCAGCAGCTGCCATTCCTCCCTAGAGAAGGGTGGCAGTGACGGCGATCCCCCCTCTCTTCCTCTCCCTCATCCTTGCCCTCCTTCTGGCCCCCAGTCCTCTCCCTGCTCCCCTTGGGCCCCTGGCCTGGCTCCCCGGCAGGTTCAGAACCGGGGCCTGTCTTGCTGAATTCCACCTGCAGCCTGGCCCCACTGCTGGGACTTGCCCCACATCCGGCTCACAGAGGGAGCCTGGGCAGGCACTGCTGCCACCCTCCTACCTCTGTTAACAATCCAAACAAGCCCTGGAGGCTGTTGGCTTCACGGCTCTATCCCAGCACCTAGAACGCAGTGTGGCACATAGTAGGTGCTCAGTAAATATTTGTTGAGGGACCAAAGGAATGAGCAGGTTTCTTCTCATTCCCGTATTACAGATGAATAACTGAGACTCCAAGAGGTAGGTTAGCCTTAGCATGTAGCAAAGCACAACCCTCGGAGGGTGAGGGAACCCAGGCTTGGGTGGATGAATGGTCCCAGAGGCAGGGTTTGAACCCGGTTTCTCTGGCACCAAAACCTGAGTCCTAAACACCGATGACTGCCTATTTTCCTGCCTCTCCTAGCTGATATCTCCAGCTCAACATGCTTGCCAACCAGAGACCGTCATGCACACGGTGTGTGGCCTTAGCAAACACACAACCTCTCTGAGCCTTGGACTCTGCCTCTGTAAATTACACAGGAAACCAACCTAGCTGCCCTCATGCAGAATTTTCCTCAGCTCATTTTTCATTCAGTTTCTCGGTATCTAGTGCTGGCCGTGGCATGCCGTCGGTGCCAAATAAATCTTTGTTGATTAATTAATTGAAAAGACAAGTTTACTTTAGAGCACAGAAGTCTGCCCAGAAGCTCTGGGTCGATTGTCTCCGGGAGCCTATTTCTTCTCTCTCCACTTTAAAGAAAGAAATCGCAGAAGGCAAGAGAGCCGCCGGGCGCACAGCTCATCCTACATCAAAAAATAGGCAAGTGCATGAGAAGCTTTCCATTAAATGAAACGTGGAAGGAGCAGAAGCCACGTGGGGTATGATCCCAGCCTCAGGGGAGGGCGTTGAACACCAACTCCTGGTTCTACGCTCTTGGCTGAGAAACGTTCCACTTTCCTCCACCCCCACAGGAAGCTGATGGCTCTTCCCTTCTGTGCCAATGTCTTGCCAGGCTCTGAGAGACGCTGGTGAACGAGCCAGCCCACTCCCTATCCTGAGAGGGCCATCCAGAAAGTTCTGAGTGGAATCCCTGTGGTTCCAACAGAGCAGCCACCAGTTCCCAGTGAGCGCCTTCAATTGGTAGGTGGGTGGGCTCTGGAGATCATAGAGAACTTTCCAGAGAGGTGGGGGCGTCCCCTGTCCCCCCACGGCCAGCATCAAAGGGTGGCAGCCACCAGGGTGGCAAGCCCCTAGCCCCTTGTAGGAGCCTCCAGGGGGTAGCCCCCTTTTACCGCACCAAGGAGAGGCTCTGGGCTCTCGGGACATCTGGTGCCCTCCCTGCCCTCCACCTCCAGGGCTCTGCAGCTCTGCCAGCCTTCTCCGTCCAGCAGAGGCCCTCCTGGCCACCCCGGGGGTGAGAAGCTCACAGACAGCCTTGTCTGCAGCATCCCGGCCAGCCCCCGCCAGGCTGGCTCGCAGCAGGAGCCTCACACGCTCGCCTCCGGTCTGTGGGAGCAAAGCTTACTCTGGGCTTGAAGAGAGCTGTGGGGAGAGCACGTTTATTTGGGGCGGATCTCCTGGCCTTGACTGCGGGGACAGGGTCACTTTAACTTTCAGAGACTTTACAGACCCTTCCTGCTGACCCGACCGCCACGGCTAGGCTGAAGTGTCCAGTGGACCCGGCCCAGGCCACACACCCAAGCTGCTGGGGAGAGAGAGGGCACAGGGCCCCAGGACTCATGCAGGGTCCCCCATGCTCAGAAGGGCCCCATGCTTGGTTTATTGCTCTGCTGTTGCCATCTTGTAAGTCTTGCTATTCTCTGAATAGTGGCTGCACAGTTTCTGGGCCCCCAATTCTGTAGCCAGTCCTGGAAGAGGGGATCTGAGGGCCCAGCCGGTGAGTCCTGGGTCCCTGAGATGCTCAGGTCCTCTGGAGAGACATGTGCCTCCGGAGAGGCGGTGGAGAAACGGTCACTATCCCTGGCCTTCTCGTGGCCACACTAGGTCCCCAGGTGCCCAGCCTTCTGCAGACATCCTTGCTTGCACAGCTGGGCTCATGGAGGCTCACACACATTCGCCTGCACTCACGCGTGCTCACACACACAGCAGCTGGTCACGCCGAGCCACAGGCTTCCTGCTCGGGAGACGGTAAAGTGCCTCTCCAGCCCGCCCAGGCTACTAAGAAATCAGGGATGGCTGCACAAAGCTGGGGAGGGGGCGTCCGGGACAGAGGGAGAGCCCCCGCCTCCCCCAATCTCCCAGGAAAGGAGGCATCCCCCTCCCTGGCCCAGGATCCCATTTGAGCCCTCGGCACCTTATCCCATCAAATCCCCGCAGCCAAACCCAGGTCGGGTTTGTATTATACCATTTTAAGGATGGGACACTGAGGTTCCAAGAAGAGAAGCTGCTTGCCAAGGCAGGGAGCCTTGGCAGGAAGACTCAGGGGCTCCACGCTCCACGGTGGCTCCTGAAGTACGACAAGCCTCCTGGTCCCCTCGCCGCCGCCCACCCCTCCCCGCCCCCCAGCGGGCTTATCCCTTCTTCCAGGTCCCTGTCTGCAGGGGGCTTGTGGCCCAGGGGACTGCTCAAGCTGGTTCACAGGGATGGAGGTCCACCCTGCCCCCCAACGGCTCACACCCCCACCTCACCACGGGCACGGGTAAGGCAGGGTCCCTTTGCTCCAGAGTCCCTAGGCCCCCGCCCCAGCCCCTGGGCTGGCCTCACCCTTTGACCTCACAGACCAGGCACCAGGAAGGGCTGCAAGGTGTGACTCGTGACCCACAGGGGCCATGAACCAGCGAACCCCACAGGGGGCCAGGGCAGGGGCACACGTGCACTGCGGGAAGGCAGGCCAGCAGGGGCTCCCGTGGCTGCAGCAGGAATTCGGGGAATCTTGACTCTCCAGGTTCTAAATGGGGCTCCTGAAGGTTCCAAACAGAACATTCCAAGGATCTCAAACGGAGGCTCCTCTCCCGGGGGTGCTGAATGGCCCACTGGCTCTGCTCGCTGCCTCAGGCTCAGCGGGCAGGACAGTGCGGTGGGAGGGAGCAGGGAGCAGACAAGCCCGCCGCCGCCCGTGAGCCTGGCCAGGCCCCGCTGCCCAGGCCTTATTTGGTCAGAGCCCGCGATGGTCCTGCCACTCGGGCTCCAGCTGCCGGGGCACCACCGCCTGCTCCCGCCCACCTGTCCTCCTCCCCAGGCCCCCTGGGCTGGAGGTGGGCGGTCTGGGACGCGCGAGATCCCCGGGGTCCCGCCCGGGCTATGGCGGCCTCTCTGGGACCGCAGCCCAGGGGATGGGAGAGGGATTCCCCAGCTTTTGCCTATATATGGCCGAGGCGAGCCAGCAGTGCTCGGACGGGCCCACAGGCCCCGGACGTATTGTCTTAAGAGGGTGTTTGGCATCGGGCAGCGAGGCCTTGGATTCTTGTAAAATCCTGGCAGGGAAATTGTTTGACAGCTCTGACAATGTTCTGCAGTCTCCACAAGAAGACTGCCCCGGAGGGCCGAGGGCACGTGGTGCGTCAGCCACCCGCCAGGCCGGTGAGCTCGGGCAGTGGGCTCGGGGCTGCCTCCCTCGGGGGCCCTGGGCAGGGAGCAGACCGACGGGGCCTCTGTGTCCGGAGCGGCAGTGAGTGTGCGCGGCACGTTCCCCCTGGGCTGAGGATGCAGGGAGGCACATGGGTGCAGAGGGTGCCCATGAGGTCACCATGGGGGGTGCTGCCGGCCCCGGGGTTCTACTGCATGTGGCTGCTGTGGAAGGACAGGTCCGTCTTTGTCACTTCATCCAGGCCTCTCGGGCCCCAAGGAGCTGGATGCTCCTGGCGTCCCTGCTGACCGATGAGGAAGCCAAGGGCTCAGAGAAGGAAAGGAATTTAGGACTCTGGGCTCTTCCTACAACCCTGTGGGGGCCTGCGCAGGCCAGTGTGCATTGTTCACAAGTGTGTTCACAATTGCGCCCTGAGCTCAGCTCTGGGCCAGGCATCCACCTAGGCTTGGGGCAACCACAGTGAAGCCGCTAAGAAATGCCTTGTCCCCCAAAGAACAAACATCCTGTCAAGTAAGGCACACCGAGGTCTCTCTGTGCAAACAATCTTTAAACTGAGGCCTAAAGTTGAGAAGGAAGCAGTCCTGGGAAAAACAGAGGTGGTGTTGCAGGCAGAGGAAATAGCATGTGCAAAGGCCCTGAGGCAGGGAGAAGCATGGTCAGGCCCAGGCCAGCCAGGAGGCCAACAAGGCTGGGGCAGAAGATGCAGGCACAGGTCACGATCCCAGGAGCTTCAAAGATTCATGTCAGGAGCAGGGATGGGTTTTATTCCAAGAGTAGCGGGATGCTGCATTTTAAGTAGACATCTAATATAATCATATGTGCTGTCATGTATGAGATGTCTACACTTGGCTAAGTGCTGTATGTTCATTTTCTCATCTGATTCTCCAGCATCCCTGTGATGGTAGTGGAATCCTTATCCCCGTTTTACAGATGAGGAACTGAGGCTCTGAGAACAGAAATGAGGTGCTGTATCATTAATATGGGATAGGACAGGAATTCCTCCCTCGGCTCTGCCTTATGTCAAAGCCAGTGCCAGTGCAGACTGCCCCCACTCCCTTCCCCCTAGCCCGCGAGGCACAGGGCCAGAGGGGAGCCCTGCAATGTCCTTGGGTGTGGCTGATCCCGTCCCCTTTCCACCTGCCTTCCCACCCACTGCCCCCCACGCACGGCCTCTTGCAGAGCGGGGAACAGTGTGCCCTCTTGTGCCTGGGACTTGCCCTGTCCAGCACCGCAAGTCCTGTTTCCCGGGAAACCCCTCAGTCCAGGCACAAGATGGTCATCACTTGCCCTGCAGGTGGCCCACTCAGGGGCTTGGGTAGCTTGGACTGGAAAGGAGACATCCAGGTCCGCCGCGCCCGCACACCTGGCCCCACGCCCATGTCCGCCCGGACCAGGAAGGGGCTGTGGAGAGGAAAGCAAATAGCAACCTGTGTGTTGCCCGCCTCAGCCTCCCACCGGCACCGGGGCAACGCCACCTGCTCCTGGACAGCCGGCGACAGCAGGACAAAGGGAGGGCTGGGGCTGCCTGCCAGGGAAGCAGAACGCGGGAGCAGGCCCGGGAACAGGCCAAGCAGGGCGGGCTCGTCTCCGCAGTGGGGAGACTCAGAGGCACGGAGGCCGCCTTTGAATCTAGGGGCTCTGGGCCTTGAGCCTCTTCTGGACCTCAGTTGGCCCGTTTAAGGAAAGCCAGCAATAGCCGGAGGTTTGCTGAAGGCCAGGCTCTGAGCCAACCGTCACCACGTGCTATCCTGGGAAGAAAGGGCTGTTAACTCTGTGCAGAGAAGGAGCAAAGCCCAGAGAAGCTGAGACAGCCGCCCCAGGTCACACAGCAGCTAACTGTCGAGCGAGGATTTGAGCCTGGGACCATTTGCTTCCGACCCAGGCCCCATGCAGGAGAGAGCACTCTGCAGAGGTGGGGAGCAAACCCCAGGCCCCAGACAGTGAGGACCAAGGAGAGGCCAGGAGGGACCAGGCTGGTGAAACCCACACTATTGGGGCTGATCTTGCTGGGGGCCAAGAAGGGCCCTGGCCTGCGGGTCCCAAACTTGAGACCAGCTCTAGGGCTCTGCCCACGGCCCTCTGTCCTGCCACCTGCTTTGTACTTATATTTACATTGGCTCATCTTATTTTTTTTTAACCTATATAAGTTTATTTCAAAAGGAAATTCTCCATCAACAATGTCAGTGGGAAGCCAGTATCACCTGCCTCTAACAGAGGATAGCCCTGAAAATGAGCACAGTGGAGACAAACCATAGATAATACTGTTGCCTGCCCCAGCCCCTGGGCCTGAGGCTTCTCTGTCTCTGCCATGAAGGGGGCTCGGAAGGGCGGGCCGGCCTCTGAGACACGCCGAGCTTCCAGCCGAACTGAGAAGGACAGGAAAGCCACTGAAAGGGAAGGGCCACCTCCCCGGGCTCCTGCCCACCCCACGGCAGCACGGGGCCCACGTTTATGACACACCCATCTGCACTGGCCCGTTCTTTAGAGACAGGGAGGCCGGGCTCCAAGAACAGGAGCCATGGTTCCTTGAGAGTCTGAGACACGTCAACGCTCACACTAGCCTCTCAAGTGCCACCAAGCTGAGTCCCCTCCTGTGCCCTGCTCAAGAGACGGAGGATCTCCCAGCTTTGCCCTGTGACCCCTCTCTAAAATGTCATGATCTCCTTGAAGCCAGAGTTGCCTGGACAGCGGCCCTCCGTCCAGCCCCTCCGACCAGGCGGCCGCTAGCATTCCTGCCCCGGGGGAGCCCCGAGATGTTCTAGGCTTCAGGTCAGGGCTCCGCTCCCATGAAGGCAGCACGAAGGGCGCTGGCTTGGTTCCCGGGGTGAACACACAGTGCGTTTGCTGGCCGGCTCTGTGGGCCGGGACTAGCTGTCTCAAGACCGACCACCAATGGCAGGTCTCCAGAAGGGTGGCTCGCCCGCATTCCAGAACACAGGCAGGGGCATGCCTGCCAGGCAGCAGTCTCGCAGTTAGCACTTGGCAAAAGCAGAAAGAAGCCCTTTTATCCTTTGGGTTGCCTCATGGTGACAGCACACGCCCACGGAGCTGCAGGCCACCTTCTCTTAGGTGGACAAGTCAACCTTCATGCTATAGAACAGGAGTGTGGGGTCGGGCCTTCCCTCTGTGAGTTGCATGGAGTGGGGGGCGGGGGAAGCGCAGGGAGCGCACGGGGCAGCCTGCCCTCAGACCTCAGCTCGTCCGCCGAGCACCTGAGTGACCACGGAGACGGGGCCGGACTCCATGTGCTCCCGGGTCCTCCTCTGTGGTGCGGGGGTCAGAAAACACACAGCTCTCCGAAGACTGAAGAACAAATACACGTTCAGCGTTTCTTACAGAGTGAGCACTCCACAAATGTTAGCCGAGGGCATCTGGGGTTTTTGGTCTTTGTTTTTTCTACCCCTCTGCACTTTTAAAAAAGGCAACTGTAAATGTTTTTGTCCCCGAGGACCGAAACATGTTGCCAAAGGACAAAACGCTGGGTCAGAGGGCCTGTGCGGTTTCTCAGCACTTGGTCCTTGCACCGGAGATTGACCTTCCAGATCGGAATGTGTTTACAGCGAAGCTGATGTGTCGTTTTCTCCACATCCCTGCCAGCACAGGGTTTTATCACTTTATAACTGTTTCATAATTTGATCAAAATGGAGAGGGGCTTTGTCTGCATTTCTTTCTTTGCCTACAACTCTGTGCATTCTTCCGTGTAGCAGCTGGCTATTAATTCCTCAGGGATGAATGGTTTGGTGGCCTCCTTTGAATGTTTCTCAAGGGACATCTGTGACTGTCCCTTGTCAGGTCCACATTTGGAAGCATCTGAGGAGCAGGAAAGCGAGAGGGGAAAGGTCGTAACTTGGGATGGCAGTGAAAACTTCTACCCCACCCACACCATCCCCTGCCTTTCCTTCCCCAGAGTGTCTTCAGAGCCTCCCCACTTGAGGAAATCCCTTCCTGGGACTGGGTTGCAGGCACCGCTGCTGGGGGAGGAAGAAACGGGGGACCAGAAGAATTGACGGCATTCTTAGAGCAACAAGCCGGTCGCTGAGGCAGAAGGGTAACAGACTCCATTCCTATAGCTCTGACAACTGCCGTCCTGTACCCCAGTCCCACTCTTCCAAAAATCCCTGGGTCCCGAGAAGTTTTCCTTCCAAACTATGGGGTCAGAATAACCCCCTCCACCCAGTCGTGACACGGTGATGCCTCTCTCTATTCCTTGATCACTTGGGCTCCTGGTGCTATATGAGCAAGACACCCAGAACTCCTTCTTGGGTCCTCTGCCACCTGGAATCATCCAAGGACCCTAAAATCATCCTCAGCAGTAGGGGTGCCGTTGCTTCCCCCCCAACTTCACTGCTGTTACGGCACCCTGTGACCACATGGGGTTGTTGTTGGAGATGGCCCTGGAACACCCCTGCAGTCCGTGCCCACCTGGCAGAGAGCTGAGCTGGGTGAAGACCCACTGCCTGGGTCCTGGGGGTCACCCACACTTCAGACTTGAGGTTACAGCTCTCGGGGGTCACTCCTAAACACTTAGCAGAAGAACAAGTCACATTCCCCACCTACGCACATCCTAGGTCTCAATACCGAGGACTGCATAGACCTTGCCCAGAAGCCCCCTGGGGGGATAGGACGGCAGCGTGGACAGAGAGGGAACTGGGGCCCTCAAAGGGTAATTTTTCCAAAGTCATTTGGCCAGTTAGCCCCAATTCAAGATGAAACCCAGTGTCTGGACTCCCCGTCCAGTGCTCTGAACACCTTTGCATTTAAAGGCTGCCAGGGCAAGTCTTCTTCTGGGCCCACAAAGCCAGGCAGGATGTGACCCCCGCCTGCTCCCCAGCCCTATCCTACCTCCTCATCCAAATTCAAGATCCTTTCCCGCCTGCCTGTGCACCTGCCTCCGTCTCCCCACAGTCTCCCCCTAGGCTCTCCAGGGCGGCCTCTGCTGCCTGTCACCTGCTGCTGGGGCCTCTCCCTGCCTCTCCCTGTGGGCTGTTCCCTATGGCGTTCCTTCTCAACAGTGTGCTTGTCGCCCGTGTCCTGTCCGCTCGGCCTTGAGCGTACACCCCAAATCCCTGCCTCTCTCCTCCTCCACTGTCACCTTGGTCACCACCTCCTTGGCCAGCCCCCCGCCACTGACACTTGAGGCCGTTCTGGGCTCCGCTGGGGGGTGAGCAGTGTCGCTGACCTTCACCTTCTAGATGCCAGGACCACTCCCACCCTAGCTGGGACACCAAAGACACTTCCAGACTGCCCAGTGTCCCTGCGGAGCAGAACCGCCCCCAGCGGAGGAGCCCTGGTCCAGACTCCAGCAAAACAAAGCTGGTGTCCGCTATCTGGTGGCATCCCCCGATCTTTGGATCCCAGCCCTATCTTGGTGGCCCACAGCACGGGGACCTGCTGGACCTCAGCCACCCCTCTCTCCAACTTGCCCCGCCCCCAACCCAGGCACCTGCTGTCCCCTCCACCGTCGGTCGTCCTCCAATCTCTTGTCCCATTCCAGGCCCTTCATGCCCTTGGGGCCCCTGACCATGCTGCCGGAGTGCCCCCCGCCCGTCACGGAGTTGGGAGCTCACTGAACCTCAGTCTTCCCGTCTGCAGGATGGGTTGACCCTTCTCCATCCATCTGCCTAATTTATCAACTTCGTTGCCTTTCCTGGAGTCACTCTGCTTCTGTTTCTCATTTACAGACATGTTTACTTATGTCTCAGCTCCATGGGGCAATACAGCCCCGGGCACACAGGACACAATCTGGAAACCCGAGTTCCACGAGGGAACGAATGAGATGAGGGTGCTTCTCCCGGCTTCTAGAAATGGATCCTGACTTCCCTCATGGCTGCGAAGGTAGAGGGAGAGCCTGCCAGGGAAGCCAGAGAGGGTCCCTTCCATGGGCCTCGGGCCCTGAGCCCACCCCTATCCCCTGCACCCACCCCTGCCCCCAGGCTTTCTGGGGCTCTTGGGGAAGAATGTGGAAACCTGTGGGCCGGAAGCCGCCGCAGGCCCGGCCCTCCTCGGCAGGCTCAGATCGTGAGGTCTGGTGTCTAATTATAGAAGGCAGGTCTGAGAGGAAGTGGCAGCTCTGATGAACGCCCTGGGGTTTGTTCACTGAGACTGTCCCCATGGGGAGAGGAAATGTGTGAAATGAATTCAGCCGCCAGGCTAGGGGGCCTCCGGCTCCTGGCTGATGGGTGGCCTGGGAGCAGGCTCTGCCTCCCACGGGCATGTCCATGTGAGTGAGCCTCACCCTCTCTGCACCTTGCTTTAAGAGAAAGGGATCTGGGGCGCCTGGGTGGCTCAGTGGGTTAGGGCCTCTGCCTTCGGCTCAGGTCATGATCTCAGGGTCTTGGGATCGAGCCCCACATCGGGCTCTCTGCTCAGCGGGGAGCCTGCTTCCTCCTCTCCCTATCTGCCTGCCTCTCTGCCTACTTGTGATCTCTGTCTATCAAATAAATAAATAAAATCTTAAAAAAAAAAAAAAAAAGAGAGAAAGGGATCTGGACCAGATTCGATCTTCCAAGGGGCTGTCCCATGGTGGTTCAGGCAGGGGCACCAGAGTCGGGAACTCTGTGAACCTCAGTCTCCCCGTCTGCAGGATGGGCTGATGGGAACCGCGCCCTTCAGAGAGTCTTGGGGGGGATCAGTGGTGGTGAGGCCTATGCCACCGGTTGGCCGGGGACGGGGTTTGGCGCAGGATGGGGTTCGGTCGGTGCTCCGTGTTGTCAGATCGGCAAGGGCCAGTCAAAATGAGAATGTGAGGCCCCTTGCTCAAAAGAAGCTAGGAATTTCCAGATGGAGACAGAAGAGCGAAGTTAACCCTGGTGCAGGGCCCCTCTGAGCCCCACGTGACTACCGGGGCCCCCTCCACACCCATGACATGGGTGGGGGATGCACCCCAGGGGGCGGGAGGGGGTAGGAGATGGGGTGGAGGTTCCTTACAAGGATGGATCCCTCTCTACAAGCTCAGCCTGCTGTGGAGAGGAAGACACAACGTCAGAGCAGCACACGCAGCACGCGGAGGCTCACATGCAAGGCACAGCGGCAGGCACAGGACAAGGTCCTAAGTGGACAGTCACATCTGTATCTGGGTAAAGACCAGGGTGGGAGGCTGAGGCTTCCCACCCTCTCTCCCCAGGAGGCTGGCTCTGGGTGGGGAGTTAGAGCAGGATTGAGCTATATCTATAACCTTTTACTTCTTGAAGAAAAGATGATTAGCCCCTAATATGACAAAAATCATAAGAATGTTTAATTCGGGGTTGGCGGTTTTATTGTTTTCGGAAGCATTCTGTACCTTTTAAATTTTCTAAGAGTTCCCCACTTTCAAAAGCTTGTAACAAAGCCACCGGAGTAGGAAGTACCTATTTTTTTACTATCATCCTATGAGTAAGGTGCCTCAGAAATTCACAAGCATTAATTGAGCACCTACTGCATGCCTGGCCCAGGGCTGTATTCCAGGGAAACAAGTATTTCCAAGTATTTCCAAGTGTTTCCCCTCCAGGAGCCCAGAGCCCAGCAAGGGGGACAGAAATGGGACATGAATGTCCTGTGCCGGGACTCACGTGACACAGCCCCGACCTAGCATGGGGCTGCCACTTGGCCACTTTCACAGGAAAGTGAGATCAGGTGGTTTTTGGCTTCTGCAGAAGGACCCCCAAAGCTTTGTAGGAGTCCGCTGCTAGGTACCCAGGGATGGGGGGGCACGCGCCACAGCAGACACACTCAGACACAAGCACGGGTGGGGTGGAGCGGAGCACCCAAGGCTGCCCCGACCCCGGCCGAGCCCCTAAGATGAGTCAGAGGAATCACCCTGAATTTTCAGCAGCCTTTCCCGCGGTAATGGGGAGACTGACCGCAGGCAGGGGAACCTGCCCCTCTCCCCAGTCCAGGCATTAATTTTACAGAGGCCTGGGCTGGTGGTCCCCGCTGGGCCAGCGGGACAGGCAGTCCCCTGTCCCTTGCCACATTCTGTCATTTCTGTCTTCTTTGTTTTAGCTTTTTGTTTCGAAATAATTTAAACTTGCAGAAAATGTATAAAGAAAATGCATATCCCCGTCCCCCGGCTTCTCCTAGTATCAGTGCCCTACATAATAGCTCAACTGTCGGAACGGAGACATCCACGTGGATGCGGTAGCATTAACACAGACTTTGTTTGGGGTTCACCAATGTCCCCCCCCTCACGTCCCCTTCCTATTCAGGGATACCCAAGGCTTTAGTGATCATGGCCTCCGTCTCCGGCAGCCTGGGGAGGCTCTCTGCTCCTTTCTGGTCTTTCATGGCCTTGCCGTGTCTGAAGAGGGTCAGCCCTGTATTGTGTACGTTGTACTTCAGTTTGGGTTTATCCGATGTCCCCTCATGTTTTAAAACAAGAGAGAATTCACAGTCCATTAAATGCGCCCTTTTACACACACACAGTTCCGTGGCTGGGAGTCTGCAGAGGATTGTGCAACTGTCACACGATCGAGTCCCAGAACATCTCTCTCGCCCCAGAAGGAGGCCCCTGTCCCCCTTCCTATCCCCCGCATGGCACTTTCTCTGCTTCGCTCTCTCTTCGCGACTCTGTTCTGCTTTTCTTTCGGTTTCTGTTCTGTCTCTGCCTGTGAGTCCCACTGTCGTTCTCACACATGTTCTGTTTTTCTCTGCGTCTGCATCTGCCTCCCTCTTTCATTCAGAAAGGGACACAGGCCAATCCAAGAAAATAAATGAAGAGCAGCCAGAGGGCACGCTCAGGGCTCTGGAGTCAGACAGGGAAGGGATAGAGACTGAGAGTTCCAGCTAGATGGGGCAGCCAGGGGACCCTCTGAGGAGGTGACAACAAAGCCTATCCTATGGGAGGAAAAGCAGCCACTGCTGGGACACATCCAGGCAGAAGGACAGCATGAGCAAAGGTCCTGGGGTAGTGAAGAACCCCAGGGGACAAGCCAGGGAGAGACAGGGGAG
The DNA here is from genome assembly GCF_020171115.1 of Neogale vison. Classification (NCBI taxonomy): domain Eukaryota; kingdom Metazoa; phylum Chordata; class Mammalia; order Carnivora; family Mustelidae; genus Neogale; species Neogale vison. Next base: position 5,257,067 of record NC_058098.1, read on the forward strand.
CGAGACAGGGGCCTCCCTAGGCACCAGGTTCACGGGCCCTGAGGCAGGAGCCCGAGCCAGCCCACTGCGAGTAAGTCACTGACAAACCTCAGAGAACCTTCCAGCATCCCCACTGAGGGCCAGACCGATCCAGCTCTGCCTTGGAAAGAACCTGCGGGGGGAAAGCACAACCTGGGCTGAAAACAAAGTCTGTGGACTGATTTGCCCGATCGTCTCCTTCAGAAACACAGAGCGCTTGCTGCACGCTAGATGCTAGATCCGCAGGGGGCTCCGGTGTAGAAGGAGCAGCAGCTCGCCCCCTCCCCCTGACCGTGCAGGAGAGAAAGGCCCTTGCTGACAGCCGACATGGTCGTGGATGCCCCCAGCAGTGCAGGGTGGACAGGCACCGACGAGCCTCGAGGGGTGGCGCACCTCACAGCGCAGGTTCTGGAGTGGAAGGCCATGGGTTCCGGTCCGCGTTCTGAGGGCTATCAGCTGAGCAGCCTTGGGGATACCAATCCCCCTCCCTGAGCCTCAGATCCCTCCTCTGTTAAGAGGCCCAGCTGAGAGCTAAGAGAAAACGTGCTGAGCTCCCCTGACATTGGAGAGCCCTCCTTGGCCAGCGGCTGCGGACGGAAGGCTGGCTGGCCGGAGGACCCTGAGCAAGCTGGAGAGCCCGCATCTCCCAGAGGGTGCGGTGAGGCAGCTGGGGGAGGGGGCAGCCGAGGCAGCAGCTGGCTCCTGGCTCCTGTCCTTAAGTCACTGAGGGCAGCACCAGGCCGGCTGGCTGGAGCCCAACAGCCTGAGTCTCATTTGTGATGCAAATGGCTGGCAGTGGCTTGGGGCCAGGGCACAAGTCCCCAGCCAGGGCCCCAGCTTTTATTCTGAGCGGAGCCTGGGGAAGGAAGGAGGGGGAGCCTGCCCCCGGCAGCCCAGCCTCGGGGGAGCTTTCCAGGTGGGTTAGGGGTGAGTGGGGTCCCCAAGGCAGGGGAGACACATTCCTGGAGGCTGACAGGGGCGGCTGCGGCTGGAGCCACCCTCTGCTTCACCAGTGGAGGGAGTGGAAAAGTGGTGGCTGGCCCAGGGCCCTGTCCCCCTGGAACCTAAAGGTCACAGGTCTGGGTGATGGCCCTAGGATCCCGCAGAAACCAGAGCGCTGCTGTGCCATAGCCCACCATTTCTTGGCCATGCGTGGTGGCTCCGCAGCCCCTCCTGGACGCCTGGCAGAGCTGTGGCCACGCTGACCTTCTCCCTGTCTTTCTCTGGCTCGCACTTGCTGCCGGGCTTCCCACAGGCTGTTTCTTCTGCCTGGAGTGGCTTTTGCTTCCCTGACGCTAGTCTAGCTGTGGGTCTCTGGCCCCTCGTGCTGTACATGTAATTGTATGTATATTCATTTTCTTAACGATGGTCCCACAAAACCTGCCTCTTTCCCCAGTGGGGGAAAAATGTCCCCTGACGCTCTCCCCCCCACCACCCCGTCCCCGATTAGCTGAGTAGGCCACATTCCCCATTAGGTAATTCATTCTTTCAACATTTACTGAGGGACTTTTCTAGGCACTGGAGACAGACCAGGGAACAAGACAGACAAAAATGCCTGCCCTGTGGCCCTATACTCCCCCAGGGGTACAGGTAATCGACAGACAAGAAATGTTCCAGCAGTAATAACTGGTAAATGTTGGTTTGAGGTGTGACCAGAGCTACAGAGAAAAATGAGCAGGGGAGGGAGACAGAGCATGGGGCTGTGATTTTTAACAGAGCAAGGTAAGAGGAGAGCCTTGTGGGTACCTGGGGATGAGCAGTCCAGGTAAAGGGAACAGCACATGCAAAGGTCCTGAGACAGAGGCTCACCTGGGAGCGCTCAGCACTTCTCTGCAGTGTTTCTCAGCCTGAAATTAAATAATTATTCACGGGATGACTTCCACAGTTTCAGTCTTACCCACTAGGACCTTGTATTTGGTACTTGTTTACTAAACAAATGGAGAAAGGACTTACCTATGTGTTTATTTGAAGGGAGGGGTTGAACTAGTGAAGTTGTCATGGAGCCTCAACCTCGCCCTGAGGCCCCTGGGCAGCTCCCAGGCTGGAGTACCTGCAGGCCAAAACCTGGACTGGTCCTCGTGTCTGGGGACAGGGCAGCAGGCAGCTTTTCCCAGGAGCCTGGGCAGGCACGAACAGCTGAAGAAGAACAGGGAAGGCTCCACAATCTCTCAGCGTGGTCGGAGGCCTACGTGAGCCTCTGTAGACACCCCAGAAGGAGCCGGGAAACCACAGGGCTGGGTAAGGGGGCAGGTTCCTGCCGGGTCACTGAATTTGGAAAATGAATTTTAAAAGTATGGCCCTTCAAGGCATATTTCAGGGAAGGGCACCTCACAGGTTGCGTGTGTCTCCTTGATCTGGGCGAGCATGGAGAGACCAGCAGGCACAATACACGTGAGTCCAAACTGGAGGTTCCAGATGCTTCCAGGGAGAAAACTGGGCATGGGACAGGATGGGACATACTTGCCTCTGTGACGCTTAGTCGAGACATTGGGGGACAGAAGCTGTGCAACCATCCTGATGAAAACGCCACCACTATTCACAGCAGGAAGGTGCCGGCCCGCAGTTGGCCCAGGGTGCAAAGGAGGCTGGGGCGCTGGGGCTTGCCGCTCCTTGGGACCTGTGTGTCCCCTCCTATCCACTAAACCAACCATCCCTGCAGCTGTCCCCGCCAAAGACCAGCAGCGCTTCCCCTCCTCTTCAGGGAGGAAGGGAGGGCGGAGACAGCTAGGGGTGGCAGGTGGGGACCTCAGGGAGATGTCAAATGCTATTCTGGGCGGCCAGGCGGAAGCAAGAGCGGAAGTCATGCTGGCGACCATCTTGGGCTCCATCACAGCAAACATGGAGATGCTGGGGAAATGGCACCCAGGGGAGGGGGGAGAGCAAAGACGCCAGGGAGCGCTCCTCGTCAGGCCCCATGCTCCCAACCCCAACCCGTAGGAAGCTGCGCCAAAGCCACGCTGGGTGCCCGTTTTTGTTTTGGTGGGGGGCTGAGGGGAGTGGCTTAATGCATTCATCCCTACCCAGTTCCCTAGCCACTGTGCCAACCTCGGCCTCTGGTCCCAGACCATGCTCTTGCTGTGCAGGCCTCCCTACCCTCCAGCCTGGCTGGGTACATCCAACCTCAGGGCCTTTGCACATGCTGTGACTGTTTCAAACCACTCTTCCCACTGTTGCCTCTGTGTATGACTTCTGTCCAGTGAGCCGTCTGCTGCACCCACCTCTGACCTGGACCTTCCTGATTCTTCTCCAGCCACTTCCCTGTTTGTTTCCTTCACAAATTTGTAACTCAGTGATTTCTTGGCTTGTTCTCCTGAGAAGGTGAGCTCCTATCAGGGCAGTAGCCACACCCATCTTTTTACTGCTGCACCCCCAGTGCCTGGGCCAGAAGAGGCATGGGCATTTGTAGAAGAGGCAGAAGGATCTTGAACCAGCTGGGGCCCAGGGCAGATTCCCCAGAGGAAAGCAAGGGCACAGTTACAGAAAGTTGGCAAATGCCCACAGCGGCCTGAGCACAAGGGGGCAGGTGGGAGGTCCGACCTCACAGAGAATTTGCTGTTTTCCTTTCCGGTAGGGAAGCTGGTGCAGAGTGGCCTGGGAGGAAGAGTCCCAGGCCAGCCCGCAAAGGTGATTTAGAACCTCCAGCAAACTTCTCCCCAGCTGAGCCCCATGCTACTATCTCCTACCCCGGGGGCCGCATTTCCAAACTTATGCAAGAAAAACAGGGAAGCCTTTCGTTACTCGGAAGCCTGCTTAACTGGGACACAGAGTAAATAAACTGATATTTATACCACGGCCCCACCGGGTGGCCACTTGGCTCTGAGGCAAATATGGTCAAAACTGAGTGCGGATGGCCTCGGAGAAGAGCGAGGCTGTCCCCAGAGGAGCTTGGTGGGAGACGTCCTCATCCCACACTCCCATGGACGCCTCTGATCACCCAGGAGAGTCTGGAGGCGGGGAAGGGGTCAATTCTCCTTGTCCCCATGGCCCCCAGATGAGGCAGCTCTGCTCCTTTCCCCGGGGTCTGGATTTCTGAGGGCCTTTTGCTGGTCTGCTGCTGGCGGGTCCCGTGCCCGGGGCGGGTACCCATGTCCCCCATGAAATTTCTCATGAAGACACGCCCCACGCTGCCTCAGGTGACTTCTCAGCTTGAAAGATTATTTCCTTTACATTCTTTAGAATCCATACGTTCCATGGGCCTGGCCCTGGCACCGCGGCTGGTTCAGAGATGGGTCAGATGCACTCCTGATCCACGCCAGCGCGCCCAGTCCAAGATGGGAGACATGCATTAAATGAGCAAACAAAGAAACACACTGAGATGCCCAACCCTGAAGGGTGCTCCGGAGGGGGAAGGCAAGCAGGGCGCAGAGTGAGGGGAGGGGGTAGGGAGGGGATGGGCACAACCCATGAGCCTCCGTGGGAAACACACTCCAGGGCAGAGGAAACTGCCCGTGCAAAGGCCCTGTGATCTCCTTCCTTCCCAGCTCCTCTCTGGTTCCGTAATGATCTTGGTTATTGTTTGTTTGTTTGTTTGTTTTTAATTTATTTATTTATTTGAGAGAGAGAGAGCATGAGCAGGGAGGAGAGGGAGGGGCAGAGGGAGAAGCAGACTCCATGCTGAGTAGGGAGCCCGACATGGGACTCGATCCCAGGACCCTGACATCATGGCCTGAGCCGAAGGCAGAGGCTCAACTGACTGAGCTACCCAGGTGCCCTGGGATGATGTTGGTTGGTTGTTTCCTTGTTGATTGCCCATCTTTCCCAGGGAGCTAGAAAGCCCCCTGGGGGCAGGAGTCTGTCCACTTGGCTCCCGGCACTATCAGCAGAGCCTAGAATAAAGTCTGTACCGCAGGAGCTGACGCGTGTCAGTGCGGTTCACGGAACGCAGAACCGATGAGTGCACTGTGCTCCACGAAACCGAGCAGAAAAGCCAAAAAACAGCGAGGTCCTCTGAAGAGTGTTTATGTCTGTGTCACCCTGTCCTAAGAGAGAAATCTGGAGGGACACACACCAATGTTATCTCCAGCGGGTGGCCTCGGATGTAATTTCTCATTGTACTTGGCAGGCTTCTGCTGCCTTCCAGCGTTTTACTGTGAGATTATATTTATTTTTAATCTGGTTGTTGTTGTCGTTGTTGTTGTTGTTTTAGCATCTACAGGAGCAGTATGCATTTGTGGCTCCATGTTCAAAGAGAAAAGTTCGTGTTCACTAGGCACAGCCCCTCAGCCTGCTCTGAATTCCCTGAGTGCACCTGTCATCCCAGCCCCCGACCCCCAGGGTCACACTTCATGGTTGGGGAGGAGCTGGTCCCTGTGTCCACACACAGGCGGTAGGGCCAGAGGCTGGGGCTCGGGGGTGAGTGTAGGTGGAGGTCAGGGAGAGGGCTGGGCCCCTCTGGCCCCTCCCCAGTGCCAGGAAGCTGGCCGCCTCCCTCCCTGTGTGACCTGGGGACACAGTCCCCCACAGTAACCCTTGCCCTGTTGAGGGCCACCCCTGCCCCTGATCAGGAGCTCTACCCCGCAGGGCCAGCTAAGCAGAGACTCTGGGTGCAAACGAGAAGGAAGAGGTAACTCTCCAACACATCATTCAAAACAGAAGTGACATGCACGCATCCATCGGGCAGGGAGGGCCCCCAGAGTTCTGGGTTTTCCCACGGTGATTTCTGTTGCTCTCTTCTGGAATATTCTTTCAGTCTTTCCTCATTTCTCCAGAATCGCTGCCTTGCTGGTTTCTGAAGAGCTGCTTGGTGAGGTGTGCCCGGTGAGCCCGGTGAGCGGTGGGCACCCCCCGCCTCCCCCGTGCCCCGCCCCAGTGCCCCCCTGTCCCTCATGTCCCCAACCCCGGTGCCCCTGTCCTCCATGCCCCCAGCCCCGGTGCCCCCCAGCCCCTGGCAACCACTACTCTGTCTCACTACACTGGCTGCCTGTACGGACTGGCCTATCCCGGACACATCGTGGGAAGGGGCGCACACAAGACGGGCCCCCACAACGGCTTCTTTCCCTTAGCACCTCATCCTCAAGCTTCGTCTGTGTTGCAGCGTCTCTCAGCATTTCCTTCCTTTTTATGGCTGAAAAATATTCTTGTCGTATGAAGAGACCATATTTTTTTACTCGTTTTTCAACTGATGGACATTTGGGATGTTTCCACTTTCCAGCTACTATGAACAGCACTGCAGCCAGCACTCATGGACAAGACTGTGTGGCTGTTCACTTGTACTCGTCTCGAGTAGACACCTGGGGGTGGCATTTCTGGGTCCTGAGGCAGCTCTCTGTTTAATCATCTGAAGCCCCACTAGGCTGCTTTCTGCCGTACATTCTACCAGTAGAATTCCAACCCCTCCACATTCTTACCCACCAACACCCACCAACTTACTGACACCTACCAACACCAACCAACACCCACCAACACCCACCAACACTTACCAACTTACCAACACCCACCAACATCCACCAACACCTACCAACACCTACCAACATCCACCAACATGCACCAACACCTACCAACATCCACCAACACCCATCAACACCCACCAACACCCACCTACACCCCTCAACTTACCGACATCCACCAACACCCACTAACACCCACCAACACCTACCAACATCCACCAACATCCACCGACACCCACCAACACCCACCAACACCCACCAACACCCACCAACATCCACCAACACCTACCAACACGTACCAACTTACCGACATCCACCAACACCCACCAACACCTACCAACATCCACCAACACCTACCAACACGTACCAACTTACCGACATCCACCAACACCCACCAACACCTACCAACATCCACCAATACCCACCTACACCTACCAACTCACTGACATCCACCAACATCCACCAACACCTACCAACATCCACCAAAATGCACCAACACCTACCAACATCCACCAACACCCATCAACACCCACCAACACCCACCTACTCCCACCAACTTACCGACATCCACCAACACCCACCAACACCCACCAATACCTACCAACATCCACCAACATCCACCAACACCCACCAACACCCACCAACACCTACCAACACCCACCAACACCCACCAACACCCACCTATACCCACCAACTTACCAACATCCACCAACACCCACCAACACCCACCAACACCCACCAGCTTACCAACACCCACCAACTTACCAACATCCACCAACACCCACCAACATCCACCAACACCCACCAGCTTACCAACACCTACCAACGTACCAACATCCACCAATACCCACCAACATCCACCAACACCCACCAACCCACACCAACACCCACCAACTTACCAATACCCACGAATGCCTACCAACACCTACCATCTTACCAACATCCAACAACGCTCACGAACGCCTACCAACTTATAAACACTCAACAACACCCACAAACCTATCAATTCCCACAATACCTACACACACCCATCAATGACCTGCCAGCACCTGCCAGCACGTGGTATTGACTGGCTTCTCACTCCAGCTATTCTAAGGGCGGGAAGTAGAATCTTACTTTTTTGCTTTGATTTGTAAGCAGTGTTATTCTATTTTTTTTTTTTAAAGATTTTATTTATTTTAGAGAGAGAGCACACAAGCGGGGGGAGGGGCAGAAGGAGAGAGAGAATCTCAAGCAGACTCCATGTTGAGTGGGGAGCCTGACACAGGGCTCGAACTCATGACCCTGAGATTATGTCCTGAGGCGAAATCAAGAGTCAGAAGCTTAAGCAACCGAGCCCCCCGGGCACCCCAGCACTAATGTTATTCTTTAATCCAGTTTAAGTTGTCCTGAAAGTCAGCCCCCCGCTACACTCAGGGAGGACCTCAGAGCCCATGTAAAGGAAAAAGACAGGGGCCCCCAGCTCTCCTGCTCTAACCAGCTGTACTCCAGAGGATTCACCAAAAAATATTTTTTAAACTGAACCATGAAGACCCTAAAAAGGAAACAAATTTGAGTTCTTCCTCTAATTGCAGAGAGCAGAGTCCTTTCCGATCTGTGAAGGAACTAAAGAGAAAAACAGAAAAAAAACAACGGCCAGGTGGAAACATAAAAAAATTGAAAAGGACTGAACATGACAGTTCTCAGGCCAAGCCTCACCCTAGAATCATCTAGAAGCTCTTGAAAACACAGCCATGCCCTGGCCCTTACCCCCGGAGACGGGGATCCTGGGTGGGGCCTGGGCAGGGCTGTTTTGAGAAACTCCTAGAGACAGGTTTCGAGGCGCAGTGAGGACCGGAGCCCCGATAACAGGGATTGCTCTGGGCGGGGCCACAAGGGCCCTTCTGCTTCTACCGTGGAGCACAGACCGAGCCCGGGGTGGCTGACCCCTGCCCCGTGGGGGTTGGGCCAGCAGCAAGCGATGCTACCCGTGTTGGTCCCCTGAGATTCTGAGCTCCTTGGAACTGGAGGACTGGAGGGGTGGGGAACCCTGAGCCTCCTCAGAGACGGACGTGTTTTTTCGGGACGGGCAGGCAGGGCAGCAGGAGCAGCACAGGTAGTGACAAGGGACTGCCCCCCCCCCGGGGGCTCGTCCCTCACCCTGGCCCTAAGTGTTCTTCCCAAGTGTGTCTTGTGAGGAGCTACGAGCCATCACTCTCCATCGTTTTACTGATAGGAAAACTGAGGGTCAGAGCGGGTGAGTGACTTGCCCGAGGTCACGCAGCTTGTAAGGACGCAAATTCAAGCTTGAGTCCGTCTGATTCCAAACCGCTGCATCATTAACCCTTGCGCTAAACGCTCTTCTAAGGCAAAGTTGACGTTGCGGGGTGGGAACGGGGGCTGGCAGTCTATCCAACCCTCCATCTGTCTGTCTTTCCATCCCTCTCCCTCTGTATCCGTCCCTCCTTCCCTGACTTTCCCTGTCCTTTCTTCCATCCACGCAACTGTCCCTCTCTCCGCCCATTCAGGGCTTAAACGGCCTGAATGTCCTCTAGTTAGACATCGGGCCGGTAAAACGTATGCGTGCCTGATGTGGCCCCTGCCATGGTCCCCACTTGACTCTCTCCCGTGGCTCCTACCAACAAACTAAAATTCCTCCGCAGAGCTTGGTGAGAGGCCCAGTAAGGCCGGCCGGGGTGGGTAGTAAACTGGAGAGTGTGTTTAATCATTGCTGTAGGGGAAGGCCGGCCCAGGGCTGCCAGAGAAGCTTCGGTTGGTGGCTGCCCTTCCCTTCCCACAGAGCCCTGAGAGCATCTCTCCGTGGCAGGAAATACACACGCGCGCCTCATGGCTCATCGGGGCTGCATCCTACTTCACATCCCTGCTCCCTCCAGTGGAGAGCCTAGCCGCAGGTTAAGGGGCTGGCTTTGGTATCTGCCAGCTACTGGCTATGTGGCCTCTGGCAAGCTCCCTAGCTACCTTGAACCTCAGTTTTTGCGTCTGCAAAATGGGGACAGTTGTACACGCATCTTGCAGAGCAGTGTGGGATTCAATGAGCTGATACCGCGGAGCGGCAGGCGCAGGACCTGGCATAAGCTAGATGCTCCGTCAGGGCCGGCATCTCTGACCTGCCCGGCCCAGGAGGAGGAACACAGCTGCCCCACAGCCCTCGTCACCCCAGAGGCTTCTCTTAAACCTCGGCTTGAGATTCAGGACGGTGGCCTTTTTCACAAGCCATCACCTCAGCCTCGGTTCGTGGGAGCCAAGCAGCCTCCTGCAATGTTTTCCTCTGCCTTGGCCCAGCAGAGTTCAGGATGTCCACTGGTCAGCGACTGGGTCCCGCTGGCGTGGGGGTGGGGCTCCTGGGCAGTGGGAGCCGTAGGGTCGGGCAGGGGCGAGGCCTACCCTCTGAGAGTGGCTACGTTGGGGGAATGCAGCGCAGAAACCCCAGTCAGCTCCCAGGAGGAGCAAGAGGTTGCCCAGATTCACTCCCTAGGACGTGCGGAGGCCGGGCTCAGGCCCTTGGCCCTGATGCTGGCGACAGTAAAAGAAACAGCTGTTCAGGAAAAAAAAAAAAAAGAAAGTAAAGAAAAGAAAAATGAGAGAGAACAGGGATAGGGGTGGGGAAGCTTAGACAAGGAGACCCGGGACGCTATCTGGGGGCTGGGGAGCAGGGTGACATCTCAGCGGACACCCGGTGACTTTGGAACTAGGACGAAGGGGCAAGAAGGAGCCCAGCAGGACATCTGGCGGGAGAGTGGCTCCTGAGAGAGGCGCCTGAGAGCGGCCAGGGCCGGCTCACACCAGCCAGGGAGGCTGAGACCGGGAGCTGGGATTTCATTCCCGGGCAGTAGGGAGCCACGGAGGGCTCTAAGCCATTCTGTGAGTTGCCTGCTTAGAAAAGCAAGGGGGTTGTCCTAGAAAAGAGACAGGAGGGGCTAAGAGCAGCTGCTGGACCCCCACTGGCTCGGGCTGTCGGGGGCACCCGGGTCAGTGGGAGCAAGCCGACAGCCGCGGAAAGAACCCCTCCCTGCTAGTATCCGGAGTACGCGCACTCACACTTGTTTTCCGATTTTTCTGACTCAGCCGTGAGGCGTGCGGAGCTCGAGCAAGGCCGCCTGCGGTCCGGCTGCCACTCCCATCAGCTCCGTGTCCTCGCCCCCGGGCGCACGCCTGTCGGCAGAGTATCTTAATACATTTATTTTAGAGCCCCCCCAACCATGTTCATTTCATAATTTAGAAAAAAAAACCTTTATTTTTAATTTCTCTAAAAATGCCCCCATCACGGGAGCGGGGAAGCCAGCAGGCGGCACCCGGAGGCAGTGGGGGACAACCTCTCACTTGCCTCTGATGCTCCGAGCTCTGGGGGCCGGGCTTGGGGAGGTTCTCCCCATCATCGAAGGCCAGGCCGCTGCGCACCCCGACGCGTACTCCAGGCTGCGGGGAGAGCGGGCAGGGGAACGGGGCTGATAAGCGGAGCCGGGCACTTATCGGCCCCCGCAGGAGGCCCGGGAGGTATCTGGAGGGCCAGGTGCCCACTCCACGCCGTGCCCTGCGCAGACACCCAGCCTCAGGGCGCTCTGGGCAGCTGCCCCTGCCATTCCGGCTGTGTTTGGATGGTCCCGGCCCAGGGGCTCCCAGTCTGGTGTTTCCATCTCTGGGGCACAAACACAAGTGGACTCAGCCACCAGGGCAGGGACTGCAGAGGGCCACACGCCCAAGCTGGCTGTGGGGTGAGGACGTGAAAGAATGGGGCACGGGCCTCGGGCAGGGCGGTATGTGGCCTCCAGAGGCAGGATTCTTGGGCCGGAATCCTGCCTCTGCCATGCACCAGCTTTCCTGCCTGGGCAAGTGGCGGCGTGCACCCGCCTTCCCGGCCTTGGTTTTCCCATCTGTGAACAGGGTGCAGTCAAGCTCCCCCAGGCAGCTGGGAGGGTTCAGGGAAAGGAGAGACACAAAGCCATAGGAAGTGTTCAATCCCTGTCAGTTCTCATCAGTCCTGGGGCTCCAAGGACGACCCCCATTCCCCGCCTGGGGGTGGCTGTCTCACGGGACTGCAAACACGGGTCCATGTCCACAGGCAGGATGCTGAGAGGCAGGGGGCGGGGTTTATAGGAATTAGGGTGGTCTTCTCCCCTGCAGACTCCACAGCTCGCCTAGCCTCCCTGCGGGCGTGGGGGCTGGGGGTTCCATGAGTGTCCCCCGCACGCTGGGCCTACCCCCTGCCACGCCTGCAGCGCGTGGTCTCCTTTCATCCTTGCCATGGCCCGGGCAGGGTGGCCAAGGTGATTACCCCACATGCAGGTGATATAACTGTGACCCAGCCTTCACCCCAGGACAGGCAGTGGTAAGGCAGCAGCAGAGATGGGGGAGCCCCAAGCAGCTGGCCCTTTGTGCCGCGTGATAATGGCCCTGGGAGGAGGGGTGCGGGGCAGGGGATACAGTGGGAGGCCTGGCCAAGACGTTCCACTGTAAGCTCCTAGAGGCCATAGGCCAGCAACACGGCCCTGGGGCCAGGCACGCCAACCTGAGCCTGGAGCAGCCATTTCCAACCCCGTCACCTTGCCCCTCCAAGCCTCAGTCTTCCCTTCTGTAAAATGGGACTAGTAACCCACTCCTTGGGGGAGGGTACTGGCAATGAGGAAACGAGCCAGCACACGGGAGAATCGAACCATACCTCCGGGGAGTGCCAGACCGAGGGCTCCCCATGTGAAAGCACTTCGGGTCTCAAGTCTCACTTGAGCCTGACATGCCCTAGGAGGACTGTTCACCAAACTTGAACACATCAGTGAGGAAGAAGTTCGGCTGTCACCCCTGAGCCACCCCCTGGAGCCAGGGGACAAAGTTCCACAAGTATTCCCAGCCTCAGTTTCCCCATGTGTGAGATGGGCACAAAATGATAGTAGACTTAGCTCCGCGGGCTAGCGTGAAGGCGGAGAGAGGAAGCAGGCTGAGTCAGTGAGAGTCTTCACAAATCCCCACGTGACCGTTATTCTCCTGGATGTACAGCGTTATTGCTGGAAGAGCCCGACACAAGCTACGAGTTGTCTACTACCTAAGGGACATTCTGTTTTCTTCCTTAATAACAGAAGGCTTCCTGTATCGAGGTAGCTCTACACCCAGCCGAACACCTAGCCTCCCTCGCAGCTAGGGATGGTCAAGTGACTTAAGTTCTGAACAGAGGAACATGCTGTGCAGCTTCTGGGAAGTCTCTGAGGGAAGTCTCAGCTTGAGGTACACTTTTCATGTTCCTCTTCTTCCTTTTGCTGCTTGGGACTTGGAAATGAGGGCTGGAGCTACCACAGCAATTCTGTACCACGAGACAGTCTTGAGAAAGGAAGCCACGCACTGAAATAGTATAATGGGAAGTTAGAAGGAGCATGAGTTCCTGATGACTGTGAAGCTGTCATTGAAACTCTGTACTGCCTACTTCAGATTTTTTTTTAAACATGGGGAAAACAACTTGTAGCTAACTAAGAAGCACTGTTATTTTGTGCTTTCCATGTATGTCACTCAATCTAATTCTAAGCAATGCAGGCCCATTAAGACTATGTATGTCCAGAGTCTTGGCTGCAAGGGACAGAAGAACAAAATGAAATAGGTTTATGGAAAAGGGGGAATTTATTAGCTCTTATAAGAGAAAAGCCCAGGATCTAGCTACAGGCATAGCTGGATCGAGGGGTTCCCAATGGTGTCACTAAGACCCTATTTCTTCTTAACTGCTCAGCTCTACTTGCCTTGTCCTGGCTTCCTTCTCAGGAAGTGTCTCCAGAAGCTCAAATCGTCCCTCCCCATCATCCCCTCCCTTCCAGCAGCTCCAGACTTATCTGCTCCCAGCTCGGCTTCCCAGCAGAAAGAGCTTCCTTCCCCAGACGTTCTCGTAGATGTCCAGGACCGACTCTCATTGACCCAAACTTCGTCACATGCTTATCTCTAGGAGCCAATCACCGGGGCCAGGGAAGTAGAACATGCTCTTGGTCTGAGCTATGGAGCTGAGCTGGGGGCGGGGGTGGCCAGCTCCTCAAAGGAAAAACCAGAGCATGTTTGCTGAGGAAGGGGGTGGCACCTGCAGATGTCCCTAGGGATCATCTCATCTGTGCAAGCAACTGAGGACCAGACAGGCCAGGGGCCAGGTGAGCCCCGCCCCCACTGCAGAGTAGCATGGAGGTGACATGTGGCCCCATACCCAGCCTGTCCCTTCGGGATTATAACACCGGAGCAGGAGCAACAACCCAGCAGTCTCAGAGAAACCCTTTTCTCCTTCTCTCCTCTTTGGCCCTCAGTTTGCTCATCTGGAAAGTGGGATAATGAGGCTCCAACAAGTAAAGGAAGTGCCTCCCACCCCCGCGGCTGGAACCCCACCCAGCTCCGGTGGCAGCCACAGTCCCTGAAGTCCAGGGGGGCCTCTCCCCACTACAGCATCCTCCCCTGGCCTTGTGCCCCTGCCTGCTCAGACACCTACTCACAAACTGGCGGGGGATAGGGGGAGCCTCTGTGCACCTGCCTCCACCTGTGGAAAGCAGGGAAACAGAACCTGCCCGAAGGGTCTACGGCCATACCACCCTGAACGCGGCCGATCTCGTCTGATCTCGGAAGCTAAGCAGGGTCGGGCCTGGTTAGTACTTGGATGGGAGAACCTGCCCGAAGGGCCCGTTGGGAACAGGGAGCCGACAGATTTTCAGCACTGCCCAGGCCTGGGCACAGGGTGCATTGATCCCCATTGCGGGGTCTGTGATCACGCTTGGCTGGCTGGGCAGGTGCCCTGCAAGCCACAGTTTGCTAGGGACATGATCCCAGGAAGCCCAGCACAGAGCAGGGATGTGCTGGGAGGGGACGGGAAGGGGGTATCATGGAGCCGATCGTCGCTGTGGGCCACTGGAGCTGCATCCCACAGGGGAACACGCACCCCAAGTTATTCCCCACCCCCAAGGGTGAGGGAGGGGGTGCTTGCCCAACCCCCACCCAGCTGTGTTTGGGGCCACTCCCAGGGGCTCATCTCCCCAAGGCCAGAGGACAAGAGCAGGGGGGCTAGCGGTGGCAGTCAGCAGCCTTCTGGTGAGCTAGGAGGACGTGGCGGGTCTGTGATGTCTCGTCTGCAGCCGCAGCCCTGGACACTTCCCCGCCCTTCCCTTTCTGCCTCCAGGGCAAACCTTTACTCCCTTCTTCGGGACCTCAGCCAGCCCACCCCCCCACCCTCCCACCGGCACCCTGTGAGCCACGGGGCCTGGCTCACCGCCCACGTCCCTCCTCCCAGGTGGGTCCGACCTGTGAGTCCTTCCAAACCCTGGATGTTGCTGACACACTTAACGTGGACCCCAGACCCCGACAGTGGCTCTGGGCTTGTGGGTGCGCATGTGTGAGTGAATGTGTATACATGGGCACAGAGGAGTGTGCTTGCCTGTATATACATGGGTGTGTGTGTGTCCGTGTGTAGCATATAGACGTGTGTGTGTGGGTGTGTGACTTGTGCAGTGCCTATCTATGTGTGCACATCTATGAGTGTGCATGTCTATGTCGGTGTGTGTCTAGATGCGTGTCTGTGGGGATCGGGGAGAAAAGGAGAAAGTGTGTGTATGCGTGCATAAGCACTCGTGTGTGTGCGCGTGCCTGGCCCTCTGGGTGTGTGGGACCAGGGATGATGGGACAGATGCAGATGAGGAAGGAGCGGGGGACCCTGGACCCCCTCCTTGAGCCCACGCCCCCTAGGCTGGCTGTTAGGGACACAGGCTAAGGGGACAGAGACCTACCCTTGCAGGGTGGTTGCAGCCCCTTTCTCCAAGAGGCAGAGGGAGGTGGAGGCAAGCCACACTCTCCCCACTGGGCTGGGTGGGGTCAGGGCCCCTCCCCTCCAGGGCAGACCTCTTCCAGAATGTCCACCCCCAGGGTGACTGAGACCACTGGTGAACGGCGGTCGACACTGGGCCTGACCTGCGGCAGCGCAGTGGAGGTTAGCTGCTGGGGGATGGTCATTATTTACAGTCCCTGTGGCCGAGGCTGGTGGCCATGGTCACAGCCACCCAGGCTCCACAGTAGCCTGACCTGCCTTCCACTTGGAGCTGGCGACTTTGGAAACTCTCTCCCTGGTTTGCCACCATCCAGAGCCCTTGGGCCTGGGACCCAGAGGGTGTTTTCAAGGCCTGTCCCAGAGGCTGCCACAAGCCGATAGTGACAGGAAATGGGCTGGCGGCAAGTGGCCCTCCAGATAACCCTGACAGCACCCGCAAGCCCCTGCCGGGCCCCTAAGCCCTTATCAGCTGCAGCAAATGTCTCCCCTGAACTGGGAGCCCCACGCTGACCTCCTTGACCCCTTGCCAGTGTTTGCAAACTAAGACCCAGCAGGCCGGGAGGAGGGGGGCAGGTCCGGGTCCCTGGTAAGAAAAGCCAACACATCTGGCAGGATCTCACCCAGCTTCACCCTGGGAACCCTGACCCTTCCTTGACCAGAGGCCAGCGGTCCTGGGTCACAGAAAAAGGGGATTTGTAAATCTCCAAGTCAAAGTCATTGGAAAAGGCCCAAGGAGATCCCTTGGGGACCTCCAGGGAAGGTGCAGAGAAGGCGGCCCCGAGTCCACCCCAAGCCCCCTCCCCACATCAGGGTGACCCCATCTCACTTCAAAGCCCAGGGCCAACCACGTGGAATAGCGAGTGGGTCCTGGGGTCAGATCCAGCTCTGTGCAGGCGCTCGGCTCACCATATTTCCTTCTGTCTCAGTCCACGTGGACACTGCAGTCACTGGCCTCTGTCCCGCCCTCTGTTCCTCTGGCCCAGCCTCCCCTGGCTCAGGTCTGCCCTGCATGCTCCACCCTGAATGGATGGTCCTAAAACCCCTGCCAGAGGTCTCTGATCCTTGCTTATCATCAGCTGAATCAGGTTCAGAATGCTTGCAGGCTCCAGGTTTCCTGAACTCAAACTTCTGGGCTGAGAGCCGAAGGCGGGACTCAGCTGGTAGAAGCTAGAAGACTCCATAGCACATGCAAAGGGCCTGTGGTGGGCTGTAACTGGTGTGTCCAGCCGACAGGGAGGAGGCTAGTCCGGGTCTCATAGTTCACCGTGATAGCATTGGCTTTTCCCTCTAGGACCACCAGGAGCCACAGAGGACTCTGAGCTGGGAAACGCAGTCTCACTTACACTGAATTCTGATTAACATATCATAATCCTAAATCCTGGTTGCACATGGAGCATGGACTGTAGGAAGACAAGGACAGAAGCAGCAAAGGGGCCATGGGGAGGATCCAGGAAACAGTGTGGTACCTGGGTTGGGAGGCAGTTTAGCTGGCAGAAACTTCTGGACATGGAAACAAGTTAGATGTAAAGGTGAGGGAGAGAGTGGAAAGGACCTGGATTCTCCGGCTCAGCTAGAGAGGGAGGTGACAGAAGGAGATGGGGACAGATTGCAGGTTATGGGGCCCAGCTCTGCTCTGCGGGGTCAGGGGATGATAAGCCTGGTGCCTGGCATGCACCTGGCCCCAAGTAGGCCAAACCCACGACTTCCAAGCCTTTGCTCCAACTGGCCCCCTCACCAGGGGCACCCATTCCCTTTGCCCCTAAATCTCCAGGAGTCCCTCCATTCTGTGCAGCCCAGCTGGGGCGTCTCCCCCCACCCCATCCCCACCAGGCTCAGGGGCCTCCCCATTGACAGCATCAATCAGACCACACTGAGCTAAGTTTGCTGGGCCGTCTGTGCACCACTATCCCTCCGCAGACTGCACACCACAGCAGGACCATCCCTGGGTCCCCCAGCTTCCAGTTCCATCACTTCTCTAAACCCATCACCTGCCACTTTCTCCTCACTACCCCTTCTCCACAGCCACACTGGCCTCCTTGCTCCAAGCACCTACCCCAGGGCCTTTGCACTTGCTGCCATCTGTCTAGAACTGTCATTCTCCAACACCCTGCGGTACCTCCTTCATAATGCCAATCAGTATCCAAAATGACCCCATATGTATGTTAGGTCTCCCCCACTAGATTATAAACCCCAATGGGTAGCATCACGTCTGCTTGGTTTATGACTCTCCCTAGTGCTTTGCTTCTTTACCAGGTACATTTCTTAAATTGAATGAATGAGTGAATTAATCTCCTCTCCAGCCTTAACACCTCCTCCGTGAGTCCCCCATGATTTCTCCAGCATGGAGCTGTGGCTCTAGCGGAGTTCTGTGAAATGCCAGGACTACCTCTGGCCCAGGCCCCCTCAGCTGCACACCGAGACTTCTCTTCCTGTGACCTTGCACCCTACCTACCAGCACCTGTTGGGCAGCTGGCAGACACCTGTGCTGTCCCCTTGGCAGCCATTACTCAGGTCTTCTAGAAGCTCTGGCCCTTGTCTTGGGGAAGTGCCCCCCATTCCATGGGATACTGGGAGCCACCAATCACACTATGCCTGCCCCCAGCCCCAGCCACTGGTCCCAGGACGGAGCCCAGAGCATGTCACTGATGCTCAGCCCGTCAGCCCTCCCCTGCACTTGAAGCAGACTGTGGGGAAGCAGGCGCCCAGGGTCGTTGGGGAGCGTCTGCTCCTTCCCTACATCAGTGGGAAGGTGGGTGGCGATGAGGTGGGCCGCGGGTGCCCCGTCACTCTGGATGCCCCTAGGCTGGTGCAGGGCAGGAGCTCAAGAAACAGCCAATTACAGCCGCCGGCTCCCCAGCCCTGACATGGGGTGTGACCTTGACCTGAGAGCAACTGGCCTATGATTACTGTGGCAGGGGTCGGGGGTGGGGTCGAAGGCCCCCACTTCGAGACAGAAATCACAGACCCACTTTTTCTTTAAAGAAAACAAGTTTTATTTTTATAATCAGAACGTTCTAATAAAAATATTATTATAATATTAGCTACCTTTATTTTCTGGGCCTTGGCTCTGTACCAGGCGTGCCGCGAAGTGCTTGCCCACGTCGGTCAGCCCCCTGAGGCCTCCCACTTCCCTGAGGTAGGTCGGAGGGAATGCCCCCAGTGCCCCAGACTCTGCAGCCCACCCTCCCCAGATGCCTCTGCCCATCTCCTCTGCCAGGCTGCCTCTTGGCTCACTCCCCTCCCCTCCCACTCTGAGCCAGGGGCCACCACACAGCCCAGGTGTCCCACCCGGGAATTCCCCGATGGCCTGTTGGAAGCCCCCCCCACCCTGAACTGTGCCCCCAAGGAAGGTGGGATGTGTCTCGGCTCACTCCCACCGCCCAGGCTGGTATACAGCAGGTGACAGCACGAGGGAGGGAGGGTGGGCGGGGCTGTGGGGCTCTGCACTCGGAGGCTCTTGCCACTCAAACGCCCCCTTGGCCAGCATCACCTCGGGCCCCACTCCCTCCCACCCTCTGAGGCCGAGGACGGGGACAAGCGCTGAGACAACCGGCTGTCGCCTAGCCAGAGCAGCCTGGAGACGCCCGCCCTCCGAGGGGCTCCAGGCCCTCCAGCTGGCGGACGCCTTATCCCATGGAAGTCCGGTCCCTGTGTCCTCGGGCGGGGCCGGTGACCCAAGCGAGTCTCTCAGAGTCAAAAATAGGATCTGGATTCTTGGTGGTGGGAGTTCCGGTTGAAAAAATAGACGGACATTCTGACATCATCTTAGTAGCAAAACATCGACGGTAAGAAAGAGAGTCGCAGCTTCGACAGAAAGGGACGCTGCCGGCGGCTGCTGCGGCCGGGAGCCTGGGCAGGGGGCAGGCCGCGCTCTCGAGGATGTGAATTCCGGAGGCAGGTGCCTCCTGCCCCTGCCCCCACGGATGTAGCTGCAGCGCACCCCCACCCCCACGCCCTTGGGCGGTGCTGGACTAAGGCATCTGGAGCGGGACAGAGTCTGCACAGCCTGCCGGGCAGCTGGTCCGCAGACGGGGCAGGTCCTGGCGCTGCTGGGGGGCGGGGAGGGGCGCGAGGCGCGGGAGGAGGGGCGGCGGTGGGGCGAGGTCCGGGGAGATGGGTCCCGGGTGCATCTCCGGACAGCGTTCGGTCAGCCCCGTCCCCTGAGGTCCTCCCCCAAGACGCCGTGGGGCCTGGATCGAAGGAGACGCGGCCTCCAGTCCGGCTGGGATCAGGCGGGCGTCCCAAAGGGTCTCCCGAGGCTGCGGGGCAGCGCCCGGAGCCGCTGGCCGGTGTGGGGGTGCGGGTCCGCGGCCCCCCTCACTGCATCCGGTCGGGCTGCAGCTGCGGCGGCTGGTACTGCACGAAGGCGGCAGCGGGGGCCGCAGCCGACAGCGCCTGAGGCAGGGCGGCCGGGTAGCCGTAGCCCACGAAGCTGGCAGCCGAGGCGGGTGAGGCGGCGTACGGGTACTGGTCGAAGGTGGCCGGCGGGTACTGGGCATAGGCCGGGCTGGCTGGCGTGTACTCGATGTAGGGCGAGGACAGCGACGGGACGGGGGCGGCCGGGATCACCACACTGGGCTGTACGATGGCTTGCGGGTAGATGTAGTGGGGGGTCAGCCTGTGGGGCCAAACACAGAGGGTCAGGGCGAGGAGGCAGGGCTGGGGAGAGCGGCTGCAGGGGGAGGCTGTGTTCCCCGACCCTGGTCTATTTCTCGTCTGTGAAATGGGTGCCATAACCCACCTTCTCTGAACACACCAGACGGGCTCCTATCCCAGGGCCTTTGCACTGGCCGTTTCCACTGCCAGCAACGCACTTCCCGCAGCTATCCGCAGAGCTCCCCCTGCTCCGCGAGCCCTTCCCAGGCACCCCCAGCCCAACCCTACGCTCCACACTCCTGCTATCCCCCGTAGGGCCAGCTATGAGTTGGGGAGGGGTGGGGTGGGCAGACTTAAAAATGATTGACAGTTTTCAGATGGTGACAGCAGAGCATCAAACCCAGTGTGGGCCTTCTGAGCACAGGTCACTGCGAGACTGCCCAGGTCACACCCCACCCCTCCACTTCCCCGTTCATCTTCCCAACATCTGCGATCCGCCAAGTGACATCCTGCATGAAGTACGGGCTCTCCCCCACTCTGTCACTGGCAGCCCAGGGCCCGGCCCAGAGCAGCTCAGCGAACATGTGCTGAGCCACTGTGTGAGCGATGCAGTAAGGACATCGATGAAGATGAAGAGGACAAGGAGAGGCCCTGGGAACAAGGCCACCAACCACCCCCAGTGCCCATGCCCTCACACGGTGACAGTCACACGTGCCCTCAGGCTGCCCTTCACGGCATCATCTTGTTTCACAACAGAGAACGGAGCTCAGGGCTTCAGTGACCTGCCCAGGGCCCCATAGCTGAGTGGACCACAGCAGCATCTACGGGACGGGGACAAACCAGAGGAGCCTGAGTGTCCCCTGCAGGGGAGAGAGCAGCAGCCAACGTCCCTCCAGAGCACGCCACACGTGGCAACCGCGACACCAGGGGCTTCGGCTCAGCCCCCCAAGGACAGAGACCAACGTGGTCTGTCCACGCCACAACAAGCCACGTAGGACACATGCCGGTGTGGATGACCCCTGAATGCTTGCTGAGAGAAAGCTGTGAGACACACGCGGTCGACAGACAACCTGCTTGCGAGCAAAACCCAGGGGGGAACACGGTCAAACCGCCAGGGGCTTTACAAGGGGGCTGGGATGGCCACTGAGGGCCGAAGACAAAGCTCTGAATTAGACGGGGCAGCCGCAGCACACGTCCGTGAATGCTTTCACGCCTGAAGAGAGGAGCTGTTCGGGGACCCGTCCTTACCAGCACAGGGCGGCTCCCAGAGGGACAAACCCTGCAGGAGGGTGAGCCACCGGCGAGGGCAGAGAGCCGGCTGGGCCCAGTGCGGCCAGGGCTGGGACGAGGACCAGTGGGGGCGGGCAGGGCACAGGGGATCTGGGAAGGAGAAGGCGTCTGGCCACACCTGTGCAGGCCTGAGGGGTCCCCAGCTCCAACCTCAGCACCCTTACGGCTGCCATTTGCCCTGCTAGACAGCAGCGCTGCGGTGGTCACCGCAGCAACATGTCCCTGCTGGTTACAGGCTGCCCCCCCCCCACGCCCCAGCTGCTGCAGTGTTCCCAAGGAGACCTGGGCAGCTTCCCCCAGGAACCCCACACTCTTGCTCGGGGCCAAAGCGCCCACTGCCAACCACCTCCGTCCTCCCCCACATAAACAAGAGGCTTGAACAGAGCCAGGCTAAGGTTCAAATCCCACTCGGCATCCCAAGTAGCACAACGGCTTTCTCCCGTGTCTGCTCGGGACAGGGATATGGCGGTGAGCAGAGCGCACAGCCCCCGGACCCCTAGAGCTTGGATTCCAGGACGGGGACAGACACACCAACAACCCAACCCATGACCCGGAGCAGGACTGCGGGGAGTGGGCAGGGAAGGCCTCCCGGAGGAGGGAGCAACTGCACTGAGCCCAGAGGACAAGACAGAGCTAGCCGCGGGGAAGAGCTTTCCAGGCAAAAGGAACAGAAAGGAAAAAGAAGTGCACTGGAGGACCAGGACAAGGGCGGCAGGCTGTGCACTTGAGACCAGATCCCCAAACCCCTCAGCCCTCCACACCTCCGTCCCGCCCCAGCTGCACGCGCTCTGCGGTGCCTCCAATGTTCAAGGCCATCCCTACCTGGGCCCGTACCTGCCACTGCCTCCCCTGGAGCCCTCATCCCAGGGGTGTCCTCTGACCCCACCCGAGGCTGGCCCCATCCCATTCCCTCACCTCCCCTGCATCTCAGCTGAGCCGTGGGGAGGGTTCTGTCCCGGCGCCTAGCTCCGGAGAGTACCGGGCACACCGTGCTGCTCGAACAACCTGTGGGACCAGCGTCCCCGCTGAGAAACACAAGGGGCTCTGCAGTCGGGACGCCTCTCAGGAAAGGGGCCAACTGCAGACACGAGGAAGCGTGTCTTGGTGCAGAGCCCACTGGGACGTCCCTGGCCCCATCAGTGCCCCCATCCAGCTTCAGGAGCCTCAGGAACATTCCTGAACTGGCAGCTACAGAAGCATGAAGCCCAGAACTTCTCCAAACATGGGCAGGGATGCCCCTGCCTGAGACACCCAAATGTTTAATAAAACATTGATAAAACACCCAAATGTTTGATAAAAACATGGATCCCCTGCAGACCGAGAAGTCAGATAGGGTCTGGGAATCTGCACTGGACAGGCCCCCCAAGGATTCAGATACACGCCTACACGCCAGACACACTGCCTAGACCTGGGCTGTGCTGTCCACAGCAGGACGCAGGGCTTTAAAAATGACAGGTTTGTGGCCATATCCCAGCCCCTACCCCCAGGTCCAGCCAGCAGAGGCAGTGGCCACACTTAACGAGGTTCTACACTCTCCCCTGCCAGGACCCGACCTCTGTCCTGGCCACCCCGGGGACACACCGACGTGGTGTGAGCCAGTATGTTTTAGGTCGGGGAGGAAGAGAGCCCCCGGTTTGCGGACACGTCAGGAGACCGCACCTCTGCAGCATTCACCTCCTCCCTGGGGTGCCGCACCCCCCCAGCCCTCTGCGACAAGGCTGAGATAACTTACAAAGCAGGAGCGTCACCCCATTCCCAGAGACGGACGGTGAGGCTCAGAGAGGCCTGGATGGCACCGTCACACGGCCAGGGAGCGGCAACGTGCGGCTGGCCTCCTTGTCCATGCACTGCCTGCGACCTGTGCCCGCAAGGATGGGCACTGGCTGGAGCCTGTGACCCTGGGCTCACCTCGGGGGCCAGCCCACGTCTCCAGGAAGCCACCCAGATGGCAGATGGCAGAGCAGCCCCAGTCCACGACCCGGCAGCCCCCGGTGACTCTGTCCCTGCTGAGGAGCTCAGTGTATCCAGAGACTGGACCCTGGACAGTGTGTGCACCCCAGACTCAGATCCAAAGGAAAAGGAGTAATGGCGGCAGGTCCTGCTGCACAGTGAGGCCAGGAAAGATGACGGCGCTGGGGGCGTCGAGCAGAAGGGGCCGCAGAGCAACCCCCCACCCCCCTCGCAGGCAGGGAACGGGCCCCACGCCGTCCCACGCCGTCTCCCTCCTGCACGTTGGCCCCACAGCTCTGCCTCTGGGGACTTAACAGAGGTTGGCCTCAGCGCCCGCTGTGAGACCCGGGACCCTCCACCAGCACACCGGATCTCAGCCCAGGCGACTCTGTCCCTCGAGGGACACTAGGCCATACCCAGAACATTTCTGTGGTCCCTCAGGTGGGTGGAGCCCAAGGAGGCCACCGGCTCCCCACCAGGCACAGGGGCACACAGCTCAGAGAATCCTCTGGCATCACAGCTCCTCCCACGTGGAAAGAGCCTGCCAGACGAACTACAAAGCCAAGGGCAGATACGAGGCTCTTCGGTGCTTTCACGACCAGATGCCCTCGCCCGGGGCTGGGAAGGAGGCCAGGTGGGCATGGGCAGAGCTGGAGGGGTGCGCCCACGCGCTGGCGAGCGGCACACACACACACACACACACACACACACACAGGGGAGCCCCGGGCTCTGGGGTGAGAGAGAGCACCCAGCCAAACCACCTGTCTGAGGACAACCCCACACCCTCCCCGGGCCACGTGGCAGCAGGGGGAGGCCGTGGCCCCAGGGGACACGGGTGGATGTGCCCAGCAGGTTCCTCGCTGCTCCCATTATTCCCCAGAGAGATCAGGACACCGCCGGCCTCCACATTCCTGATCTGCAGGCCTCTGAAAAGGGCATGGCCCTCACAACACTCCGTGCTGACCGAGGCTGGTCCGCCGGGCCTGCCCACTCTCCCTCCGCCACAGCCCTGTTCCACCCCATGCACCCAGCCTCCTCACTCCCACCCCCGGTCCCCGAATTCTCCCTATTCTCCACGCTAGCGCCCTCCCCCCCACCCCCGCCATATCTCTCCAGGTCAAGCCTCCACCCACCACAACACAACGTGGCAGCGGTATCACAGTCCCCACCCCAATCTGGTGGCCAGAGGATCATCTTAAAAACATCCAAGAGGGCGTCTGGGTGGCTCAGCGCATTAAGCCGCTGCCTTTGGCTCGGGTCGTGGTCTCAGGGTCCTGGGATCGAACCCCGCATCGAGCTCTCTGCTCAGCAGGGAGCCTGCTTCCCCCCCCCCTCTCTGCCTGCCTCTCTGCCTAGGTGTGATCTCTGTCAAATAAATAAATAAAATCTTTAAAAAAAAAAAAAATCCAAGAGACCACCAGGTCAGCCCCAGGACCAGACCTCTCCTGTGACCTCCACACTGCCCAGAACCAAACTGCTCCCACACAGCTCCCCACACAACCAGGCCTCAACTTTCCCCAACTTATCTACTCACTGTTCCCACTCCCACCAGACTCAAGGAGCACCTCTACCACAGGACCTTCGCACCTGCTACTGCCTCTGCTTGCAGACATCTTCCCACAGCTCAAACCTCATCTCCAAGGCCAATGCCAGCACACCCCACCCACGACCAGTTTTATTTCCTTCTCACGACCTGAAACCTCCTGGTCATTTTCTTTCTGTTCTCCTGTTTCCTCCACAAAAACAAAACCGAAGCCCTATGAGGGAAGGTGCTTGGGCTGACTGCTGGGTCCCAAGCACACAGCACATCATCTGTCAAGGGCTGAGGGCCCCCACGCAGGCCCCAGGATGGCTGGCACCCAGGTGGCAGAGGAGACTCCCCCAAGGTTGCCAACGGTTTCCTGGGCCAGCAGTTGAAGCCCCTCCGAAGGCTCTAGAAGCAGCCCAGTCTGCAGCAGCTCTGCTCAGCAAGTCACAGGTGGGGGGGCCCCGGGGAGGCTGAACCTGCTGGATCAATTCAAGGCTGGTTTTGGTGTTTGCCAGGTTCCTGGCAGCCCCAGCACTGCCTCTGTGGGGATGGGACCGCCGTGAAGCTTCAATGCTCTGTGCACCCCGGAGAGCCTGGCAGCACCAGAGACCCACCCCCTCCCCAGGCTTGAGGGAGGGCAAGGAAGAGCCCCCAAGCCAGCCAAGGCACACAGAAGATCCTGTGTCCCAGCCACCCCAGCCCAGCCCCAGGAGAGCAGCCTCGGAGCCCTGGAGGGGGAACCGGTCCAGGCAGCAGCAGGGTTCCTCCCGCCAGGTACCATGACGACCTGTGGGACTGGACTCTCGCGGCCCCAGTGCAGGCCACCGGGGAGCCGTGATGTTAGCTGGGACCCAAGGTGCCCGTGTTAACCACACAGCACCCCCGCTGACTAGGCCCAGGGAAAGCCCAGGGGTCCAGACGCGAGAACCCGGACTCGATCTGTTTCCCCTTCTGCCAGCCAAGAGTGCCACTGAGCCCCAGAGCACCCAGTGGGTCCCCGGAGGTCCCTTAAGAAGGCCGAGGTCTCGGGGCTCTGAGCCGCAGGGCCGGCGAGCTCCCAGGCAGACGGGGTGCTGGCACGGCCAAGGGCAGCCGGCACCCAGGGCCCAGACAACCGGCCACACTCTTCGCACACTCGGAGCAGAACTCCGCCAGAAGGAATCGCTGCAACACTAGAGGCTTCCATGTCTGAATGCAAAGCCATCCCCAAAAATAAAACAGGCAAATGAGCCCATTTCACTTTTTTCTGCTCCCTAGAGGTTTTGGCCTGCCGTATTGGGACACCGAGGCAGCCGCTGGGGGTGCGGTGCGAGGCTCTGGACGCAGGGAGGGGCCTCAAGCCGGGCGCCAACACTGGCAGGAAACAGGCCCCGCGCCCGGGAATCCCCGTAGGGGGACGTGAAGGCTCCCGGGGCCACCCGCCAGCAGGCAAGGGTAGGGGTAGCAGGCACAAGGCAGGTAAGATGTACAGTCGTGGGACAGCACCAGGCCTGGGCACGGCATCTCCACCCCAACGTGTCCGAACCTGAATTCCCACTGTTCCCCCAAACCTTCCTCCACACCTGCCTCCCCTTCCCCAAGGTCGATCCAATCTCCGCTTGTTCAGCGCAAAGCTCTGGAATCATCCCGGGCGCCTTTCACACATTCTTTAAAATGTACCCAGAATCCCGCAGCTGCTCACGCTGGCGTCGGAGCCAGCAGCCACTATGGCCTTGCACGGGGACTGCCATGGGGACTGCCGTGGGCACGGCCAGAGCCTCCCTGTGGCCTCGGCAGTGAGGGCCCGCCCAGCAGCCAAGGGATGCTCTCAAGACACGAGGCCCTCATCCCCTCGGCTCACCTCCATCCCACATCAGTCAGAGTAAAATCTAAACGCATCCCAGGGCCCCCCACTCCCCACTTCCTCCTGCTGGCACCCCAGCCCAGCTGCTCTCCCCCCACGGTGCCTCCTGCCACCTGGGCTCCCTGCGCACGCCCCTCTGCACCCCTCACGGGGCATGGCTCCCCCTCGTCCCCAGCCCTGGCCTGCAGCAAAGGAAGCAGGCACCTGCGGACCGACCCGGCTGGTGAGAGCCCTCCAGCCTCCTCCTTCCCCCGACACAGGTGGCAGTGGGAGCCTGATGGCAGACTTCCCCCCACGACCCCGCCGAGGCCTCATCCTGCCCACATGGAGATGGGGAAGCTGAGGAAAAGTCATGGCCCAAGGTGAGGCACACAGCAGTGGTGAAAGGGCCTCCAGCCTCCTCGGCTGGGGCTCAGGTCTCCGCAGCAGGGAGCCTGGGAACACTGCCCGGTCCCCCCTCACCCGCCCCAGGGCACACCCACGCAGTGGCCGGCAGAAGGCCTTCCCTGCTGGGGCAGTGGGCCAGAGCCAGGAGCTCCTCCTCCCGAGGAAGCCCAGGGCCGCCCGGAGGCTGGTTTCTGTTACAGCCGCCGCCGCCGGGGACAAACAACAGGTGTGCACGGGCGGCCCACAGGGGAGGGCCACACGCCGGCCCACGCCTCGCTCCAGTGGGTGCCAAACAGGAAGCTTACAGTGTGGGGAGCAGGGCCACCCCAGGCACCCTGAAAGTAAAAACAAGCCGGGTGACGCCACAGCAGGCACCAACTTCCTCCCAGGCCCCACGGCCTCCGGCTCTGACCTCACATCCTGCTGTGCCCCCAAGATGGTGACCGACCCCCCCACCCCCTGCAAGGCTCTGCCACTCACTCCCACACCACCCGACGCGCCTTTATTTACTTAGGCTTGTGAAACAATGGTAGAACCCCAAGAAGCTGCAACAACGGTCAGGGAGGTCCTGTGGGCCCTCCTCCAGTGTCCCCCAGGGGTGACATCTCCCACCACCCAGCATGTTACCAACACCAGGAGCCTGATGCCGGCTGGCGGCTCTTAGCTAAGCTGGAGGCCCTGGTCAGATGTCAGCCCTTTTTGGCATGTTTGTCCGGGACACTCCGTCACCAGCCCAGATGGCCCGCCCACCGTGACAAGCACCAGGCAGAACCACCCCCCATAAGGACCTCCCCCCAACCCAGGGTCGCTCCCCCCAACACCACTGCCGGACCCTCACGGGCACAGAAGAGTCCTTAATGGTCTGGCGTCCCCGCAGGATGGCAAGGACCCTGAGGCGGGGAACCGACTGTGTCTGTCTTCTGTCAAGTATCCCGGGCCCAGGGCCTGGCGTCCAGCACACTGAAGGCCTGACGAAGGACGGACGGACTCTGAGCCCTGTGTGCGCCACGCTTCTGAGGACATGGCCATTTTCCTGTCCATCCCCAGGCCCCCTCCCACCCTGGTGACCTGGGGACTGGGCACAGACCCCTCAGCGCACACACGCCTGTGGCCTAGTGACGGCGAGGGCAGTGGGGGCCTCACAGGGGGACTGGACGCTGTCCAAGTCAGGGCACACACTGTCTGAAGAGGATTCCGTGACGGTCGCCAGTCCTGGGGTGTCTGGTTCTGGTTTGTCCAAGAACTGCCCAGACGGAGGCGTAGGGGCCTCATGGAAGGAAGGAGGGTGCTAGAGCCTCCCAGCCGCACACAGCGGAGCTCAGGCAAGTTTCTCCCCGCCCAGCTCAC
Organism: Neogale vison; assembly: GCF_020171115.1. Classification (NCBI taxonomy): domain Eukaryota; kingdom Metazoa; phylum Chordata; class Mammalia; order Carnivora; family Mustelidae; genus Neogale; species Neogale vison. Next base: position 5,285,176 of record NC_058098.1, read on the forward strand.
CCAGAGCCTCCACAGGCAGCTAGGTCAGCAGGCCTTGTCAGGGCGCTGCCGCGAGATGGGTCCCTGAAAAATCCCAAATCTTACTGCGTGGTACCTGCAACGTGGGCCCCAGTATGAGCTCGAGCACACCCTGGGATCCCTGCTCCAGCACACAGCGACCCAGCTATCTGGGACCCGGGGCCTGGCCGCCCCCACAATCCCCTGGCACGGAGCGGGGCTTGTGGTGAAGGGGCACGAAGGCCACAGCAAGGCCCCCTTAACAACAGGGGCGGGGGCTGTGCCCAGAGAAGCAGCTGGCTCTTCAAACATAGCCCAAAAAGAGGCTCCAAGTGCAGCCAGGCCCGGGACAAATCTCAGATCCTGGCAGGCCTCGGGCCCAAGCCTGGACACACACACTTTGACACCAGGAGGTCCCTTCCAGGGCAAACCCAAAACTGCGCCCGAGATGTGCCCTCTTCAAACGGCTCTGAACTTTCCTGCCTATGGGCTGCGGACTGTCCCACCCAGGCAGCGAAGAGAGCCTGTGGCCTCAGTCGTGTCCTCCCGTGATGAAGTCACTTGTCACCTGCCAAGGAAAGACCCTCCCAACCTCAGGCCCTGAACCCTCAGTTACAAGACACGGAGTGCCGGGAAGGTCCTGAAAGACCCCAATCCGCTTTAAAAAACACAGGGCAGGGGAAAAAGCTTAACATGTAAGAAGTTCTTGGGGCGATCTTTGGAGCTGACGTTTAGGACCCAACAGGCCAAAAGGCTCGTGCCGCAGCCTTGCCCGAAAGCAGGGCTGTGGAATCTCTGTAACTGTCTACGCCGCAGGATCGAAGTCAGGAAGCCTGCGGGAAGTTCGGCCAGGCAGGAGAGGGGTTAACTGCTTTCAAAAGCCCGAGCTGCCCGGCTCCGGCTCCCACCGCGCCCTCGGCCAGCGGCAGGCCAGGCCTCCCTGCCAGCCCCAGCGTCCGGCGCCCACTGCTGAGTCAGGCCGGCCGCGCTCCCGCCCGATTGTTCTCGTTCGCAAAGACAAAAGACAAAAGGGACGCTGACGGCCCAACTCTCCGGACAGAGGGGCACTGTGGGGGGTAGGGGGGACGGCTGACCCCGGGCAGCCCCACCCCACCTCTCTGGGGACAGCACCCCTAGGGGCCCCTCCCACCACCCCAGAGCCTGGTGGGAGGGCGGCGTGACCCTGAGAGGCTTCGGTCCACCGGCCGCTGGAAACGAAGAGCTGGACGGTCCCTCTGACCCCTTGTCCCTGTTTGGGTCTCCGCCCCCTGGCAACCGGCAAATAGAGCTGGCGGCCTCCTCATTGTCACGGGTGTCAGATGCCAGCCAGAGATTCAGTTACCAAACACTGTCACCTGAAGTCAGGGACGCACAGCGGTAAGATCCGTGCTAACCCCCACGACCCTTGTGTGCATGGCATGCAAGGGGCCCTGAGGGGAAAGGTTGGGGCACCCTTCCCAGCCGCCCGCCCCAGAGAGTGGCAGAGCAGACTGTGGGCTCGGAGCCAGCCAGCCTGGTTTCAGACCGTGTCACTCAGGTCCCCCTGGCAGACCATGAACCTCTGCCTCAGTTTCCTCATGGAGGAAGTGAGGATAACATCGGTTCCGACCTCAGAGGGCTGTCGTGAGGACAGGAGGGAGTGGGGGCCGGGGCACGGAGCACCCAGCCCCAGGGGCTGGCACTGCGGGGAGGCCTTATCATTTCCATCCGGGAAACAACAGATGAGGCACCATCACCAGCCGAGTGGCCCGGCTGGACCGTGCCGGAGCCGGGACTGGAACTCTGTAGGCTCCAGAGGCTGAGTCTTGATGGTTATTGGAGGCTTAGAGCAGCTGTAATGGATCAGAAAAGAGCTTGAACTTGGGAGGGGAAGGCACTGCTTCATCTGAAGCAGGACGGAGCCACAGGTGTTCCCGGCCTGTGCCCTGAGCTTCGTGCACCCGGCGGCCCCCTCCGGCTCCAGTCCCAGCCGCGTGGGATGGACCTGGGGAACAGAGCCAAGGCTATGGAAATTGAAGAACGCCCTCCCCATGTGACCTGAATCCCAAAGAGGAAGGACTAGGGTGATGGCAGGTGTCCCTAGATACCTTCCAAGACGGCTCCAGGCGCTGATGAAGCAGATCCCAGGGCAAGAAGGAAACCCAGAACCACCTGCTCCCGGCCGCCCCCGGGCTCCCTCCCAGAGAACAGACCAAGAGCTGAGCTCCCACACACGCCAATCCACGTCAAGGCCACCACGCAGACACAGATGCTGCCTGTCTGGGCAAGCACCCCCAAGTCGCCCCCGAAGGGAGGTGACAAGAGCAAGTCCTCGGCCATCTGTCTGATCTGCGCAGTCCACCGGAGCCCAGATACCACCCTTGCCCGGGAGCCAGGCCACCCCTGAGCTTGGCCTTCCTAGGGCAGACGCAGACACAGACACACACTCACACAACGTGCAGCACAAAACCCAAGGCCGGGATCTGGTCTCTGAGAGCTTAGAAAGTGCTGACATCCTACAATGGGCCAACTGTCTGGTAACGGCCCTCGCCACCCTCATCAACCTGCTCCTGGCCCTGGGGCACACGGCCGACATCAATCATGGGGCTGGGAAGTCACACCGCAGGGCAGGCTCCTTTGTGGCCCCGAAGTGTGTGTGCCCTTCCGCAAGCAGCTGCCGAGACACAGTAGAAGTTTCCAAAAAAAAAAAAAAAAAATGAGGACAGAGTGGGATGGGCCACACCAAAGCACGGCGGACAAAAGGTCCATAGGCCGGGCCCCCTTGGGCTGGACATCTGGCCTGGGGCCTGTCTCACCTGCTGCAGCTCGCCTAGGCACCAGACCCTGGGAGGCAGAGACCTGCTGCCACCATCTGTCAGTCACCAGAGCAAGTCACCAGGCCCCCTGAGGAGAGCCCAGCCGCCAGCCCCACAGAACGTGGGCCATGTTTCCAGAGTGTTCCTGGGCCCCCGCCGGGCCCAGTCGGAAGCTCTCCACCCACAGGGCTCAGAGATGCCGCTACCGTCCCTGTTTCCCAGGGAGGAAACTGAGGCACAGATGGCTGCGTAAGCCACTAGAGGCCACACACCTAGCAAGGGGGAAGCCAGGACTGGAGACTAGGCTGGCAGGCTCCTGTGCCCACGCACTGTGGCCTCTGTCGGGGAGTGGAGAAGCACTCTCTGCCTTCTCTTAGTTCTCCCAGCCTACCACGCCCTGCCCGCCCTCAGAACACAATCCCGTTTCTGGGAATCAGAGCAAGTGTGGAGGCGAACAGCACAACCCACGCTGTGGGGCCAGCAGCCCTGGGGAGAAAAAAACACCTTTGGACCGAGGGGCGCCCGTGGCCTGCTCCGGGTGGTCTGCCACCCCACCGCCAACCCAGCCCCCAGCAGCCACATCCACTCACCCGTAAGTCCGCTGGATCAAGGTGGGGTGAAGCTGCTGTACGCCAATGGCAAAGCCTAAAATGAGACAGCAGTCAGGGGCTCGGCCTCAGCCCAGGGAGCAGGAGCACACAGCTGTACCCCCTGCCCCCATCCCCAACAAAAGGGACCCATAATGGGCTTCCTCTACACTCCCAGGCCACCATCCCACCAAGCCCAAAGCGCCCTGCCCAAGCCAGACAGGGTGGCAGCAGTCTCTGGCGGTGGGTCCTCCCACTCTCCAGCCCCGGGAACCAACTTCCTCCTGTCCTCCAAGACAGCTGAGGACTGGGTGACGTGCCCTCCTCACCCTGCCCCACGCGTAGGGTGCCTCCCATGCCCCTAGACCAAGGTGTCCAGCTCCCAAGCTGGGGGAGGACGGCCTCGTGATGGTTCTGCAAGCACATGATAGCAGACAGCCACTCCTGGGGCAGGGCCACGGAGGGGGGGCCGTTTCCACCCCACAGATACCAACACTGAATATAGCAATCAAGGCGAGCCCGGGGAAGGAAAACACAGGTTCTCTCACCCGTCTGGAGGCTCCTCGGCTTGGCACCCAGATAGGCCAGGTTCACGTTGGCCTTGCGGCCGTCAATGTTGGGATTAGGGTCTTTGCAAGCTCGCTCAGCTGCTGCCCGGTCGGCCATGGTCACCTGGAGGAGCACAGACGGTTCAGGGGCTTCCCTTACTGGGTGGGAGGAGCAGAGGGTTCTGCTCCCGAAAGAGGCCCTCACTTCCCCCTCTGTGGGGGTGGGGGTGGGGGACAGTGACCCAGAACCTCTGGCCCCATCTCCACTGGCCTCCCACCCTGGGGCCCTCCCACAGAGGCGCCCCTGGATTCCAGCTCCTCCCTCCAAGTTCACGCGCTGGGAAACCCAGCCTTCAAGGACAGAAAGGATGCCCAGGGGAAACAAGGCACCCTCCCCCGCCCCAGGGAAGGCAGCTGCCCCAGCCCTTTCGGCCGCTTGCCCGTGGGGGGTGCGAGCGTCCTCATGGGAGAGGTTGGGGGACGCTACTTAGAAGGGAAGGAGGAGACAATTCTTCAGGCCGTTTTTTACTTAAACTGATGTTTCCTTGGGGTGGTTAAGGGAGCTTTTGTAAAATACTGGAGAGGGGGTACTAAAGGCCTCCAAAGCGCCTTGAGGAGAAGCCTCGGCTCCTGCTTGCTTGTTGCTCCAGGAGGTCCTGGCAGCAGCCAACTGTCCCCAAAACCTCTCCGCAAACTCAGAAGTGCTAACTGAACACAGCGGTTCTGCCTTTTAAACCGGGAGCGGGGTGGGGGAGGGAGCCGGGGCCAGGTAGCGGCGGCGCGACCGGCTGGAGCGTGAACCTCCGCCCCCGAGCCCAGGAGGGGGCGGCAGGTGCCGGGGCGGCTGGGCGTGCGCCCGCCGGTTGACTCAGCGCCCCCCGGCGCGATAAGTGCGGGACGGGGTGCGCGCCCGGCCGCGGGGCCACTTACGAAGCCGTAGCCGCGGGACTTGCCCGTCTGACGGTCGGTGATGACCACGGCCTCCTCGATGTCCCCGAAGCCCTCGAAGTACTTCCTGAGCGAGGAGTCGGTGGTGTGGTAGGGCAGGCCGCCCACGAAGATCTTGGTGAACGTGGTGTCCTTCTGCGAGCCGTGCATGGCGCCGGGGGCGGCCGGGGGCCGCGGGAAGCCCGCGCTCGGAGCGCACGGCGCGGGCTGCAGCAGCATGGGGGGGGCGCCCCGCCGCCTACAGACCCGGGCCGCGAGGCGCTGGGCTCATGGGCGGCGGCGGGGAGCGAGCAGGGCAGCACCGGCGCCGGTCCAGCCGCCGGGCCCGTCCACTCGCGGGCCGCTCGCGCCGTGTGCGCCTCGCTGCGCTGCGCTCTGGCCGGCGCTGCGGGTACTCTGCGCCCCGGCGCCCGCCCCCGGGCTTTGTAAGCGGCCCCGCCCCCAGCCAGCCGCGGCCCCGCCCCCCAAACCGCGGCCCCGCCCCGCCCCGGGCGCGCAGGGGCCGCCGGGAAGCGTAGTCCCGGCCCCGCCCCGCCCCGCGGGCCCGGGAAACCCTGGGGCGGGGCGGGGCTGGGGAGCGGCGGGCCAACTCCACTGTCCCTCCGCAAGAGGGGCGGTCCGCATACCCCCCGGATTCCCGCCACTGCCCTCGAGCAGTGAACTAGAGGGGAGCGATGATGAGCAACATGTTTATTGAGCCAACATTTATCTGAGGGCGAGGTAAGATACGGCAACATGTATTAGAAGGTGAAATGATTTGTGTTTATATGCAAATATGATTCATTCGACGAATCCTTTTCAGGGCCCCTCATGCAACAGGCACGCCAGGATGGGGCCGCATGGGTGCATGGAACATACACTCTAGCCCCACGGAGTTCTATAAATAAGGCAGGTCAACGTCAAAAATACAGTATACAAGCGGGAGGGACAGAAACCTGGCATCTGCCATCCAGGAGGGTCTAGAGTGATTGCAGAGACCCCAGGAGGGTGTCTAGGCAGGGAGAGTTGTTCTGGCCTCGTCAAAAGCCCATCCGCAGCTGATATCACGGATTCCTCCCTCTATATGTGCGACCCTGGGGGAAACGCAAACTCAGGGTGGTCCGGTCCCTCTGTCCCTGTCCCAGCCACAGAAACAGGCCACGCCAGGGCCTCTGTGAGCTCCACACCGGGCAGGACTGGCTACAGAACTCGTTCAAACTCATTAGCAATTTCACATCGAACAGCAGAGCATTAAACCGATGCTGAGTTCGGGGCGTTGAAGATGGCCCCGGCATCAGCGCCCCCCGCTGGCGGGTCACAACTTCGGGCAGAGCAGGGGGCTGCCCCGGGCCTCCAACCCTCCGCATGGCCAGGGGCAGCTGTGCACACACGAGCGCCGCTGAGAACTGCAGCTCTAAGTGAGGTCACTTTGGGCGGAGCCTGCCGCCTCGGGGACAGTGGGACACAGGCCGGGGTCTGTCGGACTGGGAGTGGCACGGCCTGCCTTGTGCCCTGGTGTTTCAGGTGTTCATCCCGCACCTTCTCTGTCCAGGCTGTGTTCGACTCCAGACCGAGACTGTCTCAAGTCCGAGGTTCCCTGGCCCTGCTCGCCCTCCCTTCCTCAAACCTGTGCCTGAGCCTCCCCCCGACTCGGGGAGGGGAGCCCCCAATCTTTATCAGTCCTCTTAGGACACAGTCCTCTGTCCCACCTCATTCCTCCCTCAGTCCTATGGCTCATGTCCCTCCAACACCCCAGCCACACTCCTGCCTCCTTTATCCTGCTGCATTATTTCCTTCTAAGTCCTTGGGTTTCCAGACCCCTCCCACCTGTGCGTGTGCGGCTCTCCCTCTTATGCTAGGTGAGATCTCGGTCTTGCTCAAGCCGAAGGCCTGGCATGCAGAGGGCCCTCGGCAAATGTTTGTTGAGTGAATGCACGATGAAACGGAGATGAGGAGAGCTCCCCCCCACACAAGGGGCCCTCAGAGCGCCCTTTGGAAACTTTGATTAAAGTGTGGCCTAAACGAGTTTCCTAGAGGCCTGGGAAGGCGGCCGTCACTCGGCCGCGTGATCTTGGGTAAGCTGAGTCCCTTCGGCCGGGCCTCAATTTCCCCTTCCGTCGCAGACGGGGCCTCTCGGAGGCTGCCCCAGCGCTGGCCAGGACGCACTTGAGCTGGTTGGGCGGCGCTTTTGCGGCGGGCGCCGGCAGCCGAGGCTCTCCGCCTACAAGTCCCAGAGCCCCCTGCGCCCGGCCCCGCCCACCCCGCGGCGGCCCCGCCCGCCCCGAGCCCCGAGCCCCTCCCGGCGAAAACCTGGCGCGGGAGGAGCGCCGGGGAGGAGCGCCGGCGTGGAGCGCGGCTGCACGCGGGCGGCTGGCGTCTGCGGAGCACGTGCTGGCGCCGCGGGGTTCTGGGGTTCCCCAGCCAGGGGTGGCCGCCCAGGGCGGGGACACAGGCTCGGGAAAGCGGAAAGCGCGGGGCTCGGGCGGGGCGTTTGTCCACGGCGGGCTGGCTGCGTGCACCTCGCGCTCCTTGGCCCCAGGAAGGGGACCCCTTCTCCTCCCCTGGGCGGGGGGCCGTGTGTGCCCTCACGCGCCAGTGCTTGGGTAGGGGTTCCTTCACTCGTTCACTGTGGCCCCCTGAGTTTCTGCATTCCTGACCTCTCCGGTCGGGTGGCGCCGCTTCCCCACGTGCCCCCATCTCCACTTGGGAATCCGCTCTTCCCCCATCGGATCCTTAGGAATGGTCCATCAGGTCAGGCCCCGGGACGCTGCTGGTAGGAAACAAGCCTCCACGGCCGCCACCACCCCGAGGGCTTACATTTCAGGAGTGGAGAAACATGAATGAATGGCGACTGTTAACGTCTAGGGGTCTAGGGCGGTGAGAAGACAGCAATAGGTGTTCTTCAGAGTCAGAAGGCCTGTGGGAACCGGGGAGAGCCAGAGCCACACTGAAGGACAGGGAACAGCAGCGAGAACAGAATGCAAAGGCTCAGGGCCACCAACGTCGATCCAACAATTTTTGAGTGCTGGGCACTTTTACGTGGTCAATCCTCGCACACACCACTAATAATGATAAAGTTCATTGTTTGTTTGGGGCCAGCTCCTTGACTAGGTGACCTGACGTATATTAGATGATCTAACTCAAAACAGCCACCGAGGAGGCCACCGAGGCTCCAGGGGACTTCCCCAAGGCCACGGAGGGCTGTAAATGATGGCCAATCCATGGTCTCATTTATTCTCCCCATAGCTTTTTTTTAAATTTGACAGAAACACAGCGAGGGAGGGAACACAAGCAGGGGGGAATGGGAGAGGGACAACAGGCTTCCCACAGAACAGGGAGCCCCATGTGGGGCTGATTCCAGGCCCTGGGGGATCATGATCTGAGCCAAAGGTAGACACTTAAGGACTGAGCCACCCAGGCACCCCTCCCCATAGCTTTTAAGGAAGACTTGTCTCCCCACTTTGAGGGTGGGACCATAGAGAGGTTAAGTGAAGCAGAAGTCTTGGGGGTAAAGCCCAGACTCACGACCCTGGTCTGGAAACGTGGGTCCTTGCGTGAGACCGTGCCCGGGTGTGGCCACGTGTGGGTTGAATTGCGTCTCCCCCCAGAATATGTTCGGGTCCTAACCCCTGGGACCCGTGAATGTGACCTTATTTGGAGGTAGGGTTATTTAATAATATAATCAATTTAAAAGAAGGTCATATTGGATTAATATGGGGCTTAATACAATAACTGTGGTCCTTACAAGAAGCCCATGAGAAGATGGGCACACACGCGACAACAGAGCAGAGGCTGAAGAGAGACATCTACAAGCCGACCATGCTTGCTGGTGGCACCGGAAGCTGAAAGGCACGCATGGAACAGACTCTCCCTCCTTCATGCGTTCAGAGGGAGTGTAGCCCTCCTGACACCTTGACTATGGACTTCAGGCCTCCAGAACCATGTGCGAATACATTTCTGTCATTTTAAGCCACCCACTCTGTTGTCGTCGGCTGCAGCAGCCCTAGGAGACTCACGCAGTTGGAGGTCCTGAGGACAGAGCTCTGAGTAGATGAAATCCCACAGCCACAGCCTGTCCCTCTTGGGTCTGGGAACAGCCTTCAGAGCCCACCGAGGGTCCTGGCACTCCCGGGTGTCATTCCCGGACCCAGGCATGGGTGGCAGTCCTGTACTGCTCTGGGCTTCAGCTGCTCAGCCGGGATGGGGGGATCCAAGTAAGGGTTCTTCCACTTACACCAACCTCCTCCTCCCCACCCAAGCCCCACCAGGAACAGAACCAGCACCTGACTTCCCTGCGCCCCTCCTGGCGGTCCCCAGATCCTGGTCTCTTCCCCTCTTCGAGCAGCCAGGCTAGGACCCCACCATCCCTACCTGCATCTCAGAGGCACTGTCTGGTCTCTAACATCCCTCAAAAGCTAGTGTCCCTGCCCAGCACCCCCTCCACCTCCATTTGCTTCTCTAGGGACTGGCCGTCTCCCTGCCAGAGGCCAGCTCCAAGAGGACAGGCTGCTGTGACCCCAGGGCCTGGCACAGGGAAAGCACTCTCCGTGTGTACTGAGTGAGGGAACGAGCACACATAGGAGCCCATTCCAGAAGACTGGGAGTGGGGGTGTGCAGGGATCTTCGTGGAGCCCCAAAGAACTCAGGGTTTCTGTGGCTTCGGGCTGGATTCACCTCAAAGCCAGGCTGGGGGTTGGGAGGGCAGCGTGCAGACCCCCTGCGCCCTCCTCCCCCCTTCCTGCCCCCCCGAACTGGAAGCTCAGGGAACCTTGAAATAAAACATGAGGGCGACAAACAAAGGAGGAAGCGCAGGAGACTTCAGGCTTGCAGACTGTCTTGGGCCGGCTGGGTCTGACTGGCCAGCAAAAGGCTTGGCGGGGCCCCTCCCTGCTCCCCCTCCGCGGGTGGTGAAAGCCACTCAGCTCTCTTTGTGGGCACTGGTGGGGGGTGGGGAGCAGAGGGCAGGCGGAGCCCAGACAGCACCATGCTCCTGTTCTGTATGCATCACACATCGGCCAGCGACAAGCCCCCTGGGCCTCAGTTTCCTCAGCTCTGAAATGGGCATCATGGTAGCGGCTTCCTCATAGGTGCCCTTGTGAGCCGCAGGAGGAAAACAGAAAGTGCTGAGGTCATCCCTGTGCTGGGAGCTTGGTAAATGCCACCTCCTGCGATTTTGGGGTTTTGTTTTACCAACACGCCTCTGTCTGCAGCCTACACAGCCACCTGTGGCCCGGTGGGGAGGTGGGGACATCGCCAGCCCTCCCACACAGGCTCCTTCAGGGGTTCCCACGGCTTGTGGGGCAGAGTCCCGAACCCCTCTGTTGGAGATGCTTTCCCAACTCCCAGCCGGTGTGGAAAGGCCCAGCCTGCCCCAGCAATGTGCCCTCTCAGCGGCCCCCAACTCTTTGTGGGCCTGGGATCCCCGGCAGTCTGCCGAGACCTTACTCCCTTCCTCAGACGGATGGTTTCGAACGGTAAGATGGTTAGCCGTGCGAAAGAGAAGAATCACCTTAAAATACAGCTATTAGAACATTTTTTAAGGGGCACCTGGGTGGCTCAGTGGGTTAAAGCCCCTGCCTTCAGCTCAGGTCATGATCTCGGGGTCCTGGGATCGAGCCCCACATCGGGCTCTCTGCTCGGTGGGGAGCCTGCTTCCTCCTCTCTCTGCCTGCCTTTCTGCCTCCTTGTGATCTCTGTCAAATAAAGACTTTTTTTCAAAAATCTTAAAAAATTTTTTTTTTATATAAGTGTGTGATACAGGCATGTGTGTGCCCTTTTGCTGACGCGTTCAGTCACAAGAGCGAGTGGTGGTTTTAACGGTGCTTGTGAAGGAGCGAGGAGCAAAATGTCCGGCAGCACCGTCCCCTGTGTGCCACGGAGCCCCAGGGTTCAGGGTCACAGCGGCTGCGAGAGCGCCCGTTGCCTCTGTCCACCTCTGTGAAGAAGAGTCTTTCCCCATCAAGTTCACGACCCTGCATTCCGCCCCTGGGCTGGGTGGGTCTGCGGCCCTGCTAAGAACTCCTTTGCATGACTGCTCCAGCGATCCACCCTTTACCGCTTAAAGCGAAGCAGATCTCTCTCTTCCTCCTTGTTCTGGAGGTCAGAGCCCCGCAGGGGTCTCCCTGGACCAAAGTCAAGGTGTAGGCAGGGCTGGTTCCCTCGGGAGACTCTGGGGGGCAATCGGTTCCCTTGCCCTTTCTCAGCTACTGGGTTCCTTGGCCTGCAGCCCCCGCCCTCAGAGCCCGCTGCTGCTCGGTGGTCTGTCCCACGCAGCAGGAAGGGGACACTCTCCCTCTGCCTCTACTCCCACCGCTACCTGAAAGATGATCTCCCCATAATAAGGATCATCTCCCCGTCTCAAGGTCCAGAGCCTCAGTCACATCCGCGAAGTCCCTTTGCCATATGAGGTAGCATGGAAAGCAGGGGCCATCTCGGGGCTAGTGGGGGTGTTTCGTCAGCGGGCAGCGTGGGCCACTGCCTCGGTCACCCTTAGGAAAGTGGCCAGTGCTGATTGAAAAACATGGATTATAAGCACGACAGTTCCCACTCTGAAGGCTGCACACCTTCTGCCACTCTACAGGTGAGCGGGTGTGGTGTGTGGCTCATCCCTGAGCTTCGAGACCTCTGTGAGGGCCGAGGCTGGAGAGAGGCTGAGCCTGTCCCCGCAGTGGGAATGAGGGAGCTGGCCTGCTTCTGGGGTCGGCCGGGCTGGGAGCCTGCCCCAGCAGGTGCAAGAGACACTTCCCCCGGGAGCCCAGGAGTGTGTTGGTGACGGTGCCTGCAGGTACCTCGTGGACATGGGTCTGTTCTGGCCCCACGGTGGGGGCAAGGGGCACGATGGTACACGGTTGAAAGAGGAATAGCTCCTGGGAACGCTGTCCTAGGGAGCTCAGGCTGCTGTGGCAAAAGACCACAGACTTGGGCGGTGGGGGGTCGCTTAAACGACAGAAGTTTATTTCCGCACAGTTTTGGAGGCAGAAGACCACGATCGAGGTGTTGGCAGGGTTGGTTCTTTGTGAAGCCCCTGTCCTTGGCTTGCAGCCGACTCTCTCCCCGTGTCCTCACATGGTCTCTCCTGTGTGTCTGTGTCCTAATCTCTTCCTAGAAGGACACCAGCTACACTGGGTTAGGGCCCATTCTGATGACCTCGTGTAATTTAATCACGTCTGGAAAGACCCTGTCCCTCAATGTTGTCACATTCTGGCGCACTGGGGGTTGGGACTAACCACAGGGATTCTGGGGGGACACAGTTTATTCCATAACATCTACTTACTCTGCTTTGGCAGACAAATGACAGAATTGTGCTTCGGGCCTCCCATGTGGGTCACCACGGGGCCCCTCCTGCAAAGTCCCAGTGAGGCAGCCAAGGACTGGGGTCATGTTACAGGAGGTCTCAAGAGAGGAAGAGGCCCCTGGCACCAGGACACATGCCACACACCTAAAGACAGTGGGAAACCCCATGCCTTAAAGAATTCCCTCAGCAAAACTCAGCCTCCGTTGCACTTTTTGCTTTAAAGGTCAAGCCCAGGACTCCTGGGTGGCTCAGTTGGTTAAGTGTCTGTCTTGGGCCGTTCAGGCCGATTCACAGACTCCTGGGATTGAGTCCCACATCCGGCTCCCTGCTCAGCAGGGGTCTGCTATTCTCTCTCTCTCTCTCTCAAATAAATAAAATCTTAAAAAATAAATAAAGGTCAAGCCCAGAGTCAGAAAGATGTGGAGCAGAAATGCAGATTTACGTGGTGCCTCAGGCCCAAGGTCAGGAGGGGGCTCTCAGCCTGCTGAGGAAGGCCCCGGAGCACAGAGAGTCAAAGGCAGCCCTTCCAGCCCCTGGAGTCACGGTGACACTGCCCTTCGCGCTACCAGTGTCACGGCTCCAAAGCAGAGGAAGGGCCTCATGCTTCCGAGCCGTCCCCCTCTTGGAGAAGAATCGGGAGCAGGAGGCAGCATGGCCGGTGCCCCAGCGGCCCGGGGGCCAGCGTGGGCTAGGGCACCCCCGGTGCTGGTGGTTGAGCTGCTTCTAGCCCTTTCGTCCACCCTGTCCCTGCCCGCCCCTGCCCAGGAGGAGACTCCAAGGATGAGCTCGCCCGCCGGGTCTCTCTAGGGCCTGCCTCACGTTTTCAGCAAGTTTGCAACAGGCTTTTATTTGCTTTGGCAACAGCCCTCACCTCCGTATTTCTCCGTGTATCGATGCAAATTCACAACAGACTCACAGCGGGCTAGCCGATGGTTTCGTCTGCTTCTGCGGTGACACACACCTGTTGTGACACACACACACACACACACACACACACACCTCTTAGCACGGCAGCCACGCGGTTCTCCTGCCTCCTCCCGGCCCGTGCAGCTGGAGCTCTGAAATCAGGGCACCGCACCTCGCAGGCAATCCCGCCGCTGAGCTGGGAAATGCTGGTCGTCTGCGGGCGCCAGCCCAGCCCCTGTCACAAGAGTGGGATGCTCCTGCAACCCGGACGGATGTCCCCCGACCAGCACATGTGCGTCTAGAGCATTCAGAGTTACTAAAATTTGCCACAAAATGGCCCTGTTGGCCACCAGCACCCATCCGGGATGAGGCTGGCATTTCCTTCTCTTTCTGTCCCAAAGCAGGATGGGATAATACCAAAGGGTGAGTGGGGACAGAGTCGTCCACACCACAGGCAACAGAACTTCCGTGTTCCACAAGGAAACGGGGCAGTGGTGGGGGGGCATTAAATCTTAAGTAGGAAAATCAGGAATCTGACCTCTGAAAAATTACCGAATTTCGTATTTTCTAAGGAGGCCATCAATCCTTGTAAAGGTAAAAGTGTATAATTTTAAAGGATATTTTTCTAACAGGATAAATAATCCCTCAACCCCACTTCCCAACTATCTTACAAGCTTGGTAACACCACCACGTGGGGAGCCCGCACTCACTTCTTCCAACAAGCCCAAGTCCCCGCAGGAGAATCCGCCAACGCTCCCTGCAGCCCGGCCCTGGGGTCGTGGGCGCCATCTGCCGGCGGCCTGGAAACAGGGCCTGGGGCTGCCCGAGGCCTCCTCCCGGAGGACATTGCAGACATTTTGGGATCATTTGGTCCTTTGGGAGAGGAACTTCCGTGGACGTCACCCCACCTGGAAGTGACAGCAGTAGCAGCTAGAATTTGAGCTCTTACTATGGACCGGCTACAGAAGCACTTTGCAGGTTTGAACCCTGAACACTCTCACCAACCTTTTGCGAATGTATTTAATGTCTCCCGTCCTACAGATGAGGTCCCTGGGGCTCAGAGAAGTAGAAATCACATGCTCACGGTCCCGGGGCAGGACTGCAAGGCAGGCAGTCCACGTCCTAACTACGTACAATGCTATACGGGTATTTCAAAGGTCCTATTACAGTCCACAGACAGTCCTTCTCCCATCTGGGGGGAAGTGCAAGGAAGCAGTCATGACCCTTACACGTGGCAGTGTTACCTGTCCTCAGCCACGTAAGACGTGACAGGGGAAAGCCTCAGTCCAGGACATGATTAACGTCTGTAACACATACACGTGTAGACCCATACAGACACACAGAATGGTAGCCCGTTGAGCACGGTGATGCTTACCATCACTGTGTGAGGTGGGGAAACGTGTATATTTTAATGCAGTCCTGCAGCTCCATTAAAAAAACGCTAGTAGCGGGGCGCCTGGGTGGCTCAGTGGGTTGGGCCGCTGCCTTCGGCTCGGGTCATGATCTCAGGGTCCTGGGATCAAGTCTCACATCGGGCTCTCTGCTCAGCAGGGAGTCTGCTTCCTCTCTCTTTCTCTGCCTGCCCTTCTGCTTACTTGTGATCTTTCTCTGTCAAATAAATAAATAAAATCTTTAAAAAAAAAAAAAGCGCTAGTAGCAACAACTACAGTCATTTCACAACCATGATCATAAATTAGTCCGGAAAATGCTGACTTCTGGGTTCCTAATGTGTTTGGTAATTTCTCATAGAGCCCCTCCTTCAAAGGAAAATCACATTTCAGTTGAATGAAAAAAAAAAAAAAAAAAGAGTGCATTGACTTGGGGCGCCTGGGTGGCTCAGTGGGTTAAAGCCTCCACCTTTGGCTCAGGTCATGATCCCAGGGTCCTGGGATCGAGCCCCACATCGGGCTCTCTGCTCAGCAGGAAGCCTGCTTCCTCCTCTCTCTCTCTGCCTGCCTCTCTGCCTGTGACCTCTGTCAAGTAAATAAATAAAATCTTAAAAAAAGAAAAAGTGGATTGACTTAAAGAAAAATGAGGAAATAACGATGAAAATGGTGACCGAATGAATGCTTGGGGAGCTGCATGGGAACCGACCCTGAAACACCCCAGCAGGCGCCTGAGCAGCTCCTCCAGGGACAGAATCCCGCCCCTCGGGAGGAAGAGCCAGGGCACGAGCTGGCCGCTCACCCTGTTCTACCAGGTCCCACCCGTGGCAGCCTGGCATCCAGGCCCAGGATAGACCAAGCCGCCCCTCCCATGGGTCGGCCAGGCCGGGTTCGGGAGGCCCCTCTGATGGCAGGGGACGCTGGAGAAGCTCGCAGACCCACACACAGAGCACCACGTTCCCAGGCCATTTGGGGGTCTGTCTCCCAGAACACACGGTGAGACCAAACACGGCAGGAACAGAGGTGGGCCTTGCCGCCCACGGCTCCCACCTGCTCGGCCCCGCCTCTGAGCTCTGCCTCCTTTCTTGCGAGTTCTCGCTGCCAGGCTGTGTCCACGGTTACCGCCAAGTGTGGCGTCGCGAGCGGAGCAGAGCAAAGGCCTAGGAAAACCAAGGGGAGGCATGACGCGAAAGCAACCTGTTAACTTCAGAATCTGGCTGGTGGGTACGTGTTCACTGTGAAGCTGGGGACACTCCCCGACACGTTCGGTAATTTTCGTGATAAAATGTTGGAAAATCTAAGTGAACAAGACAGCCTGTCTTCTCCACGAAGCTTATGTACCCTTTTTCCAGGAGAGTGGGACCTCTGGTTTTAACCGGGTGTAAATCTTTTTTAAGCTTTTATTTGAGAGAGTGAATGAGCGAGCGAGGGAGCACGTGCATAGAGGGAGAGTGAAAGGGAGAAGCAGACTTCCCGTGAGCAGAGGAGCCAATATGGTACTAGGTCCCAGGACCCGGACATCACGACCTGAACCCAAGGCAGACCCTTAACCAACTGAGCCACGCAGGCGCTCCATGGGTGTCCATCTTTTTTTTTTTTAAAGACTTTATTTATTTATTTGACAGAGAGAAATCACAAGTAGGCAGAGAGGCAGGCAGAGAAAGAGAGAGGGAAGCAGGCTCCCTGCTGAGCAGAGAGCCCGATGTGGGGCTCGATCCCAGGACCCCGAGATCATGACCTGAGCCGAAGGCAGCAGCTTAACCCACCGAGCCACCCAGGCGCCCCTGGGTGTCCATCTTTAATGGCACAGTGACTTCTCTTTTATTAAGGCCGTCAATATTACACTTGTATCTTTCTGAACCAGAAGATGCTGGCAAATCCACAAGCAGCGTGTAGTATGGGTTCCTGCAGGGGTGATCTTTAAGATGGAGAGCTCCTCAGACTTCACATTTTAGAAAACACGAAAATAATTATCTTAAGAAGTTCCGCAATTTCAACAAATATTTCCTGGTTCATTGCGAGTAAACCCGTAGCAGGCTTTTATGCTCTAGGTTCTGGACAGCTGGAGAAATGAGCCTTGGCCGCATCTATCAGGGTTCACATCCCTGTGGGCACCAAGGAGCTCCCTCATTCCTAGCTTCCGGTACCCCAACACGGGTAACTTTGGTAAATGGACTCTGGCAAATGTTTTAAATTAGCCAATGGCACAAACTACCTATCACCTTGGTGATGTGGAGGCCCAGTCTTGGAAAAGAACACTGCAAAGCTCCTGGTTTAGACTCGTGATTTCGAGGTCTCCTTTTGAGCATCACATCACTAGCTTGTAAAGAGCATTACGAAACCACCGCTAAACCAGTGCTCACAGACGCTGCCTCCGTTCCAGCAAAACCGGCTACTGGGGTACCTGCGCCCGACTCGCAGAACAGTGGTCCCGCTTGCCCCTACTTCCCCACAAGCACAGGGCTGATTCATGAAGTGAAGTCTAAGTAAGTAACTTGAAAATTCAGGCTTTTTTTTTTTTTTTTTCTCCAGTGCACTCGCCTTTCTCTCTCAAAAAATACACTTTCATCCAAAAAGACAGAATGGAAGAGTTAATGAATCTGATTTTACTTGTGACCGGACTACCAAAGAATTTAAACCATTCAGTGCAGGCAATCTCTTCCAGTAGAAAATTTTATTTTCATTGCTTTTCATGAGAAGGCAAACACAACTTACAACAGGGTCAAGGGCAGACTTCCAAGCTCAGCAAGTTACGTTTCCGTACCAGCCCCGAACAGTAAAGCGTTAAGCAGCATTTGGGATCATGGGGTAAAAACACAACAGACTCCAAAGTCAAAGGTTAAGCTGAATTTCACTTCGGATACTTACCAATCAAGAATTCTCAATGACACGGAATAAAAATAGCTACCAGTACTGGGGCACGACTGAACAGCACCGGGGACAGGGGGCTCAGGTCCTAACCTGGAGGCCACACAAACATCACCCACTCGGGCCTGTGCACAAAGGCCTGCCCCTCAGCACATGGGGCAGGCCCCACTCCGGCCACGGGGACCTCTGCCCAGCAGAGCCGAACACCACTGGGGAGGCTAAAGATGGCACGACAGAAGCAAGAGAAACACATCCAGCCTCTGCCGGCCTGTGCTCGCCGCTACCACTAGGCGCTCCATGCGGGAGGCACAGCTCAGGATGCCCTCTCAAAGGGGGCACGGCTACTGCATGTCCCCAAGCGCGGCTCCAATCACAAATCAAAACCCAGGACGCTGTGGGACAGGATGACCACTTCAGAGCTTAGGGGGCAGGTCGTGGGAGACACACAGAAAGGGAGCTTAGCAGGGAATCTTCAAAATATTTTATTACAAAATACAGTACAGCGCTCATAGGATGTTTCCCAATGTTCTCGAACACATACACGGCTGAATGAAGCACGGCAAAATACGTGGCAGTCGCCCACAGGAATCTAACTTCTAGAATCATTTCAGTCCCCGTGGAGTTACAGAAGAAATCTGTAACAGGCAGTGGAATGGAGAGACAGACGGTCATCGTGGCCGGCGGGGCTCCTGACTGCTGATCGAGGACATTTTCTCCAGGGCTTGAGTCCACATCCAGGGGTGACAACCTACCAAACACTGGGACCCGAATCCGTAAAAAGACGAGGCAGAGTGGAGAGGAAACAACTCTGGACAACCCAGAAGTCTCCGGCCACTACTTCTTATTCCTGGGTTTTAGCTCTTCGGCTGCATTACGCAGGAAAATGTAATTTTTCTTTTGTGGATTATAAAATTCGTGTCCCTAAGGGGCAAGAAAAACACACACAACAATCTTATCATTAAAGTGTAAAAATCAGCATTTTATGGGCACTTTGTATATGCCAAGTCCTGTGCTACGTACACAAAATAACATATCTGGGAGAACAAAACAGGTTTATGGAAGGACAGAAAAGCCAAAATCTTAAACAAATTTAAACTTTGGTTTCAGAGGAAAGGTTAAGGACTTGGTGGAAATCTGTCTTCGGTGACCCACTCAGAGGCATGATCTTTTACATATTTTTCAGAGCTAAGGCCTCGTTAACCCCTCACTTCAATGCCAACATGATCGCCGCAGGAGCAAGCCGGCCCACACGGACCCAGAGAGAAGTGCAGTGGGTCAGTGGGTGGTCAGTGGGACTGCCCTCCGCGGGGAGGAGGGAGGGGAGCCGTGCGAGTCTCGGGGAGCCTGGAAATCGGGACCAGGATGGACTAAGGAGGACCATGAAGGGCGAACTGAGGCCTTCAAACATCATCCCCCAGGGAAGAGCAACAGCGGCCTCAGCGGCTCTAAGGGGCATCCACAGGGACAGGAGAGCAGAGGGGGCGGTTGGCACGGCAGAGCAGCGGGCACCTCAGGTGTCGGAGGGCTGTCGCAGCAACCTCATACCTTTCATCCCCTGTGATCGCGATTTTATGCCCAAGAGAACTGTCCTTAAACCAGGAACAGTGTGAAATTCGCAAAGCAACTCTTTTTAAATGAAAAACATCACAATGTAAGTAACTCCGAGTAACTCCAAGTGTAAGCGGACGTTAACGGGTCGGACAGCTTCGTCCTGAGCGGCGCTCACAGCAATGCGCCTTCTCCCCTCTCCCGGCCCATCCAGTTCGCCAGCGCCCACACCACGCAGTGCCCCGAGCGGCGCCGGACGGGAGGCAGGGAAGGGGTGGGCGGTGCAGCCCCAGGCAGCCGGGGCCTGGGCACGTGGACTAGGGCAGGCCCCGTGGGGAGAGCCAAGGTCCCGGCCACAGCCTGCTCTGGCCCCAGCTCGGCAGGACCGGACCAGGCGTCCTTTGCAAAACTTGCACCTGCGGCTGCCACACACGTGGCGCACCGGCCCCACGGACCGCCCGGCAGCGGGGCCGCTCAACGCGGGGCGGCCGCCACAATCCTTACACAGGCTGAAAGCAGCCACGCCACACACAGCACGTGGTGCAGGACTCCTTGGACACAGAGTTCTGAAAGACGCAAGCTTGTCTACAATGACAGGAAGCAGGTTGAGGGTCGCGTGTGTGTCGGGGGCAGGATGGCGGCAACACGCATGGAAACTTCTGGGGGAGCTGAAGCTGTGATCTTAAACAACAAGGTTATCTGGGCTGTGGCGACAGTCTGCTGGGTACAGACAGACACTGAACGCACCCACCGGCCACGAGCACTGCTCCCCCGGGGCATCTCGGCAAAGCGGCTTCCAGAGACACCGCTCCGCTGCCCGGCCCACATCCGCTCGGCCCCGGCGGGAGGGGGCTCGGGTGCGGAGGCCGGGCAGGCCGGGATACTGCCGCTAAAGCCACCAGACAGGGCCGGCTGCCCTGTGCTTCTGAGAAAGAACCAAAGGTGACGCCGAGACCCCCAGCGAGCGGACCCAGGAGAGGCAGCAAGCCCGGAGCTAGAGCACGCGCGGGCGGAGTCACCGGCCTTCCACCTCCCAAGGGAAGGCGCTCCGGGCAGGCCACGCGTTCACACAGCCGAGGCGGGGATGCTGGGAGGGGAGTGGAGGACGAGCTCAGGAACCAAGTCAGATAACGAAGGGTCACTGGTTTGCGTTGGGAGAACCCCAAGACGAACCAGTCAGCTCAGAGCTGACGGGGAAGGGCGGCCCCCAGGAGGCAGCCAAAGGAACAGAAGCGAGCAGATGCCAAGCCCGCTGCCGTGGTTGCCGGTCGCGGACAACAAGGGTTCTCAGCTACAGCCCTGGCACGGCCGCAGGCGTCGGGTGTGTCTTACAGACAGGTGAGGAGCCGGTGGGCAGGCAGAGAAGGTGCTCGCAGGAGGAGAAAAGGGAGGGGTGCCGGGGAGGCTGGGGAGGGAGGCGGGCAGAAGGAGATGGCAGGGCGGATGGGCACGCGGGCAGATGAAAGGGAGACACTGAGGAGGGCAAAGCCTTTCTGGGTGAGGCCGGCGACCTCACCAGTCAGGAACCTGGACAGCAAGGGCAGAGCAGGGAAAAGTCTGGAAGGCTGCTGCAGAGAGGGGCTGGTGGTAGCACGAGAAAAATGAACAAACGATCCAGGAGACGCAGATGCTGAGAAGCTAACACGGGGCTGTCGGCCAGCGGCCTGGAGCCCCAGGCCCAAGTCTGCTCCCCTTACCACCACGCTGGGAGGCCCCCAAAATGCAGCCACGACCCTGTGAGCCCCTAACCCCCTCTCCCAGATAATAAAAAAAGAAGCAATTTCTCCAGCGAAAGCCTCAACACCTGGCCCCACCGGGCCCCCTCACTCTCTGACCGCCGCCCTGAGCTTCCCTGACGGACTCGGAGCCCCCTGGAGTCTCTCTGCTTCTGGCCTTGCAATGACCAGACCCTTCCCAGGGGCAGTTCCCAGGGAAAAGGCTCCACAGGTATGACTGAGTCCCCACACCTTGTGAGGAAGGCCGGCTATGTCCCGTTGCAGGGATGGGACGGAGACCTTGGCAGGTCCAGAGAAGAGTCACAACTCAAGCCCAGGCCTTCCGACTGCAGAGCCGGCGCCGCTGCCTTAGTGCGCCCGGCAGGCCCAGGGACGCTCACCTTTGACCAGTCGTAGCTGGAGGCGTAGGCGAATATGTTTCCGTTGTGATTGAAGCAGCAAGCCGCTATCGGCTGGTCCAGCTGTTCGGAAGTTTTTAGTTTCGTTCTGGCATCTTTGTCCCAAAAGCTGAATCTGCCATCCGACCCCACCGTGGCAAGTGTGCCGTGGACAGGATGGAATGCGATCCCATTTACCTGCAAGGATTCACACGCGCACGATGAGCGGTGCAGGAGGGAGGAGAAACCAGGTTTGTGCCGACACGCCTCCTGCCCCACTCCGGAAACGGAATGGGCCGGCTGCCCGCGGAGCGCGGAGGAACCAGCCGTGCTCCCGAAATCCCCTGGCAGCCCAGAACCGAATCGCGTCCCTTGTTACGAACACAAGGCAGCAGAATTTAACAAGTACGCAGCCAGCCAGGACGCCAAGCAGGGACCTCAGGAAAGCGCCGTTTCTTTCTCCGTTTCAGCTAAGCGTCTGAGCGGCCGGGCCGCGCTCAGGAGGAGAGGGAAGGCCCTCCTGAGGGAGCCGTGCGCTGGCACTCAGCAGCAGCCCACAGACAGCAAAGACGGCCAATGTGTCACAAGAACAGAAAACCAGCATCTACAGTGTAAGCCCCCGGCCTCTGCCCGTGAACATGCACGATGACAGGGAGCTTTCCTGGCCCGTAATGACTCAGCCACCCACCTCCAAGTCTAGTTTCTAAATCTCAAACTTGAAGTTTCTAAAAACATACCGCATAGATGTCCTGAGGAGCTGAGGTATTGGTTCCGTTCGAGCGGTGACATTTGAAGGTGAAGTTATCTTTGGCGCTGAAAAGCAAAGGCTCAGATGAGTTTTCCATTCTGAAAAAGTCTCAAGCGAAAATTCGCCAAGTGAACCGAGCCCACTTACGGATTTGGGGGGTTGATGTAGTGAATAGCAACCCTCCCCTCGATGCTTCCCAGGGCGAAACCAGTCGGCTTGTTCTGTTTGTCTTTAAAAATAGCCACACATCGATGCTATGATTTAAAAGAAAAAAAAACAACACAGTATGTTATCACAAAGTAAGATACAAGACTTCATAACCAAGCGAAGGTACATAACCACCTCATTTTTGGGTTTCAGAAGAACCAGAAACACATTATACAAACGCGACACATTATTTCTAGTTCCCTATGAAGCAATATTTTCTACCTTTTGAGAAACTACCTGTATTCAGTCCCGAGACTTTACGAACAAAATCCAGAGCATGCGCTGTGTCTGTCCCTGCTTGGCCTTTGTCCCCGCAAGGGCCCTGCTGTCCCCTGAGATGTGCACATGCCCCCCGGAACCCCGCCAGGTCCTATTCCGGCGCTGGCCCAATTCACAGCCCACCACTAACCAGATGGACACCCTGCAGCAACTCGCCCCGATGTTTCTGGGCCTCTGCTTCCCCTCACGGAGAAAGGAACAGCATCTGCCCAGTGATCACAGGTTAACAAAGGTCACATGGGAAGTGGACGTGGCCAGGACCTTCTAAACTGGGACCACACTATGCAGAAGCAACACGCTGCACCTGACCTAACACTGAGTCTCGGGACCCAAACGAGGGTTCTCCTGAACTCTACAGAGGGTCCCACAAAAGAGCCCGTGACCCAGCTGCCGGGACAGAGGCCAGGGCCTGGGTGCTCACTCCCACCTTCCAGTGTGACGACCTGGCTTCCTCCAGAGGACCACCCACCCTCCCCAAACTGAGGTTTTATCTTCTGTGAGGAGTTCAGGAAGCATGGGGGCAAGGTCAGAGCCTAGGGACGAAGCCACAGAAGATGGAGATACAGAGCAGTTTCTGGTATTGTGACGCTTGCTAAAGCTCACAAATTTCCTAAGGAAATGGAAAAATACATGCTAGCTCTATTTCTATACCATTTGCCTTTTTTTGAACAACAAGCCCATTACTTTTGTTGAGTGGAAAAAACATTAATGAAAATAGGCAAAAGCCTGTAAGTCACCAGGAACCATGACTGTGCCTCCCATGCTCAGCACAGAGACCAGGGACCTGCACTCCCCTGGGGGTACCGTTTCCAAGAACACAATCACACAGTGGCCCTATGCAAATGCTGAGGCCCTGCCTCGGCAAATGAAAGGCCAGGATGCCTGGCACAGATAGCGGGAAGTGAAGGCAGTCACTAGGTTTCGTCAAGGAATCTGGGATTTACCCAAAGGGAAATGAGGAGTCCGTGCTGGGTTTTTAAGCACAGCTGTGGGAAGGTCTGATTTGCCATTGTAAGAGCTCCCTGACCCACGCATGAGGAGCAGACCAAAGGAGGGCCAAGACCTAAGCTCTTAGTCATACCAGGGACTCGGATTAGATGAGGCAGGAGGGAAGGAGGGAAATGAACAGATTCCAAAACACCTGCAGAGCAGAAGGGAACCTGGAGACCAGTAAGACAGGAGAAAAGGAGGGGAGCAGGTCAAGGATGACTTCCAGATTTCCAGCTCAGACAAGAGCAGGTGGGGATCCTGTCTCCTGAGATGCAGAGCACATGGAGAAGAGGCTACTGAGGGCGGCAGGCAGGAGCAGGTTAAGGCTGTTTGTTCACTCAGCAAACATTTGCAGAAAACTTCCATGCATCAGATCTGGTCCCAGGTGCTAGGGATAAGGAGGCAACAAACAGAAATCTCTGCCTCCCCTGGATTTACATTCTAGCGGGCAACACGAGACAGGATATGTAAAACATGTATGCATAGCTCTGTTAAGACACACACACACAGAGACACACACAGACACACACACACACATACCCCGCCCCACCCCCAGTCTTGGGGAAAGCAACCAGGGAGAAGCCTGACGAGAGGTAACATCTCAAGCCCTGCAGGAAGTGGTCCCAGGTTTGGTGTGAGATACTGCTGGGCTGAGATGCTGGGAGACATGCAAAGGAGCCGTCAGACTGTGGGTGTCCCTCTAGGGATCCCAGAGGCGAGGTCTTTTGCGGATCTGGGTCTCCCGCCCACAAGGTATGTCTACATGACGGCGAGGACAGGGATGAGATTCTGCTTCAGTAAAGAAGGCGGCAGGCAAGGGCAGAGGCCTGGGGAACCCCAACGTGCAGCGAGAACAGGCAAGGAAGACAAAGCAGCCACTGGAGAGGCAGGGGGTAAGAGGTGGGCAGTACAGAGGCCAGGAACAGGGTGTTTAAGAGATAAGAACAGTCATGGATGCTGCTCTGCTAAGCTACGATGAGGGCTGCTCAGTGTCCACTGGAATTATGGATGAGGAAGCCATCGGTGGCCAAGGCAAAAACAGTGTCAGTGGAGTCATGGGGCAGAAGCCTCAACGGAATCGGGTGAGAAATGAGTGGGAGGTAAGGAAACCAAGAAAGCTCACGTGAGATGCTTCACTGCAAAGGAAAAGGGTCCAGGTGGCATCGGAGGATGTAGGGCAAGAGTCTGTTTTCGAGAATGAGACCGGAGCACGAGTCCGTGCTAGTAGGGCTGAGGGGTGCGGCAAGTGTCCAGACACCGGGGGGTGGGGGGAGGGGAGGTCAACCACAGAGCCCCACCACAACACGGGCCTTCACAGAGCACAGACCTCACCTAACCGGCAGGAGTAAGGCAGGGAAAGACACAGGTGCAGGCAGACTCCTGGACTCCCCAGGAAGAAGATAAGCAGCTCCCCCCTCCCCACCACGGGGTTCTCTGAGTAGGAGCTGAGCCGATCTGCTGAGACAAAGGCTAGAGGAAGGAGAGCCTA
Organism: Neogale vison; assembly: GCF_020171115.1. Taxonomy (NCBI): domain Eukaryota; kingdom Metazoa; phylum Chordata; class Mammalia; order Carnivora; family Mustelidae; genus Neogale; species Neogale vison. The sequence continues at coordinate 5,309,857 of NC_058098.1, forward strand.
GGAGTGAGAAGAGAGTGAAGAAAATCGAAGAGTCTGTGGCAGCCGGGAGACTGCAGGGAGAAGCCTGGTGGTGTGTGGACCCCGCAAAGGCAGAGCTGAGGCTGGGCGCTAGGACCCGACAGAGCCCAGCGCGGAGCCCACAGCTGTACACAGCAGCAAGAGGACAGAGAAGTCAGGCTCCTCCAGGGTTGGCCGGTGTCCGCTCACAAAATACCTGCACTTGTACCCTTAAACTGACCCCTTCGAAAACACTTCTCGGTGTCTGAAAGCACATCAGTACTACCCACATGGGCCCTGAACTGCGTACGACACCCAGTAAGCACGTGCTTCCTAACCGGACAGGTGACTCGCCTGATGCTTCAGTGGAGACTCTATCCTCCTGAACTCGGATGGTTGGTTCTCTAACTGGTAGACAATCAGTCCTCTCTCTGCAGTGGCTACCACAGCCATAGGGTAGATCTAGGGAACAGAGGAAAGCAAAGACACGTTTAAAATGAAGGAAAGTGTTATTTTCTTTTAATACCAAAATATCAGATCCTTGTTTTTAGACTCAGAAAAATAAGCCTGAATTTTCTTAAGTTTAAAAATCCAATGATACCACAATACTCTTCATGAAAACCTACGGCAATAATTATTTCAAAGTAGAACATGCATTTTTAAAAGCATAATTTTTTAAACTATAAAACACAGGATTATTTTAAAAAAACATGGAGGAATATGGGGTGCCTGGCTGGCTCAGTGGATTAAGCCTCTGCCTTCAGCTCAGATCATGATTCTAGGGTCCTGGGATTGAGCCCCGCATCGGGCTCTCCGCTCAGCAGGGAGCCTGCTTCCTCCTCTCTTTCTGCCCGCCTCTCTGCCTACTTGTGATCTCTGACTCTTAAATAAATAAATAAAATCTTTAAAAAAAAAATAAAAGACATAATCAAATGGAGAGAAAAAGTTCTTCAGTTTCTCTTCCACTCAGTCCCCAAAGATCCAACACCACACCACACAGTCGGTACCCACTTTCCTACGTAAAGTAACTGTTATATATATACACGTATGGTACGCAGCTCCCAAACATCTTCAAATAACAAATGACAAAAAAACTTGACAATCAGTATTTAGTATTTGGGGACAAATGCAGCACAAAAATCTCCCAATTTCAGGTAACTGAGGAAATTGGAACTACATCCTCTGTGTGTTCATTATTCAAGTTAGAGGGATTTTTAGATCACCCGCTAACTGCAAGATGTCACAAGGTAAGAAATCTGTATTTCTCTTAAGAGGATAGATATGAAGTTAGAAATTCCTTACCACATCGGCACAGTAACATCTTTCAGGGAGCTGCAAAACCATCATAGGATTTGATGATCGTGTATCCCAAAACTAAAATTTAGGAAAAAAAAAAACACCCAGTAAGTGACCATTTCAGAGCTATCATCCCAATAGTGGAAGAATTCACGTCGCTCCTGGCCAGGCCATGCAGCCCCCCTCACTGGTGTATCAAACCTTCAGAGTCTTATCCCAACTCCCGGTCATCACACAGCTGTAGTTGGGCGCTTTGATCCAGTGTACGGTCTTCACAGGGGCATCGTGCTTGCAAGAAGACAAAATCAAAACAGGTCAAGATAAATGTAACTACGTGCTAAGCACCTTTAGTTCTAGAAACTCAAAGAGAAGGCACAAACTGAAATACTGAGGTCCTACCAAACACCAAAGGACATCCAAGCCCTTCCTAAAGACCGCTGACACTCAATTTCACCTAAGAACGTATAGCTACGTTCCATCCTGACAAACGTTAATTTTATTTTACCTATAATGAGAGTCAAAGTAAGTCCCTCCCCAGGGAAATATTCAGAAATAACTAGTACAGTTTTATCTATTGACTCAGGTGGCGCGAATGAAGAGGTCAAAGAGATGCTTCTGGCACACAGTCACACTTACTGGGAGCCCAGAGTAAGCAAGGTCTTTCTGAAAATGGTTTTGGGTCAAGAGGCCCTTCCCAACCAGGGCGGACCCTCTGGGTCTTGCTTCTCTGAGCTTCATTACTTCTGTCCTTCGCGCCCGCTGCTCCGGGGGCGTGCACCCCTACTGGCAGTGCCTGGCACGGAGCAGGCGTTCGATACTCGTCCAGTGGACCAGTGTCCAAATGCAGCTGGTAAAAGGCAAGCCACACATGGCTGTCAGACCGTCAAACACAGGAATGTTGAGGCCCATCTGTAATATCTATCTTTTACAGGCGTTGACGGCACTAACTCCTTAGGACGCCCCCCTCACCTACACACATATGGAAGATCCATGACAGACCGCCTGTGAAATGCCAGCAGGAGTAAGAATGGTTATTACCTTTGTGTTACTCTGATGCTGAAGAGGTTTCTGGAAAGCTTAAGTCTAAGTGATTTGGTAGAGTCAACTGCAGTTTTCCATACTAGAGAATTAAAATTTAAAATTCATCACCACCCCAGGCACCAGCCTTTCTGGACTCAGTGTTTATTACCTGTGCAATCTGTATTGCCTGATTGCTGTTGAGGTCCCACATTTTGGCAGTTTTATCACATGATGCTGTAAATACTTTGCTCCCATCCTAAAAGAAAAATCAAGAAAATCTGTCATTCAAGAAAAAAAAAATACAATTTCTATTTGTCTGTTAGGTTGATCATCTTGAGGCAGGCTTTGTTTTGCAATTTTTATTTTTCTAGTTATTTGGGGACCGGTGTATTATAAACTCCACTGTCATATACAAACACATTTTTCGCCCTATTTCTTTATTACTGATTAATTTTTCTAAGAGATACCAAATTAACAGGATAAAGAAAAAAATCAAACAGCATGGGAAGTTATAGAGGGAAAATGAAGACTCCTGTCCCCGACCCATTCCGTTCTCAAGGGCCACTGACTTCCTTCCAAGAGTAGTTTTTGCAAATCCTGCATCACATATAGTACCGGGGGCCACCTACACAATTTTTTCTTGTTCTCATTAATTCCAAGCCCCCCCCTTTTAAAAAAGATTTTATTTACTTATTTGTCAGAGAGAGAGAGAGAGAGCACAGGCAGACAGAGTGGCAGGCAGAGACAGAGGGAGAAGCAGGCTCCCTGCTGAGCAAGGAGTCCAATATGGGACTCCATCCCAGGACGCCGGGATCACGACCCTACTTGAAGGCAGCTGCCTAACCAACTGAGCCACCCAGGCGTCCCAAGCCTTTTTTTTTTTTTTTTTTAAAGATTTTTCCTTACTCAACAGAGGAGGAACAAGCACACCAGCAGGCAAAGCAGCAGGCGGAGGAAAAGGGAGAGGCCGGCCCTCCGCCCAGAAGAAAGCCCAACCTGATGCTTGGTGCCATGACCCAAGCCAAAGGAAGAAGCTTAACCGAGTCACCCAGGCACCCCAATTTCAAGCCTTTGTTTGACCATAAGTTGCAAGAATGAAACAATGACCAGCTATAAACCCTGCACCCAGAATCATCGGTGGTGAACACTCTGCCACAGTTAGTGTGTCGGGCTCTCTGCACACGCACGTGCATCTGCTATCAGCACGCGCTTGTCTGGCTAGGTCTCTAATAGCTTTCTGAAGTGCACACCATAAAACTACACTAATTTTCAATAGTCACTGGTCCTACGGAAACTATAGAACAGCTTAACAAATTAGCAATCATTGTGTAGTGGTCTTAAAAATATTTAAATATGAAACTCATAAACTGGTCATACATTTTTAGAAAGAGAAAAAACTAAATGAAGTCTAGGGCAGTGGTTAGCAAATTTCTTCGGAAAGGACACATCTATTGAGTATTTAGTCTTTACAGGTCTCTGCTGCAACTCCATAACTATCATAATAGCTTGAAAGCAGCCACATACGTTACTTACATGAAGGAGCGTGGCTGTGTGCCAATAAAATTTGATTTACAAAAATACACAATGGGCCATATCTGGCCCATGGGCCATAGTCTGCTGACCAGTGACCTAAATTATCTCATCTCTGGTTTCAAAATTTAAAGATTTACTGCCATTCTTCCTTAGCAAAAATGCCTTCCCATAAAACTCACCAGTTCTCCAACTAAAAGAAAAGCTAAAATCTGTTTTTTTTTTTTTTAAGATTTTATTTGTTTATTTGACAGACAGAGATCACAAGTAGACAGAGAGGCAGCCAGAGAGAGAGAGAGAGAGGGAAGCAGGCTCCTTACTGAGCAGAGAGCCCGATGTGGGACTCGATCCCAGGACCCTGAGGTCATGACCTGAGCCGAAGGCAGCGGCTTAACCCACTGAGCCACCCAGGCGCCCAAAATCTGCTTTTTGATCAGGGGACTTGTAAGGGTTGACTCCATAAATGCTTAGGATACCCATGTACGTCGTGGGCTACCCTGAGACTGAGCGACACACTGGCTCTCGATGTCATTGTAAGATGCCCATCCCACCAGCCGCAGTCGGCACTACGGAGCAGCAGCGTGCCTGACCCGCGGCCGTGCAGACACCGAGGCTCATCTGTCAAAAGGCCAGGGCAGAGAAACGGTATTTGCAAGCGCTCTCCAGCCAGCTGCTCCCCGCCCCTTGGCTATGGCTACACAGCAAGCCATGTCCCTACAGCGCCCAAGAAATCATCTCCAGCAAGTTTGGGTTTTATGCCTCAAAGGTATCTGGCTCTTCTGTGCTTCTGTGCTATTGTCACAGGTGCAGCTTCCTCTCCCGACCGCTCTTCCCACCTCCCACGCCAGCCACTCCCTTTCCTGGAAGCCTCTGAGGGAGGCGGTCCAGCACCTGGGCTCGGAGCCAGGAAGGTCTGGGTCTGGGCCTAGACTCAGCCACTCCCCACGCTCCCTCCGACAAGTCTGTCAGCTAAGCCTGTGCCAGTCACTTTATGTAGAGGCAGTCTCGCTGCCACAGAGTTCTGCCATGTGCAGTTCTGTCTGTCTGTCCTGACAGACCAGGAGTTCCATGACTGTGGTATATGCCCACCTTGCCAACTTCCCTTTTCACTATACCCCCAGGGCTTTAGCGCCCTAGAAGAGCCTGATAATTATTTCCGTAATTAAATACCATCTGCTGTAATTATTATTACCTTCATTTACAAAGGAGGAAACAAATACAGGGAGATTAAGTAACCCGACAAAGTCAAAATGCCAGGAAGCTGGAGCCCCAATCTGAACGTGGGCGTGGGCTGGATGACACAAAGCCCGAAGAGTTATAGGCACACGGCCTTCTTCTTCTTCTTCTTTTTTTAAGATTTTTATTTATTTATTTTACAGACAGAGATCCCAAGTAGGCAGAGAGGCAGGCAGAGAGAGGAGGAAGCAGGCTCCCCGCTGAGCAGGGAGCCTGATGTGGGCTTGATCCCAGAACCCTGGGATCATGACCTGAGCCAAAGGCAGAGGCTTTAACCCACTGAGCCACCCAGGAGCTCAAGTTGTATCTGCAATAAATGCATCACTTTTCAAATTGTTTTCACAGATCTATTATTAGTCTCATAATAACCCAATCCGATAGGTCAAGCAAACACTTTTCAGATGACAAAAATGCTCGGAGAAGGCTATCACAGCTCATGATGAAAACAGGAGCCAATTCGAGGGGCGCCTGGGTGGCTCAGTGGGTTAAGCGTCTGCCTTCAACTCGGGTCGTGATCTCAGGATCCTGGGATCAAGCCCCCCTTCCGGCTCTCTGCTCGGCAGGGAGCCTGCTTCCCCCCTCTGCCTGCCTCTCTACCAACTTGTGAGCTCTGTCTGTCAAATAAATTCTAAACAAAACAAAAAAACAGGAGCCAATTCTGGCTCCTAAACCACCTCAAAACATAAACAGGAAAATAATTTCTTAATTATAAATTAAATAAGATCACATAAATGAATGGTGTCATTTGAAAATGACAACATAAACTAAGAGGAGTCTGGCAATTTCTCACAAAGTTATACATATAATCGACATCGGACACAGCAATCCCTCTAGGAGATATTCACCCAAGAGAAATGAAAACTTTTGTTCACAGAAAACCCAGCACACAACGGTTTATAACGGTGTTATTCGTAATGACCAAAATGGGAATCAGTCCAAATGTCCTTCTCCTGGTGACTGGGCGAACAAACGGTGACACAGCCATACAACGGGCCACCGCTCAGCATGAAGGACAAACTACTAACTCGCAGAACGACCTGCGTGAGTCCCAGGCGTGCTGTGCAGAGCAAAAGAAGCCAGACGCCAAGGGGACGCGGTAGAGGACTGTTCACGTGACACTCTGGGACAGGCAGAACCACAGGGACAGAAAACACATTGGTGGTTTCCAGCGGCTAGAACTGAGGAGCATGTGACAGAAGGGAAGGAAGGAATCCACGGCTGGTGTGCTGTATTGTGACAACTCTCTGCGTTTCTTCAAAATGACAGAATTATGCACTAAAAAGGTTCAATTTTATTGTCTGCAATTCTTATCTAATGAACCTGACTAAAATTACACCGAAGGCCTGACAGGGACCCGGAGGCTTAGCTTCCTCAGCACGAACGTACATCTGTCTGCCCGTTTTCTTGCCTCTGCTGGGGTCAGCCACTGGGCAGCAGTGGCAGGCGGGAGGAAGGCTGGGCTGTCACCATGCTGCCTCCTCCTTTAGGAAGGCGATAGGCCCCATCACAGCCTCCTGCTGTGGCTCCCACTTACCTTCCCTGCTGCTGCCCCCTTGTGAATGGTCCCTTCATTACAGTCTCCCCAATCAACAAAAGCTCAGAGCCAGATAAACTTGAACATATTCGTTTACATTACTGATGCTCAGGATTTGGGAGGAAAAAGAGAATCCCCAAAACCCAAAAGACTTCAAATGCCTATTAACAGAAAATGATTCTTTTTTCCTCTGGGATTTATTTTTGGGGATGCTAAACTTTTCATTTTAAAATGACATAAATTCATGGCAAAAAGGCAGGAATGGCTTCCAGAAATTATTCAATTATTCGCTTAAGATAATGTGTCAATAAAATAATGAACTTTTTATGCAAGAAGAACTTTCAAAAAAACCAATGCTAACATTAACTGACTGTATCACGAGTATCAATACATTATTATACTGAAAATCAGAAACTTAGAATTCCAACAATGTGTATAAATACACAAAATTCGTGGTTCAGGTTATATTAAAGTAGAAATACATACATACTCCCAGATAACATGTGATTTTATGTTGTAGAAAATATGAAAAATGGGATGACACTTACATCGCTCCAGCAGACATCTAAGACAGGCCCTGTGTGCATCTGCTGGGCTTTTGGAATAGTCTGTCCACTATCTTGAACTTCCCAGCAGCGAACCTAGAGTGACATGAAAAATTAATGCAAACACAGCACCTCGTGGCATCTTATATGCACAGAACACCTAATAACTAATAGGTGCGACTTAAATATACACAAACTTCTCGTATCAACCTAATTATCTAACTTGAAGAATAAAGCTACTGAGGGCCGCCTGAGTGGCACAGTCAGTCAAGCGTCCGCCTCATGGTTTCGGCTCAGGTCACGATCTCAGGATCGTGGGACCCAGCCCTGCGCTGGGCTCTGCGGTCATCTCGGAGTCTGCTTGAGACTCCCTCCCTCTGCCCCTCCTGCTCAGGCTCCCTCTCTAAAGTAAATAAACTTAAAAAAATAATAATAATGAAGCAACTGAACAGTCTACTCAAGAGGCTATTTTCCTGTATTTCCAAGCCATCAAAATATATAAATTCTTTTGCTTACACCTAAAACTGCAGATAAATTTATCACATTTATGAGATGTATTTGTTTTCTAAAGGAGAATGTCATCCATTACCATTCAGAGAATCAAGACCAAAGGGGAAACTTACCTTTCTTCTCTGAATACACTGGTTTTTTACAGTTTTTCCTGATTATAAACATAACGCATTTTACTTAAGAGATTTTGTAAATATGACAAGAAAATTAAAAAAATCACCTTAATCCCACCAGACTATAGTTAATAGTTTGTTGCGCTTTCAATGTTTCTATGCACACATATTTTCTTCAAAAACCTAGATTATAGAGTACCTTCACTCTTTTAACTGAAACTTTCCTCCGTTGCATTATGAATTGCCAATAAACAATTCATGTTTTTCAGCAATAAATCACGTGGAGTCTTTCCAGAAACCACATGTAGAAGCCAAACCTGCTCAACCATGACTACCTTCCTCCTCTTGCTGTTCTTTCCCCAATCCCCTCGCTGCCCCTCTGTTGCAGAAAAATCTTTCCCAAAACTTTTAAAAATGCTAGTCTAGCACACAAACATACCATAACGTACATTATTTGGTATTATAACTTTCAAAACTTCCACTAGCATGAAGGCTTTTTAAAATGAGGTTGGGACACCCAGGTGGCTCAGTCAGTAAAGCATCAGCCTTCAGCTCGGGTCATGACCCCAGAGTCTTGGAATCAAGTCCCGCATTGTGCTCTTGCTCAGTGGGGGCAGGAAGCCTGCTTCTCCCTCGGCCTGCCGCTGCCCTTGCTTGTGTGCGCTGACAAATAAACAAAATCTTTTAAATAAAATAGAAAGACAAAGCAATACAATGAAGCAGTAGCAGACAGTGGCTAGGAATACAGATCCGGGCCCCCATTGCCAGGTTAGCAGCCTGACGGCCAGTCCCTCAGATGCGGAAGCTGGGACCGCTACTCCACAACCCTAAGCTCCACATTCCACATCAGAAGAGAGAACAACAGGATCACAGTGCTTTCGCTGTCAAGAGATTAATTCAGTTATGCACGTGAAGTACAATACTTTACCCCAGAGCGGTACAATACTGCCTCAGAGGAGAAGCACTGAGAGGCAGGGTATAAACTTAAGGATTTCTGATCGATACTGCCAACTGACCTTAGGAACGGCTGTGCCAATTTCCATACCTACCAGCGGTACATGGAAGGTCTCAGCTTTTCTTTGCTGGGACCAAGTGTTATTCTTTTTAAATTTTCATTTCGTTAACTTGGTAGAGTCCATCACAGAAGTCTGAGTTTACCTGCTTATGAGTGTGGCTGAATGGTTCAAGTTCACGCTAGCAGGCCACCTGCACTCCTGTGAAGTGCCTCTTCATGTCTGCTGACTTTTCCACCAGAGGTTTTTTTTTCCTCCCTACCAGAGTTTTTCTCTTTCCTTTTGTGCACTGTGATTTCTTGTCCTTTTTTGTACACAATAGGTTAAGTGTAACGTCTTTGCAGGATTTGTGCCATATCCAAAGTTGGAAAAGTTTAATATTTGCCTTAAGAACATTTTTAGGATACCTCGAAGTTTATGTATAGCACCATGAAGAACAGTCATTCTCAATGCCACTACAGGTGACTTGGAAATCCATGCCAAGTCACTGAACTAGGGCAGGAGTTCTGAGTGAGGCCTATGACCATATGACCACGCTTTCATAACAGATGTCAGTGTGACAGGCAACGTCGCCTGCTCAGAAGGGCCACTCCCTCTAACTGATTTCTTTAGAATGGCCGTGAATAAGTTTTACCTTTGCTTCATTCACTTGGGAAAGAATGGAGCCAAATGGAAAGCTAACCTCAACCATACAAAGAAATAAGTCTTCTAGAACATGCGTGTAAGGAAGACTTACATCGTTAGCCCATGATCCTGCGATAAGGAAGTTCCCAGGCAAGGTTGGTGGGCTAAAAGACAGACAACCAATGCTGTCATCAGGAGAGGATGTTACTTCAATATCCTGGGGGGGAAAAGTCAACGTTACAATGTATGCATCATCGATTTCATTCAAAATTCTTTTCCTTCTCACTGAACACTCATGGTGGATTTTCCTTGTGCTAAGAACTGAGTTAGACCTCTCTTGCTTTGATCCAGAATAGGAGTAATAAAGAAGCTAGTGGAAGGGCTAGCACTGCTGAGACCGGAAGCCGCACTCTCAATGAATGGCCAGGATGATTTCCACGTGCTGGCCCACTGGTTCACTCTGGCCCTAAAGTGCTCAATCAGAGTCATGGCCTGACCCCACCCCAGAGGAAATTCTCATTGAACAGTTGTGGGCCGGGCCCTGGGAATCCACAATTTTAATAAGCACCCTGCTAACTTAAGTGGTGAAGAAAGTCGGGGGGACAGGACACTAGCACAAGAGACACTGTTTCTGTGCTCCAAGTTTGAGAAAGTGGGCTAGACAAAGATTCAGAGCTTTTGCCCCAAAGAAGGCTCCCAAGCTATCTGGATCTCTCTCATTGTGGGAAACCCTGGCCTGTAATTTCATACAAGTCCCATGAAGCGTCATGCAGTACCTTCATAGGGTTGTGGTTATCTGTGCTGGTGCTGCCAAACATGCTGGTCCCACTAGTTCCAAAACCCGAGGTTGTCCCAAACAGACTCATTTTGGCCCTAAAAAATAATAGAAAATGTTAAGGATAGGTCTTTTCTTCCATAATCAATTTCACTGAGAGCTAATATAAAGCCAATTAGGTCACAGAAGGGAAAAAAAGACTTTAAATGACTTGATGTCAGGTTTTTCTCTTCCAAAGTGATCTAAATAATGATCACCAGAGCACCTGGGTGGCTCAGTCGGTTAAACATCCGCCTTCAGCTCAGGTCAGGACCCTGGGAGCGAATCCCACATGAGGCTCTCTGCTCAGTGGGGAGCTTGCTTCTCCCTTTCCCTGCAGCTGTGTACTTATGCCATCTCTCTCTACGTCAAATAAATAAATAAAATCTTTAAAAGAAATGCAGAAAGTGCTTTTTAAATACGTACTATTTTAGAAGAGTTTTTGACATATAGAAAATTGTACAGATAGAGTTCCCATACACCCCCATATCGTTTCCTTATTTTCTTTTTACATTTGTCACCATTAGTAAACCAATACATTACAGCAAAGTACTTTTCAATCACCAGCTAGAAGATAAATTCACCCCTTTCTTACATCATTTGAGACACTGAGCTTTGCACCAGGAATGTAACAATAAACCACAGAAGGCCCCACTCCTCCAGGTCTCTGCTCAGTGAGAGTTCACGTTCTTCTTAATAATTTCTATACTCTGGCTTAGGCCAGTATCTCTGCATGATGTTACTAAGAAAAGTAATCGGTCCTGGCAAAGATTCAGTGATTTCTCTGTAGGAGGAGTTTTAAGAAGTAATCCACTCTGGTGTGACTGGGTACCAAAAGGTCTGGTATTATGTTCTGGGCAACACAGAATGAGGAAATTGCTAGGGATTTTGGAAACGCACTTGGGATTCCCAACTTCAGGAACAAAATGAGTGCCGATATCCTGGCCAAAGCAACAGCTCTGAGCGTGTTAGTATCTTGGAAAGCAACTCTGTGAGAGGCCAGCTACTTGTGCCTCAAATGTGAACTTGCACTTGAAGCACTAGTTAACTGCATGAGTGAACAGAGAAATAACAGGGCTTGGGCAGTCAGAGTCTAGGAACTAGCTATGTGGCTTTGGGAAGGTTACTTAGCCTTGATTTTCTCATCCACAAAAAAAGTCACTGGCATCCGTTTCAAGGAATCATGAAAACCAAGTGAGATCAGTCGCACACCTGGTGCCTGAAAATTCTTTCTTCTGTCCCTTTTGGGGATGAATTTAGGGAAAGAGCAAGGGTCATTCAAGTATTAGTCAGCCTATGTGGAGCACACACTATACAGGGCATGGGGAACCCTCAAGAAGTTCAGAGGACATCTCCAAGCAATCTCCTCGCCTGCCCCGCTTGCTGCATTCCAGCCCTACTGCTCTGGGGGCACCCTTTCAGCCTGTGACCACAGCAAACTCAGCCCTGCCCTGCAGCATTCCTACTATCTGTTCCTACGACGTGGGATGATTTGCCCTCCCCCAAACCTCCAGCTGCCTCAGTTGGAATCTTCAGATCCCAATTCAAAAGTTGTCTCCTGGGGCGCCTGGGTGGCTCAGTGGTTAAGCCTCTGCCTTCGGCTCAGGTCATCGTTCCAGAGTCCTGGGATCGAGCCCGCATCGGGCTCTCTGCTCAGCAGGGAGCCTGCTTTCCCCCCTCTCTCTGCCTGCCTCTCTGCCTACTTGTGATCTCTGTCTGTCAAATGAGTAAAATCTTTAAAAAAAAAAGTTGTCTCCTGGGAACGCTGGGGGGATGGGGGCGGGGATGGAGATGTTCTCAAACTCTGGGGGTGATGTTCACATAACTGTATTCAACTTCCCAAACGCATCAAAAGGCCCAGTTTTAAGTGGGTGACAGCAGGTAAGCTGTACGTGAATAAAGCGGTTAGACCTACCTTTTTCAAAAAGGTCACCTGCTCAGAGGCTCCCCTGCCTTCCTGATTTAAAATACCCACCCTGCCATACCACCACCCTGTTTTCTTCGTAGCGCCGGTCACGACCTGGATTGTGTGCCATCAACCTCTTCCCCGGGAAAACGTCAGCTCCAGGAACAGAGGGCGGTCTGGACTCCTAAGATACGCCCGGCCCTCGGCAGGCGCCTGGGCCAAGGCGGCTGGTATTTAACAGACACCTGACGGAGGTGGCGTGGGGGCAGTGCTTGGCGGAGGAGGGCAGAAACAAAGCAATAGACCGGTTTCAGAGGAAAGTGCAACGAAGATTAGCGCGGGACACCGAAGGGGACGGACGCCTTTCTGCAAGAACGGTCAAGGGAGGCTTCTCCGAGGAGGTGGGAGCATGCGTCTGATAAGACAGACGTGTTAACGGGGAAGAGCGGAGACGACAGACGCTGCCATCAACTGTGACCCTCCCGGTGCCTCAGTTTCCCCAAGAGAAGGACGAGGGGGTTAGACCCGGGGTGACCCCAGAGCCCCTCCCAGGGGCCAGTAAGGAAGCTCGCTAACCGGCCGGCTCGCGCCCAGGTGCCTCGCCGCGGGGCCCACTCCCCCGAGGGGGGGCGGGCGGCGCTGGAAGCGCCATGGCTGCGGGGAGCGAGGAAGGCGGCGCGGGGCCTACCTGGGAGTCACGCCGCGGTGGAGAGCCGGTGGCGGGCAGCGGGGAGGACTCGGGAGCCTGCGAAACCGCTCGAGAACCGAGGAGGAGAAGGCGAGGTGCTGGGCACAGAAACCCGAAGGGCTGAAATACCCTCACGCCGGTGGAGGAAACTCCCCCAATTACCGCGGAAGCACCGCGCAGGCGCCTCGGAGCCACTTCCTGTGTCGCCCGGAAGGCAGGTAAAAACGCTGCTTCCCCCGCCCACGAGGCGACAGCACATGCGCAGAAGCGCCAGTGACGCCGAGAAGGAGTCCCCGAGCCAGCAATTTGCCGATTGGTCGAAAGTTGGTGGGGCCGCCTCCTTGTTGCCAATCAACCGTTTTGATACATTCGCAGACAGCTGAGGGAGGGTCGTTAGTATTTTCTCTTGAGAATGAAAAGTCTAGCGTATTTCTGATTCCCGCCAACCTAAGTCCGAAACCATCCTCGGAGAAGCCGAAGGAATGCTGCCTCGGTCGGCGGAGAAGGGCCAGCCTGGGTCCCGGCCCCCACCCCGACCTCGTGTTTGCAGATTGAGGCGTCCTAAGCCGTCCGGGGCTCCCTGGGCCCCGTGTCCCTCCGTGAAATTGGCATCATGGTGCCTGACTTCGAGGGGACTTCTTAGTTAGGTTCAAGTGAAGCCACATACGCGAAAGACTTTTCGCGAAGTCCAAGTCCGTAAGACTGTGAAGGGGCTGTTCAGACACAGAAACACGTGCCCACTCCAAAATATTTCAGCTGGTGGCTGGATTTCTGAAGGAAAAAAAGAGGCAGGGGTCCGCTAAATCTTCTTGGCGAGTCGGTGTGGTCTGCGAACCAGGAGTCTTGGCATCCGCAGGGAGATTTCAGACCCCCAGGACCTTGTTATAAAATGCAGATTCAGGGGCACGTGGGTGGCTCAGGTCATGATCCCAGGGTCCTCGGATTGAGATCCTGCTTACCCCCCCACCCCCCGACCCCGCGTCCCTCTCTGCCTACTTGTGATCTCTGTCAAATAAATAAAATTGAAAAATTAAAAAAAATGCAGATTCAGAAGGTCGGGGAAGGGGCCGAGAATCCACATTTCTAGCAGATTCCCAACTGAGTTTGCTTCGCCATGCCCGGCAGCTGAACACCCAAGAATCTAGAGGTATTTGGAACAATTTGGGGGAACTTCCTTAAAGCCCTGCTGCCTGGGATCAGGGAGATTTCTGATCTGGTCGGTCTTGGGGAAGAACATAGGGAATGAGTCGTTTTTGATAAGCTCCCCCAAGTGCTCCTAAGATGTAGACGAGACTGAGAACCTCTAGTCCAGGTCGTGATAGTAATAATGGCTCTCTCTCCCATTTTTTTAAAAAGATTTTATTTATTTATTTATTTGACAGAGATCACAAGTAGGCACAGAAGCAGGCAGAGAGGGCGCTGAGCAGAGAGCTCCACTCGGGGTCTCGATCCCAGGACGCCAGGATCATGACCTGAGCTGAAGGCAGAGGCTTTAACCCACTGAGCCACCCAGGCACCCCATATTAGCTCTCTTGAGCACTAGATGTTCCATCTCCTGTCATAGCCAGGGCAGCCCTATCAAGTAGGTACTGTCATCTCCATTTTTTAAAAAAATTATTTTATGAAGCTGGCCAATTCTTTATTTGACAGAGAGAGATCACAAATAGGCAGAGAGGCAGGCAGAGAGAGAGAGAGAGTGAGAGAGAGGAAGCAGGCGCCCCACCCAGCAGAGAGCCCGATGCGGGATTCGATCCCAGGACCCCCAGATCATGACCTAAGATGAAGGCAGAGGCTTAACCAACTGAGCCACTCAGGCACCCCTGTCATCTCCATTTTATAGGAAGGAAAACACAGTGGAGAGAGATAACATACCTGTCAGTTAAATTGCAGATAACATACCTGTCAGTTAAATCACAGATTTAGCTGTTAATTGTTAAATCACAGAGCCAGAGAAGTCCATCTGGTACCTATCTCCACCAGCATAATCTTGGAATCCTCTCCGACAAGTACTCCCTCCTCACGGACACCTTTCCTCATTCTTTCCCAGATGGACGATCTCATATGATCTCTTCTTTAACCTCTCAAAGCCCCCTCAGTGCTTATCATATTCCGTCTCATAAAACGGTGCAAGTATTTGCCTTGTCTAGCTTCCTAGACATTATGCCTTACTCCTATGCATACCCTTTGCAGCACCAAGCACAGTGTCTCTTACACATATATGCTGTTAGATCAGTATTTGTTGAATTATATTTTCCATGCCTGAGGAATATTCCAGAAACCTCTATTATGATACAGATTCTCATATAATACTGGTTATCCAGCATACTTTAGAATAATCTTTCTGCTGTCGAGGGACATGTAACGGACAAGCTCCTTTTGCATTTACCATCAGGGGAAGGAGAGCAGCAGCATGGGCAGCCATGTATAACAAAAACTAACACTCCTTGACTTTTCTTGAACAGAGTTAGTCAAACACTTCCATGGATTATCTCATCTAATCCTCACAATGACACTATGGGGGCATTATTATTGTTATTTCCATCTTACAGTGGACAAAACCAAGGCCAGGTCGTAACTTGTCCCAGTCACAGAGTCAGTGAGTAGAGGGGAACTCGATGCATGCAGCCCGCCCCCCGCAATCTGACTCCACACCCACAGATGGCAGGCTGCAGCAAGTCTCCCCACTTCTTCCCTCTAGAAACAAGAAGGCGGAATCAAAATCATCTGTATGCATGGGTAGAATTATCAAGCCATAAAAGTATAGGCAAAAAATTATCAAAAATAAAAAATAATTAGGGCTCAGTCTGTCGAGCCACTGCCTTTAGCCTGGGTCAGGATCCTGGGATCGATCCCTGCATCCAGCTCCCTGCTTAGGGGGGAGCCTGCTTCTCCCTCTCCTTCTGCTTCTGGTCTCTTGCTTGTGCTCTCTCAAATAAAATCTTAAAAAATATAAAATAAAAAATAACTAAAATTCGGATATGTCTATCATTCACATTGGCAAACACTTCTGCAATATTTATATTCCATTTCTAGGTGAATAGAAACTAAATACGCTTGTAAGCTTAGTATACATCACTTCATTTAAAGTGATTTTTAATTTTGAAGTTTTAATTAAAAAGTCCTAATATGTTAAGGTTTTGTAAAGAGCTTGGTTGCCAAGAAGCATACACGAAGTGCAGCTTTATGAGGGCTTGGGTGAATCCAAAGCTGATGATACGGAATGGATTTTTGTCCAGAAGTAATACTCAGCCCCACGCAGGAATCCTCATGGTTTTACCCAACTACTTTTTCTGTATCTCAGACTCTTCTACCCCATTCCTAAAATAAATGACTTGAAAATATTTTAAAGAACTATCCACCCAGGGACCTTGGTGGCTCAATCAGTTAAGTGTCCGACTCTTGATTTCTGCTCAGGTCGTGACCTGGGGGCTCTGGGATCAAGAGCAGGGAGTCCAGCTCCACGCTCAGCAGGGAGTCTGCTTCAGGGCTCCCTCTCTCCTTCTGCCCCTACCCCTGCCCTACAAATAAATATGTAAATAAATAAATAAATAAATAAATCTTGAGAGAGAGAGAGAGAGAGAGAGAGAGAAATCCTGCCCAATAGTGGGAAGATGTGGGAGACCAATAGAGCTTTTGCCAGCAGAGGGCGCCTTTGGCTCGCGTTTACAAGATTTGTTTCCTTGGGTTATAGACTTTTATAAGGGTAAACCCAAGTCCAAACAGAAGTAATGCTTCTCAACACTTTGCTACAAAAACACTCTGCTGCCAATATTTTTTCGTGCACATGTGCGTGTGGTTTAGCTTTGACAGAGTCTATCTTAGCATCCATCCATTCTTTTGAGTATCAATAAACAGGTACCTCCGTCAAACAGTTCAACCGAGATGCTCCAGTTAAAGAAGTCATAGATGGCGAGCCTGGGATGTTTTTGCCTTTTTTTGTAGAAACTGCAATGTTTTTTTTTCCCCCCATGAAATGATGACGTCTCAAGTCACTTAGCACCATCAGTGATGACAGAAACCTGGGGATACTACAAGAGCCTTTCTTTTATGAGGGTGATAACGAGCTCTTAAGGAAAAAATAAGATTCTCTGACCATCTTTTTGTTGTACTAGTTTTTATTCACTTTCATTATAAAATTCCAAATTCCAATACCAATGTTCTTGCTTAATTGAAAATATGAAAAATAAACACAGTAGATGATGGCAGAGGGGCTATCTGTTGTCAGTTACCATGTTAAATGGCCATCTATTTTACAGTAATCCTTTTTAGAAAGAACTCTTGAGAATTAGAATTCTATATGGTTCCCAATAGCTACTAATGTTAGGTTTTCATCTGCATCAAAGATAGGCAGCAAGGCCAAAACACAGTACATTTTGCTCTCTGATTTTTTTCCCAAATAAATGAAAATCATTTTAAGGAAGTTTCCATCATAAACTTGAAATGAATGTAATTATCTAAATTGAATGTATCTGCAAGCCCCTTTCAAATTTTCTTTCAAAAAATTTTTGATTTATTTTCAAAACTTAGTGACTACTGTAGATTTTTCATTGCTTTCCATTTTGACAGGATGTCCTCATCCAGACACCTTGCAGCTGGGCCATGTATTTCTGGGTTAGTGATATTTTCCTTCACTTGTCAAAGTTTAGTGATATTAGATGTTAAGGAAGGAAGGTATAAATTTAAAGAAACACTTGTGGGGGGCACCTGGGTGGCTTAGTGGGTTAAGCCTCTGTCTTTGGCTCAGGTCATGATCCCAGGGTCCTGGGATCAAGCCCAGCATCAGGCTCTCTGCTCAGCAGGGAGCCTGCTTCCTCCTCTCTCTCTGCCTGCCTCTCTGCCTACTTGTGATCTCTGTCAAATAAATAAATAAATAAAAATCTTTTTAAAAAATTTAAAAAAAAAGAAACACTTGTGGGGCGCCTGGGTGGCTCAGTGGGTTAAGCCGCTGCCTTCGGCTCAGGTCATGATCTCAGGGTCCTAGGATCGAGTCCCACATCGGGCTCTCTGCTCAGCAGGGAGCCTGCTTCCTCCTCTCTCTCTCTGCCTGCCTCTCTGCCTACTTGTGATCTCTCTCTGTCAAATAAATAAATAAAATCTTTAAAAAAAAAAAAAGAAACACTTGTGATGTATAAAAATGTCTTTACAATTTGGGATAGTCTCACAAGTCAATTTGAGAGTCTCACAGAATATTCTCAAAATGAAATACTTGGTTTTGACGTGACCAGAGGAAGTACCAGCACTGTTGACGTTGCAGGCTTGGCATCTGGAGGACCTGATTTGACTGCTAGCCAACAGTAAGATCTGTAGACCTTTCTGGAGCAGTGTGCTGCCTTGGCCACATGTAACACACTTCTCAAGTACCAGTGTCGTGGCTAAAGCACAAGGCATGGAGCCAGGCTCTGGGGGTGAGTCCCAGCTCCACTGCCTAGTACTTATGTGACCTTGGGGAAAGTTTCTGAGCAGCTCTGTACCTTTGTTGTCGTATCTGTGACGTGGGGATGATAAGAAAGGTACCTAGCTCACGGAGTTTCTGTTAAGATGAAACTAGTTGATAATCAAAAGCACCCAGAAAAATACATGGCATGTAATATGTGTTCTACAAGTATTTTCTTTTTTTATTATATGACCTTATTTAATGTTTCCCAGAACCTCTGGAGTAGGGCCAGCTTCATGGATGCAGTCACGCCAGGCCTCATGTTAAGAAGAGCCCCCAGTGTGTGCTTTACTTCTCTGCTCATGTCTTGAGATTCTTAATAACTTTTGAAGGAGGACCCTACACTTACATTTTGCCCTGGCCCCACATATTCAGTAGCTGGTCCCGCTCCGTTACTGTCCACACTCTGCCCCGTTCCTGCTACGCGGCTTTGGACATGCAACATCGTCTGTGTTCTCACCTGTAAACTACAGATGTAGTTACAGACCTGCCAGGGCCCTTGTGAAAGTTAAGAGAGTGTGTAAGCCGTGACTAGCACAGGTAAGTTCTTAGAAATGGGACCCACTATTCGTAGCATCTATCTTACTAAAATAACTCACCAACAATTCTGTTCTCCTCTAAATACATATTCTTGCTTACAATTACAGGTAACCTCAATGCAGTTAAACGTTTGCTGAAAGTATAGAATAAAGTCATTAAACTTTATTTTTAACTCTGGAAACATTCAGATAGGGTTTTGAGGGGAGTTGATCAATTCCTTACTCTTACAGAAGGACCTTATTAAAAGTTGAGGCTTCTGTAAATCTTGAACATGTTTTATAAACATGGACTAGAGGGGAAGTCAAGGGACTTGATTTGGCGTGAGAATGGATAAAACCCTGGGGAAATTTTCAGATAAATTAGTAAAAATAAAAAGCATACTCAGAAACAAAATTTAGCGCTTCAGACTGCATCCACCCAAATATTTATTCATGATAAATTTTACTACTTTCATGAGTGGACGAATGGGGGGTGACTCCTACACCATGAAGGCAAAAAAAGAAATGTTAGATACTCTAAATTCATTTTCAACTTCTCAAATTTAGGTTATTATTAGTTTTGGTACTAAAAAGATGCTTCATGCCTTAACATTAATTATATTGCAGGAATTAAATATTTCTGTAGACTGTGATGGTATTTGTACAGTATTTTTTCAAATAAAATTTAGAAGTCAAAATAATATGTACTCTTTTATAAGTTACTTTAGAGTACAGGATAGAACTCAGGTTCTACAGAGAAGGATAAAGTCTTCCAAATAAAATTGTTTTGACAAAAAATATAACTAGTGGAAAATTATTTTACCTCTACAGGATTAAGAATATATATTCTTTCCAAGATGGTATCTACTACCAAAAATAAAACTAATGAAAAACCTCCTACAATCACAAGATATATTCTGATATATTTTTCTGGTAATTTTTTTAAAAAATTATTTATTTATTTATTTTAATAAACATATAATGTATTTTTATCCCCAGGGGTACAGGTCTGTGAATCACCAGGTTTGCACATTTCACAGCACTCACCATAGCACATACTCTCCCCAATGTCCATAAGCCCACCACCCTCTCCCGTCCCCCCCCCCAGCAATCCTCAGTCTGTTTTTTGAGATTGAGTCTTTTATAGTTTGTCTCCCTCCCAATTCCATCTTCTTTCATTTTCTGATATATTTTTATATCCATCCTCCAAATTTTAATTTGTTGGGTAGGTACACTCTGGAGAGATAATCTGATGATAGGAAGGTCAAAACTTGAATTTCTGCCTTCAGTTTAGAGTCTGCCATTATCTCCATCTGTCAATAGAAGTAAAGCACAGCTGTGACCAAGTACTGCGCCGCAGCTCCATCGACTCAAACTAGGAAATCTAGACTTGCCCCATTCCCAAAGCCATGGGCAATAGGTTTTAGCTTGGCCAGAACATTCCAGAGGTGTTCTAGAAAAAAATGTCAGAAGAATACCCAGTATGGATGTCTTGATAACTAGGAATGCTCTGGTGTCTTTATGTGATTTCTCTCTTTTCTTTCCTCCCCGCATAAACTATGATACAGCCATAGACGATGGGTATAGAACTATGATGAGGATAAAAATAGGTCAGCTCTGTCTATCTGATCTTATCTGTTAGCATTGGCATTTCAGTCTTTCAACAACCATTTACTGCCAAACACCACTCACATTAGTTGTTGGTTATATAAAATTTCAGAGAGGATACTTTCAAAATATTATGTGAATAACCACTATGAAAGTTAAAGGCAATAAAACATATGACATTTGAATTTTAGAAAGAAACATACTTCTTTTCTCCAAAATGGTTGGCAAGTAACATAAGGTCTTTTCAGGACACTTTCAAGTTTCATCTGGTCCTGTTTTGTCAGCGGAATTAAAGTATCTCTAGGTATATTTAACCTAGAAAAAGAATTTTAAAAAATCGGTAAAAACAGTGTTCTTATAACTTAAAGGTCATATATGTATTTTAATTTATTATACCATTTCAAGAAACTCAGACATAACAGATAAGCAAATTATTACAGGTCCTTCCTTTAAAAGCCAGAATTTGGGGGCGCCTGGGTGGCTCAGTGGGTTAAAGCCTCTGCCTTCAGCTCAGGTCATGATCCCAGGGTCCTGGGATCAAGCCCCACATCGGGCTCTCTGCTCAGCGGGGAGCTTCCTTCCTCCTCTCTCTCTCTCTGCCTGCTTCTCTGCCTACTTCTGATCTCTGTCTGACAAATAAGTAAATAAAATCTTTAAAAAAAAAAAAAAGCCAGAATGTGGGGGACCTGACATGTCCTAGACCAGCAAGGATTCAAATTCATAGTGGACAACCATTGTAAATTTTTGTTTTCCTTCCAGACGCACAGGACAATGACAAGAACACCACAGACACTGGTGATAAACACAAAGCCAACGGCACTGCCACCAAGTGAGTGGACACCCCGTGCTCTCAGCCTCGAAGCAGTGGCCTAGAGAAAATGCGTGGCCAGCAGTGAGAGTCACGGGGGGATCGCAGGCTCCATGGAGCACTTCATTCTTTGTAGTTCATGAGAACTTTCTGGGTCAAGGAAGTTAGTCTATTACTAATTTACTTCACTTAAGTGCATGTGTGTACACACACAAATATACACACCCCTATCTAGTTTTACATTTTTTTAAAAAAAAGGTGGATTGTAATTTTTTCTTGGTGTGTGTTTTACAAATAGAACAGCAGAGGTCCAGGATTTATGATACAGACTACTTTTTGAAGTCACAAATCCTGGATTTCCCAGGAGAACTCTAGTTTCAAATAGTCTTTTTCAATGTGTCCCCACAATTATGATAATTTACCAGTGGCAGCTACCAGACAGTGTGACAATTTGATTAAAATTGGGGGTAAGGCCTAGAGGATTTCCCATACCTAGGCCTAAGGTAAGGCCTAGAGGATTTTCCACAGACATAGCTTGTGGAGCCATCACACTCTGTAAAAATTTCATTGTCTGTTTACTTGGAGCAGCTTCGAGGGCACTGGTAGAATTCGTGAGATGCAGCTAGAGTTTCTCCAAGCCCTCCACCTTAATAATTATCAGATCATTTGTCCTGACTTTGTGTTAGGAAAGCTTTTCATACAAACAGATCACCCCTAAGGGATTTTGACCAGGACACATATACCAAATGGAACAAAACTTCGATCCAAAAGAGTGCAAATATTCAAAAACCAAAAACTAAATGTTTTCTCTTATGCCCTCATTTTGTAAGAAGTGGCAATCACCCAAAACCTGTTCACGTTCCCAAATTTAGGCAACAAGGACCAGGTAGCAAGGTTTGCTCATTGCTTAAAGAAATCCAATAAACACGTTTAAGTTCATTCACACTGGCCAATTAAAACAATGAAATATTTTAAAGTATCACATTAGCAGAGATGAATAAAAGGGATCATATCCTGTGCTGAGGGACAGGTGGGCTCTCACTCTCCAGGAGAAAAAAAATAATTAACCTATCTGGAGGGCAGTCAAAATCTTAAAAATGTGCCTACCCTTTGACCCAACAATTCTGGGAATTCAGCCTTCGGGACTAAGGGACTAATTAAAGATGCAGGCACAGATTTAGTTACAGGAGGGGCCCATCAAAGCACTATTTATCAGAGGTCTGGAAACCACCCAAATGTCTGACTACTAGGCACTGGCTGAATAAACACTGGTACATCCAGAATTAAAACTCAGTAACAGAAGACACTAGAATGAGGTCATGGATACGGAAAAGTGATTTCATTGTGTTGTGTGAGAGAAGCAGACTACAAAGTAACAAAGCATGATTCCATTTTTGTGAACAAGTTAAGGCTACAGGCAGAGAGTAATAATAATTTGCATGGGTAAAGGTGTTCATCAGTAGGGGATTTTTATCTTGTTACATAATGATTTTTTTTCTATAATGAACATATATGCTAAACTTGCCAAAATTTAGGTTCCCAAATGTTAAGTAATCTTAAAATGAGATTTTTTAAATGAAATTAAAATTTTAAATCTACAGTAAAATTGACTCATATAGCAAATGATGTTGTCGACAATTACCATTTCACTAGAGCCAATGTCTTATACTTTATGACTATAAAAATATTACAAAATCTTTTTTAAAAAATTAAAAAATAAAATTAAATATTACAAAATCTTTTAACCATAAGGTAAAACAAAAAATATTTTCTAGCTGAAAGTTCAGTTAACCAAATTCATTCAAGGATTTTTGTAATTGAAACAAACATCAATGCATTTAATTCATAATTCTATAATCCTGTGTCATTGTGACAACATAAAAAACATTAATAGCTTTCCTGTGCAGTCACTTTTTCAGCTCATTGTTACATATTATGATGAGTCATCATTTTAAATATCTTAGTTTTACTAAGACTAAAATTAATCTCACCGTTTAATATCAGAAGGGAGGAGACCAAGCCATCTAATAGCTGGAACTGTGAGATTATGGGCCTCAAAAGACATCGCCTAAAATAAAGAGCAAATGCACATTAGGTGAGGCTAATCTGCAGAAAACCGGCAGACCTATTTCTGCAGCCCCATGTTTCACGTATTAAGAAGGATAAATACGAAAGACTACATACTCCCTGAACCCACAGAACTAAAAATCACCAAGACTTTTGCTAACCCTGGCTTTCAGGGAAAGTTTTAAAACAGCTCTAGGATTTCTGTATTGCTTTTATAGACGTTAAAACTAAAAATGAACCTCTCTGACCTTCATTTATTGTTGTTCATGATTCTGTGTTTTAACATCTCACTTCACCATCCCTTACACCTCAATACATACGTCATATAAATGCATCTGTCAGGGACGCCCATGGTGTAAACCGGTGGTGCCCAAACTT
Organism: Neogale vison; assembly: GCF_020171115.1. Taxonomy (NCBI): domain Eukaryota; kingdom Metazoa; phylum Chordata; class Mammalia; order Carnivora; family Mustelidae; genus Neogale; species Neogale vison. The sequence goes on from NC_058098.1 coordinate 5,333,496, forward strand.
GATCATGCATCTGAGTCACTTGGGGTCCAAGCCTAGAGATTCCAGTTCAGGAGGCCTGGATGGGGACGGAGCTGTACATTTCTAGCAAGTTCCCCGGTAATGCCAGCACTGGTTGTCTTGGACCATACTCTGAGAACGACTGATGTATGGTAGTTCAGACGCTAGTGGTGAAATTTGGTGAGGTTTTCATTTTCCCTTACAGTGGGTGTAAAGGGAATCGGCAATGTCAGAATTCAAGGTTATATATAATTTTCAGAGTTTATTTGGCAATCAGACCTTGCTGTTACCCTGAGGTCCCAGTTACTTCAGCAGGCTGAGAGAGTGGAGGATTATATTGCCTCTTGCCCACAGCTAATCCCACTCTGTCATCTGTGGTCACACTGGTCACGCTGGAAGCTGGAATCACAGCCACTAACACAGACTGGCCGTGGACTAGGAGAGTAGCTCCCTGGCACACTTTGGGGGTCCTCATGGTAAATGAATGCAGCAATCACCCTGATGAAAATGAACTACCTCAACGTTGGAAAAGAAAAAATACTCTTCTGTACTTACCATAGATCCATACTTGTAGATGCACATTATTTCTATGCCTGTAAAAAGAAAGTCACCTTTACAGCCCGTCTCCTTGCAGGTAACAGGTTGGATCGTGTGTACACTCAACTTTTCTTTTCATAGACAGCACCAATAAAAAAACTTACTGTTCGGTTCACTGGGGCAAAATAACAATAAATTGCCTCAGATGACTACAGTCAGTAATTTTAATCTAATAACCATCTTCTTTTAAAATAACTTATGGAAGTGTTCTAAGAGCAGAAAAGTACATCTATAAGTGTGATGGAGAGGATTTAGTTAGGACAACTGCTTCAAACAGTCCAACGACAAATCACCGTGTGGATCGGCGTCGACAAGAGCGAAAACAGGAATATGAAATGTATCCCACAGCTTCTTGACCAAAAGTCTTGTGTTCAGGTCAGGTACCCCCTTTCCCTAAAAGCAAAATTGAAATTACGCATTTTAATTCCAGCAGAACGCAACTGACAAAACCTTTTCCTTATCTTATCAACAATTTAAAAGTTAGAAAAGTTAGAGCACCTCAAATTTCAGGTGGAAGACTCGTGTGGACTGTGAAAAATGTCCAGTCTACACAGCAGAGTGAAGACGCCCACCTCCGTCTGTCACTGTGACCCAACTACCCCGGTCCTGGGAAATGATCCCAAGGAAACACTTCAGCACAAACAGAAATAATAAAAATCGGTCACATCTACCAACAGGGACATGGAGAGGCAGCATCACACATGTCATTTGTCATTCGGCCCTCGTCCAGCAGGTGTCCCTGATTACTCCAGGGTTATCAACTCCTCCCTCGCGACGCAGTGCGGGAAGCTTACTACCCTTTGCTCACTAATGCCTGTGGCTGCCTCTGTGGCATCTCAGTGTATGCTTCTGGGTTCTCTGCCGTTCTTGGCACATACATATGTATCTGTATCTGTATCTGTTTCTGTGTATGTATATATGTATGTATGCATGTATGTATAGAAAAGCAGACTCTCTTTGATGGCATTCACGTAATTACCTGATGTACAAACCTGCGGGAGGCAGAACACAGAGCAGCTCCAGTGTTACCACATTACAGTTGAGACAAGCCGCCGTGGGGGAATGGCCTGTAGGTGACTCTGAGAGCCTGTGCAGACTCACTGTGGTATTAGAAAACCACGGCTGTTTAAGAATTGGAACCACCAGGGGCACTCGTGTGGCTCAGTCGCCTTCGGCTCATGTCATGATCTCTGGGTCCTGGGATCGAGCCCTGCACTGGGCTCTCTGCTCAGCGGGGAGTCTGCTTCTCCTTCTCCCTTTGCCCCTCCACCTGGATCCTGTCCTGTCTCTTTCTCTCTCCCTAATAAAATCTTGTGGTTTTTTTTTGATTTTTAAGATTTTATATATTTGACAGAGAGAGAGATCACAAGTAGACAGAGAGGCAGGCGGAGAGAGGGAGAAGCAGGTTCCTGTCAAGCAGAGAGCCCGATGCAGGGCTTGATCCCAGGACTCCGAGATCATGACCTGAGCCGAAGGCAGAGGCTCAACCCATTGAGCCACCCAGGCGCCCTTCTCTCTCCCTAATAAAATCTTTAAAAAAAGAAAAAAAAAGAATTGGAACCACCACTTTGATTTTAATCAGATTTGAGGATTTTAAATAACCCCCTTGGAAATTCTTACTCTATCACCCCAAAGGATGTGCCATGTGGATAACAGAATGTTGTGTGAGCTGCAGACATAATGTTATAAACCCCTCTTGCCAATCACCAACATAGTATGTTAGTCTTGGATTGTAGTAAAGGGCAACAATATAATACCGTAACCATGATGCATGGGGACATTCTGTTGCAAAAGCTGTCATCCAGGAGTCGCTGAAATGTCGCATCTTTTTCTACAATTAATAGAAATTTTGCATCTGTAATTAAATCTGTGACGTTAAGGCTGATAATTTGAAGCCAAGAATATTTCCATTTAATCACCAGCTAAATAGTGATGCTGTAGAAATCAATTTTCAAACAGCTGTATAGTATATTCCTTTTTACCTTCAAATATTAGACATCTATTCACATATTTCCATACCTGTCTCACCTACTAGACAGAGAGCCCCTCAAGCAGAAACCATGTGTGTTCGTCTTGACCACTATAGGGTCTAGCATGATGGTTATACACTATGAAGGCTTGGTTTATCAAAATAATGGATGAACGCACATTCTACAAGCTTAAATAGTTTTCCCACTCAAAGGATACTTCGAATTCCTTGAATATTAGATGGCACAGCAACAGCCTAAGTTAACAAAACAAGAGAGTTTTTATTTTAAATAAAAAGCAAGTTTAACCACATCTAAAGTGTATCCCCAAACCCTATTTCATTTTTCTCTGAATATACCAGTTATCAGAGATTTACTCCTCAGATTTACTCCTCACTAAGAAGACAGATGTGCCACCCATACTACTTCCTGGCAGGTGATAGTCCCTCGGAAACTTTGTGGCTACGTTGCTTAAGTCGCAGAAAGGTTGAGTTAAAGCCCTCCTTACCCTAGAGGGCACAGGTGTCTCCTGCTCATTTCCAGACTGCTGTTCAGGTTAGTGCTGTGGCCTTTCCAGGTGCCAAAGCCCAGCAAATAGCTCAGAATTAAACAGATCAATTTCCAAACCAGGAAACTGTATCAAGATTATGTAAATAACCATGCTAACATAGCCAAGCTCCATTCTACCTGAAGACTACAGTACATTTTTGTAAGGAAGGCATATCTTTATTTTAATATGACATTTGACAACTGGGGTATTTTAAAACTGCATAACAGACGACCCCGTAAAGCATACGCTTACTCACCCTTTAGTTTTATTTGAACATCTTACGCTCCAAACTACGTTAAGAAAGCAGGAAATAAAATACATTTCAAGAACAAAGGATCTGAAAGGGAGTTAAAGCAGGTGCATGAATATGCTTACTGTGGAACCACAGGTACAGTGCACTCTGGTGCCGTCTTCCTCCAGATACCTTAAGTTGCCAGCAATTAAACCTTTTGATGTAGATAACTGAAAAAATAATAGCTGTTTTTGAACACTGTTTCACTGACATATTTTTTAAAGTTTATTTATTTAAGTTTATTTATTTAAGCAATCTCTACACATAATGTGGGGCTCGAACTCATGACCCCAAGAGCAAGAACCACATGCTCCATCGACTGAGCCAGCTAGGAGCCCCTCACTAACATTCTACATGGCTGAGTCAGTCCTCACGTTCACCTGCCGCACTACATGTATTTTAGCTCAGATCGGAATTTAAGAAGCAAAAGAGAAAATATGTAAGGATATTAAGGAATTAAAGAATACTTAGTAATTCACTTGTTGTAGTCCATTCATCCAAGGGAATATACTGAGAGCAGATTACTTAAATTCATAATGAGAGACATGGAGTATCAAATACTACAAAAACAAGGCACAGGTTACATTTGTTTTTCTATTATGATTTCACACAAATCTTTCGTCTTAAAATAAGATGTTTTGTATTAAATGCTACTTACGATATGTAGACTTATCCTTGGCATTTTTAACATACAAGAAATGTCATTGATAATATTGTCCACGACAGTCTGGTTACCGAAGAGTTGGCTGTCAGTATAATATATGTCTCTATGAAAGTTAAATATATATTTTTAATTAGCTATATTCTCTTCAACTATGACAAGTATTGGAGTATTATTTGTAGGAGGCTTTAACTGGATGAAACACAACATACAAGGAAAGTAATTTATTACCCATAGTCTAGTCTTATGTACCACTTCAAAACATAATGGGAGTTAACCTAAACGGTCTTAAAGGAATGATTTACCAAAACAAGTATTTACCTTTTGGTCGCATAAGTGTTGCTCTGTACTAATTTATAAATCACTGACAATATTTTAAGAATTAGGGCTGGAAAATAAGATACAATGAATAAGTTACTCATCATTTCTCTAATTAATTCAAAACACACCACTATCAAGGATTTCGACTACCCCCAGTTACTTTCCATAACATTTTAAAAAAGTATCTTTCCAAAATAGAAGAACTGAGTACAGGATAATAATTTCCCAAAGGATCAAATAAAATTAATTGTTTTCTAAACAACAAAATTGAGAGAAAACTTTTCTACTGAATCATGTACCTTGAAAATTTATTTTGGAATTATAATCTGTTTCCATGGTTACTGACAATGAAAAATTCTGTAACTTTATTTTAGGTATAAGGGTGGTCTATTAAAGAACAACTAAAATTATTCAACTAGGAACAACTAAACCCAGGAAGTAGCCAAACTTACTTATTACTAAAAGCTAAGAAATATTAATTTACCAAATTTTTTAACTGATTTTAGTGAATCGCTTTTGATTTTTCTTGTGGTACAATGAGATGCCATCTGAAGACCCACAGAATCTTCAAACCTGTCATTTTGTTGAAAGGCAATAAGATAAAAAAAAGAATTACCTTCTGAACAGCAAACAATATACACTTAATACACTCTTCTGCACATCATCTAAATCCATATTTCTTCTCAACAGAGGCACTGAAGCTTTAGGACAACTTCATTTACAATCTTAGATAATTCCAAGTAGTAATAAGCTAATTACTTTGTGACATACAGAAGCACTACAATAAAGAGTTTAAAATAAGTGAATTAAATACTTTTGAGTGTAATGTGTACGTGTGTGTGTATTTAGTGTATAATCTGTGACATTTAGTGTACACGAACTATTTTCACAAGTTTATTAGCATTTTGCTCATTTTAATATTTAATCATTAATTTTGCTCAATTTAACAAGTTTTGAACTATATTTCTGATTTACTTCCTAAATGACATTAAATGAAATAGCAATTTGTTATAAGGTTGTTAAATTGAACTGCCAAGCCTGTCCTAAAGGTGGCAGAAGGCACCAGGCAAATAGGCTAATGTCAGGGGCCTCATCGGCTTGATGAAATCCATTCTGCAAAATTATGCAAAGTAGGATTCAAAAGTTTAGTTTGTATTAATTATACTGACCATAAAAGAATACTTAGTGACTGGAAACTCAAGATTACTTTTATTCTGTGTCTGTAACTTATTGAGGACTACTGTAGTGTTTTTCATTATCTAGACTCTACAGGCTGAGCATCTAAAAAACACAAAAGATATGAGCAGGTTGGAGGGCTCTGACAAAGCTGTTTGCTGATTTTACTTTCTTGGGACACATGACTCAGCAGGGGGAATCTACCAGGAGAAAGAGCCTGTGTTCCGCACACATTTATTTTCCTCCCAGTATCAGGATTGCTTATAGCTCCCCAGAGCAAGTACTTTGCTTTTGCAGTATTTCTGCAGAATTCCACTGGTCATATTACCCCACTTTGAGTGCTAGAAAGCTTAGATCCCACTTTGAAGCCTGTTTTTAGCAGAACTGTAAGAATTTATCATACGCATTTTGAATTCTAACCTCTTTGGGTGTTTCATTTGTTGTTCCTAGCATTGTTTTCCCTTTGCCTTATCTTTCACACCCACTTCTAGTTTATGTTACCTGCCTATGAGGTATGTATTTTGTAAACTTCCTTAAATCCTTGTAGGCAGGGTAAAAGCAGTAAAAAGAAAGAAATCAGATTAGAACTCAAACTCAAATAAATTCAAATAATGACATAGGTATTGTATTCAAAAATTAAAAATGCAAGATGCCCACTTTATATTTTCCCAGCTTGATCTGTTGTCTATGGTGAATGCAGGTGCCTCATTCCTTGCCACGCTTGTGATGATGCCCTGGATAACACTTTCTATAGATCCAAGAACCTCAGAACTGAAAAAAATAAACACACTATGATTCAATCTTAATTTTAAATTAGACTTTTACAATATGTAAATTTCCCCAGATCAACATAAAAGTAGGTTTTGTTTCATTGGTTGTTTTTTAAGACTTGGTAATTCACCTCCATACAAATCTCTCCTATTAAATTTTGGCATCGGCATTGCACTAAACCGTCTTTATGGTGGTTATTTGCAGAGAAATCTCATTTGCTTGTAGTTTTACTTCTCTAACAATTACCAATTGAAGTAATCTTTCCCTTTTAGACAATATCAATAACTAGACAGTGATTTATAAATATATTTTAATCTCTTCGTATTAACCTACTTAAATTCAAACTTGTTGGCTTGAAATACTACTGATAAATGTTTCAATTAAAAATGATGTAATATTGGCTTTGAATTTAATTTCTTTCCCAAAAATGCAATGCAAAAAATATTCCAAAAGAAATAACTTCTTATTGTAACACATCACCCTGATTGATCTCATGCCTTAAATCTGCCCTTTGAAATTTAGTGATACAAAGAGAAAAAACTTTCATCACTACCATGGAAAGACTTGGCAACCATTACCCCACTTTACAGCAAAATAAGAAGACCTAGCCCAGTTTTCTATGAGCTGACTTTTAATTTCACAAGCCATCAGCTTCAAAAAATGTTGTTCGGTTATAAATACCATTAGTGTATTGCCTAAGAAGGGAAATCAAATTAAATCTAGAAAATGCGCCAATGTAGAATGTTCTAATTCCGCCAGAAACTTCAGAGCTTGCTTTGAAAACGCACCTTCATCAAAAAGGAAGGAAGGGAGAAAGAGAAAATACACATTATCAGAAAGCAAATCTTAAAACAATCAGTATTTTCTAACAGGGAGAGATAAAAACCAACTCAAGGAAAGATCTCATTTTTCCAGTTTGGAGAAAAAAAAAAAATTGCAAGGAACACTGTGACAACCTTGAAAATACAATTAGGTTAATTTGCATCTGAAATTCAAACAGGGGACTTCCAGTGCCTCCTTTCCTCATCCTCGCAAGCTCTCTTCCTAATACTTTTATAAAAATCCGTTTGCTTATATGTTTTCCACTTTGTGTGCGTGTGTTCTGTTTTGTTTTGGTAGTTGGCTTAGTCTTCTCAAAGACAATAATTTGTTTAGGCTGAAAAACTTCGCTGATAAACCAGAATAGCAGATCCGGGGTGTGTGTGTGGGGGGGAAACAGCATCTTAAGTAAAAATGGTCAATAACATACATTCTCTGTAGCTAATTCCGAGCCGGGCAGCTGGAGAATCGCAGTAACCGGGCTCCTCAGCACCTGGCTCTGACCAACCTCGCCAGCCGCCCACTGCTTTAACCGATTTTAAATAAATCACTTAAAGCGTGTGTAAATCGTTCTCTCATTATAAACCGCTTCCACGTTCATTTTGATAAAACCCGATGGAGAGAGAACGCCCAACACTGAGCTACACACACACACAACGCCCAACACTCAGCTACACACACACACACACACACACACACACACACACACCCCACCCCTGAAAGCTTTTTAAGCTCAAATGGAACCTAACAAGACACTGTTTTAAACAAACACAAAGCCAAGCTGTGCCCTCAACTCCCTGACCTCTGTGACTCTCAGGAGACCTGCGAGCCTCGCTGTGGGGCTGCTCCTGGAACATTCTAGAAGGGGAACATTCTAGAAGACAGGAGGGGCGGGGTCTGCCCGCGGGGCTTTTTGAGTCCAAAAGGAGAGCTCAGCGCGGACGAGAGAGGGAGCTCTGAGGAAAGGCTTTCTCAGAGCTCCCGCGTGACCCGCGAAGCCAAGGGGGTCGCTCCTGGGGCCGCCTCAGCCGGAGACTGGGGAGAAGGCAAGGGCCGCCAGCCATGTCCCTTCAGAGCGCCTCAAGCCCCCACCCCATCCCGGCTGGGGACCCAGCTCCTCTCTAACTCCTGAGCACCGTGTCCCAGAGAGACCCCTTCTACCTCGAGGCCAGGCGCGTCCTCCTGCCCGCAGGCTCCCCACCGCCTCTCCTCAGGGCGGCCAGCAGGGAAGCCCTGTGCTGGTCCAAAACCTCGAAGAACGAGGCCTCAGGCCCCATGGGCGCAAAGGCCATGAGGGCTGACAGCAACGGAAAGCTCCAAGGGCAGGAGGCCCACAGGCGACCACGACGGCCCTGCCGGGTGCTGCAACGAACCCTCCCTGACAGCCTCTCTGGCGATGTTGGTCTCTTTTCCCAGCACTTTCTAACTTTCTATCTGGGCATGCGCACACTTTGCCCCCTCCCCCGCATGCGCATAACGTTGAGTGGAGTGCGCAGGTGCAACGCACGGAGTTCAACCAGGTCCTCTCCCACCTGAGGGTCAAAGTGATGGGCCCAAGGGGTACCGGAATGACGTGTTTGGGATATTGGATCCAGTTTTCCTTGAAATGGATTTATGGTGGTTTTATTTGTTTCCTTGTTTGTTTTTAAGGGGATAAGAGGCCGTATTGAGGCAAAAATAGTACCAGCGATTTTTTCATGGAAAGAAATAGTTCTGGTGATTCCCTGCCCCGTGTGCTTGACGCAGCCCTAGGCGCTGGGTTCAGCTGTGATCAAGGCAAACAAAATTCCTGCCTTACTGATATTTTTATAGTAGCCACTCTCTTAAGTCTCAAAACCATCCCAGGAGGTTGCTGATGTGGTCCTGGTGATTTCGCAGGAGAGGAAGAAAGTGAGGTCCACAGCAGATTCAGGCTGGGGTAACAGCCTCCCAGTTTGATCACTTTGAAGGATCTCCAGATTTAGCAAATTAAAATACAGGACACTCAGTTAAATTTCAGTTTCAGATAAACAACAGATACTTGGTGGTGGTTGTTTTTTTAAGGATGACTAGGTCTCATGCAACTTTGAGACATACTGTTACTGGAAAACGTTTTGTTGTGTATCTGAAATTAGAATTGAACTGGACATCCAGTTTTCATCTAGCAATCCTGACATTGAACCACATCCTTGCCTGGCAGACTTGGTGAGCTGTCCCTGTCCATGTCCATGTCTGTGACCGTGTCCCACCCCACCTCCTATCCCCCTTGAGCTGAAGCTAGGACTTCTGAAGCCTCAGGGAAGGACTCTTGCCTCTGGGGAATGACGTCCTTGAGAGAGAGGAAAAATGGGGAGAGATTATAAAGCAGGGTAAGGTCCTGGGCCTGTGGGGGGCTTGGTCCTACAGGAATGGGAGGCCAAGGGCTTTGCCTCAGAAGAGCCACCTGACAACAGGCCCCGTTCAGAGAACTATTTTATTGTCTCACTTCCTGGTTATTTGATAGTTTTGAAATGAAAACTGCTTTACCATCAGAAGTAACAATGAGGCCCCCCCCAACCCCGTTCATAATGATGGCTGCCTGTGCCAGGCACTGAGCTAAAGGCCTTGGTTATTATTGTCACAAATACTTTGTCTCTGCCTACCCTGAGTTAGGAAGCATTGGTAACTGAGGACACTGCTGTGAATATGGCAGACAGAGTCCTTGCCCTTTGGTTGCTCACCATCTAAGAAGAGGGTAAATAAGCGAACATTTAAAACATGAAGCTGGCAGGGCAAGAAGCACATTTAAATTGGCAACCCTAGGAGGTAAAAATTATTATCCCCATTTCACAGATGAAGAAACTGAGGCTTGGAGATGTTAAGCAATTTGTGCAAGATTGCACGTTGGTATGTGATAGAGCTGAGATGTAAATCTTGTCTCCACCTTCAAGCTGCTACCACGGGGATAGGAGGCCCCATGGCGGGCCTGGCTTGGAAAGGGGCAGCAATATTGCAGAGGCTTCTCTGGTGGTGGAATTACCCCTCTGGTCTCAGTTTCCCTCATGATGAGATGAGGGTGGTGCCACAGGTGGGCTCTCATTTATCATCCTCAATGTGGAACAAACAACAGGACTTTGAAGGGAGAGAGGAAGTTAGTGACACCAACTGGGCTGGTCTGCTGGGAGATGCCTCTCTCCAAGGACTAGAACCATCTGTCTGGTTGTCTCTGCCGCTCTTGAGGACAGGCTGTTCCCTCTCACGTAGTGCTACACTCAGCCGGGAGCCAGCAGCCTCCCGGGATCTTTGACATCAAATGAAAAGTCCTAAGCAGGACAGGGGCCTAGGGAGGAGATCGACACGGAGAAAAGAACAACCCCTAATCAACGTGACATCCTTGCAGGGAGACACCAAAAGGGGCTGACTTGAAAGGCGTCGCCGTGTTCCAGCCGCAGGAGACCAAAGCAGGAGGCGTTAGCTGCACTCAGGTAAGCTGCCACCTTCACATCAAAGTCCACCATCCCAGCCCCAGGTCCCGAAACCAGAAAAACAGATTCCGCGCCTCCAGCCACAAGTTGCAGATGAAACCGGGAAGCCACTCTGCAGCGTAGTCTCCCTAGTGGGTCCTTTCTTCCTGCTGGCTCCTGACGCTCGGCACAGGGACAGAGAAGGGTCTCAAAGCTGTGCTCAAGCTGCTTTTGGGAAAATGGAAACATTTTCCCCAAACCCCACTAGTGGGCTGGGCCTTTCATCCAACCCCCACCTGACATCCGGAAATTTGTCTGGGAATCAGAGCCCCCGTGCAGGTTGGCAAGGAATGTTATTTAAATTAGGCATGATTATCATAGGGAAGGATGGGGAGACCCTTCTGGCGAACCAGACAGGACATGATGCCACACTTGTTACCTTTAAGCAAGGTGGTGTCTTTAGCAAATGTGAATGGATTTTAACATATTATAGATTCTTGAGGAAAAAAAAAAAGTAAATGCTACAATAATTTGTGTCTGGAGGCTTTAGCAGTTGTTTATCTTTTGTATCTGTGGGGTTTTTTAGGTCTTTAAAAAATGTAAGAATGATATATGCTTTTCTTTTTTTTTTTTAAAGATTTTATTTATTTATTTGAGAGAGAGAGACAGTGAGAGAGAGCACGAGCGAGGAGAAGGTCAGAGAGCGAAGCAGACTCCCCATGGAGCTGGGAGCCTGATGCGGGACTCGATCCCGGGACTCCAGGATCACGCCCTGAGCCGAAGGCAGTCGTCCAACCAACTGAGCCACCCAGGCGTCCCTGATATATGCTTTTCATAAAATATTTACGTAGTTCAGAAGGTGCAGCGTAAGAGTGAACCCCCCTCCCCTTGCAGCTACTCACCTACCACCTTCATTTGTCCTCCTGGGACTCTGTCATCCTCTGAACACTGGAATTGCTCCTTTTTGCCCCAGGGCCTTTGCACTTGCTCATCCTTTAATAGTCTGGGATGTTTTGTCCTTTTTCTCTCCTACTCCTTGCCCTCCCTCCCCCCAAATCCAGCTTTGCTGATCCTCCTGTATCCTTCAGATCTCAGCTGGACATCCCCCTGGACCACCCCAAGTCTTGACCCCTGTTTTCCCCTTGTCTCAATATACCTGCATTTCTCTACCCTGTCACCCCCACAGGGGTGAGCTCTTAGTACCCCACAGTTGCACAGTGCCTGGCACATAGAAGGCACTCGGTCATGTTTGTTGAATGAACGAATGACCCCTTGTGGGATTATGTCCATTATCTACTTGTAGTATTTCAGCTCCGACATCTCTCTGCACATGCCCAAATAAGCATCACTTTTTATATGAATAAGATGCTACTCAACCTTCTTCTGGGATTGCTGCCACTGGTCATAATCATAACCGCAGTTTGCTGACGGTCAGACACTGAGCCAAATGCTCCACACACAAAATCTCATTTACTCCTTCCCACTGTGTGAGGGAGAAAGTTGAGGCTTAAAGAAGTATAAATAAACCTTCTGGGTTTCTTAGAGAGGCATATGAGAAAACTCTGACAGGAATAGAATCTCAGCTGTCAGCTGCTATACCAGGTTGCCTCAAAGTCAAGGTAATTTCGTACTGATGAATTAATTTGCCCATTTTTCATAACCAGTGATTATACAACAGGATGTGTGGTATGGAGTAGATCAGTGAAAGGAAGATAAATCAAATTTTAATAAGATCAGCAAAACATTTGGGAGCATGTGGGTCATCTTACTGATGCGGGCATGGTGGGTTTTTTTTTCCCCCTTAAGATTTTATTTATTTATTTGTCAGAGAGAGAGAGAACAAGCGTGCACAGGCAGGAGGAGTGGCAGGCAGAGCAGACAAGGAAGAAGCAGACTCCCTACTGTGCAAGGAACCTGATCCAAGGACCCTGGGATCATGACCTGAGCCAAAGGCATAACTTACTTAACTTACTGAGCCACCCAGGCACGCATGGTTGTTTGTTTTAGAGGGAGAGAGAGAGTCGCATGGACACAACACCAGCTTCCATGACTGTCCAGCCCAGCCAAACTTTTTCACCTACATCCACCCCCTTCCCAACCTTCCTTCCAGACTATTTGGAAGCAAATTCCTGGCATCATATTATTTCATCTTAAGTATTTAAACAGGTATCCCTAAAACACAAGGACTCTTTAAAAAAAAAAACACACCACCACCACAATTCCATTTTCATAGCAGAACTTCCATTCACAATCATCCTTGAATATCCCCCAATACTCCATCACTGCTTAATGTTCCCCATTATCCCATGAAACGTTTTTATAGGTTGTTCTTGTCAAGTTGCAGATAAGGTCCATCCATTCATGGCTGTTGGTTGATAGGTCTCTGAAATGTCCTTAGCTCCAAAGGTTCCCCTCTTTTCCTTCCTTGCCTTTATTTGTTGAAGGCACTGAGTCATTTATCCCAGAGAGTTTCCTGCAATTAATAGCTTGTGGACTGCACCCCTGTGGTGTCACTTGACATGTTTTTCTGTCCCTGGTATTTCCTGTAAGGAAGGAGGTTAGATCCAGGGGCTTGACTGGTCCTGTTTTGATCATCCACCCTCCTTCCCTTCCTTCCTTTCTTCCTTTGGCAAAAAATATATCCTAGGTGGTTTGAACTGGGTAGGATCTCTCCTGGAACCTTCGAGGACCTCTGTGGCTGGGTTTTCCAGGTAGAGAAGCTCAGAGCCAGCCTGAGCCTCTCATGAACAGAAGGAGAAGCTCACCCCAGGAGGTGAAGTCACGCTCAGCAAAATCCTGAATCCCTTCATGGAAGACCAACCCAGAGGAGGAAATCCAGGGAGAGCTCTTCGAGCCACGACTTCCCTCAGCCGCAGATGCCAGCCTGTGGATTTGCGGGGAAGCTTTCTCCACCTGGCTGCCTCTTGGCTGGCTAGTAGGCAGAGTCTTCTTGCCATGGCCCAACCTGACTCATCCCTCTGCTTTTTATTTCTTCCTCACACCCCAGCTGGGCTACTCATCGCTCCCCTCCACCCACCCCGTGTGTCAGAATCCTGGCCTAGAGACACCCTACCACCCCGGTTTTCCAGCCCTGCTCCAACAGCCAGTCTTGGCTTTATTTGGAAAATCAGTTGACACTAAACAGCGACTTGCTTTGATTTAAAGGAGGCTTTAAAACTTTTAAGTAGTTCTCGTCCTCTTTTTCTGCCAGTTCTTTGTCGTCTTTTTTTTTGTTTATCTTCCATTCTAAAGACTTCCTGGCAACAGGCTTGGACAGGAAGAGACCTTTTACAAAAGACCAGAAGGCATCTTTAGTGGCCAAACCCGAGGTGATAACACGCTCCTCGGGTGATTCCCTCTTCACTTCTCCTTCTCTCCTGTGCACAGGTCCACACCAGAAGGCCTCCCCGGTTTCCATCATGACATGAATCATCTGGCAGAGACCAGTGCTTGCCTGGCACCCAGGGCTCTCCTTGGCATCAAGACTCAACAAAGAGCGAGATCGCCAAGTGCCGTACCCACATGGCTGGTACTTCAGTGGAGAAGACAGATTATAAAGACAACAAAAAAATCTACAACATAAATGCAATAAGGTTGTGTTGCTGGGAACACACATCATGGTATGAGGACAGGAAAGAGTAAAGAAGCGACCAGAAAAAAACGGGATCATGAAGAAGGGCCTGCCACAGGCTGGAAGGAATGGCACATACAAAGGGCCTGAGGCAAGATGGGATTGGAGAGCCAGCCGTGTTCATGGATGGTGTGAAGGATGGGAAGGTGGTGGCAAGAGGGTGGGCAATGGCCAGGCCATCAGGGGCCTATCAGCCAGCGGGAGGAACTGGGACTTTGCTAGAAGGCAATGATTCTAACTGGAGCAATTTTGCCTCCACAGGATATCTGGTGGTGGGGGGACATATTTTGGGCTGCCACAGCTTGCAGGAGGTTGAGGGGAGGGGCGGATGCTCCTGGCATATAGTAGTACAAGGTCAGGGATGCTGTTAAACATTCCCAAGCGCCCAGGGCCATCCTCGCAGAAGAGAATGTGTCGATACCAAATGTTAATAGTGCCAAGGCTGAAAGAGCCTGGTCCCAAGGCAGGGGAGGTCATCAGAGGGTTCAGAGTGAGAGACTGACACAAGCTGAAATAAGAGAATGGAGCGCAAGGGAGGGAGGGTGAAGGCAGCAAGCCTCGGCAGAAGAGCTGCCCCCTCCCCCGCCCCCCGCAGGTGAGCAGTGCTCCCGGACCAGGTGCTGTCCTCCAGGAAGGAGAAAAGGCACGGGTTGGGGATGCGTGGTATCAAAGTCAGAGAGGGTCACACGTGTTTTGGAAATGCTGGATCCTCCATCAAGACAGCAGTCTAGCATGAATCCCAGAGCAAGACTCGATAGGTTCAAACCTTGGCTTTGCCGCTTGCCAGCTGTGTGATCTTGGGTGAGACTCGCAATCTCTCTGTGCCTCAGTTTCTTCATTTCTAAAGTAAGGACAACAAGAGTACCCACCTCACAGGCTCAGTGCGGAGAGTTAAGCTGCTAATACATGTACGTGAATTCATATATGCCTGGCATGGGGCGGGCACTCAGCAAACATTGCCCTTTATTAGAGCAAGGCCCACGTGGGGCGTCAGCAGGCGTCTCTACAAATTGAAGGCTCTGCGTAAAAACCTCATGAACCTGTTTAACCCACATTTACCAGACTTACTTTTTCATGACTTTTCCTCATTGACACTCAGAAAACTGGAAGTCCTTAGAACACACTTGAAAAACAGCTACCCTGAGATATAATTCACTGATCACAAAATGCACTCTTTTAGAGTCCTACTTCCAAGTAAATTCGCAGAACTGTGCAACCGCCACCGCGATCCACTTTCAGAAGATTTTTGTGTTCTTCCCTCTCCCTGCCCTGGAAAAACCCCCCAGTACCTCTTAGTCCCTTCTCATTCTGCCTTCCTGCAGCCCCCTGGCAACCTTCTGTCTTCATACATTTGTCTGTTCTGGAAATCCATATAAACGCGGTCTCCCAATATGAGACCTTTTTGACTGGTTCATTCAATCAGCATGTTCTCAAGGTTTATCTGTGCTTCATTCCTTTGTATGGCCAAGTCAGTCTCCCACTGGGTGGAAGAACACAGTTTTGTTTACCCATTCATTAGTTGATGGGTGCTTGGGTTGTTCCTGCTTTTATGAAAAATGCTGCTACGAACGTTCTCGTACAGATTTTTGTGTGGACGTGTGTTTTCATTGCTCTTGCGTCCAGACCTCAATGAAACAGCCGGGCCAGCGTTTTAGCAGAAGAGGGCGCTCTCTGAGACACATTGATGCTGCCATTGTGTCCACTCTGCCATTTTCCTCCCCTGCCCCCAACCCCTTCCTCTCTCCACCATCCAGGGTGCAGGCCAGAACTTTGCCACTTCCCAGCTGCATGATCTTGAGCAAGCACTGTACGCCTCCCTGAGCCTCGATTTTCCAATCTGTAAAGTGGGAATAAGATGCAGGGAGGTTGTTTGTGGAAAGCACTTGTTCCGGTGTCTGCCAGTCCTTCAGCAGAAGCTGGTAGCATCTCTGAATGTGTCCTGTGAGATCTTACTGATACAAGCAGTGTATCTTGGCAGATGGTGTGGACAGATTCCGGGGCTTGTCTCTGGGCAGGACACAGGATGTGCACATCCTCACGTCGGCTAGTGTTTGCGAAGTAAATCTCTGAAGTGGCCGCCTCGAGAGACATTTCCCCTCAAAGGCCCATCACACCCATCTTTGTCGATCTGTGACAACCCCGCTTTTCCAAGGGTGGGAAATGGTATCCCTTTACGGTTTGGCTTTGGGTGCCTGCTGCTTCACCTGGGCTATTTTGCTTCTATGGACACGCTTTGAGGTAGGTGCTAGTGTTGCGTTGTGTCGCAGAGGAAGAACCTTGCTCTTTGTGGTGCAGGGCTGGCCCATATGTTTGGAACACGGGCCATCTGGCTCTGATCCCTGGGCTCTCTGCCTCGGCTTTACTGTGCCTCCCACGGAGCCCAGGACTGGCAGCTAAACACAAGAGAGACCTCATGGTGACTATTTAAGACCATTAAGAAAATCTAAGAAACATGTCCATCCTTCCAGTCAACATATACTTACTGAGCAATTACTCTGTGCCAGGTTCTGCAAACACACAGTGAAAGTCCCTGTCCCAGGGCTTGCCGTCCAGGGGGGCAGGGAGACAGAATACATCTGTAATACCCCATAAACTCCATGAAGAGGAACAAAGCAGGTTAAGGGGCTGGGGAGTGAGAGGGGTGATGTTTCTGCAGGGACGGCGGGGGCATCTTCCCAAGGAGGTGCCGTCTCTATCACCATCCCAATCACGAGGAGGTGAGTGGTGAGCCCTGTGGGCACTTTCCAGATGAGCTCTTTGGAGGTACAAACAGCACATACAGGCTTCAAGGGAGAGCACAGATGGGATGTTTGAGGAACAAGGAAGCTGGAGGAGCCTCAAGTTGGCTCCCCCAAGATTCCCACCCTCTGCTTATTCATCCAGACTCGAAGCTACGTGCTGCTGGGCAGGGACTTTGCAATTGTGATTAGAGCCCCGAGTCCGTTGACCTCAAGATGCTGAGGTAAGCCGGGGGCATCGAACCTCATTGGCGGAGCCCTTGGAGCGTGGAAAGTGAGTCCTGTGTGGCTGGGGGGGCACAGGAAAGGTCAGAGGGACTGGAAGCCGAGAGGATCTGCTGTGCCATTGCTGGTCGGGAACCACAGGACATGGTGGCCCTCTGGGACCTAAGAGCTGTCCCGGGCCAAAAGCCACCATGGAAATGGGGCTACAGTTCTGCAACCACGAGGAATGGAATCCTGCCAATTACAGGAATGAGCTTGGACGAGAACCTTCAGCTCCTGGAGAGAGCACAGCTGGCTAACACCTTGACTGCAGCCTGAGCGGAGAACCGCGACGCTGTGATGTCCTTCCAACCTACACAACCGTGAGCTAATAAAAAGCTGTTGTTTCAAGCTGCTAAATTGGGGTCATTCATGACGTAGCATAGAAGACGGATGTGGGGGTGGTGTAGCTAGACAGAGGACGCAAGTGGGAGACAGAGAGGGTGAAGCCCAAGAGTAACAGGTCAGATTCTGCCAGGCTGTGCCTTTGTGCCAAGGACACAGGAAACGACCACAGTTGAGTAACTCTCAGACCTCCTCACCGTCCTGGCTTTTCTCACTTCCCATCCTGTCCTGCGTTTGTCCCATCCCCACACCCTGCTTCTGTCTGTCTACTGACGTGTGTGTGCGAATTGGCTGGGACCCTGTTGACTGTGAGTGACAGGAAACCACACAAATTACTTAGCCCTCAAACCCAGGGGCTATAGGAGTAGCTGGATCCAGGAGCTCAAGTGTTACTTCCAGAAATCTGGGTCTTTCCGTCCCTCCACTTTGCTTGTTTCTGCCTTTTGCTCTCATTCTCAGGCAGGCCTTCCCCCACGTGGTGGTTGAGACGGTCACCAGAAGTTGTGAGTCACATCCTGTCCTCTTCACAACCCAATCAGAGAGACCCCCTCACCTTCCTACATGGCTCCCCTAAAAAAATCCCAGCTTGGGTCACGTGACTACTACAGAACCAGTCGCAAAGGGTCGGGGAAGGAGAAATCCTGGGGGGAGGCCTCAGCCATGGACCTGTTCCTAGATGTGGGGCTCAGGGGATGGGGAGCAAGGGGGCTTCAGGCCTACCTTGAAACCTCCTAGACTGAAAAGGGGAGGGTTGGTCCCTTGGGGTCCTTAAGGAGGTCACTGGGAGGCTGTGAACAGCGGAGGAGGGAAGCAATACTGTGGGGGGTAAAGTCAGCAGATCCACTAGGAGCCAGCTCTGCCCACATCTCTGGGTGTCGTGGGTGCTGTGGGTGCCGTGAGAGCCAGGGGCACCATGGGCGATACAGCTTCTGCATGGAGATCCCAGAGCCTTACCCCCTGTTCAACTCCCATCGTGGGGCCTTCATTCCTCCCCTCGTTATCTCTGCATCCTATTAGAGCTTGGCACAGGCGGCGGGAGCTGTGGAAACACCACACAACCCTGCCTTTGCCCTGGTTGTTTACTGGAGAAATAAAGAAATTTAGCAGAACAGATGCTTGGACCCCTGGAGCAACCCTGGGAGGCTCTGTAACAGTCATCGTCATAGACAGATGCCGAGAGAGCAGCTTGGAAAGTCTGTGCCAGCCCCAAACGAATGAGGGCCTGCAGCCAAGTGTGAGGCCGGCTGGAAGGTCCCAGCTGGAGGGGAGCCCTGGGGTGGGGCCGGCCCAGCGGGATGCCCCAGCCCACCGCCTGTGTGTGTGTGCGTGCGTGTGCACATGCGTGTGTGTGTGTGTTGGGGGGCACCAACAGCGGCATTTTCTCCCTGTTACTTTTTAAATGTGGTGTTGGAAACAGCTCAGGAGGACAGATGTGCTGGTTGGTTTGGAGACCCTCCCCTCCCCAGACACCAGTAAGCCTTGTGCTTGGCCTTACATTGGCCCACAAGGATGCAATGGGTTCCCCTCTGCCCCTCTAGCTCCGTCCTACTGCTGGAGCTACTTCAGCCTCAAGGCCTCCTTGCTGTACCTGGAAGGCACCGGTGCAATCTTTTGCCTCAGGGCCCTTGCACCTGCTGCCCCCCCCCACAACACTCTTCCCACATAGTGCCCTGTGGCTTGCTGCCTCCCTCTCTTTAAGCTTCTGCCCCCTTAAGACATGGGACTTTGGATCAGGCTTCGTGATGCTGCAATCAGCAACCCTAAACTCTCTGTATCTCGGCACCAGGAAGGTTCCACTCTCACACTCACTGCATTGCCATGTCATGGCATGTCATGGCATGGTCTGGGGGGTTCTGATGGCTGCTCAGAGGCCCAGGCGGACCCAGGCAGGATCCTCTCCTTGGATTTTCTCGGTCCCAGTGGCAGTGGGAAGGGACCATGGCAAGGCACACAGTGATTCTGCACTTGCACTCAGATCTGGTACCTATCACGATTCATTGGCCAAAGCAAGTCACAAGGGTCTGAAAGGAGGACCATGACATGGGGCTGCACAGCCCAGGGCTACCCCTTTCCTGAAACTCCCCGTGACTGTGCCCCCCCCACTGTAGTTCTCTGCCACACCACTCCTACCTGACTTGTTGCTACATGATCTGCCTTCTTCCCCCCGAAAATCTAAACCCCAGGAAGGTAGGGTTTGCCTGGTTTTGTTTGCTGCTAAACTGCGGGCCTCAGAACACTGCCTGGCATACCAGAGGCCCTCAGTAACATTTAGTCAAGTCGATCAGTAGGAGTATGAGAGGTTGTTGACGAAGGATGTTCCCGGGGCTGGGCCCTGTGCAGACTGCTCTTCGCCCATGAGCTCATTATAGCCACACCTCAGTCCCACGGGAGAGGGAGGTCTATCATGACCCCCATTTTCCATACATGGAAACTGAGGCTCAGAGGAGGCCAAGACACTTGCAGAGGCCACATAGTGAGCTAGTGGGCAGTGCCAGCCTCCTGACGTCCAAGAGGCCCCGTAGGACCCGGGTGTGGGGGCCTGACGGCCAGGCATGTCAGCTGAGCATCCAGTGTGTGTGGGGTTGGGGCCTGGGAGTGGGGGCAGAAGACAGAGTCACAATGGCATGACCTCGTCATTCATTGGTCCCCAGACACTGGGCTTAGGGAAGCACAGCTTAATTCATGCTCTTGAATTCGCCCCTTGAGCAGAGGAGGAGACTGAGGGAGGGCTAGGTGTTTGCAGGGCGCCGCCTTGTTGGAGGGAAGCTGGGACTTCGGCCCCAGCTGCCCAGACATGGAGGCCGGAGACCTACCCACAGCCTCCGACCCACCCCAGCTGGGGAGGGAGCAAGAAGCCCATAACATCCTCACCACCATGGAGTCCCCTTGGCGCACCCGCTGGACCGGCTGCTGGGTGCCTTCCTGCCTGGCAGGGATGGATCGATTTTTCCAGCAGAGTGCTTTTCCTGCTTTCTTCCCACGTGTGCTCTTCCCAGTGACCCGAGTGGGTCCTTGACCTCCCTTTGGGCTCTGTCTCACCCTCCCCAACCCTCCCAGGACTCTGCGCTCTCCCGAGTGTGGCTGCTCTGCTCACTGGCCGGGCCTTCCCCTTCAGGTGCCTGGGTTTCATCCCAGCCCCTCCACAGACTAACCCCGTGTCCGCAAGCCTCCCTTTGCCCATCTATAAAGCGGGGTCGCCCATCACACCGGCCTGAGAGGGTCGTAAGGATAACATACCTCAACGGTGTGAAGTGTTCAAGCCTTAGGAGCAACCCTTGTTTCTGAGACCTCTATGGGCACCAAGGGTCTATTCTAAAACATTCAGCAGCTGTGAAAATTGGCACATTCATTGGCTCACGGCTTGGAAAAGCAGGGGTGCTGCAAACATGCAAATATTCTCCAGCACTCGACAGGCTTGACTCAGGTTTTTCGGATACACAGAGGAAACTGCTGAGGTTGATAATGGGAACTAGCACTGTCCGGGTTCACTTTTTCGAGGCAAAAATGCCTCTGGTGTCACATAATCCCACTTTAGTAAATGATATTTTCACTTTCCATATTATACATTTCTGAAATGTTTGAACTGGTTTTGAAGGCACGGATTATTCTGTAATCAGGACAAAGGGAAAAAGGTATGAGCCTCATAGAACAGAAGTCAATGAGGACCTTTGTGTATCTGTGACTTTGTCTCCCTCTGTCCCTGACTTGACTTCAGACAGTGTGAGGGATCTTAAAGTACAAATCTTCATCCCTGCTCTTTTGGGGGCGCTCCTGATTTACAGCTGAGTAAGAGAAGAGTAAATGGCTCTTGGATGTCTGACAGTGGTCTCACCCTAAGGACATCGATCATGTCCCCGGGCTTGTGAGCTGGCACTCAGCCCCCCTGTTCTTAATCCCAGATAGGGGCTGCCTCCTCTGTGGCCCAAGAGCAGTCAGCCCCTTGTCCCTACCATGGAGACAGCAGCCACAACGTCCTCCCTACCTTGCATGCTGCTTCTTCTAACCACCTTGAAAGCCATACCCACACGCTTTGGCACTATAAATAGTCCCGCATGTGGAGGTGGGCCCGGCAGCAGGACAACCCCTTGAACTTAAAATTATCCCAGTGCCACTTGGCATCCACACGTGGTCCTGCCACTCAGGTCTACTCGCCAGTGGCAGCTTTTCTATTGAGCAGGTGGGTTTCCTTGAGAAGCACTGCCTGTAAGTCAGACCTTCTCAATCAGCTCATTAGCGTATCATCCAGACAAGGTAAGATTCTGGAAAGAAAAGAGCAAGGAGGCAGGCAGAGGAAAGCCATCACCACATCTGTAGTTGGAGAACCTCTCAGGGGATGGTCCCGCTATCACAAGACTTCCAGTGACCAAGAGCTTTCATTTCTGCCGGGTTCATGATGAGGAGTCAATTTCGCATCTCTTCAGAAGACTCAGTGGAGGCTTGGCGGTCAGGACTAGAAACAAGAAAGCCTCCCTGAGAGGAACCCAGCTACTCAGCTGCAGACACACTTGGATCCAGGCTGTGTGGCTTGGACTGTATGCTCTGTGGCCAGAATCCCTGGGTTCCCACACAAGTTCTGCTAGCTCTTAGCTGTGGGACCTTGGGCCAGTGATCAATCCCTCTGGGCCTCAGTTTCTCTATCTTTAAGATGGGGATGGTGAAGAACCTACCCCACAGGTTGTTAGAAGGATTAACTGTGGTAATGCAGGTGAAGGGTTTAGCACAGGTCTGGGCACATAGGGAGTACTCAGTAAATGTTAGCCCTCGGTATCACGGCTAGTACTTTTTTAAAGAAGATGTTATTTATTTGAGAGAGAGAGTGCTCGCATGAGTTGGGGGGAGGTGCAGAGGGAGAGGGAGAAGCAGACTCTCTGCTGAGCAGGGAGCTCCATCCCAAGACCTGGGGATCATGACCTGAGCCGAAGGCAGATGCCTAACCGACTGAGCTACCTGGGCGCCCCACTGCTACTACTTTTCTCATTAATATTAGTATCATCATCTTCTGATTGCAAAGAAAATATAGTCAATGTAAGCACATGCTCAAACTCTGGTCTGGCTTATGCCCCATCCTCGTAGATGAGACCCAAGGGCCTGCATACCATGGTTTACAGGAAAGCTTTCCTGCCCTCATGAAGAGAGACGGGATCAAAGGGCAATTTCAAGGTAGTTAGAAGAAGCAGCATGCGAGGTAGGGAGGACATGGTCTCGTGGCTTCTGTCTCCAGGGAGGAGGTGACCCCTATCCGGGATTAAGAACAGGTAGGTTGAGCGCCAGCTCGCGAGGGGACACGAGCGATGTCCTTACGGCGAGACCTCCGTCAGACGTCTGAGACCCATCTACTCTCTTTTTACTCAGCAGCAAATCAAGAGTGCCCCCCAAACAGCAGGAATGAAGATTTGTACTTTAAGATCCTTCACGCTCTCTGAAGGATGTCCCATCTGTGTGTGACAGCAGGAACTGCCGCAGCATCTCGTGACCACGAGGGGACAAGCCGGTCTGGAATGGAGACGGCAGAGCAAGAGGACTCTGGATCGCTGACCAGTTCCCAGGGACACTGATCCCTAGTGGAGCCGCCCATCAGTGGTCATCACATTCTGGGAAGGAAATCCACTTTCTATCTGTTTTGTTGTTGTTGTTTTCAAGAAAGAGAGAGAGAAAGAGAGAGCACAGGGAAGGATAGAGGGAGAGGGAAGGAGAACCGTAGCAGGCTCCATGGCCAGTGCAGAGCCTGACACAGGGCTCGATCTCAGGAACCCTGAAACTGTGACCTGAGCCAAAATCGAGGGTCAGACACCAACCAACTGAGCCACCCAGGGGCCCCTACTTTCTTAATGTCTGATCCACTTCTAATTGGCGGCCCTGTGACCTGCTGTCAGACATACTGTCACCGATGAAAGAGTAGGCCCGCCGTTTTCAGTCCTCCAGTGTCTGACTGACGTCAGCCCTATGTGGCGGGGACACAGAAGCCCTTGAGTTCACAGCTGCGGCCAAGCTCGCAGTAGGTGAGACGCTCTCCCAGAGCACACACTGCGGAAGGCTCCAGTCTGCACCCCGTGTCTGCTGTCACCATGATGCTGAGTCTTCCGGGGCGTCTGAGGCCATGCGGGTTATCCTCCTTTTACCCACAGAGGTGCAGAGAGGTTAAGGAACTTACCCCCGGGGCCCCAGCAAGAAGGTAGTGGAGCTGGGGCTTGAACCCAGGCCTGTCTCCCCTGTGGGAGACAGCTTCTCCTGGGACAGGAACCCTGCTGTCCCCATGGAAGCACTTTTATTATTTTTTTTTTAAGATTTTATTTATTTGACAGACAGAGATCACAAGTAGGCAGAGAGACAGGCAGAGAAAGGAGGAAACAGGCTCCCCACTAGCAGAGAGCCCGAGGTGAGGCTCGATCCCAGGACCCTGGGATCACGACCTGAGCCGAAGGCAGAGGCTTTAACCCACTGAGCCACCCAGGTGCCCCTTCATGGAAGCACTTTTTAAGGATCAGCAAATCCTGCAGAGTGACGTTGCCCTGGGATCCTGGAGGTCCCAGCTCAGGGCCTCCACTCCCATAGCTGCTCCTCCCTATGTCTGCTTGGTCCCAATGCGCTCCCCAGGGATGCAGGAAGAGCCAAAATCCCCTGGCTCAGCTGCCTTGCTAATAGAACTAGAATGTTCTTGTCAAGATGGATTTCTTTTGGGGACGGCCAAGCTAGCCACGTACTCGGCTGCTCAAGACAGAGGACAAACACAATGTGTCATCCAGGACTCTGCTACGGCAGCTGACACTTGTCCTTCGATCCTTGGGGCTGGATGTGCAAAGACAGGCTTTGCACGCCAAATCCAACCTCACGGCGGTGGGGGAGGGTAGCTTTAGTGATTGTTGATGACTTTGGGCTCCCTTCCCATGTCTCTGTCATTTCCCGTCTTCTCCCGAGGCGACTCTCAGTGTCAGCCGGCAGACGTCAGTCCCCAGGACAGGGTGTCCTTTCACTGAATCAGCCCGTGGAGGGAATAGCTGGGTGCGGTTCTCGGGGAGGGGCCCTGGTGGTCTTCCTCAATCCCTTAACACCACCTGCATGAGGGAATTCCACAGCCTGGTGGAAATCCGCATCAGACACTGTTTCTGTGGGCTTTGAACTTTGATCCCTGGCTCTCGGTGGATTTCCCCAAAGAACCTTATCCAGGACACCGCACAGCTGATTCCCTTGGGAGCGCTGGAACCAGACACGAATGCAGTCATGACCGAGCTCCCTGGGGGCCCTGGCGAAGGGAGAGAAGCTGGAAGGCCATCAGTGGAGGCGTCGGCCCTCAGATGACCGCGTCCTGCAGGGCGCCGCTCCTGTGCCTCACGACTCGTTGTCAGAAGATAATTGCACGCAGATCTGTTTTCTTTTTTGTTCTTATCTGGTTATTGGCAACTCTAAGATACCCACCCTCTTCTGCATGATTTGCAACCAGGGAAGCTGTCCATTTCGTCACATGCTTGTAAATCCCTGTCTCGGCTGCTTCTCAGTGCGTCCAGATGCCGCAGCTGGGGGTGGGGACGGCTTCGGCCTTTGACCTGGTTGGACGTTCCATCCTGGGGGTCTAGCCTCTTCTGGGCCAGTCACAGAGCGATGACCTCATATTTTGCGTTGTGCTGATCTTTCTGCCACTCCCTCGAGGGTAGGCAAAATGCAGGACTGGAGAGGCACCCTTCCGAGGTCGCCTAAGCAGGCTGGTGCGATGCCCGTGAACAATCTCTTTGGGGGGGATGGTCCCCTTCACCCTGTGCCTTTGAAAGCCGGAGCAGGCACGTGTGGCTTCTGCCTCCGCAGACCGAGCCCATCAACCATCTCTCCCTCTCAACATTCCAGAACGCCCACTATAACTTTCCCCACTCTGTGATGGCATTTAATGTCACTAAAGTGTGACAGAGTCACCAATATGTTCCCTTTGGGATTTTTCTCCCTGTCTGCCCCTCTCATTGTAAAAATCCCACATTTCAAACGCACTGTAAGTCATTCCCCTTCCGACTCCTGCTATTCTCTCGTCCTCTGGGCTGCTGTGTTTTTCTTCATACCATTGTCTGACATCGGATCACATCTGGTTCTGTATCTGCCTCTCCGTTTCAGCTGGTTTCCTCCCACTGCAGTGGAAGAAGTGCCAGGACGGGGGCCTTGCAAGTCTTTTGGGTGCTCCATTCCCGGTCCTGTCTAGAACAGGACCCTTGGGACTGCAGGACTGCAACTGGGCCTTAATGATCAATGGCACCGATCCATTCACTATATTTCCTGTTGAAATTCTTGTGGTGCGTGTAAGATACCAAGGTCAAAGGCTACAAGTCATGGATGACTGGATGAGACGTTGTGCCTTGTGGGTGTTGCACACCTATTACTGTGTTGATAAGGAGAGCCATGAAGCATGTGGGCTGTGGGCTGGCTCTAGCCTCCAGCTGTCTGGGTTCAAGTCTGCCCCCAGCACTTGCTACATCTGTGTAGTTGGGCAAGTTGCTCTGGCCCCTCGGTATCAATTTCCTCATCTGGGAGTAATGTTAGTACCCATCTCCCTGGGACACTGTCCGGATTTAAAAAGGTAATACATGTAGCACACTTAGAAAGATGCTCTCTGCCGGGTCTAGGCTCAGCAAAGGCAGCTGTGATAATCCTTACAGCAGCCTCACTAAGCAGGAACCGCTATGCTTCCCATTTAGCAGATTGGGAAACTAAGCAAGCCGTAAGCAGGCAGAGCCAAACAAGACGCACCCTGCGCTCAGCGAGTTCCCAGTTTGGTGGAGGGAGGACACAACCACGCAAAAAACAAACAAAACAACAACAACAACAACAACAAAAAGCAAAACTCAGCTCTGCCCTGTATTACCCTTAAGAAAAGTCCTTACATTCCTTACGGAAGGATTGGCTCCAAAGCCTGGCATGATACTATGCTCTGTGGCTTCTGGGACACCCTGCACTGACTTCCATGCTGTTCCAAGAGAATCCCCAGTTATGCAAGGACATGGGCCAGGGTGTGACCTTCTGTATCGAGTGGCCATAAGTATTCTACACAAATAGCAGGATGTTTGAAGAGTGCTCCATGAATGGAAGACGCTTTGTACTAGATCTCCCAACCCAGCAGCATCTCCAGGGATGGTGATGGCTTACGGTAAGTGCGCTGTTCTAGTTCATTCACAGGCTAACTTTGGTGATGCAGTTCCCCAGTGTCCTCCAGCAGATATCTCTTCATTGACTGTGTTCCATTCCTGCTGTAAGGGCGCTGAACCTGCGGGCCAAGAAGACACACAGCACAGTTCCCACATGCTTCTTATTCCTTAAGCTGAGCTGCAACACTCCTGTCAAGACAAGGCTGCCTGAAGAGTAGCTCCATGCCCCGCACAGCAAGCTGAAACCTGCCTTAGACCACGGGCCTAGGAGGGGTAGTCATTACCTGGTCCTGGCCTTTGAATCTTGCCGATGGTGGTATTTATATTCTTAAAATGTGGCTGAGCAGACAGGCATTTCCTTGGGAGTGGGCCTTGTTTGAAGAGTTAAGTCAACAGAGTCTTTGACTCCACGGAGACTGCCGGAGAGATGGCTCAAGGTCACCGAAGGCTATGGGCATCCATGGGCCACGTGCTGGGCTAGCCGCAGCCATCCAGGTTGATGAATACTTCCTGTGCGCGATGCGTTGCAGCCAACTGATGTCTAAGATTCCTCTTGAATAGGAATTATTATCCCCTCTTCACAGAAGAGCAAATTGAGTCTCAGAGAGGTTAAATAATCTGTCTAGGTCACACAGTGGAGATGCTGGGTATCTGAAGTCTGGGACATCTGATTCCAAATTCCATACTCTTAGCCATAATGGGCTCATGATTTTTCCATCTTAGGAAAACAGGAAAGAAGACCGCCTCAGGAGAGGAAGGAGAAGACTGTGAGGGGACAGGAGAATCAGGGGAAGAAAGGAGTGTAGGTGTAAAGGAGGGAGGTTAGGTGGCCCTCATGATTTGCACAGGCTTCCCAGGGAAAGCCCAAGCCTGTTGGGCAGGGGTGTCAGCCTGCTGCCAGCTGCAGAACTCCCAGAAGAAATCAAGGGGGTGTGGCCACAGAAACCACTTCAAAAGCAACTCTTCATGTTCTGCCTCTGGTGTCAGCAGGACACTTCAGGTTGCAAGTGACAGAAAACCTAATCAAACTGGCTTAACAGAAAAACTGAAAGATAAATATTGGCTTCCTCATTTAAAAGCCCAGAGTAGAGGACTTCAGGTAGGGCCGAGTCCAAGTGATCCAACAATGCTTCTCTCCATGTGGTCTCCTTCTTCAGGCAGGTGCTCTCCCAGGAAGAGGGTGGTCAGCAGCTCTAGGCTTGTGTCCAGTGCTCTCTGCAACTCCAGTGGAAAGAAGTGCCCTTTCACAAGAGTTCCAGCAGAAATGCTGGCACTGAGTGCCGCTGCTTCTGACTAACCTTGCCTGAGTCATGTGTCCGTTCCTGAACCAGTCACTGTTGGCCAGTGCTCTGATTGGCTTACCCATACAGAGACAGAGCCAGCCCCGCCAGAACTCCCGGGGCTCAAAGGAGGGTGTGTCTCCAAGAGAAATTTCCAGAAAAGAAGTGTTAAGCATACTAAAGTGTGAAGACAAAAACGTTCAGCTATCTTCTACAAAGAATTTTTTAATAAAATTTTTAGGTAATCTTTATTCTTAGGTACACCCAACATGCGGCTGGAACCCACAACCCTAAGATGGAGAGTCACATGCTCTATTGCCCGAGCCAGCCAGGAGCCCCAAGCTTTTTCCTATTGTAGAAAAATAAGGAGCTTCTCTGGGGTCATCCGCCCCACCCACCTGCACACTCCTTCAACAATATTTTCTCCTCCGTTTAGAAATGATCACATGACCATGTTGGAAAGCACAACGAAAGAGAAAAAAAAAATTTACCCCTAATCTCACACTGAGAGTAAGCCATCCACATTCCACCCCGGGGGGTTTCCCGATGTTCTATAGATACTTTCTCCACAACCGAGATCATTTTATGTATTTAAGTGAGGGGGTCCATGCCTTCGCATTAGTGGTGTAACCATTTCCCTGCTGAGAAGAGGGGCTCTGCTTCACAAAGATGGAAGAATAGATGTTGATGCTCGGCGGCGAAGCTGAGCGCCGTACTGAATTAAGGAATTAAAGCGATGCTGGATTGTGACCTGCGGAATGGGGTGTCGCACACCACCCAGATGGGGTGGGCAGGGAGCACCCCTAGCATTGGGGCTCTTGCTTTGGCAAAGTGAAAACTACAGGGTCATCTTGATAGGAGGTGCGGTTTCAGTGGACGCACACAAAGGAAGCCAAGTCACTAGATTTATGACTTACAGACCCCAGGAACAAGTAGATGAGCAATGAGCTCTACTTTTCACGAACTTAACTCTAATAGCTATATTAAAAGGGGCCCCAGGGGAAGCCATGCAGTTGGAACTTATGGCAGAATCCTCAACTCAGGTCCTTATCTAACTGCCCAGACTTGGTGTGAGCAAACTTGTCATACTGTAAAATGCCAGGACAGCAACTCAGAGAAACAAAAGTTGTTCTCATCACAGGGACTTAGGGCTCATTCTCTCATTCCTACTTCCAGCCTTCAACCCGACTGCCCCTGCTGCCTTGATTCCTGTCCTTCTCTGGGGCCAGATCCCTGTGCCATCCTGCATCAGGGGCTTGCTTCTGTGTTTTCTGGCTGGGGGCAAGTTTACCTTCCTCTGTCCTCTTACTGCAATGTCATGTGTGGCTTTGTCTTGCCTTGAATTAGGGTTATCTGGACCATGTACCCCACTTCCCCCTCAAGGCTGGAACTTATGTAGTGTTTACTTAATGAGCATCTATGGGGGGGGATGAATAGGGGGAGGACACTGTGAACAACAAACTGACATGGTCCTGGCTTGCGAAGTTTATGGTCTAGACTGGTGGACAGACATTCTAAATCACATGAAATAATAATGGGAAAGGGAAAAGTGTTCTGGCCCTTAAGGGCATGTTTAATGGGGGAGGTAACTTGATTTCCTCTGGGGAAACAGGGAAGATTTCATGGAGGAGGTGACACCCACGCTGAAGTCTGAGGAGCAGTTACCTGGTCCAAGAAGTGGAGAAGAGTGCTCTAGGCAAAGGGAGCAGGTGCAAATGCCTTGGGGAAAGTGTGATGACCTCAGAAGGAGGGTGAGGCTGGAGAGCTAGAGAGGGGGGATAGGGGAAGATGGAGAGCAGGGAAGGAGGACAGAAAGGACGATGGGCAAAGGCATGCAGCACCCTGGGGGCCTGGTGAGAATATTGGTCCTTGTTCTAAGAGCAAGAGTGAGGTAGGGATTGGAATGATCAGAATTACATAGTATCAATGAAGTATCATAGTGTATCACATAATGTGTATCAGTGGAGTATCATAGTATATCAATAAAGTAGTATGTGTTGCAGTGGAGTATCATAGAATCACATATCAAGAGAATATCACAGTGTATTGTCCTGTATCAGTCACAGTATCATAGTGGCCAATCTTTGGTAGCTTACTCAGGAAGTGACAGCCCACATCACAGGCCAGTCCCTACTCAAGGAGAAGGAATTCTACAAAGACATGAATACCAGAAGGAGGGGTTCATGAGGCATCTCAGAGCCTGCCATCTACACCCCAGCACTGAAGGCAGGCAGAAGGATGAGTTCTTTGGCTAAATATTTCTAATGTTGGGAAAGGAGAGGTTCAAAGGAGGGTGTCTTAACACAGACAAGGTTATCATGTGTCCTGTGTCTCCCAGTGGCTGTCCCCAAGGCAGCAGACTGAGAGGGCTTCTCGACGCTTCCCCAGTCCTGCAACCCCAAGAGAACATCCCCTGGATGATTCGGCTCTGGCACAAGCAAGGGGACCTCTGCCAAAGTCCCCATTATGAAAGGACCCTTCCTCCCAGTTCCCAGCTAAATGCAAAGAATCCACCACGTCTCAATCGGAAGAACAATGATTTTCTTCACATGAAAGTTTCAGTCTGGCTTTACTCTGTCAGACGGATTTTCTTCTTTCTTGTTTCACATGCTCTTTGGAGTCACAAGATAAAAATGAGATTTTATGGTCAGGTCACGGATAGACTTCGGTTGGAATAATTACAGGAACACCACTTAACATGCTGCTTTAAAAGGAACTCCAAATTGTTTCCTTCTTATTTTGAAAAATTTCAGATATAGAAAAGTGGAAAAAATGGTATCATGAACATCCATTTCCCCATGGCCTCGGTTCTATAATTAACATTTTACTCAACTTGCTTTTTCTCCTGTCCGCCCGTCTCTCCTGTCCGCCCATCTCTCCATCCCTCTTTGCACCCACCATTCCATCTGCCTTTTGGCGATTCTTTCAAAGTGAGTTGCAGATATTAGTATAAGGAAGTCCAATTTAAAAGGTGTTCTAGAAAGTTCCCTACAAATGCTGAAATTCAATGGATTGAGGTTTTATAGGTTGAGGGTGGAAGGTCCTATTATTCACTCATTTACCTTTTTATTTTTTTAATTTATTTTAAGTTTTATTTATTTGACAGGCAGAGATCACAAGTAGGCAGAGAGGCAGGCAGAGAGAGAGAGGAGGAAGCAGGCTCCCTATGGAGCAGAGAGCCCGATGCGGGGCTCGATCCCAGGACCCCGGGATCATGACCTGAGCCAAAGGCAGAGGCTTAACCCACTGAGCCAGGCAGGCGCCCCTCATTTACATTTAAAAAAAATGTGTGGTCACTGTCTTCTAGGGCAAAGCCTATCTCTTTCCCCACTGACTTGAACTGCTCATCCGCGGAATTTTTGATCCAGGAATTTGAGTGCATTTGCCATGTTCAAAGTGTATTCCCGTATTCACTCACTCATTCATTCATTCGAAATACTGGTTGAGGTCCCTGCAGGTGTTCAGCACTGTTGAAATCTGGGTAGGTGGTTTCAGCACTAGAGCGATCGAGCAGTGTGCTGTATGTGGAAAAGTCTCAACAAACATCTATTGGATAGCGAGATGAATCTCTCAAGAGGTTGCCGGCCATGAGGTTCTTGGACATTGGTGGCTTATTTATTGTTGTGTGTTGGGACGGTTCCAATGCTTATGAACTGAAATTTCAGCTTTTACGTTTTGGAAAAATAGTAACTTGTATAAAAAGGCGTACACATTACAAAGGTGTCAATTCCCCCGCTTGTGATTTGCGTGATTTGGCATAAATTATTTTCAAGCTCTGAACTTCAGGATCTTGACCTCTTAAAGGGGGATAATAGCCTAACGCTAGGTTGTTCAGAGATGAAATAAAATGAGTTTAATGTTGAGGGTCCATTGCCTACTTGTAGAAAGCCCTCAGTTACACTGGTTCAAGTTATGCTTACGCCCAAGACAGCTGTGTGCCATCTCAGGGATGCTGCGAGAGCAGGTGTGTCCCAGGGAGAGGAGAGCGAGCAGGTATGTCCCAGGGAAATGGAAAGGAAAGGAGGATTTGACCACTTTGGTTCTCAGTACCCTCCTCTGATCTTTCCTCTCCCACCTTCAAGTGGCCACATTCCAAGATCGGGGGCGGGGGTGGGGGCTCGTCTGCCAGCTTCCAGCACGTCTCTGTGGTCTAAGTGGTGGTAGTTCTCCCTGGGTGGCCGGTGGACTGACGTACGACACCGCAGGTCCCATTTCTTGCTTGCTTGCACCTACCTCTGAAAGGCAAAACATTTCCCAGCCACGCTCCCGGCTCACCTACGTCAAAGTCACACTCGGTGCACTGAGGTTCCTTTTGCAAAGTACGGGACAGCCCTTTCCAGGTCACTGCAATGGAATTTGACCCCCGGAGCCCCAGCTCTGCCCCTTTTCAGAGTCGGACTATTCCATGGCTGTTCCCAGCGGCCTTGCAGGAGCTCAGTCTCCACCTCCCCTGAGGAGTGCAAGTTACAGCCGTTTTCATTTCAATGAATCTTTATTATTACATTGTTATTTTTAGATTACACAAGCCATATACTCTAATTTTTAAAATATTGAAACACAATTGTCAAAGTAAATTCCTTTCCCCAGAAATGAGCAGTTTGTGAAAAATTCTTCAGGATTTTTTGTGTATCCTGATAAATAAACATGGGTAACACTAGCATTATTATTTTTGTCACCTTTTTTTAAACCTTTAGGCACATCTTATTTTCTTAAAAGATTTTTTATTTGTTTATTTGAGAGAGAGAGAGAGAAAAAGAGAGCGGGGGAGGGGCAAAGGGAGCTGGAGAAGCAGATACGCTGCAGAACAGGGAGCCCAACGTGGGGCTCGATCCCAGGACACCGGGATCATGACATGAGGCAAACAGTTACAGACTGAGCCCCCAGGTGCTCTTAGACATCGTTCCAGATCAAGTTCTTCTTTTTTAACAGCTAGGAGAATCCGTTGTAGGGATGACCAATAGTGTATTGTTCCCTCCAACACCGGTAGATACTGAGTGGCTTCTCATTCTTTGCTATTGCAAACACCGCTGCAGTGAACCGTCTTATGTCCGTTTTGGAAGGCCCTGGAGGAACCATAAAATTGAAAATTGGAATTTAGACTGGAAATGCAGAATCAGTGGGTCAATGAATATCGTATTATGAATCAAGCCCTTTCTAGGACAGAGACATTATTTAATGCTTTCTGTGTATTAGTTTAATCCTCACAGAGATCGGTACAACAGTCACTCTTAGTGCTGTTCAAGGTCTGGAAACTGAGGCACAAACAAGCGAAGCAATTGCAATTGCAGTTGATAAGAAGTGTGTTTTGAATTTCAGTCCATATTCCATCAACGACCCCCAGGAAGATAATATCCAAGTAATCTTCTGCCAACTGACCATTTTCCCCTACTCTCCAGCAAAGGCAGGTCGTGGAAGACTGTAGCCCACAGGTATGGAGCACTTCCCAAACGCTTTATGCGTCCCGCATGGTAATCTTCACAACCTCCCCACTTCACGGTTGGGGAAACCAAAGCACAGAGGTGTTGCTTAAGATCACCCAGCTTGGGGCACCTGGGTGGCTCAGTGGTTAAACCGCTGCCTTTAGCTCAGGTCATGATCCCAGGATCCTAGGATCTAGCCCCACATTGGCCTTTCTGCTCAGCAGGGAGCCTCATTTTCCTTCCTTTCTCTGCCTG
This sequence comes from Neogale vison, assembly GCF_020171115.1. NCBI lineage: Eukaryota > Metazoa > Chordata > Mammalia > Carnivora > Mustelidae > Neogale > Neogale vison. Next base: position 5,367,121 of record NC_058098.1, read on the forward strand.
CCTCTCTGTTTACTTGTGATCTTGGTCTGTCAAATAAATAAATAAAATCTTAAAAAAAAAAAAAAAGATCACCCAGCTTGTACAAGGGGATTTGGGATTATGGCATCTATTTCATTTTGAAACAAAAGAAAATTTACATGAAGATGGTCTTAAGAAGTCCATGGCCACCCAAGGGGTTCCTGGCCCCTTGGGTGATTCCTGCCCCCCCGCCCCCGCCAGTCATTTCTTGCCTGTGTCAGTAGGGGGTTTGGTATCATAGTGGGCTGGCAGTGACCGTGCCTTTTGAGATCTATAGGGACAGTAGGGGATGATTTGGGCATAGAGCTGGGCAGAGTTCTGTCCATGGAAGGGCAGGACTCTTCTCGGGCAAGGTCGTGATAGCTTTTAGTGGGGAGGCGGGTGGGGGCCGAAAATCCCTGCAAAGGTGAGGACAGAAGCCAGGAAGGCATTTACACCTCCAGGTAAGAAGCAGGTGAGCCCCTCTGGGGGTTTCTAGCACTCCTGGGGCACCCACCTGTGTGCCCCTCCCCATTCGCTGTCAAGACTCACCCATTCTCCTTTGTGGCCCTGCAAACCTCCACGTCCTGGTGAGGGCTGTCACTCACACCTTAGTGTCAATTGCTTTCCTCAGCTAATTAGATCAGCACTTGCCTCCTGGACGCCCACACTTCCCCTAAGGGCTTATCAGGAAGGAGACAGACCTATTTCTGAGGGAAGATAGCCCGAGGCTGAGTGGGGGTTGCCAGCATGAATGTGGAGACAAAGGTCCCTTCAGGAACCCCGGAGGAAGAGAGTGGGCCAGCAACGAGGGCGAAGAGGAGCAGCTTTCTGGTCACTTTGAAGGAGTTGGGGTGAGTGGATTGGAAGAAAGTGCCAGACCTGGGGATGGCTTGGAGGAAAGGGGGGTGATGTGAGACCCTGAATGGCCTGAAAAGCCATCAGATGACAAGGTCACTACCTTCACTGCTTCAGGAAGGCCTAAGAATGCTGCAGCCGGAACGTGACCACACCCCGGGGCACGGGTCCTGAACGTAGGCTTCTCTGTGGCTTTGTGTCTCGCCTTTGGCTCTGACCTCATCCATTCCTTACCCACTCCCTTTGCACTCTCTTGGAGCGAAAACAGCAAACTCTGGGGGTGTGAGGAGGTCCTAAGAAGTGGCCAGGGATCCCCTGTCTTCACATCAGCAAAGTTAGGCAGCTCTCTTGGCCTCATGCCCCACTGGTGTTCCCACACATCCTACTAACAGTACCCACGAGCCTGGTGCTTTCGGCTCTCAGCCCAACCTGTTCCTTCTTCCTGGAATGCCTTTGCCCTGAGGATGAGGACAGGTCCCCCTTCCTGCAGCATCACTTCCCTGCCTCCCCCTCTCAGCGGGGGGAGACAGCTGCTAGCCCTGGGTCCCTAGTATGTGTCAGTAAAACACGTCCCTGTACCAGGATGATGTGAGACACTAACTTTAAGGATAGCGGGGCGAGGCGGGTACTGAAGCCCTCTGTTCTGTTTCCACAATTTTGCTGCAAGTCTAAAATTACTTCCAAAACAAGAAGTTCACAAGAAGAGGGCCCGTTCATCCTGACGGGGCTCACAGACTTGATTTCAGGCCCCACAAGTCTCACACAGCAGGACCTCCTTATCCCATGGGTCAAAGTCTGTCCTTTGTTTCTCCTCCGGCCCCGTGCACCCAAGCATGGACTGAGGGGAAAGTCACTCAAAATACACGCGTATAGGCCCTCTGGTACCCCCGCTCTTGGCTTCCCAGAGCTCACACACAGTCAGCTTGGCCCCTAAGCCACTGTTTGAAACCACAGTTGCTGAAAGTCCTGGCATTAGGTGGGTTCCCCCAAAATAGCCCCTGAGGCGCTGATTTCCTGAGGACATGTGTCCAGGGGCAGCCAGACAGGGGAGGGAAGGAGCCAAACTTGGGGCTGGTTTCCGGGCACAGTGCCCGGCGGGGCCCAATCCCATGGAAGTTTCTGGAGTGTGAAGGGCACTCAAAGCCTGGCCTGCCTAGACGCAGGGGCTGGGCTTGCTGGCTCAGGGCCTTGGTCTTGACGACAACCAGGTGTGTCCTGCTCCATGTACCTGCAACAGATCAGCGACCTTGAGCGAGAGCAGGTGCAGGGCCCTCGGGTAGTTGGAGAGGAGAGCACAGCGCCGGAGCGGGACCCCAGGCAGCCTGGATGGATGCTGGTGGACAGAGAGGAAGCGAAGGTGGATGGGCAGTGGGGGACGTCTGGCCCATGCTGGAACCGCAAGCATGAGCTGGAGACCCGGACGATGGACTGGGGCTGCTTCCCTCCAGTTCCCTGGTTGTCTGGTTCTTGTTCTCTCTGACCGAGAGGGGGAGGGGGGCAAGTTTTTCCCGTAGCAGCCAGAATGTCACAGAGCTGAACACACAGCCTGACCCAGGGGTCAAAGAAGCTGAAGGAGGAACCAAGGGAGGAGGAGGGTCAACGGCAGGCCTCACGCCATGGAGGTGAGGCAGGAGGCGAGAGAGAGTGTGTGAGCCGCTAAAGGGCTGAGCGCCACCGCACCCTCTGTGTCTCACACAGGGATCTCTCTACAGCCTCCTGTTACGGCTTCAGTTGTGCCCCCCTGCCCCAGAAGAGATGTTGACGTCCTACCGCCTGGATGTCTGCACATGACCTCATTTAGAAAGAGGGTCGATGCGGATGTGGTTAGTTGAGGTCATAAGATGCAGTCATGTCAGAGCGGGGTGTCTGATTCTAGCTCGGCGACCTTAAAAGGAGAGGAAACATTCAGACACGGACGTGTGGACAGAAGGCGTCAAGGCGGAGGCAGAGATTGGGGGAGGCAGCTAGCTACAAGCCAGGGAACGCCGGGGGCCACCGGAAGTGGGAAGGGGGGAAGAAGGATCCTTCCCTAAAGGCTTCTAGGGGGAGCATAGCCCTGCCCTCCCCTCGAGTTTAGACTTTCAGCCCCAGCTCTGTGAGAGAATAAATTCCTGTCCTGTGAAGCCATCTAAGCTTCTGGTACTTTGCTTCAATAGCCCGAGGAAATGAATGCGACCTTCTCCCCCACCCCACAGAGAAGGGGGTTCCATGGCTCAGAGCAAGCCCAGACTCTCAGATGAATGTCACCTCCCAGGGAGCATAGCTAAGCCAGTCCCAGCCCGGTTCAATCTTGGCGAAACCTCAGTGGGGCTAGGAAGGGCGTCGGTCACTGAGCATCCGTGCCCAGCTCCTAGCTGCCATTTTGCTCTGCGAGGACAAGCATGTCATCCCATCTTTCTCTTTAGTTGTCCCAGACCTAGCAAAGTGCCTGACACACAGTAGGGCGTTTTGTACCTGACAGAAGGGGGTGGGGGCTTTCAGGGCGAGAGAAGCGACCATTTCGGGCTGACACTGCAGCCTCGATGGGCAGGAGTGGGGGCCTCCTCTCCCCTGACCCTCACTGGTCCACAGACTAATGTCTCAGAGAAAACCCAGCCTTTTCTTCCTTGTTCCTGTGGGACAGACAGTCCCAAACCCTTGGTTCATCAATTTCCTCCATATGTTAATTTATCAGGACCGTAATAATCTTTGGGGTGATCGACGGTTTGGAGGGATTACCAGCTATAGTGGGGAAGCTGATAGGCATTCATTATCTACTTAACCATTTAAATCAAACAAAAAAGAAAAGTCTTGTTGCACAGAAGGTGATGAATGTTTCTGTTAAAACACCCTATTAAAATGATTCATTCACATGGCAAAGAATTGCCTGGTTTCCGGACACCACAGAGGAGGTGGGAAGATCCCACCAGACCAGTGCTGGCACGGGGAGCTGCAAGAATTCGGGGATTTACTTCTTCCTGCGGGGTGGGGGGGTATATTTCTGCACAGGCTACAACCTGGCTGCTTGGTGGGATTTGGGTTCTGACCCTTGCTCACGTCTGACAGCAAGGCTGCCAGCTGCCCAGCGAGGGACTAACCGTGAACGTATCCCAGCAGTTTCCCCAAAGCCGTCTTCTTGAATCGTTTCTAACCAGCTGAGGGTTGAGGGTAAGGATGTTGCACTGGTGCTGTCTGAGGAGGGTCTTAGGTTTCTCATGGACACTGAACATTTGATAAGTGGAAATGCAGCCGAGAGATGGGGAGCGAGGGCTGGGAAGGAGCTGGCTTGAGTCTCATCCTGCCACGCCTCTGCGTGTATGACCTTGAGGAAATGACTTCTCTCCGAGCCTCCGTTTCCCTGTCTGCTCACACCTGGGCATAGTTCCCTGGGGTTTTTGGGAGGCCTAAATGAGAACTAGAGTGAAATGTCAGGGTTGGTTCCTGGGCAGAGCTTAGCACAGCCCCAGGCACAAAGCAAAGGCTGGGCAAAGTCACTTTGGGACTCCCTCAGTCTGCATCTCAGAATTTCCCTTCCCCAGAGACACCTGGGCTCTCCAGGACAAGCCATGCTCTGTGGGTCGCCAGCTTGTTACTGTCTTCTGAAACCACGGATGACGTTCATGTCACCCTCCCGCGTCTTTCTCCCTGTACCCTCACCGCAGCCAGCCCGTGTGGCAGGCACTCCCTTTAGCTCCATTTTCCAGGTGAGGAAGATTGAGGCCCAGCAAGGGTTAAGTGACTCACCCCAGATCACGTGGACACTAAGTGATGAGTGCCCAAATTGAACCCTAATCTGTCTGAATCTTTGTCTTTGGTATTTACAAATGTGTCTTGCCAGCTGGGAGAGGCAGGAAATGGGTGAATGTTTCTTAAGGAATCACGTACCAGAATCTCTCATGCCCTTTATCTCATCGAATCACCATGGTAGCACTTCAAAGTAGGTATTTTATTAGTCTTGATTTATAGGTGCTTGCTCATCGAGTGTTTGTCCTTTGGTACAAGGAGTAACTTTGGGGAGGCAGGTGGCTTTGGAGGCAAACCACATTTGGGTTCAGCTTCATTATGGAGCTGTGTGAGCCAGGATCAGTTGCCTAACTTCTCTGTGCCTCAGCTTCTCCTTCAGTAATCCTGGTACCCACCTCCCAGAGCGGTTTGAGGCTCAGTGACTTTATATCTCCATCCAGGGCTCATGGTCAGGGCTGGGCACTTGTTTCCTGTGCTTAGGCGCCCCAGTGGGCGAGGATCTGGCAATGCTGGTCTCCCTGTCATTGCTTGGAGCTGCAATGATCTATGGGGTTTCCGCCACTGGAAACTGTCCACACCGATCTGACCACAGTGAAGACTACTGCCAACAGCACACCACCCTTTCTCTCTTTTATTCGAAGATCAAGTTCATATTTCTACTATCTGCTGTAGGTGTGTCTGAGAAAGAAAAAAAAAAAAAAGTAATTTAAAAGCCTGGAATTCAAAACCCTCAAACCTTTGAAGCTACAGCCAGCTGAAAAAATTGCAGTCAACTGTAGTCACTCATGTTTATCAGGGGAAGAAAAGAAGGTTCACTCCAAACAAAAGTGCTTACCAGGGAGAGGGAAAATATGAGAGGTATTTGGTCAAACGCTTCATTTGCTCCAGAACCTGCTTCAGAGCAGCTTAAGCAGCAAGGCATTCCACCCACGGGGGGCTCAGCTGCTACCCCCCCAACCCCAGGAAGTTATTAAGTTGAAAATAATTAAGGTTGCTAAGTGATTTCACGCCTGTGAAACCATTAGAAAGGAATCCTGTCATTGTTTAAGTAAAAAAATGAAGAAAGAAGAGAGAAGGAAGGAAGGAAGGAAGGAGGGAGGGAGGGAAAGAGGGAAGGAAGGAAGGAAAGAAGAAAAGAGGAAGGGAGAAAGGAGGAAGGGGGAGGGGAGGAAGGAGAGCAGCTGAAACTCCTAGGGGACAGGGCTCTTCTGGGGGCTGGGTAGGAACAACTCTTCTTATCACAGAATGAGCTCATTTCCTGCTCAGCTGGAAAGCACTTCCTGCCATGACCCTCCGTCTGTTGCCCCCCACCCTTAAATGGCACCTCCTTCCTGCAACTAGGAGAGAACAGAGGGATCCTGAAGTTCTCTTGGCAACATGTACCAGCTCCTGAAGGCTGCAAGGGTCCCAGCTAGCACACTGAGCAGAAGTTCTGGACTTGGACTGGTTCCAGTGTTTCCTAGTTGTGTGGCCTGGGGAAAGGTCCTTGGCTTTTGCCTGACCGTGATTTTACTTATGTGCAGAACAGGATCAGTAATAGAGTGGTCCTGCCTACCACAAATCCTATGAAACTGCAGTTTTTGTAGGTCAAAATGGTGCAACATCAGTAATTCCTTATGGCTGGACCTCAATCAGTGAAAATGGAAGAGTGTGAGGGTGTTTTGAATGGGCACATATTGTATTAACACAAGGGGTGAGCTCATCCTACAGGTAGTCACTGAACGTCTGTGAGGTGCAGCACTGGGCTAAGGTGGCATATCATGTGGACATCACTTCATCCTTGCAACAGCCCCAAGAATGGATACAGCTGTTCTTCATTGCATGGATAAGGAAACTGAGGCTCAGACAGCCCAAATCACATACCCCAGGACATTTGCCTAGGATGAGTAGTGGCCAGGATTCGAACCTAGGCAGTCTGGCTTTAGAAGCCAAGCTCTTCACCATTCATCAATCATTGACTATTTTAAATCAATATGTTCATTCACTCAAGAAATATTGAGATTTTTAAAAAATAGACCAGGCACTGTTCTAGGCATTAAAAATACAATGATAAGGAAGACAAAGTTGCCAGTCCCATGAAGAGAGAAAGACAAAACACAGCAGAGAAATAAAAAATATTATAGATAATGGTAGTAACATGAAGATAAGAGATGAATGAGGAGAGGCTATAATGGAAAATATATATTTGGTCTTTATCCCCAGTTATTGATATAGAGATCCTAAATCCTTTGGGATTTCTTGAGTGATAAAGGTGATAGGAGAATTTTTTGTTATAATATTTGGTCTTTGGCTCTGCTTCCTGATACAGAGCTCTTAAATCCTTTGGAATCTAGTGAGTGAGAGGAACGTCTTTTGTTCTAATGAGGTGACTCTTGGCAGATCCCTAAATAGCTTCATGTTGGGGGCTGGTCCCCAGAAAGACCAAATCTTGATAGAAACTTGGAACTTTCAGCGCCATTCCCCAATCTGAGTGGTGGGGAGAGAGACAGGAAACTGAATTAATAATTAAAATTAGTCATACCTATGCGATGAAACCCCCAGACAAAACCCTAAATGATGAAGTTCAGGGAGCTTCCTGGGTTGGTGAACACATCCATGTGTTGCATGTGCTATGCACCCCAGTTCCACAAGAACAGCTTCCACAAGAAGATTCTGGGTTTGGGATGCTTCCGGTGCTATATATCTCCTTATCTGGCTGATCATTTGTCTTCTTTATAATATCCTGTTTAATATACTGGTAAATATAAGTCATATTTCCTTGAGTTCTTTAAGTAGTTATAGCAAATTACCAAGCCTGAGGAAGAGTGTCAGGACCCCCCCCCACTTCGAGTTTATAACTGGTCAGTCAGAAGTGGGGGGGGTGTCCCAAGACTTACAATTGGCATCTGATGTTGGCACAGTCTTTTGAGACGGACTCCTTCATCTCTGGGGTCTATGCTACCTCTAGGTAATGTCAGAATTGAATTGAGCTGCAACACATCCAACTCGTGTCCAAAGAATTAGAGTAGTGGTTGGGGTAGGAAGAGGCACACATTTGGAGGAGAAACAGATCACAATTGGTGTCAGAAGTGGGATTTGTTAGCCTCACCCTGTTTCATGGGAACGCGTGATTTGAAAAGAGAATGGTGGAAGGCAGCGGGTGATGGCTGCATGGTCACCCATCATAGAGATCAGCAGCTGTACTCTAATCAGTTACTAAAAATACAAGTTAGCAACAGAATTCAGTGTTGGATCCAACTTTTGGAGAGTTGGATCATAGGATACATAAGGAAAGGCAAACTAATAAATAAAGCAAAATATGTCATTCTTTGGTTATTGGTATCTGTAATAGGTAAAATGAAGTTAAAAGAGAACATGGGTTGTATCTTGATATTAGACAAAGCTCAGATTTCAGGCAGTCAGAGGTTGGCCACTAGCTTCCAAGGCAGCCATATAGGGAAAAGCAGTGGGGGAATAACAGCATAGCCGTAAGCCTCAGGTCACCAAGAAGGCAGTCCATGTGAGAAGAGGGAAAAGCAAAGCAAGTACTGAAACAAGGGGGTATAGTGTAAAGGAGTCTCCTTTTGTAGATCAGTATCGTCAGCTTCCTGACGAACTTTACTAAAATGGATTAGGAGAGTCCCTAACTTGGGGACAGTGAGCATAGCATGTAGTGCCACAGAGCAGAAGCGACTCTTCTGATATGGTGGTCTGGGGGGTGGCATTTAAGGAGGAGCCTGAGTGGCTGGAACACCTAGAATAGGGGGAGCATGCTAAAGGTAGCTTGAAGGCGGGGGTAGTTGCAGATGGCGAGGCTTTCGGGGAGGTCACGTGGGAGGCCACAGCCATGGTCCAAGCAGAGATGGTGGTGGCCTGGATCCAGCTGCAGGTGGGAGATGTGGGTAGAACCTTGACAGTGGAAGCAGAAGGACCTGCTGATGGCTCAGACGTGAAGAAAAGAGGAGGCTGTTGTTTTCATTACTCCAAGTCCACTGCTACCGCGTTGGGGAGAAAGGACTAGAAATCCAGGCTCTTGGCTTTGGTCAAATACTCTTTTCATCATTCATTCATCTCACAAGCATTTACTGAACTCTTACTGTGTGCTTGTCCCAGGTGCTGCGACCTGCTGTGTGCTCGGGGAGCCTCCATTCTCGAAGGAAGGGCAGATTCCAATTGCAAATGTCCTGACAGCCCATATAATGCTGTGGGTGCAGAGAAGCAGGGTGCCCTGAGAACACATGGCAGGGAACCTCACTACTCCAGGCTTCTTGCAGAGGGACAAAGCTGGACCATAAGGATAGCTAACACCTCCTGGGTCAAGCGTTCAGGACTCTCGGGGTCCAGGGAGGTTGCTGAACAATTTATAATCCATTATCTCATTCCATCGTGGTGAAACTCTACAAGGAAAGAAGGATTCTTTTTCCCTTTCACAGATGAGACAACCCAAGGTTCGATGGGAGGGGGTAGGCTGCCCAAGGTCACAGCTGGCAGAGTCAAGATGCAAACCGTGCAATGTGGACCCTAAGATGTATCTAGTTCTCTGTTCAAAGTTCTCTAGTATCAGCCCCTTCCCATTACTTCCTAGAAAAAAAAATAGACATGATTAATAAATCACTATGTCAAATAATAAGCATGTTCTACCTCCAGACAGTCCCCTGCGATAGAAGCAGGTGTTTTTTTTTTTCAAGGGGGGTGGTGAACATGAGAGAAACTTGATGAAAGTCCAGAATTTTCCCCATGAAGTCCGCATGACCTTTAATTACTTACAGATTTAATAGAATATCATTCCACATGATTTATTCCACCGAAAGATTGATTAGTAATATAACGTGAATTGTACTCCATCTCCCCATGCAACTTAAGATGATTTAGTGCCAAATAAAGACTAACCCCCAAGCCCTTGCTTCAAAGAGCTGCAGTCCCCCTTGTTGTTCTGACGCATTTGGGAGAACTTGTGCCTCCATTGGTCAGAAAGCAATTCCATCTTTCCTAACCTTCAACTAAATGAAGATCTGGATCCTTCCAACCTTGATGAGAGGGGTGGGGTCTTGACTGGGGTCTGGGTCCTTTTCTTCTAGCCCCGGGTTTCTCAGCTTCAGCATCACAGACACTTAGTTGGGATCCATCTCCATCATGGGAAACTCTCCCAGACAAGGTAGGATATTGATGAACCCCCCGGGGCCTCCACCCACCAGAGGCCGGTAATACTCTCTCCAAGTCGTGAAAACTAAAAATGTCCCCAGATGTTGACACATGTCCCCTGGAGGTGGGGTGAGCAGGACTCTACCAGGCTGAGAACCCTGATCTAGACTTCACGAATGTGGGGAACCAAAGTGTGTTCTTCAGAAAAGAGCACGTAAACACATTTAAAATCTCACTTGAACGTGTACGGTTCAAAGTGGGGAAACTTTCTCCAAGGGATAAATCACAACTTCCTTTGCCTCCTCTCTTGGGTCCTTGTTCTTACCAAGACCATATCCTGCAGATGCTGCCTGAGAGGCCCTGGGAGGACGGACACTGTCTCCCTTGACCTTTAACAGAGGTGCTGCGCGGGACACACCTTGTGTCTTGGGAGTGGTTGGTGTATTTCTTCTCCTCTGTATTCTGGATCCTGCATGAAGCCAAGGGACTCCCCAGGCCTCTAGATGAAAAGCCAAGTGGTCAGCCTGAGTTCTCAAGCCAGGGGAACACATGCTCCAGCAGCTTCTGGGTTTGCAGCTTTTGGGAACCTCTATCCCTCCAGGGTGACTTTTGATGTCACTGAGTGTGTATGTGTGTGTGTGTGCGTGTGCGTGTGTGTGTGTGCACGCACCATAACACATTGCAAGCACTAATTATGGAAATTTGTGGGACCGTCCTGCTCTTGCCACCCCCCTCCCCTTTTCCATCTTAGACAACATAAAATAGCCCTGTTTTCCTTTGTGGCAGGACCACCAAGGCTGAGCAAAGGGCCGCCAGCCCCTCCCGAGGGTTCCCCTGTGCTCTGCTCCACTTGCTTCTTTCAAGGGCGTCTCAATGAGTGGCCTTGTTGAGACGTCCACGAAGGCCCAGACTAGAAGGGACCATTAAAAACAGTTTAATCAGAACAAAAGGAGTTCTGTTCTTATTGTCCCCCCAACCCCCGCCCTGGTTGCGGTTTGGATGCAGCAGCTAAAAATCTATCTGCACTGAGCACCGACCCTGGATCAGCCATGCTGCGGAGGGCACCCTCTGCAGAGATTTCTGGATGGATCCTTGGAGGAGATAATTTACAGCTAACGCCAAACACAAGGAGAAGCCTTTTCGTTTGGCACAAATGTTTCCTATTAAAAGCCTTCGAAAGCCCCCTGCTCAGAGGAGCTCTTCCTCCTGCGCAAGTTCAAGGTGATTGTATTAATGCATCAAGAATTCTTTAGAGTCCTTAGTTTGGATGCTGATTCTGTCCGCGAGGAACGGTGTGGGACTGGACTGTGAAAAATTATCTGGAGGCAGAAGCCCGTGAAAGAGGACTGTCTCTGGGTTGATTTAAATGCCTGTCCTGAAAGCTTTTGTGGTTAGTAATTTTCTGCTGCTGAGAAGCTCCAAACAGGCAGGGGCCTTTGTGGTAAACCTCCAGAACCTTCCGGAAGCAGGGAGAATTGGAGCAAAAAGTAGTGGAGCTTCTTGTGTGTCGTGGGGGGATGGGAACGTTTGTGGCCGGCTTTCTGGGACGTCAGAGACGTTCGATGGCTCCTATTCTTTGGAATGGACCACCTAAAAAGACTTTGAAATTTTTTTCTTTTAACTTTTGGGGTCTTTAAATTAGGTTTTTTTTTTTTTTTTTTAAGATTTTATTTATTTATCAGAGAGAGAGAGGGAGAGAGAGCAAGCACAGGCAGACAGAGAGGCAGGCAGAGGCAGAAGGAGAAGCAGGCTCCCTGCTGAGCAAAGAGCCCGATGTGGGACTCGATCCCAGGACGCTGGGATCATGACCTGAGCCAAAGGCAGCTGCTTAACCAACTGAGCCACCCAGGCGTCCCTTTAAATTAGTTTTTAATTCTATTATTTTATGTATTGGCAAAGATGAAATTTCTACAGATGACTAGTTTGGGAGCTCATCTCGTTTGACCTGTAGACTCTTCCTCCATATTTCCAGAAGGGTGAGCCCATCTGGCTGTAGGCTTTTCTTGCCATGTGGGTGCTGATACAGCTCACAGCCATTTTCATGCAGGCTCACAAGCACATCTAAACAAAAGGAGTCAAAGGAACCAACCCTCCTGTCTGGTACTCAACCCGGGGGAAAAATGGGACGGCTGAGGCCTGAGGGGGACCCCCTGTGCAAATACCCAAGAACTAGCCAGAAAGCAACAGGACAACAGTTGGACCAAAACATTGCTGTGCGACGTTGAGTAAAAGCCCCAGAGAGAATTCGGGACTAGACTGGTGTCATGGCTATTTCTCTCCCAGTGCCCAGCAACCAGGAACGTGCAGAAGCCTGTCTTTCTTTATCCCCCAAGGAATTCCGGAATGTGGATTATGAGAATAACATGGAAAAAAAAAGAGAGAGAGAGAGAGAGAGAGATGAAGACCAACACCAGCCACTTCCTACCGTTTCTCATGCAATTATCATCTGCCAGGCACTTCCGCACTCTGCCCCTCTGATTCTTCCAGGCAGCGTGAGGGAGAGAGATGAGCAGAATGTTTGTGCCCATTTTACAGGTGAGAAAATGCAGGCTCATGCAGCGAGTCAGCACAGGTTCTGGTCTCCGCTGGCCCGAGATTCTGTTCCTGGGGATCCGATGCTGCTGGTCCCCCACCCACACTTGAGCAACCAGGCTTTCTTGCAGGGGTCCGTCAACATTCTCTGTAAAGAGTCAGATTGTAAGTATTTCTGAATTTCCATCACGGCTACTTAATTCTGCCGTCAAACATGAAAGCAGGCTTAGAGAAGAGGCCAACGCCTGGACGTAGCTGTGTTAATAAAACTTTATTATCTAAAATAGGCGACCAGATGCGGTGCCCGGGCTGCGGTTTGCAGACCCCCGATCCAGTTTCTCCCCTAGATGCAAACTGTCGCTACCTCGAGAGGAAGTCAGGAGGGTGAACAGAGTCAGGCTTGTGGCGTGTGGGGCAGATGCTGCCTACTGACCCAGCATCCATTCTCTCCCCCTTTCTTTCTACCAGAACCGACATGGCACCTGCCAAAAATATTCACAGGTCAGCCTCTGTTGCAGCTAAGCGTGCCTGTGTGACCCCGTGTTGGCTGATGAGATGTGTTGCTCCCTCGTCCTGCCTCTTCCTTCCGTTCATCACACTGGAAGACTCCTGGGATGCCCGGAGCTGAGCAAATGTGTGACCCCAAGGGTGGAAACCACAAGCCAAGGACCGCAGGGCACTTGAGAGGAGGAAGGTCCTTGCATGGAAGCTGCTTCAACCTATAGGGCTTCCTGCCTATACACTTCTTATGCTCGAAACCCGCATGTCTTTTTTGGCCAAGCCATGTGGGCAGGTTTCTGTTACAAGCAGCCGAACGCAATCCTATCATCTCGAACACCGAGTCCAGGGTTGGGCACATCATGAAGTCTTACGAAGTGATCGTTATTCAGGGTTGGTAAAGTCAGACGTGCTGTCGCTGGCCCTCCTAGGCATCCTGAGTGGTGGACTGGGGGTGGGGGTGTCGGGTGACAAGGTCTGGCAGGAAAGCGATGAGCGGGACTCTTGACCCCTCCAGTCCAGGGAACATCTGGGAAGCTGTCGAGGAGTAGGGAGAGCTGTACCTTCGTGTTCTGCTCCGGGAGTGTTCAGACTGTCAGGGCTGTGGCTCTCCTTCCCCCCAGGACACGCGTGACCTCTGACTCAGCCTCCTGCCCCTGGGTAGTGGTTCCGAAACTCACCCATCCCGTGCTTATAGAAGTTTGGGGTGGAGCCTTCTTACCCCCTGTGATGGTTAATTTTAAGTGTCACTTTGACGGGGCTAAGGGATGCCCAGATGGCTGGTAGAGCATTATTTCTGGGTGTGTCCCCAAGGGTGTTTCTGGAAGGGATTAGCATTTGAATTGGTAGACTGAGCAAAGAAGACGGTCCTCATCCATGTGGGAGGGCGCCGTCCCGTCCTCCCAGGGTCTGAATCCTGTGAGAATGTGGAGGAAATTCAGGTGCTCCATTCCTTGGCCCAAGACCTAGACATCCTTTTTTTGGAAGCAAGAAGTTTTCCCTCTCCGCCCGGTCACCAGCCAGCACCGTCTGTCTGGAACAGTTGGGGGCTGGGTCCCCATGCCGTGCAGAGGATGCCAGTCTGTGGCAGGAAATACTGAAGCCAACATTCAGGCAGATGCTGAATCAAAACCCAGAGCTAGAGAGATGGAGAGAATAGAGCCACGAAAAAGAGGTCGCCCTGTGCGCGCCTGGAGCCAGCGCTGTCCGGACAGGACCTCCCTCTGAGATGCACCACCTGGGTCTAGGCTCCCGTCCCCAGCACTGGATACACTCCTGACTTAATGTCAGAGCTCAGGGAAACACTGTACTCTAATTAAAGACTGAGAAGCTCTAAACTGAAGAAACCTGTTTGTCTTTCTCCAGCTCATCTCTTCTTAAACTGACCCAACCAGCAAGTCCCTTTCCACGCACCGCGTGTGCACGTTTGATGAATGAACAGAAAGAGGAAAGGCGGTCTGGGCAGCAAGACAGTAGAGGCGGGGACGGGGTATTCGCAGCATCAAACTCATCTGGAAAATGGATCTTGGAGGCGGCTCCTCAAAAGCCTGATGTAGAGAATGATCTAGTTCCCCCTGCCCTCCCCAAGCTTCCCGTCTGTCTTCGGGTTCAGCTCCCAAGTGAAGAGATCTGTGTCCACACGGGGCCATTTTCACAAGATGACCTCTATGAGTCACGTTCCGTTGTTTTATCTCTAAAAATTCTGCCTCAGAGACAGACCCCCTTTTTAAACCCAGGACGGCTTTATCTTCCCAGCCTGTTTATTGCTGAATGCCAACAAGGATTGCAGGAGTCACAGATGCCTTGACCTAACCTCTAAGAGGGACTCAGCGTGGCCACACTCAATTGATTTTTTTTTCCTCCTCCTTCAAAAATGGAAACGAAACAACCAAATGTCTGTAATTAAATTTTCTGGTTATAATGAAGCTTTTGAAGCCCTGTAAATCATCCTTTTGTTTCTCCGCTTCCTACCCCCAACCTCCAGCAAGTTCCCACAAGGCATTTGGGAATCAAAGAATATTACCCCATAAAAACAAAATCAGGGCCATCGTACCAGAGACACAGAGGGACGTGGGGCAGATTACAGCCTGGAGGTGGGGGTGGGGGGTGGCGGCTTCTCCCGTTCATGGGAGCCCCGAAGAAAAGTCCTCAGACTTGATATCTAAACAGCGGCTGCCGGAAGAGGTCTGGGTCTGAGGTGACCGCGATCTTTGCAACCTCTTTGATGTCTGGGAACATCACGCTTCCTGGTTTTGCAACTGCAGACAGCTTCCCGGGAGCATGTTCTTCGGAGGCGGCCGCCGGGCATGGGTCTGGCCAATGAGGATGCCGAGCTTCAGCCCAGCCGTGGACGAGCACGCAGCAGTGCCCGTGTGTGGACTCTGCTGCAGGACAGGGGCCCAGGCTGGGGGTTTGGGCTGACTTCTTTTGCCCATAAAAATTAAGCACCCACACAAGCCACCTCTGGAATGTGGTAAGACGCCGGTGGCCGGGGATCCTGGCACAGGGAATCATCCACCGGGCCCTGGGGAAAGCTGGAACTAGGAGGTGTTCCTGGAGTCAGGTGGCCCAGATGCTCTTGGGGTTCAATTCAGAGTCTTTGAACTTGCAGTCACCCCTACCAAGAGCGCCCTTTCCCTATGCATCTCATGCCTCCCTCCCAGATAACACCTTTTCGGAGAAGCCTTCCCACCTGTTGATCTCAGCCTCTCCCTGGTGACACCGGAATGCCTGAACACAGGGCCATTCTTGTCTAGGTGCAACTGTCAAGGCCATTTTGTCACCTGATCTCCCTGGTGACACTGGGCTCTAGGATGAACCCCTCAGGCACATGCCCACTGTGACTCAGTGCCTCAGGGACAGGGTATCGGGGACAATCCCAGCTCCTGATTCTGAGTCAGGCAGTGTTCCTGACAGAAACCAAGAAGTGCTCTCTAGGAGGCTATTCATTCTCTCAGCAAGTATTTGTTGAGTGTCTACTATGTGCAAGACACTTTCTGGACTCTGTTTAGGGTAGTGAACAAATCAAGCCGAAATTCATACCCACTTTCCTGTGGGGGAGAGACAATAAACCAATAGACACGTAACTATTTATTTCCAGTGGTGGTGAGTAGGTATAAGCTTGTCCCACGCAATTTGGGGCGTACTTATATTTGAAAATTAGTCATTGTTTATCGGAAATTCAAATTTAACTGGGTGTCCTATATTTTGATTGGCTAAATCCGGCAGCCTTACTCAGTGGTCAGTCATCGTGTGAACCATGGAAATAAAAGTCGTGGCCGGCTTTATGGAGAGGTGTGGCTGGAAGAAACAAGGGAGTCAGAAGCAGGTTGCCCAGGGTGTGAATGCTGGCATTGCCCTTTGTCCTGGCCAAGCTCCTTGACTTCTGTGCCTTGACATCTTCATCTGTGAAATGGGAGACCGAGCATCTAATTTCAGGGCTGTTAGAAGATTCGAGATAATCTGCAATGTGCCCAGCACCAGACAGCTGTGTTGTCAGGGCTGACCCTCATTATTCCTTGCATCATATGTAGGAGGGGGTCAAATCTGTTTATCTTTCTCATTATCTTTTTACATGATTCTGGACTAACCTATTTTAGAGTGAAGGTTTACCAAGGTGGGGGGAGGCAATAGAGGTAAAATTCAAAGTAGAAGATTTTTTTTTTTTAATGGGCAAAAACACAGTGATGAGGGAAGAGTAAAGAAGTAAGAGAGTAAGAAGGAAGAAGAAGAGAAAGAAGAAGGAGCAGAGATGCATGATGTGGAGGAGGGAAGAGCTCCCAGGACCCTGGGAGCCAGGATCCCGACTTTGAAAGACAGCCGGGAGGTGTTGGGTCCCGCCGTGTTTCTCTGGGTCTAAATCTCTCTATCTTCAAGCTGAAGGATATGAACCACACATTTGTAGGATTTTGGCTGTAACTGACTGAAACTCCGTACCCTGTGGCTTAAACTGTCAAACATGCTTTTCAGGGAGCAAAGAAATACATTTTTAGTCTAAGTATGCCTCAAGTAAAGTATGGGACATACTTAGACCAAAATTTATTCATTGTTTATCTGAAATTCAAATCTAACTGGGCATCCCACATTTTGATTTGTTAAATGTAACAATTTAGCCCCCTTTCTTGCTCTCTTTCACCGCAGAAGCTCTGTTTTCTGCATTGAGCATCTGTGAAAAGCTTCCTTCATCAAAAGTTTCAGCTGCTGTTAGAAGGGAAGGAGTATACACTTCAGACTGACATGATTTCCACGGCCCCTTCCAAACTCCCTGATGCTGTATTCCACAGGGTTCGTGGCTACAGCAACAGAAACCATCTGAGGCTGACTGCTACAGGAAAGGAGTTTACCAGAGGATCTTGGGGGGCTCACAGAACCTCCAGGAAGGCCTGAGAATCAGGTTGAGGGGCTCTGCAGTTGGGAAAATGGCCCTAAATGGCTCTGCAGAGTGGTTCAGGTGCAGAAAGGCAGCATCTGACGGGCTGGGACTTGGTCACATGCTCTGGTTGCAAAGCAGGCTGGGGCACGGCATCTCTGGGCGGTGCAGCTCCTGTCTTGGGGGGGCAGGCTCTGCTTCCCAAGATGGGAGATTCCCTGGACACAAAGAAGGGCTTCCAGGGGCAGCATGGAGGGAGGAGACACTTAGAAGCAACGGCCGTGAAGACCCCACCTCCTCAAGAAAGAATTCTGGATGTTGATGTTTGTGGGTGAATTGTCTGAGCTGGGGGGAGGGCGAGTTTATGGAAAGATCAGTTACCAGGGCCAAATAGCAGGCGTGTCAGTGGGACAGGGACTCTGGAGAGGGTTAGGGTCTGGTGGGGAGGGTGGGAGTTCTTTCCCACCTCTCACTCACCGAATGTTCCACAAATAGTGTACTAAATGGAGTTACTCTGAAATGCACAAACTTTGGTGTCCTTTGGTTTTTGGGGGACCCGATAACCCTCCACACCCCGCAGAGCTCTTTATAAGGCCAGAGGCACACTGGAGTCCAGACTCTGGCCCGTAGCTGTGAAACAAATCAAACTTAGTTGTCAATACACGCGGAGAGCTGTCCCACACAAACAGGTTTTCCACTTTTCTTGAAAATTAGAGCTAGGTCGTCACCTTAGACTACAATTCCTTTTTTTTTTTTTTTTTTGTAAGATGTGTTTATTTGTGTGTTTTCTTTAGACAGAGAGGGAGTGGGGGGTGGGGGCAGAGGCAGAGGGAGAGAGGATCAAGCAGGTTCCATGCCCAGCACAGAACCCTTCATAGGGCTCCATCTCACAATCCTGACATCATGACCTGAGCTGAAATCAAGAGTCCATATGAGGGCTGGACGCTTAACTGACCAACTGAGCCACTCAGGTGCCCCTAGAATCCAATTCCTGGACGGCATCCCCCCATTCCCATGGGAATGTGGTTTTCAGGTCACTTTCTCCCCAGCCCTCCCTGTTATATCTGGGCTGGTGTCCTCTGCCTCCTGCTGTCACGTCTGTCTCCTGCGGGGTCTCCTTTAGTGGGAAGAGGAGAAAAGTTAGTTGTAACTTCAGAAATGCAGAGCTTTGCTCAGCATGTAGTCCATAGACCAGAAATATCAGCACATTCCCCCTCCCTGCCCACCCACCCCAGGAACCGTGTGGAAGCCCAGAATCTCAAGACGCACCTGGACCAGCTGTGTGGGCATCTGCGTTTGACAGCTCCCCAGGAATTCATGTGCGCAGCCAGGATGGAGAAGTGTCGCTTTCGGCTTAGGCAAGGGGGAGAAACCATCTGCTCCCAAATCACTAAACCACTAGGTGTTTAAGAGCCTGGGCTGCGTAGACAGATGTAGCTTCAGATAATGTCTCCATTGCACTGGGCACGTCGCTGTCAGAACCTTGGTCTTCGCTGTGGTCTGAGAAGTCGAGCAGTCCCCTGCATGTTGGAGGGTGACGTTGGAGGGTGACATGGGCTTGGGCAGAGTCGGGCGCACCGGGTGCCTGGCTTCCAACCGCTCAGCTGCTCTTATTCGCATCTGGGAAGGAAGAAGGGGCTCCTTCCAAAGCTGAACCGGGAACAGTAAAGGTTCCAAAGCGGCTCCTCCAATTGAAGAAGAAATAACAGCCGTGTGAGTAATAAACAAAACCGAAGTTTCCTCTTAGCTGTTTGGGAGATCCGAAGATCAGCTTTCCCTGGTGCACGCACACGTGTGTGTGTGTGTGTGTGTGTGTGTGTCTGTGTGTCTGTGTTTTCCATTTGCAGCTGTGGCTACTGACGCATGTACTTAAGCCCGACGGGAGCGGTCCGGCATTTTACCCCTCTGTTTAAAAAATTGTGCAAAGAAAGCCCCGGAGTAAACGAGTTTGAGTCTGAATCCCCAGGGCAATGGAAGATCGGCATGGGAAGCAACATTCCGTTACAGGTGTGCCGAAATAATTTCCTCTCCAGGGTAAGTGGACACACGCAAGGATTTGCATGGGAAGATTGTATTTTATTATTTTTAAAAAGATTTTATTTATTTATTTGACAGAGAGAGATCACAAGTAGGCAGAGAGAGAGGAGGAAGCAGGCAGCCTGCTGAGCAGAGAGCCCGATGCAGGGCTCGATCCCAGGATCCTGAGATCATGACCTGAGCCGAAGGCAGAGGCTTAATCCACTGAGCCACCCAGGTGCCCCGCACGTGAGGATTTTAAAGCCTGTGCATGAGGAAGCTCTTGGGCTCTTACTCCATGCTGGTGTCCGAGGCCCAGGTCATCAGGTCTTGGCCAGAGGGGTGAAAAGTGGGACCAGCTCCCAGACTGCCTTGGCTAGGGAGGGGGCCCCCAGGGAGCCCCTTGGCCTGCTGAACTTCTTCCAGGCCAGACGGTACCACGTACCACGGTGAAGATGAGCTCCCTACCTCTCGCTGAACGTGAATGTGAGGGCGGCAGGATTCCCTTCTTTTTTATTGCCTTCCAGATGTATGCTGACTCAGACAAAATCCCTTAGGCAAGATGTGACTGGTGATGTATGAAATGAAAACTCCTTGCCGGGTGCTGGGAGGCCAGCGAGCGTGGGGTGTGGACACTCGGCTGGGCTGGCCAGATACAATAAGACCCCTCACATTTCCAGGCTGTCTTTCAGCCAGGCGAAGCCGGCCCCAGGTGTGGAGCAGACTAGGGCAGATCGGGTTACGGCGGGCCGGGGAGTCCAGCGCTGGGTGCCCAGCTCCAGAAACCACAACTGGGGTGGGGGCTGGGGCGCTGGCTGCTGGGAAATGAGAGAGGCCCCAGGGAGGGAGGCTCCTGGGCCCTGGATGGCAGGGGAGGGCTGTTGGGGGACAATGAGGGGGTCAGAATGCAAGCCCTGTGCTTTCATCTCCAGTATGGGCTCCCGCTCTGCTCTCCTGCTCTCACCCCTCACCCCTGCTCTGGATCTTATAGTCGGGATAAATGTACCCTTCTCTGCTTGCCCAAAAGCAGACCATCATGAAGAATTGTGTTATTTTTAACTTAGAAGGCTTTCCTGTTAACATATTTTCCTTTTCATCCAGATGGTAACACACATTGATCAAATGCTTCTCTGTGCCCCAGGCACTTTGTAAAGCCCTTGATGTGAATTGATTTCACTTCCAAATCCTCCTGGCAGCCCTGGGAGAAAAGGGACCCTAGGAGATGGGTGCTAATAGGCTCCCATTATACAGATGGGGGAACTGAGCTCAGAGAGTTTCACTGTCTGAGACACGCGTCCAGGTGGCAGGCCTGGGGTGTGAAACCAGACGGACAGGCTTCCAGCACCAGGCTGCTAACTCCCACCCGACTTTCTCTAAACAAACTCGAAGAGTTTGCCGGTGTCATCACACGTGTCTTGAAGCAGCATCTGATGTATGCCCAGCCAGAGAGTTCTTGCCTGTTTATTTGCATCCATCCATCCATTCAGTGTCAAGCAAGCCTTCCCTGAGGGCCTGCGGCAGTGCTGGGCACTCTTGGTAGGGGTGGGGGGCAGGGATGAGAAGAGAAAATAGGACACCCCCTCCCCCCCAGCATGGATTGCAGGAAAGATAAGCCTAAATGAGGTTGTGAGAATTCAGAGGGAACCTTATCTTGCCCAGGCCTTGGATATGGAGAAATGTTTTCTCTCCATCTTGCATGAGAAAAGATGGCATCCCAGAGAGAAGGTCTAGGGGTGAGGGGTCTGGGAGACACCTCAGCCAGAGCCTACCTAGGAGGTGCTCAGCCGACAGTGCTCTGCAGGTATTGGCTCTGCTTCTGCGGTTCACTCACTCAATGGGTACTTACTGAGCACCTGCTGTGTGCCAGGCTCCCTTGGGCTCAGGATGCAAGGTGAGGGGGGGATAATCCTTGCTTCAGGGCATTCCTGTGGTTGAGGGGAGACAAGGTAGATGCTGGCCAACCAGTTGTTTTCATATGTAAATTAGCAGCACCAGTACCTGCTGCCCCTTCCCCCCTCCCTCCAATGCCTGTCAACCCCCACCCCCCCACCCCCGCACCTTCCCCCTTTGCCCAGACTTGAGAGTGGATTGCAAAGCAGAGAAGGTTGCTGCTTTCTGGAAGAGAGCAACCCCGCTTCATCCCAGCTGGTGCTGAAGTGCAGAGAGCAGTCCCAGCGACTTTACCCCTGGAAGGCCAGCCCTGGGGCCAGTCTGGGGTCCCATCCCTGACCTGCAGGGCCCGCTGCTCACTCTGCCTAGGATACCTGTCCCTGGGAAAGCTGTCTCCCCTCAGCCTTCCAGGACTCAGGTCCGTGGTGTCCCCTCCAGGAGAACCCCTTCCCACTTCCCACCTCCCACCTCCCCTCCCTCACCCTGCTGATTTCCCATCTTCATCACAGGCCTAGAGGATCTGGGTTGCACCCTCAGCAGCAGACACGGGAGGCCCGCCAGCACCCCTCGGGCTGCCCCCGCAGGTCCCTGTGTTAACTTCCCATGCCCCATGACGCCGGCCTGAGTCTTTCTTCCCTGCCCCTCCTGTGACCCCCATGCTGCCGGGCTTCAGCGGCTGAGCGGACGGCTGAGCGGACCGCCTCCTTCCCAGAGAGAATCAAGAGAATCGAGGGACAGCACTGCCACCCCTCCTGCCCCGAAATCCCGATGAAGCTTTCTGCTTTGTCTCCCCTGGAGTGAATGGCAGTTTCTTCCGGCCGGAGGGGGCAGCGAGGGCTCCCTCACTACGCACGGTGCTTGGCACCTGGAATGGGCCCCAGAATTTGCAGGGCCCCGTGCGAAAGGAAAACGGGGGCTCTCTGTTCACAGAGGAGGAAGAGCGGCGATACTGAAGCAGGAGAACCGAAAGCCGAGTGTGACACCCTTCGGAGCGTGGAGACTGGGGCGTCTAGGTGGGTGTTAGCCTGTGAAGCCCACTCTGCCTGCCACCCAGAAAGGGTGTCTCTTCAGGTCAGTGCCAGGAGGGGAAGGCGGCAAGGCTGAACCTGTACCCAAGGCCTCACGTGTGTTCTGGGGGAAGAGCTATTTTGCTCCCATTTTTACAGAAGAAGGAATGGGGCTCCTGAAGAACAGTGATTCACCTGAGGTCTCAGAGACATTCCCCTACGTTCCTGCCACCAGTGCCCACACCCAGTGTGCGCTGGGCTCCCAGGGGCTGGGCAGGGCCGCAGGATGAATGAGTGCTGGGAGGGGAGACAGAGAGGCCAGCTGGGGAGGTGCCAGGCCCAGCCCCTCAGAGGTGGCCTGGATGGATGCAAGGGGAGCTGGGGGCTCCTCCGACACTGCCCGCCAGGGGCTGATGGGGAAGGGCAGACCCAGGGGTGGGCTGGGGACAGGGTATGTAGGCTCCGGCTGAGGAGTGCTTGGAAATAAGCAGGGCCCACAGGTGTGTGTGTGTGGGGGGGGTAGAAATCCAGCAGTCCACACAATTTCAGTCATTTCTACTAATTTTGCAGGACCAGATGCTACAGGGACCTGGGTTCAAGGCGCTGCGGTTGCACAGGAGACTAACAAAAACTCCGCCTGCGCCCCCGCCCCTGCCCCTGGGGGGTTCCTCGGTTTCCAGTGGGACACAGGATGGTAAGGAAGGCACGAATAACTCAAAGAGTAATTCCAGACGGTGAGGGAAGTTAAAGCAAATAAAACAAATGTGTGTAGGGGTGAGGAGGGGAGGCGACCTTCTCTCTCCTGGTCTGGGAGGAAGGGGCACCCGAGTGGCACGTGGAGGTGGAGGGCTGGCCGTTGGAGCTAGGCACAGATGGAGGTAGGAGGGATTAAATGGAAGGGATAGAATTCCGGGCAGAACGAATGTCAAGTGCAAAGACAAGCTAGCGGTAAGTTCTGGGAGGCGCGGAGGCGTCCGCGTGTTTGGAGTAAATGGAGCTGTAGTGGTGCAAAGGGACGAGAAGGACTTGGGGTCACCTCCTCCGGGAAGCCTTCTCCGATTGCTGCGCTACCTCCGCACTCCTTCAGCTTCTTTCCCTTGGCCAGAAACGAATCCCACGGGTACCACTCAGGTCTCTTCCCCGTCCCGACTATGAGTCCCGAGAGGGTCGGGAGGGCTCGGATTCCTCCCTCCGCATCCCCGCGGCGTTCAGCCCGGCGCTGGGCACCCTGTGGGCACTCGGTAAATATTTGTGGAGCGCACTAGAAGGAATGAATGAACCCATTGGGCGCAGCCGGGGGGAGGGCGGGGCCGAGGGCAGGTGGGAGGCCGCGGGCTCGGGAGGGGCCCCTGGAAGCCCGTCCTCCTCCTCCTCCTCCCAGGCCCCAGCGCGTACCAGCCTGGTGCTTCGGAGGCGGCCTCTCGTGCGATCAAGGGCGCGCGCGGCTGGGAGAGCGACTCGGGGCCCCTGCTTTCCGCGCGGGAGTTCGGAAGAGAGTGGGTCGTCGCCGCCCGAGGGCGAGAGCGCGAGCGGAGCGGGAGGAAGGAGCGCTCGCTAGCCTACCGCCTCGCTGCCTCCCTGGCGCTCGCTCTCCCGGCTCCTAGGTTTGCTGGCTGCTCCTCCCACCCGCGCCCGCCTCCTTGCTCGCTCACTCGCTCGCTCGCTCCAGCCGGTTTCTAAGCCCCGCGGTGCGCCCGGGCCACTGCCGGGCGAGGGGCCCCGGGGCTATCGCCGAGCAGGGGGCGGGGGTCCGGGCAGAGCACAGCCGGCCGGGGAGGGGCCATGTCTGGCGCGGGCGCAGCGGGGCCCGTCTGCAGCAAGTGACCGAGCGGCGTGGACGGCCGCCTGCCCGCCTCCGCCACCTGGGGCGGCGCGGGCCCCGGTGCCGGGTGCCCGGAGCCCGGGTCGCGCGTAGAGCCGGCGCGATGCACGTGCGCTCGCTGCGCGCCGCGGCGCCCCACAGCTTCGTGGCGCTCTGGGCGCCCCTGTTCCTGCTGCGCTCCGCCTTGGCCGACTTCAGCCTGGACAACGAGGTGCACTCGAGCTTCATCCACCGGCGCCTCCGCAGCCAGGAGCGGCGGGAGATGCAGCGCGAGATCCTCTCTATTTTGGGCTTGCCCCATCGCCCGCGCCCCCACCTCCAGGGCAAGCACAACTCGGCGCCCATGTTCATGCTGGACCTGTACAATGCCATGGCGGTTGAGGAGGGCGGCGGGCCCGACGGCCAGGGCTTCTCCTACCCGTACAAGGCCGTCTTCAGTACCCAGGGCCCCCCTCTGGCCAGCCTGCAAGATAGCCACTTCCTCACCGACGCCGACATGGTCATGAGCTTCGTCAACCTCGGTGAGTGAGGGCAGGAGGGGGGTGCGCCTCGGTCAGGAGGCGCTTCGGGACCGGGAGGGGGCCGCTTCTTACATCCAGCCCTCCTATCTTTACACTCAGGGGCCGTTTGCAAAACCGCAGTGCCTGGCCGAGGGTGTCCTACTCCCAAGCCCCAGGGGACCCCAAGCTGAGCGCGCCCCAGGTAGGGCGAGCCGGGTTCATTTGGCCTGTGGGAGTTCCACGGAGGAAAGGGCTGATCCGAAGCCCCCTCCGGGTTAAGTCGGCGGCCGCACCTCTGGGGCTGGAGGCGCCGGGCCGGCCGCGGCTCAGTTCAAAGCGCGGGGCTGGGTCATGTGAGCTGTGCCGGGCCGGCGCGGCCCCTGCTACCTGGATTGAAAGGGCCCTGCTGGGCGAAGCTGCCTTCCCGCCCTTTCGGGGCCCCTCTCAGCCCTGTCTGGACCTGGCTTCGCAGGCGTCGCGCCCCCTTCCCCGCCCGGGCCAGCCCTACCTGTCCGACCCTCGCCGTGCGCCCGCCTTAGCGTGCCGCGCGCCGTCAGTGTCTCCGGGCCCCTCTCCTGCGACCGGGCGCCCTCCTTCCCCCACCCCCCAACCCCCGGCTCTCAGCTCTCCTGGCTGGGGCTGGGGAAGAAACGGTGCCATTGGGAGCTTTCTATTTTAAATATTTAATGATAGGTCCCAGGCGGGCAGAATCCATTTTCAGCGTTTATCACGTGTGGCGCGCAAACCACGGTTTTCGGCAATTGAGTGGCGCGGGATCCCGGAGCGGACTCTGCCGGGGGCGGTTGGGGGGAACCTGGCTCACTCCCCCAGCCACAAGGGTCCCGGGGACCTGGGGCTGGCGCTAGAGCTGGGGCGCGGTGGCTCCTCCTCCCTCCGCGCACGCACATTCACCAGACTTGCTCTTACTAACCACCGGCAGCGCGCTGTAGGACTGATGGTCAAATATTTGGTTTCCGAGATAACACGCCCCGATAGCGCTGTTTCCTGAGCCCACTTCATTCTACGTGTGTAACTTGCTGCGAAAATCCGAACGGAGTCGAGACAGCAAACTCACGCCCACGGGCGCCGCGTTAACAGCGCCAGGATATTGAAGCCCCCAGCTGGGGGGCTTAGGGCGTGGGTGGGGGCGCTGGTAAGCCGGGGATCAACCCCAAGGCTTCCAGCCCCAGATAAGGCCCGCTGGTGCCCGGGTCGCCATTGTCTGCCCTTAATAATAGCCAAGAATCAAATAGTGCAACGGATTTCAGAGAGCAGGGGGTGGGAGGTTTAGATGCCAAAATAACTTCAAGAAAGTTTAAATTATACTAAGCAGCCAGCTAGAAGGAGGCAGCGCCGTATGTCCCGATTTAGAACAATCTCTAAGATGTATGAGGTGGAAAAAAGCAAGGTGCAGATCTGGGAGGTTACGTATGTGCTTGCAGATGATCTGTTCCCACTGGAAGAAGGCACCGTGAACTGGAAATAGATTTGACTGGGGCGGGGCAGGACTGGGGCTGGGGCTTGGGAGTGGGAGCTGGGGTCTGATTTCTGATTTTTCATGGTTTGCACTTTTGTCTGTGATTTTTTTTTTCCACAATGTGTATTTATGACCTATACCAGAAACTGAAGAAAAATTCCAAATCTGTATCTGTGTATCTATGTGTATGTGTGTGTGTAAATTAAAGCAGGGCTCTGTAGCTGTCCTGAAGCCCATGGTCCCCCCCCCCCCAGCCGCCCGCCCCAGGCCCTTTCTCTGCTGAGGGATTTATGGTATCTTCTGTTCTTTTGGGTACCCATGACTCCTAGTGAATGCAGCAGGTCCCAGTGGTGGCCTTCAGAGACAGGCTGGGGTCATTAAAAAGGCATTGGTAAGGCCTGGATTCTGCTAACCCAGGGCAGAAAAGCACCCTGCTACTATGGACCAGCAATGTGGTCAGGACTTCCTCCCCCTGCCTGCCCCCCACCCCCAGCCCAGAGCAGGAGAAGGAAGGTTGCTGACTGGGTACCTCTGGGAACCTTGGGGCAGTGCTGTTTGTTCCCCCTTGGTGGTGGGAGCAAGCCGGGACTTGTTTGGGAAGGCCACAGCTGGGTGGTTCTCCTCCTTTGGCTGTGCACACACCTTTCAACCCGTTACCCCCGTTTCTTTCATCTTGAAAGGACAAAGACCAGCTTGTCTGAGCCTCTTAATCAGTTCGGCTGGCTTTGGGCTTTGTGGGACAGTCCTGACTTTCTCAGGTCTTGCTTTCTGGAACATCACTCCAAATTAGATGGCGCAGTGGCTTTTAACAGAGTGCGCTGACCTTGTTTTCTTTCCCTCGCCGTCCCTAAAACTCGAGGTAATTAGTTGGGGGAAGACCTGGCCTGCCATTTGGCAAGACTCTGCCTGCAGATCCTTTAAGGGGGGGCCTTTCATTTCTGCTCAGCACCAGCGCGGGAGGAGAAAACTGCCTGTCCCCTCCATTCTGTCCAGGACTGGGGAGTTTCTTCATAGGAGGGGCCTGGGATGGGGGTGGCAGTGGGGGTGGAGGGGAGTGTGTAGGAGACCAAGGAAGACCAAGGAAGCTAAGATTGCTGAGGAAGCACACTGTTTTTCCTTGGGTTGCAAATCATAATTGATCTGTAACATACAAAGTTTTCTAAAAGTGCATTTAGTCTCACACTTTATCCAATTATAAGAAAATGTCATTCGTCCCTATCAGATCATCACTTGGTAACCCTCGCAGGGGCCCTGGGGGCGACTTAGTGGGGGGCTTCTGGCTCTCTCCACTGCCCCCCCTCCTCCCTCCATTACATACCGATGCTGTCCTGCCGTGCTTGGGGGACCTCTGACCAGATCCTGAAGGCTTTTGCAGACCTGGTGCGTTGATTCTTTCTTCTGTCTGCAGCCAAACTGGTTTCTGTTCCTCTAAGTCGTTCTCCTTGGAATTCAAGCTTTCTGCCAGGCTGAGTGGGATCTAAACTAGAGAGGGAGCTAGAGGAGAATCTAGGACAAAACCAGATGCCCCAGCTTCTGACAAAGACCAGCCTGTCCGATGAAGCCCCGTGTGACGCTAGCTGAGTTACGGAGGGGGACCCACATCATCTGAGCTGGGGCCCCTTCGGTTCAATGACGAGATTTGCAAACTGCTTTGGATTAACAAGCCCCCGACTCTTCTGTGTGGACTTAATTTTGGAATTCGAAACAGGCTACCCCCTCTGAAATTGTCCCCAGGCAATGTGAGTTCTGCAGACCGAATCCGCCAGAGCCCCCTACCACTTTTCCCCCCTCTGGAGAAATCCAGCAGCTCTTTTTTGGAATCTTCAAAAAGCAGCCGGCTGGCATTAGGGGTGTGTTGACGCGTGTTCCTCTCTGGCCCAAGTTATGAAAGAATCAAATTTATTTTAATCTTCGAAGTTCAATTAAAAAAAAAAAAGTTGGAAACCGGTCATTATCAGACTCAGTGTATAAAAGTGGCTTTTGTTAACGTAGCTGGGGAGCAGGGAGAAGGCTGTGTAGTTTTTGCTTTAGACCGTCTGGCTGTCCGTTTTGTTGACAAGTGTTTGGCATGAAGATCTCTCCTCTTGCCCCTTAAGAACAGGCCCTACCACTGTAGAGTATTAGAAAAAGATTCTGTTACAGTTTAAAAATTTCCTTCAGGGAGTGCTTCGTGAAAGGAGCACGGGGCCACAGGCATTTGCAGCTGTAACCTGGCTTGTGTTAAAATTTGGAAGGGGCTGTTCCACATTCCAGCACTTGGAGCAACGGCCCTCACTGGTAAGCAGCCAGAGGTTAATACAGATGTCACACAGGCTTCCCCTGCTTGCTTGCTTGCTGCAGAGTGCCTACGCTCCAGCGAAGAGAGCCCCAACAGCTGTGTTTTTAGCAACCCTTTCAAAATCACTTCTTTCAAACCTCATTTTCCTGGTTCTTAAATCAAAGATCTTCTCCACACACCCCCTCCCCCTGGACCCCGCCTTTTCCCAAGGATATATCTGACCCAGATTTGAACTTTGTTGATCTTCTTTGTACTTCCCTTCTGGAATCGAAGCAGGTTGAGGCTGAGCCCTGGATGCCAGCCTATGGGGCTATTTTTGGTTTTTATTCCAAGGGCTCTCATTCGGTTGTGGAGCGGTCCACCCGAGGTGTAAGGGAGGTGGCTCAGGTAAAGCTCGATTTCTGGGCAGTAAAGGGACGGGATTCTGTGAATGCCCAGAGAGAAGCGAGCCGCGGTCCGGGCCCTTTCATCGCCTAGTAGGGCTATCAAACCTCCGCGAGATAAACACAGCTGGTGTCCGATCCCCTGACCGCCGGGATGCCTGCGATATGAGCGAATGTCACATGCCTGCTGCACTCAGAGGCGAGTGATGACTTCATTCCGGGGAGAGTCCCATCTAACTTGATTGATCACCCCTATCGCTTTAATATCTTTTTTTCCCTGTTGGGTAAGGTCATCTTTGGCCCCTTGCAAGAATCGGCGTGTCCTAACCCTTCCCCAGTCCCCACCCTCCGCGGCCTGCCCGGCCGTTTTGCGGGATGAACATGTAGCCTGGAGAGCCCGAAGGGGCTGGCCGTGTTAATTTTTTGGCCATTACTCTTCAGACCTAGCTGGGGGCTGTCGACACCGTGTTTCTGGCAGGCTGCTGCGACGCTTCGCCGTAATGCGCGCTGGCAGTGTCTCCGGGGTTAGGGCGCAGGCGGGGATGTGTGGGACCTGTCATGTCATTGTCAAAAGGAATGCGAGGATTAGCCTCTAAAACGGGGTGGTGGGAGAGCGCCGCAGCTGTGTACACTTATTATGAAAGACTTAAGTCCCACTGGTAAAATCAATATATTGAGTTGCATGACCCTCTGCTTTTAATTAGTTTGAATCAAATGCGCCGGTGCCATTTTGCCTCCTCTCGCCTTCATGGGGTGAGGAAATACCAATATTTACATAGAAACTGTTAATTTGTGGTGAAAATGATAACACATTTAGCTCCACACGCCCGAACTGCTCGGACTGGATGGATCCCAGAGCAGCGTGGCGTTGCGGGGTGACGTCCCCGGGGCGCGGGAGCAGGGGCGGGCGCTCCGGGAATGCGGGTCCCCGGGACCCTGGGGGCCACGCGCGCGCGCAGGTGGGCATATCCGTGGGCGAGGTGCCTTAGAGGGGCTGGGCTTCTAAGCAACCAGCCGATTCTTGCATTGCGAGCCAGAAACGTTGGGATTCACCCACATCTTCCCCAAGCTTCCCTCCGAAGCATTCTTACAAAATTGTTAGGCGGGCGCTTGCCTTTTTGGTTGTTTCCAGTCCTTGCGCCCAGCATGCTGGGTCTTTTGTACCAGGCAGCTCAAGGCATAGTGCTTTATTCCAGAGCTTCAGATGTTTTCTTTCCAATTCCTAAAACAGTTTATAGAGGAAGGGGGGGGGTTCTTTGCGCCGCAAACCATCCCTGTCTGACGAGGGCCATTATGTGAACCGTTTGGTATTAGCTGTGTGTTCAGCTGCAGTTGAGATCCGCGTTTTGCAGGGACCGGCATTTGACAAATACTATTTGACCAAAATGTGACTTGGTATTTCTTAATATGGAACAGATATTTTGCAGTTAACCTTCCCCGACGAAAGACTGCGAACCCAGCGTGCAATGGCAGTTGGGACCAGCAACCGTGCTGCCGCTGTGCATTCTGCCCCCCCACCCCCGGGGGAGTGTTTATGATTTGGGGGGATATGAGGGGCGCATGAAGTTTGACACTTGTGAGCAGCTCTGAGAAGCATGTGCGATGTGTCCTTTCAACATTTGTGGCAGAAGGCATTGTTGGGAGCCGCGCAAAGCCTTTGCTGATCCGCGTGGAGTGGATTGAATTAATGACAACTCGGAGAGCCCCGGTTTTAGGGTAATTGCTTTATTGTTTTGGAGCCAGGGTGCTTATAATCCGGTTCCTGTACAAACATGTTTAACGTGTGTTAATGCATTTCCAAACCAGAGCCTCTCAGCACAACCCTGCTTTCCATTAATTGATGTCGGTAGCATGGTACAGTATTTCAAAGGGCTGGCCAAGTATAAACTGTGTTTCCAATTTCCTTCCTTTCCTGTGTTTGGAATGCCAATGTTAATTTGTTCCCATGCAGGAGAGGGGGCTGCCAACTGCGGCTTTCTATAAAGGGCTTCACAGTGAAGGCTTCCAGCCCTCGCTGATGCTTGGGGCTGCCTGGCCAAGTTTCCTGACACTTTGCAGCTAATTCTGGGTGATATATGGAGTGGGGGGTTGGGGGCTTCACTGCCGTGTAACGGAAGTTCTCGGTGACAGCCGAGGGTGTGACTTGGCAAGGGAAAATGGACCGGCATCCACAGCGATTCTCTTTTGACACAGCTTAAACCCATGTGTCTGTTTCCACAATGGGTGCCTATTAGCTGTGTGACCTTGGACCAGTTTCTTAACATCTCTGAGTGGGTCTCCTCTCTTTATAAAGGTGGATAATAATTCCCTCCTTCGCGGAGCCTCATGAAGACAAAAAAATTGTATCACACACAGTAGGGGCACAATAGACAGTGGCTCCTGTTTTATTGTGGTGACCGCATCACTAATCGCTTTGCTGTATCAGTCCAGATATTAGGGTTTTTTCCCATCCAAGTACTAACCAGGCCCGACCCTGCTTAGGTTCCGAGATCAGACGAGATCGGGCGCGTTCAGGGTGGTTTGGCCATAGACCAGATATTAGGGTTTTTTTAAAAAAAGATTTTATTTACTAATTTGACAGAGAGAGAGATCACAAGTAGGAGGAGAGGCAGGAGGAGACAGAGGAGGAAGCAGGCTCCCCGCCGAGCAGAGAGCCCGATGCGGGGCTCGATCCCAGGACCTTGAGATCACGGCCTGATTCAAAACCCGGAGTCTGACTCAACCTACTGAGTCACCTGGGCGCCCCAAATATCAGTTTTTAAATACTTAACCATAAAGTATTGCGATGAAGCCACCCATGTTATTTTAAAGATGTCTAGAAAACGGCCCCCCAAAGGCATGTGTGTGTGTGTGCGTGTGTGCATGTATGTTTGCACACACACATTTCCTTCTTTCAGAGGTCCTTGGAGTTTGACTGAGAAGACCCAACTTATTTGAGGATAGAGTATAAAGTGGACTCTTTCTCTTGCTTTTAGCATCAATGGCTATCTAAAAATTTTATTACGAGGCAAGCTGAGACTCGAGTGAGGGGTATCTGGGAACTCTCTGTACTATCCTTGCAACTTTTCTCTAAGTCAAAAATTATTCCAAAATAAAAAGTTTTAATTTTTAAAAAAGCACATGATTGAAGTATTTCTTCCCACCCCTTCTGGAAGATGGTCAAAGTACAAATTGTCTTTTCCTTCAAGGGAGTGACAAGCCCAAAGCATTCATTAACAGAACAGCACAGCCTTTGCCACTCTTTCTTGGAGCAGGTGCGAGACGGCCCCCCACTCCCCCAGCTGGGATGGGGCCACCACAAAGCCCTGTGTCCATGCTCTACGTTGAGAAGCCTCTGGAGACCCAGGCACGAAAGAGAATGTCTCCAGGGCCCCAAGAGGAGGGGTGGGCTTAATCACTCAAGGCTTCCCGTAAATTCCCTTCAGCTCTTTCCGTACTGTTTGAAAAATCTGACTCGGTGAGTATTAGGTTTCCCTGCATCTTTGAGGTCACGTGTTGTTCTTTCACATCTTTATCTCCCCAGAGTAGCTTTCAAGTTCCAATCCTTTGTTGTCTGGCTTAATTAAATTTGGCCGTGAATAAAAACTTGCAGTGTTTCCAAAATTGAGGACTTGCATGTTTTTAAGCCTCCGAGTTCGGCCTGTACTGTCTTGTAAGGCCGGCCTCTCTCTTGCTTTCATGTAGTTGGAAAAAAGAAAAAAATGGTAAACACTTAGCATGACGGTCGGCTTTGACTGGTTCTATCGTGGTCCCAGTGCCCGTCTGCCCGGTGATTTAACCTTGCCCACCGAGGCCAGAGAGGGACTGTGTGGTCTGTGGTCTGTGACTTGTGTTTGGCCTTTGATAAAGGACTCCTTTCTTGACTACTTTTTCAGACACTCTTGCTATCCCGTTGTTGCCAAATGCTCACGGCACAGTGCTCGGATGTTGGCTGCTCATGTGCATGAGTGAGTTGAAGGTGTTCTAATGCAGCGTCTTCTAAATACTTTTTGATTTCATGTCCCTGCCAGTAAATCTCTGGATCCACACCCTAAATAGAAATAAGTCCTACTGTTTTAGTACATATATATATATGTATTTTTTCTTACCTTAAAAAACAGACTAAAATATACATGTAAGGAGATAAAAAACAATATAAAATTCTGACAATCGTTAATACACATTTCAACTAATTGATCATTATTAATTAGTATGACATGACGCTTTTAATGAACAAGACACGTTTCATTTTGCTGTCACAAATTCATTAATGTTATGCGATAGACTTTAATGTCTTTCAGAATCATGGTTCAGCCATGGGGGATCAGCGAGCTAAAGGTCTGGTCCTGCATTTTGATTATTTTCATCCTTCATTTGTCTATTTGGACTAAGTGAAGTCCTCACGTGGTTAACAGAAACCCCACAGTCTTGGCGGGGGAGGGGTAAACCCCCAGAGGTTGGTTCTCTCCTATGAAGTTACGGCTCCATCCCCGGTTGCTAGGGGCTCTGCACTTTGGTCAGGTGGGAGGTGCTCAGGTCCCCTGGCTGATGGGGATGACCCCGTCTCCAGGGTCACCAGTTACTGTGTCAGAGGGAAAGTCTCTGAATTGTGCCTGGGCTTTTAAAATTTCCACCTGGAGGGGAATGCCCCCCTTGTGCTCCCATTTCATTGGTCAGGGGTAGTCACGGGATCACACTGGAAGGAAGGTCGGCGGGAAACTACAACCCTAAGCACCAGAAGGAGCCTGGGAGATGGCCCCAGGGCCTGCCGTCTCCAGGAAGAACATGGAACTGGGACCAGGAGATTGTTGGCTGCAACAAGATCCTCTCTTTTTGGTTTCATTCACAGTTACGCCGCTCGGCTGCTCATTTCCACCTTCCCCGTTGGCCATCGGTCCTTGACATTTCCTTAATTGTGCTTGTACTATTTTCTCCATCTCCCAATGGACCCCTTTAGCCTCCCTCAAGTGCTCGCACCCCATTTTGGAGACCAATGTTTCTAGAAGTTTCTGCATCACTGAGGTGTTCACACAGTTCAACAAGGATAACCATGCCTCTCTATCCCCACTTGTAAAGGACTCACTTCTTTGGGACTTGTCTTTCAGCAAAAGCGTGCTTCAGCCTTAGTCTGGTCCACGACCCTGAGAATTAAGGAGGATGCCTCTGGGGTCCTGGCTGGGGAGGTGCTTGTCCTGCCCGGGTTTCTGTGGGTCCTGCAGGTGACTGCTGTGGCGTGAAGTCTTGCCCTGAATGGGACTGCTCCCTTTTCTTCCTGAGCCTCAGAGGCAATTTGTAGTGGGGTGGAAGGTCGCATGGTTGACTATAGAGACTGAATTCACAGAGTCCTTCATCACCTAAAGGCATCGCTGGAATAAATCATAGTGATAAAGTGGAGGGTTGAGATCTTTCTGTAGCAGCAGGGAATTTACGATACCCTCCTTATTGGGCTTCTCATTGAATTTTTTCAGCTGTCTGCAACACAAGCGGTTTCCTTCCCATTTTAGGGACGAGACAGAAGGGGCTCCAAAACTTGCATAGCTAGGAAGTGGTGGGGTTGACATTTGAATCTAGCTCTTGCTGAATGTAAAGCCATACACTCTTTCCTGCTGGCCCCATGGAGGTATGTGCATGGGGCGGGGGACATACAAGGAGAGAGGTGTCGAAGCCACCTAAGCACACACCGAGCCCTTGACGTTGTGACTTGGAGCACTGAAGGTGGATATAGAGATGAGCAGCGTGGACTTTTCTTCTGCTATCCATCCTGCTTACGATAACCCCTCCTTCTCCATCTCTATGACTTCAAACAATTGTCAGGGCCCAGGGTCCTGAGTACCATGTACTGGGGCTCCTCTATGCCCCACGTGCTCCTCCGATGCGGGAAATCCCAGAGGTAGCTAGAGATTGGTAGTTTATGTGATCTCAAGAGGAACCAGAGAATAGAGATTGGTCGTTTAATAGCAATACCTCAAGGCACTGGAGAACAGACCATGAAGGCACCAGAATAAATATTGCATAGTTTGTAATAGTATGAAATCACCCACAGTCTAAACGTCCATGAGCAGGGGTTTGGAGAAATAGATTTGTATTAAACTTATTTATGAGTTTATCATAAACCAGAAGGGAATCAAAAGTCTTCTTTCTTATGTATCAATACCAATTCAAAACAACGTCAAGAGGGAGGAAGCAAGTTGCAGAAGGATGTTTAAGGTGTAACCATTTTTCACTGTGTCAAAACACACACTCAGGACAGCACCAGATAATATTCTATGTCCTTAGTGGTTCCGTACACAGGTAGTTTCATGCGGGAAACATAACAGGGGCTGCCGGACTCACACCAGCTGCCTCTGGGGAGGGGGACGGAGGAGGGCGAGAATGCGATTGGGGAGAGATTTTAAGTAAACTGACTGTTCCTTTCAGATTTTCCTTCCCTTAATAAGAAACCATTAGGAAGTACACCGTGGTATCCTGGATCAGTTCTTGGAACAGAACATGGACAGCCGTGGAAAAACTGGTGCAATCTGAAAAACAATCTGGAGTTTAGTTACTAGTAAGGAGAAAGGAACACTGATGTTCATTTCTCCGCTTTGACAAGTGTCCCATGGCCCTGGGGGGTGTTGGCGCTGGGGCAACCTGCTGAGGGTGCTCTGGGACTCTGCACTGTCTTTGCAACGTTTCCGTAAATCTGAAATGATTCTAAACGAAAAAGTTTATCACAAAGGAAGCAACGAGGTTATTAACTCGTTAATTCTCAGCTGCAGTACCTGAATATTTGTTGCATTTTCCTCCGTGTTCTTCTTTGTGATTACATTTTTTCCCAAGTCCAAGGTACCCGGAAAGCCTCCCAGAGACCCAATCTGGGAGTGTATTCAGGGTCTCATGCCCCAAGGACCCATAACTCATCAATCTCCAGCCCCACAAGAGCGACGGGGACTCAGCTGGTGAGTGAAAACCCCAAGCAGCCGTGCCTCGAGACCTTTAAAACTCTTTCTGCCCCGTTCATAAGATGCCCCGTGTGAGGCAGACATTCATTTATGAGCACGAGAGACAGGGCAGGGAGGTCGTGTCAGGTCTTTCGGTTTTCCTCCCGGTCCTGAACTTTGTAAAATGCCCCCCACCATCTTCCCCTCTCTCAGGTTCCACTGTCTGACGGACTTGACCTAACATTTGTTGAGAGAGAAGCCCTTAAAAATGGCAGTGGGGCCCCCGAACCTTCCAGGGCTAGTAAACGTTTATAGGGTAGAGGCACCAGTTGGTCATTTCCTTTAGGAGGAAACAATAAATGAAGCGACTTGCCTTATACCAACTTGAACCCTGAGCTCCTCGTCGTCTTAATATGCTTGGTGGAGGGTGGGGGGGATGGGAAAGGGGGTCCAGAAGTCTCTGGTTCTCTTGTGGCTCAGCCCAAGAACTGGGAAATGCCTTTCCTAGGTAGTTTAGGGCAGAGTTTCTCAGCCTTGACACGCCTCCGTTTTTAGCCAGACCAGTTCTCCGTTGTGAGAGCTGTCCTGTGTGTTACAAGATGTTGGGCAGTATCCCAGGCTCCTACCCGCCAGATGCCAGGGGCACCCCAAGCCAACGCCGTGAGAGCCAAGAACGTTTCCCAACATTGCCAATGTCCCCCTGCCCTGGGGTGAAGGGGGAGCAGGGAGCAAAATTGCCCCCAGCGGTGAACCGCTGGTTTAATGTAGCTTTCCTCCAAGTTGGAAATTGATTTGAGAGCCTTTGGTTCAAACCATTGGTTCATGGCAATAACTGGGGGAAGCCGGCTTTTCTAGATGGATGGATTATTTTCCGGTTGAAAGGAACACAGATTGCAATCAGAAATGTGAGCCTTCTCCTGGGACACAGCGCGGCCTGGGTTTGCAACATTCTAGGGACAGAGATGGAGGTCACATCTCTACAGAGCAGCATCACCTCCTGGGAACCAGAACAGTCTTCCAGTGCCTTTTGCCCCATGATACTAAAAGGTTATGAAACACACCCACCAAAGTGGTTTCTCTTTTTTTGTCCCTTGGGAGGAATTAGGGCAAAAACCTCTCTTACCTGGCCTCCTCTGTCTGCAGGTAATTTGCCGGGGGTGTTGGGGAGCAGAGAAGCCACGTGTTGCCATGGCCATGGCCACCGTAGCTCTCTCCAGACCTGCTTCCAGCAGGGAAAGCTGCTGGCTTTAGACCACGGTCCACAGGCCAAATTTGAACCTCCGTCTGTGTTTGCACAGCCTGGGAGCAAGAATGGTTTTTATGTAATTTTTTAAAGGATGATAAATGATCAAAAGAAGAATACTAGTTCACGACATTTGAAAGTTAGACGAAATTCAAATTCCAGCGTCTGTAAGGCTTGACTGGGGACATGAGCACTGATGTATTGTTGGCGTCTGCTTTCCCCCTGTGGCGGCAGTGGGGTCACTGCCACAGAGTCTGTGCTCTCCAGAGCCTTGGAATACTTCCTATCTGGTGGGTTATGGAGGTCTGCCTGGGGCGCCTGGAGAGCTCAGTCGGTTCAGTGTCTACCTTCGGCTCAGGTCATGATCTGGGGGTCCTGGGATCCAGCCCCATGTCAGGCCCCCTGCTAGGCGGGAGGTCTACTTCTCCTTCTCCGCTGGACCCTCCCTCTGCTCGATCTCTCTCTCTCTCACAAAGATAAAATAAAATCTTTAAAAAAAAAGTTTGCTGACCTTTCGACTGTCCGTACCCTCTACCTGGGAAGGGATAAAAATGAAAAAATCCCGAGTTTTACCCACCCCGTTTGTCACTCTGTAGATGACCAGCGGCACAATGCACCGTCTGTCCTGCTGGCCATGCAGAGGGGCTGCTCCTCGCTTGAGGAAACTCTGATTTACGCAGATTGCTCCTCTGATGGCTTCTCGGCCTCTGGACTGGGAGGTGTGCACCGTGAATCCCTATGAAGGTGCTTTTAGGCTCCTCCTAAATTTGCTTGGTCCTATAGCCTCCTCTCCATACCCCCACCTCCCCAATTCTCCTCAAACATCTCAGGGGGTAGTTAAGACCAGCTCTGGGTCAGAACCTATGAGTCTAAATCCCACTTCTGCCCCTTGTAGCTTCGTGAGCTTGGGCGGGTGATAATACTGTGCGTGTCCGTTTCCTCTTCTGGATCAGTAGCGGGGCCTGGCTCCTGGGCAGCTGTGGGGGGTCCCCTGTGCGGAGGCAGGAGGAAAGCCAAGCACGGTGCCCGAGGGGCGCGAGGTGCCCAGGACCCTTACTGCCGACAGTGATGTGGTCACTCCTAGTGGGGGCAGCTCCTCTGGGCATTCTGGGCAGGGGATGCCACCGGCTCATTCTGGGGGTGACAGCGGGGTGTGCGTGTGTCCCCCACGCTGAGCTCTGCAGGGCTGGGGTCTGCCGCTAGCTGTAGCCCACAGAGAGGCGGGAAACTTGACGGTGCTCACAGGACACGATCAAACCGGGAAGCTGGTTCCCTTAGGACAAGTCCTGCTATCCAAGCAAGTTGCCTCTGGCTGGTTCCAATCTGTATTTATCGATGCAGGTTTGAAGGAAACACCAAACCATCATCAGACCTGGCACCAGCAACCCCTCAGATGTACGCACTTACTGTGGGCAGGCCCACTCTTCATGAATTAATGAAAAATTCACAGTAAAATTGCACCTGTATTTGGTTTTTGATTTTTATTTTTGGAACTCCATTGATATAGAATTCCATGGGGTGGCATTTCCTGTGTCCCCTCATTTTTTGATCTGAATACCTGACATTTCTCCTTTTTTAAGTGAGGTCCTCCCACAGCAGCCGTTAGCGCGATTCCCACATTTGTTACTACGCATGAGGAGAGGGGAGGTCAGGGAAGACCAGCCACTCGCCCAGCTTTGGGGACAGTGTGTGACCTCAGGCGGGTCACTAGAAGCACCACAGCGCTCAGGGCCTCAGTTTCTGCCTCAGTCAGCTTGGACCAGAACAGAGTACCTTACCCTGGGGGGCTTAAAGCCCAGACATGTATTTCCCCACAGTGCAGGAGGCTGGAGGTCTGAGTTGGGTTTGTCTCTTTCCCTGGCCTGTGGGCCCGCTGCGAGCATCCTCGCTGGAGCTGGAGCTCCCACCTCTTCCTCTTCCCGTGGGGACACTGGCTCCCGCAGGGGACCTCAACCCTCATGACCTCATCTAAACCTCGTATCTCCTGAAGACTCCTCTCTTAGTCCCATCATTTTGGGCTTAGGGCTCCAGCAGGTGAATTGGGGGGCACTGTTAAGTCCCTAGCAGTGTCCCTGTAAGGTGGGGTGGCTCAGACCTTGGGGCCTGTGGGACCAGCCCAGATAGTAGCAGCGAGCTCTCAGCAAATGGGGGCCCCTCCCGGGGGCTGCCTTTGAAGCACTCTTCTAGGCCTTTCTGTGAGCCTGAGCAAGGTGATGGGCGAGCCCCTGATATGCTGAGGGGTCTGCAGGCAGCAGCTGTCCGGGACGCCTGTGAATCCCTCTCCCAACCCTGCCCAGGGCCCTCCTGTGTGAGACTGCATTTCTGTAGGTGACTTCACATTTTAAGAATTATACTTACTTTTTTTACTCAACTCCCGTTACAGATTTTTTAAAAGGTGCATTTATTTATTTATTAAGATTTTATTTATTCGAGAGGGAGAGTGAGTGAGAGCAAGCGAATATGCAAGTTGGGGGAGGGGCAGAGAGAGGGAGAAGCAGACTCCCCGCTGAGCAGGGAGTGGGACTTGGAGCCCGATCCCACGACCCTGCGATCATGACCTCAGCCAAAACCAAGAGCCAGACGCTCAACCACTGAGCCCCCCAGGTGCCCACCCGCCCCCCTCCTTCCACTTCACAGGTTTCGACAAGAGGCATGGGCGTTTGAAAAAAAGTGTGATGTTGCTGTCACCTCTTCCAAGGGAGCTAGGCTGAAGGCAGCGCACAGAAGTTGAGCAGAGTGAAAATTATCCTTGAAATCCCTTAAGAAGCCACACCAGAAATACACACAGTGTGTCTTTGGGCGAAGACCCGGGGCCAGTTTTCCTGCTTCCATTGCGCATGAGGGGAAGTGCTTGGTTAAGGTTCAGGGCCCATCGTGGACTCAAATACTTACCTTTAACCACTGGCACCGCCCTCAAGGACAGTGGATGCTGCGAGGTCTATGCTTCCCAAAGCTGGCTCCCTGCTTCAGTGGAAAGGAATGATGTCTCATTCAGGACTTGTTCTAAGTCATAGAACACCTGCCTATCAGTGGGTTCAGTGTTAAAAACATGTCATTATCTCCCATAACAGTAAGAAATCGGGGAGGTGATGCCAAGTGTGGGGTAGTTGCTCAGTGATAATCACTCAGGTATATGTGAAATGTATGCCTTACCTTCAACCATCCTCAAAGTCCTCATGCCCATTACTTCATGGTTACAAGATGGCTGCTATAGCCCCAGACATCACATCCTCACACAATTTCATGTTCAAGGCAGGAAAAAGGGGATAGGTCCAAAGAGCTCTCCTGGATTGCCTAGCTCTTCATTTCCTACAAGCTTCTAAAAAACTTCTCTTTAAGTCCCATGAATCCAGCTGGTTCCTAAGGCCAGCTTTTGCTGCAAAGGAGGGTGGGAACGTATGAAACTGGCCTCTGGCCAATACAGTGGGAGGCGGGAAAGGGAAAAGTGGGTTGGAAGTGGTTGTGGGGTAGCCACTTTCAGATTATTTGAATTGTTTCTCTTTGTTGTCCTTGCCCATGTGCTACATAGTTTGATTTACAGAAGTTATTTGCACGTGTGATTTTGCTCCTTTATGTGACAGATAGGGGCCCTAAGCTGGTTTCTGGTCTCCAAATAATAGTGCGGCGTGCTGACGTGAGTTCAGACCCTCTGCAGCTCACCAAGACACTTGAGCTTCTCTTTAAACTC
The DNA here is from genome assembly GCF_020171115.1 of Neogale vison. Classification (NCBI taxonomy): domain Eukaryota; kingdom Metazoa; phylum Chordata; class Mammalia; order Carnivora; family Mustelidae; genus Neogale; species Neogale vison. The sequence continues at coordinate 5,407,422 of NC_058098.1, forward strand.
AAACCTGTAAGTCAGTACAGCTTCAGTCCTCACAGGACTCTACCCCGCAGCCAATTGTTTGCAGAAAACAAACTTTATCAGCTCATCCCTCCTGATCTCCTTAGACAAGAGGCCAAAGTATTTGGGAAAAGACCTAAGAAGGTCAGGAGTCACTGTGCCCTGGGAGGAAGCAGAGGCTGGGCTGGGCTTGGTCTGAGCTTGGCTTGGGGGACAGGTGGCTCCTGTTTCCCTCTGGGTAGAGAACGAATAGATCAAGATACTCAAAGCATCGGAAGAATCTGTGTCACATTGTTTGCTAGGCAAGGGTGGGGAGCTGCTGGGGAGGGGGAGGCCTGCCTGTCCTAGTGGAACCCTGTGTGTACGCTGAGAGCCCGAAACAACTTATTTCCAGGAGGTGGGCTCTGGGCGCCTGGGTTGTTTCTGCTAGTTTGCAAGAGACTAAGGTGTGAGGATCTCAATACATCCTTAGGTACAGAATTGAGGATCGGTGGAAAAGGAGGCAGAAGATATTTTTAGGGATTATTTTTGGGCAGCGAAGGTAACAGAATTCTTTGGTTGGGGGCAAAACAAATCTATTCAAACTAGCTTAAATGAAAAAAAGAAAGAAAGAAAAAAAAAAAAAGGAAATCAACGCATCCCCAAACCTGTGGGCAAGATGCACCGGCAACTTGCTGGTCTGTAGAGAGTCCAAGTGTTATTCTCTCTGTGTCCCTCATCTGTCCCTGCACAGCCCCTCCTGCCTCTCTGCCCCACTGGGTTCCTCTGCTCCCCTGCTGATTGGCAGAAAGAAGGCCACCCACGGCACCTTGTAATTACAGCTATCTGGCTAGCCACACAGTTGCTTTCCCAGCTTTCCTAGCAGGTTGGAATGGCCACAAGGATGCTGTCCTAACCAGTGAGACATAAGAGGAAATTTGCTAGGGGAGAAATGGGGTAGGCGGTGGTTCTTCTGAAAAATATTTTGCTTCCAGATGAGTGACAGCTGAGCAAACAGAACTCTCTGTGCTCTTCGTCTTCTTTTTTTTCTGCCTTGAATGTGGTTCTGTGAAGATGTGATGTTTGGAGTCATGGCAGCCGTCTTGTGATCATGAGGCAACATGTAAATATCAACATGCAGACAATGGCAGAGCCAGAGACAGAAGAAACTTGGGTTTTTGATGACACGACTGACCTACTGCACCCAATTAAAATTTCTGGGAGAGACTCTTCGACACCTTGAATCACATGTTCATGCATGCATCAGTTGGGTCTAGAAGGTGGGTCACACTACATAACTAAGATAGCTGGGAGTCAGCTTCTGCTCTCTTGTGGCTGGGTCGGAGAGGGGTTGGGGAGGTATCAACTATTCAGTTAGAGCTTTGTTAACCGTCGTGATAATAATCTAAGTCGGTGACATGTGTCAGGGGCTTACTGTGGGCCAAGCATCCTCATTCTCTTTACCTAAATTAACGTAGTGAATTTTCATGAAAACCATTTCAGGTCGGACCATTTTTATCCTTCCTATTTTATAGACCAGAGAAACTGGGCACAGAGAAGTAGCTGGTCCAGGATACACAACCAGGAAGTGAATTTAAATTTGGAGGTCCGCTTCCTGAGCCCTACCTCTTAAACTTGATCCTGAAGTGCTCCTCGGGCTCAAAAGATGGGTGTGGAGCAGGTCAGTAAACAGCAGGTCATTTGTGAGGGCAGGAGGAGGCCACAGAACTCTGCTCTAGGGATCATCTCCCATTTCTTTCCTTTTTTTAAAACGATATTAATCAATTAATTAATTAATTATTTTGACTGAGAGAGAACGCACAAATAGTCAGAGAGGGGGAGCAGACTCCCTGCTGAGCAGAGAGCCCGATGCGGGACTCGATCCCGGGACCCTGAGATCATGATCTGAGCCGAAGGCAGAGGCTTAACCCACTGAGCCACCCAGGCACCCCATCATCCCCCATTTCTTTGATGATCAGTGTTTCTGAAACCCAAATGTCTTAAAATTGATAGAGATGCTTTGCCCCCAAGAGCTGCCATGACATTAATCACGGCTCTTACAATAGAGGACATATGGTGACAAATACTTCTTGTGTTGAACGGAAGGGGAACAGAGCCAGCCCACATTTACTGTGAACATGGTTTATTGACATGGCAACGGGATGGGCACGGAACGGTGCTCGAAGCCAAAAGCAGAGCACAATCAGGTCCTAGGACCCCTGGTGTCTTCCTGGAGGGTGACCGCTGTCCTAACTTCTAATGGCCTAGATTTAGTCTTGTCTGTTTTTAAACTTTACATACATTGAATTGTGCAGGAATTCTCTTAAGTCACTACTGGTCGTTTCCAGTGATTTGTAAGATGACCCCACTTCGAACCGTTTGTGTGAACTGGAGACTCACTCTGTAAGTCGTCGGCATCTCTACTGACCACGTGCCACAGATTTCCAAGCCATTCTTCGGTTTTTGATGGTGGATTCTCCTTCCCTTACCGGAAATGGGTTCCGGGGACAACAGTGTGGTTTTGAGGATGTTTTGGTAGTTCAGCTTGGGAAGCCCAGCTCAGCTTGTTGACAATACGGAGATCGGGGCCTCTGGCTGGCTTGGTCTGTGGAGCCTGTGACTCTGGATCTTGGAGTCATGAGTTTGAGGCCCTCGTTGAGTATAGTGATTACTTAAAAATAAACCAAAAAAAAAAAGGTGGGGGGGGCGCCTGGGTGGCTCAGTGGGTTAAGCTGCTGCCTTCAGCTCAGGTCATGATCTCAGGGTCCTGGGATCGAGTCCTGCATCGGGCTCTCTGCTCAGCAGGGAGCCTGCTTCCTCCTCTCTCTCTCTGCCTGCCTCTCTGCCTACTTGTGATCTCTCTCTGTCAAATAAATAAATAAAATCTTTAAAAAAAAAAAAAAAAAGGAAAAACCAAACCCCCCCCCCCAAACTTGAAAATGTGATATCAAGTGGGTCAGCTCTTGAGGATTTCGAGTTTTCCAGCAAACCTCCCCTGCCAGTTCCCGGGACAGGCTTTGCACATCCCCCACCTCACCCTGTGTGCAGAACGAGTGCACGCGGCTCTGTGGTGTTTCGGTTCGGGTACAGGGCTTTGGAGAAACTCTTATTTTGAAAGGGAGACGGGAGCCCAGCGTGAAGGAAACGCAGAACAATGTCTTCCTTAGCTGCACCTGCACAGCCAGGGCCTAATGAGTTTGGGTTGATGGAACCCAGACCTCAGGAAGGATTATAAATTCTCATTTGATTTGATTTGCTTCTAAAATACCTTAAACCAGCTGTGCCTGCCCAGCTGACCCAGGCGTCTGTAACTGCTCTGGGGGAAGGTCTGGAGAAGCACCCTCCTGTCCCGCAGCAGCTCCTCTCGCCACCGCCAGCCACTCCTGGGGTCTTCTCTGGGCAGGGTCCCCCCCTGCCCCAGCCATGCCCCGTGATTGCTACCTTCTGTGTCCTCAGATTCTCAGGGAGCCTCATAACCGAAGGCTCCTTCATGTCTCCATTTTATAGAAGGGGAACGCTGAGCGTCCCAGAGATGGATTAACTTGTCCTGATTCCTGCTGGCGACTGGCAGAGCCCATGTTCCAACCCAAGCCGTCAAGCCCCCTGGCCCACCTGAGCCCCAGCTTTCTACGGCCTCTTGAGCTGAGTGAGGCAAGGGCTCCCGTGGGGGAAGTTTCTGGACACTCTTCGCTAAGATACTTGGGACTCTGCCAAGGGTCATGCAAGTGGGTACGGCAGATGAAACAGTGGCGAACACAATAGAACAGTGACAGCTACTGTCTTTCAGGACCTCCCTGTGTGCCAGCGAGCCAGCCAGACAGCCCCCATGCCAGGCCTTCTCCAAGTGGGGTCCCCAGACCGTCAGCATCTCCTGAGAGTGTGTTAGAAATGCCGGTTCCTGGGCTCTACCCCTGAATGAAAAATGCTGGGCGTCAGCCCTGGGGTCTCTGTGTGAATGAGCTCCCAGATGGTTCCGGCACACACGGGTCTGTTTTAACCCACCAGCAACCTCATGGAGGAAGTAGTCCCATCCTCCCGTCTTACAGGTGAGAAAGAAGTTAAGTTGGCAAGTCCCCAGCGGGCGTAGGAGCCGGGCCTCCCAGCCCAGCCCCGCTCCACAGTCGAAGCCTTTGCTCTGTGCCCTCGCTCAGTTTGTGTGCTCTTGGTGAGGACGTAGACGAGAAGACAGGTCGTAGACAGGTTAGCGGGCCGACCAGTACAGTCATCAGAGCAGTTAAGTTCAGGAGGGAAATGGAATGGGCTGGTGGGGAGGGGATGTGAAGGGACGGTGGCCCTGTGGGGCTGTGGCCATCCAGTTGAGCCCAGCTCAGTGGGAGGGAAGGGGCTGGGGTGCCGGGCAGGACCTGCCGCAGAGCCCCTGCCCCGTGTTCTCGAACTTGATGAGTCTGCTGATTATTCCGTGTGCTGTCACTCACCAACGGCAGATTCCCGGTGGTCCTGCCCCCAGAGCAGGGGCAGTCATCATGCCTGTTTACAGACAGAACTGAGAGCCTTGGAACCACCAGCTTCCAGCCCAGGCCTCACACACAGCTCCAGGATTAAATTCTCGTTGCTTCGGTGGCATTTCTCACAATGGAGATGACTTTGGTGGGCGGCGTGGGGGGAGGGGACCCTTCCCTTGTGCCTCTGAGAACGTGTATTCGGACCCTGGCTTGCGACAAGCTCTCCCTATATCTTGTTGCTCGAAGAAGCCAGCGCAGGGATGCCACAGAGCATTGCTTTAAGTTCCCCAAGAACTTTCTACCGTGACCGACAGGTTCTGCATCTGTGCTGTGCAAGGCGAGAGCCATGAGCCCCATGTGGCCGTTTAGATTTAGATGGAACACCAGAGCACACGTAAGCCACCTCCCAGCCGCACCAGCCGCCTCTCAAGTGCCCAGTAAACATATGTGGCTCGCGGCTGGCACACCAGACGCACGGATGTATAATCCCGGTTTGGAGGTATTAGGCTGAACCGTCGATAGGTCAAAATCGGTAGAATGTGGGCGACTTTCTATGGTATGATGTAATGGAAGCTCAGGCAAGACCAGGGAAATCCATCCCTTTGTTACAGAAGGAAGAACTGGGACCCCACCCACCTCGCTGAGAGCCCAGATGCGGCCCAAACCCAGGTTCCCAGACTCTCTTGAGGTTTGTCTGTCTGCTCGGGGATTCTCAGCTGGGCATGACTGACCCTGGGGCTGGACCATTCCCTGCAGGAGGGGGGCTGTCCTGTGCTTTGCAGGATGTTTAGCAATGTCCCCGGCCTCCACCCACTAGACGCCAGTAGCACACACCCCCTGAGTCCCGGCAAACAAAAATGAATCCAAGCATTGCCCAATAGCCCTCGGTGGGGTTTTGCTGGGTGGGGAGGAGAAAATCACCCCTAGTTGAGCTGAAAATAGTAGATAGTTTCCATTCTTTTCCCTCCTTTGTAGCTGGGGATGGGACTGGGACCCAGGGATCCCTGGGGGCTGGTTTCCTTGGTCCACGGAGATGCGCTGCCTGTGAATGAGGAACGGCTGCCCTTGGTCGATGGCAGAGAGATCGACATTTGCTTACAGCTCATTTTTCTTTTGAGCTCTACCAGCGTCTGGGTCTTTTTAGGCAAACAACTGGCTTCAGCCCTAGAGATAATTAAACCCATCTTTTTTCCCCTCTCTCCACCCCATGCCCTAAACCCTTTGGTCCATTCAATTCACAATGATAACATTGTTCGAGCAATACTGTGCACATGTTGACATGAAGTGTTTAATCTTGTGGTACAGTAATTCCCCTGCCCCACCCCCACCCCACATCTGTGCTGCGGCACCGATGACAAATGCGGGGCCTGCCAGCGGCCTCGCCTCCGCGCCTGCGTCTCTGGCCATCTAACAAGGAGGCAGTGTCTGCGAAGACCCTCTCGGAGCACACGGCGCTGGGACTCCAGGTGGTCTTGTTGGCAGCCCAAGTATTTGGTGGAAAGTTCGAGAGTTGAAGCAGCAGTCCAGGGGCAGGGAGACAATGCTGCTTGTGTGCCCTCCGCCAGGCAGGGCCCTGCCTGCCACCCCAATGTGGGGGGCTCGGGAGGGCAGAGGATGGGGAGACAGATAAATGCTATGCCGTCTTCAAGCTGTCACCCTGTCTCCAGGGCAACTTTGATCTTGGGCAGGAGCAAAACTTGCAAAGCAAAGAGGCACCTGAGTCGAATGCAGTCTTTACTCTCCGAGTGCAAATTTTAAGGTTACTCTTGAATTCACATGTGTGCCAAGAGCTTCCGATACTCTAGAGTTGTCCTTACCTGATTATCTCCGTGGCTATGACATCTGCGGTGGCGTCCAGTGTCAGGGAGCAAGTTGGCATGGCGGAGTGGTGAAGACCATGTGGGTATTCCGGCCAGCCGTGTGGCTGTGGGAAAGTCATTTTACAGCTCTGAGCCTCAGTGTTTCCATCTGCAAAAGGGGCACGATTCATGTGCCTACCTCTGAGTAGGATTTTTACAAGGATCAGTGAGATGTCGTGTGTGACACATGTGATGTGATGTTCAGGACAGTGAGAGGGCCTTTATAGTTGTGACTCACCCCCATTCGGGTGGCTACTCTCCAAACAAAACCCAACCTCAGAAAATAACAAGTCAGCACGTGTTGGTGAGGGTGTGGAGAAATTGGAGCCCTTGTGTAGCGTTGGGGAGGACTGTGAAATGGTGCAGCTCTGTGGAAAACGCTATGACAGTTCCTCAACAAATTAAAAACAGAATTACCCTATGGCCCAACAATTACTTCTAGATACAGACCCGAAAGAATTGAAGGCAGGGCTTCAAGGAAATGTTTGCCTCCCCGTGTTCATAGGGGCATTATTTATAGTAACCAAAAGGTCGGAGCAACCTGAGTGTCCATCGACAGATTAACAGATAAACCAAACATGGTCTGTACACACAACAGAATACCGTTCAGCCTTGAAAAGCGAGGGAACCCTGACAGATGTCAGATGCTCCTGTGTAGATGAACCTGGAGGACAGGATGCTCAGGGAAATAAGCCAGACACAAAAAGATCAGTGCTATAGAATTCCTCTGGTGGGAGGTCCTTAGGGGAGTTGAATTCAGAGACAGAAAATGGAACTGTGGGTGCCAGGGGCTGGGGGTGGAGAATGGGGGCTCGTTTAATGCATCTTTCAGTCTTGCAAGATTAAGAGAGTTCTGGATATTGGTTGCACGGCACTGTGAATGTATTTAACATGACTGAACTACACAAATGGTGAAGATGGTAAGTCTTATGTATATGGAACCTCAGTTAAGAATCAAATGGAAAAAACAGTAGCCATTAGCCAGCTCAGGGGTCAGGCAGCTGACAGAGTTGCAATCCTTTCTTTTTTTTTTTTTTTTTTTTAAAGATTTTATTTATTTGCCAGAGAGAAGGAGTACACACAAGCAGGGGGAGCAACAGGCAGAAGGAGAAGCAGGCTCCCCGCTGAGCAAAGAGCCCCATATGGGACTCGATCCCAGGACCGTAGGATCATGACCTGAGCTGAAGGCAGATGCTTACCAGACTGAGCCACCCAGATGTCCCCAAAGCTGCAATCTGACTGGGCTTTTATCTGTCTTTGTCCCACTGCACGGTGACAGAGGGCTCTCACACCTCCCTGGGATGGCCAGGAAGGGCTTGAGGGTGGGAGGAGACACGGAGATATTTTCTTGGGAGCGTCTGTTATTTTAGACTCTTAAGTGATAGTCCTTTCCTATGCCTTTAGGAAGGGTCCTCTCTTCTGTAGCAGACCTGTGTCAGCACTCGTGTTCCCGAAAGAACATTTTCCTGTTAGAGGACTTGGGTGTGTCTGGTCCATTTTCCAGAGCTCCCAGTTTATGTCATGCCCCTGCCAACTTTTTCAAGCTCCTTCATCTCGCCATGTAAATCTTTGAATGAATGAAAAGTCATCATCAAGGTTCACATCCTTGAAGCTGTGGGACCATAATTGCCTTCTGACAGCTGCCTTGGTCACAGTCAGCTCCAGTGAATTCTGGCATGTGCCAGAACCTTCCGGATGAATTGCATCCCTGTAGGAAAGAAGGAAACCTGAATTGGAAATTTTGGAGTTAAATCAGGATTGGCGGGAGGATCTGGGACACGGGGTCTTAAGCAGTCAAGGGTCCTTGAAAGCTCAGTTCTAGCTTCTGGTTATATTATGGTCTTTGTTTGGTTCTCTTGGTTCCCAGAGCCTCATCGTCATGAAAGGGATTCATAACTGGAGCTTTTGGGGACCAGTTTGTTTCCTCTGCCTTTTCTCTGGGGCTGGTCAACCTCCAACCTTCTTCAAGACTGCACTCAACACTTTTCCCATGAACTCCCGTGTACCTAAACAAATATACTGGGGTTTGCTAGAATAAACTAAAACGAACTGTTCCTTTAGGGACTGTGTCTCCTTTGGCCCCATTGCCTGTTACCCCTAAACTCTTGATGTGGAAATGGCAAGATGTGTATACTAAAGATGACCATGCTCTCCTGCCCTCTGACCTCCTGCTTCAAAGTGTTTACCCAATAGAAATGTGGTCACCAAGAGGCACACGCAAGGATGTTCCTCATAGCCCAGTTTTTAACAGTCCCAAACGGGAAACTATCCAAAGGCCCATCAGAGAATACACTGTGGCCCATTCACACCACGGGGTTCTACACAGCAGCGGAAATGAATGATCACCGCTATAGACAACCAGCCGGACGCAGACACAGAAGGGTAAGCGCTCGGCGGGCGAACTGGGTCTGTGGCATCAGGTGTTGGGTTGGCAGTCACCTTTGGGAAGGAGCGGCTTGTGTCCAGGAGGGGCCCCAGAGGTATCTGTGGCCAGAGGAATGAATGTACCATTTCCCGTGCTGGGTACGTTTGTGTTGAGATAGTTAATCGAGATTTGGTCTGTATGCTTTACTGTATGCATGTTATTTAAAGGCTAGAAGGAATTTTCATGGAGAGTAATATATTCAATCCAGTCGCCTTATGGAGCCCTACGTGTGTCAGGCTGTGCCGGGCACTGGGGGTTCATGATGGGGTCAGTCATTGCTTTCTGCTCGGTCAAGGGGTCATCTTGGGGATGACCTGGGTGACTCAGGTGTTAAGTGTTTGCCTTCGGCTCAGGTCATGGTCCCAGCTTCCTGGGATCAAACCCTGCATCGGGCTCCCTGCTCAGTGGGGAGCCTGCTTCTCCCTTTCCCACTCCCCCTGCTTATGTTCTCTTGCTGTGTCTCTCTCTGTCAAATTAAAAGAAAAAAAATATATATATATATATAAAAAAGAGGAGTCATCTTTTGTTTGGAAATTATCCAAGTCTAAAGAATGCAGCTTTCCTGGCAAATGGTCACTTGGAGGTAACTACAGTCGCCTGGATGTGTTTCCCCGCCCATCCATTTCCAGGTGTGGAATATTACTGGGCTCGTGATTATTTTGTGCAGAACAGCTTTGGTTGCAAATGGTACGTTGCGGTCTGTCAAGTTGCAAACCCTCACTCCAAGTTAGCTTAAAGGGGACTTGTTTGAGGGGTTCCACGTAACCCAAAGATTGGAAGAACTGAAACCCCAAATTTCAGGAAGGGTGGGTATCTCCCCACCAAAGGATCAAGCCTGAGGGCTTCCCTCCTCAAGGCTGGTGTCTGTGCCCCCCTGCCTGGCATCTTCCTTCTCACGGGCCAGCTTCCTCTGCACAGCAGGGGCACGTGGCGGCCCATAGTCCTAACTTACACCCTTAGAGTTCAAGGCAGAGACGACAAACAGGGGCTGTTTAGCAGCAGGTGTGAGGAAAATAAAAGACATCCCGCGTTTGGCCCAGCTTAGGGCTTGTTCCCTCCCATCCCTCGACTCTGCAGAAAAGGGTCATGGGACAAGATGGCAGCTCCCTTGGGACCATGTGGTTTGACAGAGAGAGCCCCAGTGAGGCTTTCTAAGAGAAAGAGGTGGTACAGTCACATCACCTACTTGTGACATGACAGCAAGCGGTCAGGCCTGCAGCTACTTTGCCCGCCCAGCAGGAGCAAAAGAAATACGATACCTTCTATGCCTGTTTTCTCGCACTTGTAAGAATTTATTGTGTTCTGGGGTGTATGACTATGTATGGACATAGTATAAATATTTTGGGGCACCCATATGCCCTCATTTTACAGGGTTAAATATAGTTCTACAAAGCACAGTTCTCAATACCTACGCTTCGGTGCTGGTTAAATCTGTGCTGCCCCGGCAGGTCTACAGGGCAAGATCCGTTTGGTTACCATACCCCTTTGCTCAGAGGACACTAACTTAGTGAGAGCTATGCCTGTACCTTTTGTGTCACGTCAGTGGAAGGAGGCGTTCAGATGTTGAGAGGAGGCAGAACTTTGGGGCTGTACGTGAGGCAGGGGTCTCCTCTTGCATGTGCAAGGGTCATGGGAGGGGACGCCCGAGTGGGTGGCTTCCGGTTCCCACCTGCCTCTACCCTTTATGGACGCCCTCCAGCCCAGAAAGACCCCCTCCCAGAACCAGCTTTGGGGTCATTATCCCAGGCTTTTGCAAAATGACACTAGAATTGGCTCTGGACAGTCTTGGGGCTGGTTGCTGTCAGGATGGTGTTTTCCGGAATCCATTTTCTTTGGACTTATCTTTTGGTCTCGGGGATTTGGGCCCTTTTAATCTTTTGAAGATGAAAGTCTTCGTTAATGCCTGTGAGCTCTCTTAGCCGGTGGGGTGCTGGAATGTTCGGGCGGTGCAGAGAAAGCTGGATTCCCAGGGTCTGGGTTGCTTTTGGAAAGCTTCTCTTTATGGACTAAGGGAGATACCAACTCTAGACAATTATTGAAAAACCCAAGTCCTGGGTAATCAGGGATGGTAATGTAAGAAAGACGTGTAAAGCTGTATTTTCTCCCTAAAAGTACATTCTTCTACCTACTTCAGGGGTGACAGTTGAACTGCCTTGACCCCTGAGCTCGAAACGGTGTGAATTCCCTGCCGTGGAGTGGCTTCTGTAAAAATGGAAGCCTTGGAGGGATGAGATTTGGAATTTGGTTTGGACTTTGAATTATGAACTGCTCTTTTTTAAAAAAAAAAAAATGACTGTCTTTGATAGATTGCAAAATTATTTTTAGAACCCACGGTGATGTGGTTTCAGGAAGAGCAGAAGGTGAACGTGGTTCCTACTGCTCATTGTCTTAAAATAATTAATGAAGGTGATGCATGCAAAAATAATTAATGAAGGCGATGCATGCAGGAAGCTGTCCGGGAGAGCCTGCAGATGTTTGCAAGAAATTTACCCTAACGCTATGCATATATCTTGTTAACAAAAGAAACCTTACAACCTTGGTATCTTAACTGTCTTAACAGTTAAGATACATTTTATCTTCTACATTTAAGAAGTTACTATACACCTGCTGCTACAGATTTATTTGTGTCAGTGTTTTCTTTCTTCCCTGGGTATGACTTGAATGGTTGCACCTGTGTTAATGCCCTGCTCCTTCAAACATTTCTTTAGTGTTAGGTCTGACTGTGATACTTTTCAAATACAGTTGTCATAGCCGAACTATGCAAATACCCACCTTCGAATAAGGCTTCTTCTGCGTGGATGGCATTCTCTCGCCTCCCTGTTTGAGAGGCCCCTTGACAATGGCAGACATGAACTTATATTGCCGTAAGTGCTGACTTTTTTTTTTTTTTAAAGTGCTGACTTTGTACAGAGAAAGGGCCACTATCATTATCCTGGGACGAGGGGAGGCTTGCAGAGGTTAAGTCCCTCGGCTGAGACCACACAGCTGGTAGGGACACAGATTCGAGCTGAGCGCACTTGGCTCTAGAAAGGTCAAGGTCGAGAGTGTGAGCTTTGGAGCCCAGCCACGGACCAAACTTGTGACCTTGAGCAAGTCACCTGCTTCTCCGCACCTCAGAGTCCTCATCCGTGAAATGGGGATGAATCCCACCCCGCTGGGCTGGGAGTGTTCAGAGCAGGAGCCGATTCAGAGCAAGTGCTCCCTGAATATGTCTTTTTGTCCTTCTGGGTTGTTCAGCTTCTTCATTGTAAGCGGGAGGTTCTGCACCCCCATCTCTGGGGATTCAGGACTGAGGCAGATGGAGACTTTGCGTGGCCTGTCAGCTTGCGGGGAGGGAGGTGGCCCATGGGATGCTCCCCTGTTCTTCCACAGCTCCTGGGGACTTTAATGGGACTAAGAGGATGTTCGAGGAGTGGCCAGAGAGTCGGGGGGAAACGCTAGCTGTTCACAGGGGAAGGAACCACGGGAGGATGAGGTTTTCCAAGCCAGGAAGAACCAGGTGCTGCATGCTGGTACCTGGAAGACTGGCAAGATCATGGCCATAAGACAGCCTTTCCATTTTGTTAGGAGATGGTCCTCGGTGACCTCAGGTCGGGGGTTGCTGCGGGGCTGGGGGGCAGCTCAGGTGTGGTCATGGCTGCTCACTCAGTGAGGGGGCCCGGCTGGGGGACTGCATAGGCTCGTGCACGGACGGCTCGCTGGCGGGGAGCTGCTCTCCAGGGGTGACTGCCTTACTGCCCTCAGCCAGGCCCTTGCAAAAAAGCCCTTGATGGCCCCAGACTGGGCCCATCTCCCTAACAGGATGAACTTGTGTTTCTCCACTATTCCTCCTGACACCCTCTGAAAAAGCTCCCAGGGCGATAGTTGGGGTGAACAGCTCGGCAATACGACTAATGGGGAACACACACAATTCCACTTTCGCTCATGCCTCCCCACGTTCACCAGATACGGGGCGCATGGGTACCAGAATGCCCTGCTCTGAGAGCCCCGAATTGGAAATGACCCGAATGCTCACAGACTGCAGAATGGACATGTGTATCGTGGTGAAATTCACGCGGGGACTATTGCATGGCGTCAGGGCTGGGTGGCTGTCCCCAGGCACGCAGATGGACCACACAAACACTGTTGAATCAAATAGGCCACGGACAAAAGAATATGTACGGTGTTATTTCCTGTTTGTGATGTTCTGAAACGAGCAAAACCAACCTGAGATTTGAGAAGTTGGGGGAGAGGAAAAGGGAACTGGCGACATTCTGTTTCTTGGTCTGGGAGGAGGCCCCATGGGGATGCTCGCGTCTACACACACAGAAGCACACACACGCATTTTGCGTGCATATCGTATGTACGCTGAGTAGCAACAAGAAAGTTCTGACCTTAGGCCTAGGAGCTGCCCTAGCAGAGCCGGAGGCGTGGCCACTGAGAGGCGTGGCTAAGATTTAGCCGGGTCTGGGTTTGAGGTCCCGCTCTGGCCCTGGGCAGGGCAGTCAGTCCCTCTTGGCTCTTAGGTACATCCCCTACCAATGTGGCATTGCGCTCAACTCTTAGGGTGACCTGAAGATGGAGTGAGAAGGAGGACAGAGGCCTGGCCCCGGGCATTAACACAGTGACCGACGCAGGGCGCTTTGCTCTACTCCCTCATTCAGAGGTCCCCTCCTGGGCTCACCTGACCCCCACCATGGGCTGCACTTCCTAGCGGCTGCCACAAAGACCCTTACCCTACCCGCTTTCTGCATAAATCAAAGCTGGGGATGCCCCCATCAGCATTCTTTGTCCCCCAACTTAGCCTTTCCCTTAGACTGGGTCAGGAGGCTAGTGCTCCGGGTAGGGGGTCAAGGACAGAGCAAGTGAGGAGGACAGGTGCAGTCTTCAGTGACCACAGGATGTTTTCTGGAGAGGTCATTCCTGTGGCCAGCTCTCCACGTATGGCCCAAGATTCCAGCAGCTGAAGACGGGAGGTCACTTTCCCAAGATCTCCCCAGAGGCAGAGGCACTGCTGTGCCTAGCCAGAGTTCCTGGCCTTGAAGACTTCACCTGCCCCATCTGCCCAACAGGAAACAGCCTGATGAGGATAATCCATCTCAACCCCAGCCCTCATCCCAGTATCTTTTAGAACTATTATTAAGGTTTAAAACAGTTTTGTTGTTGTTGTTTTTAAATGAAGGTCTGTAGGAAGGGCCGTTGGGCTGCCGGTGTTGGGAACCGTTTTCCTCAAAGGTGTTTGTGTCCTGCCTGCAGCTGGGCAGCCCTGACCCTGCCTGAGAGCCTCTGGGGATTAGGAAGCTGAAGCCAGAGGTGAAGCTGGGCACATTTCTCCTCTATTTCTTGTATCACTGGTCGTCCCCCCACCGTAGGCAGGAAGCAGAGATGGGGCTGTGTCTCCCGGGAGAGGAAAGGTATCTGCAGATGTCACACACTTGCTTGAACTTGGCCCTTCTGCATCTTTCCAGCCCTTGATTCCCAGCTTCATCCTTGCTCCGTTTTGGACCAAAGGATACATGAACCTCGGGAATCACAGGCTCTTTCCAGAAACACTCTTTTGAGGCTTACATCCATTTAACATTTATTATCGATGAAATGGCATAAGCTCTCAGTCTAGTCTCACTGACAGTATGAAGGAGAAGAGTTGAGGCCTTTGCCTTGTTTTATCCTGAAGTCATTTTAAAAAGCCACACCCCTGACCTTGCTGTTTGCTGCTTTTTCTGCTTTTAGTCTAAGGCCGTGGTTGGAAACTCTGGCGGTTGTTAGAAACATCTGGGGTGCTTTAAGAAGTATGGGTTTTGGGGCCCCCTCCCCAAAGATACTGAGTCAGTTGGCTCAGAGGGGGGTGAGCACAGTGGGGGGCTGGAGCCCCCCATGTCAGCCTCCCACCCCCCATCTTCAGTGATTTCGCTTCGGGAGCTCGAAATCGGCCAAAATGGAAACTGACAGACACGACCGATAAGGTCCCAGAGACCCAATTCCTCAATACTGACCAGCGCACCACTGGGACAGGGCGTCAGTGTTTTCCCACAGCCCCCATGGTGATTCCCACCTGCTGCTGGGGCTGAACACCATTGGGCCTCGGGGACCCCATGACAAGCAGAGTGAGGTCTGTCTACACGCGTCATAGCTCACCATTGTCGAGCCCTCCCAGAGGCTAAGCTGCTGGTGTTAGGTTTCTTAGCTCTCCCAACAACCCATGCAGGATAACGATCCTCATTTTTGGATAAGGAAATGGAGGTCTAGAGAGATTAGCAGGTCTTATGCAGGCCTGCCAGTTAGTGGCTGACCCTGGATTTGAACCCAGGCCCACAAACCAGAGTGTGTCCAGGGCCTCTGGGATGGCTCGGCCGGTGCCCCACTCTTCCCAGAGGGTTGATGCCGAGTCACTGCTCTCGTTCAAGGGGACCACAGGGCCAGGGCTGTGTGTCTCCAGGCTTCCGCGGGGCAGTGTAGAAGGGGCGTTGAGCACCAGGGGGGTCCGGCCGTGGGCGGGCTTGGAGTCTGCGGTGGGAGAGTGAGAGCCGGGAACTAATGAGCCCTTGGTGTGGTGTGTGCTTCCTCCCTCCAGTGGAGCACGACAAAGAGTTCTTCTACCCACGCTACCACCATCGGGAGTTCCGGTTTGATCTTTCCAAGATCCCGGAAGGGGAGGCTGTGACCGCAGCTGAATTCCGGATCTACAAGGACTACATTCGGGAGCGCTTTGACAACGAGACGTTCCGGATCAGCGTTTACCAGGTGCTG
Organism: Neogale vison; assembly: GCF_020171115.1. Taxonomy (NCBI): domain Eukaryota; kingdom Metazoa; phylum Chordata; class Mammalia; order Carnivora; family Mustelidae; genus Neogale; species Neogale vison. The sequence continues at coordinate 5,422,871 of NC_058098.1, forward strand.
CAGGAGCACTTGGGCAGGTGGGTGCTGGGACCGGTGCTGGGGAGGGGTGCTGAGCTACCCTCAGTGGCAGAGGAGGAAGGGGGTGGTGGCCGGGCTGGGGCAGGGGCGGGTGGGCCATTTATGTCCCGGGCTGCCAAGCATGTGCCAGGCCCTACACTGCACCGTGAAGCCCAGCACATGACCTCAGACAACCAGTGAAGGCGGCCATCCGTAAAAAAATGGGATCAAAACCCCAACCCAGAAATAAACAGGCAGAGAGAGAACTCAGCCTTCTAAGAATCACGAGATCAGGAACCCAGATCTTGGGTTGAAAGACTTGACTGTCTGGAGACCCTTTGGTTTCGAGGTCTCCTGAGAGGTCAGGAGGCTCAGAGATGGGCCCGAGCATGGAGTGAGCATATCGGTCCTTCCGGAGGTGACTGTGACCCCCCCTACCCCCCGCCTCAGTGGGGCTGGCTTGATGTGGGGCTCAGGCTAGTGGACTCCTGTCATGACCGGATGCCATTCCCCAGTAAGGCATGGTGGGAAGTTGCTGTGGGCGCCTCCTGATGGACAGTCCCAGCATTTGCAGTGGGAATGGGGACCTGTTACCACCCTGGGGACCTCCTTCCCGGGTTATCTTCTTAAAGACTAAGACAACCAAGCCTCTCTTTCTCAGGGTTTCCATTGTTTTGCATTTGTTACCTGGTTTGTATTCCCGCAGCCCTGGGGGGCAGCCGCTCCTCTGGGACGTGGGGAGCGTTCGGAGCTGAAAGCCGAGGTTGAATCATCTGCCTGCTGCCACCCAGGGAGACAGTGGCCAAATTAGGACTTGTACCTGGGTGTACAAAAAGCAGTTCTTTTGAAAAGACACTTTTGCATAGGTAAGACCGTCACGTTGTCACATGGACAAGAGAACAGCAGCTACAGTGGCCAGGAAGACTCCATCCCCGCTCTGGGCCCCGGGGCCCACCCCCCAGGCCGCCTCTGCTCCCCGTTCCTTGAGGTTCTCCACCCGTGTGACAGGCGGGAGGCGCCTTATTTTTGTGGACAACATTATTTCACACCGGCGCGTGTCCGTCAGCTATAGCCCCGGAGATAGAACCGTGGGGTCCGAGGGTGCACACGTCGGTAACGGTTCGATTTTGCTGGACGGCTGTCCTCGGAGGTCGTGTCAGTTTATAGCAACAAGCCAGGGGGAGGCCGATCTCCTGTGTGCTCACAGCATCATCTCTGATCGAGCTGTTTTGGTCTTTGTCAGTATGACGGGCAGGACTAAGTCTGCACTGAGGGCCCCGCTTGTGTGCACGGCCCCACTCGCCCTACAGGGAGGCCAGCAGACGCTGCTGGAAGGAGGGTACCAGAAGGAGGGTGTGCTGTGGGGGAGGCGGCAAGCGGTCTTGGGAGGCACCTCCGAGCCCTACGATAGGCACTCCGGCCCCCCAGTGAGCCCCGACATCGGTGCCCTGCCCCTCAGACCGGATATAGGAAGAAGGGTGGAGTTCGTTTTGGGGCGCGACACCCGTTTTTTCGCTCTGGACTCTGACAGACCCCGCGGGACTCCTGAACAAAAACATGTTTGACTTTTCTCCTGAAGGCCGGCGAGGACGCAGGTACCAGCGGCCATTTGTCCCCAGCGCCCCATCGGCCGCCCGTGCCAACGCCGAGCCGCACTCCCTTCCCGCCCCTCCCGGCAGGCTCCCCACACCTGCCTCAGGAGCGTCCCCCAAGAGGCTTCACCTCAGGAACGGCTGCTCCGAGTGGGTTTGGCTGAGGAGAAGGCAAGGCGTGGCTGGGGTCACCTGGCCGCTCTTTCTCCGAGTTTCCTGAGATGCCGGGCAGGAAGGCCTTTGCCCTCCCTGGCCACTGCAGTGTCCCCAGGGTTGGCTGGGATGCTGCCGCTTCCCCTGCGGGGCGTCACCACCCATCGGTCCCTGACACGGGCAAGCCTGGTGTGACAGGCACGGGAGCTCCTTTGTGGGGGTCCGAGGCCGCTGCACGTGGAGAGAGACGTGTGAGCCCAGAGGTGTGTTTCGCCCACCCCCCTGCTGAGCACCCACAGGCCAGGCGCTGGCTTTGGAGCTGATCTCTGGGGACATTGGTGGCTGAGGAGAGGACTGGTTTTCCGGGGCTGTGCTCACAAAGTCCCACGAGGCGTGTGGCTTAAAACCATGGAAATGGGCTCTCGTAGGGTTCTGGGGGCTCGGAGTTGGAAGGCGAGGTGTCGGCTGCCTCTGAAACCTTTGCAGGGCAGGGGTGGGCTTCCTTCCTGCCTCTTCCAGCTTCCAGGGGTGTCTGTCCATTGTCATGCTCTTGGCTTCCAGCTACGGCTGTCTGTCCTCTCTCCGCTCTCTTTCCACGTGGCTTTGCACCCTCGAGGGACCTTCTCTTGTGTGCCTCTCTCCTCTTGGAAGGAAACCGGCCATCTCGACCTCGGGGCCCTCCCTGCTCCCATGCGACCTCACCTTACTTAACCAAGCGAATTAATCTGCAGAGACCCTCTTTCCAAATACGGTCACATTCACAGGTACCTGGGGTGGGACTTGAGCATATCTTTTTAGGGGGTGCACTCCAACCCACAGCACGGGCTGGAGGAGACGGGCAGGAAACCGGGAAGCAAGGACACAGACAAGCTGGCCTCCTAAAGCGATCAAGCGGTGATGGGTGGCCGTGGCCGCGCTGAGCTCGGAATGACAAGAAGGCTCTGGCCACGGGGCGTGGGCTGGAATAGGGCGAGTGGCAGGGGAACGGCAAAGGCTGTGGTCCTACGGTGGGGACAAGCACGGGCTGTCAGGAGGACAGAGGGACGTGATAATACCCAGATGGGGCGAGCCACTTGGTCCTAGCTTAATGAAACACGAGCCTTGGCTTCCCCACCAGGCTGCCAGCAGCTGCTTGTCTTTCTGCCTGTGTCAGCCTGTTGGCATCGTGGGCACGTGTCCCGTCACGGTTTGAGGCTGCTGCCTCCTCGACCCTGTCTTAGTTCCGTGGGGTGGATCCAGAGGCCCTCGGGGAGCGGAGAAGGCTGAGTCACGGTGGTTGGAAGAGGGACGGGCAGGGCGGCTGTCTGCGGCTCTCTGGCAGGTGGCGAGGGGCAATGGGCTGCCCCTTGTGAGCAGCTTAGCCACAGGCCCCCTCTGGGGCTGCGAGCCTCGCTTTGCGTTCCTGACTCTGGGTGCATGTGGTTTGCTGGGAGACCAGGTTCCTCCTTCACAAATGTCTGATCACCTGCTGTGTGCAGGGCACCGGCAGCAGACCCACGCCCCTGCCCTCCGGGAGCTTCTCGGGCCGAGGAGATGACCTGGCAAGTGCAAAGTAGAGAAGAGGCAGGGAGCAGAGGGAGGGGACGGGGCTGCCGTCTTTAGGTGTCTAAGTTTCCTTTCTGTCCTTGAAAGAAGGCTGTAAGGCCTTTATTCTCCAGAAGTTAAAAGGGTAAACAAATTTTTTGAATTATTTATATGTGTTTTCTGGGTGGGTTGTTTTGTTTTTTTAATCCAGAAGCCGTAGGATTGTATTGTGTAATTCCCCGGGTGGGTCACCCGGCTCTTGAGGGTGTGGATTCAGATCCCGACACCACATACCAGCAGGGTCTCCGGAAGCAATGACCTTGGAGCCTCGGGCTCCTCCTCTGTACGATGGGGATGATAACGTCATCTACCGCCCAGGGCTTCCTTAGAACACAGCGGGTGCTCAGTAAAGGTTCAGTGCTACCAGTTCCACCACCATCTCTGCCATCACCTCCACTGCCTACATCACCGCCGTCTTCTTCACCACGATCCCCATCATCTCAGGGAATCAGGGGTCTTCAAAGGAAGATGGGGGTGGGGGGATCCAAGATTTGGCTGCAACGGTGCTCCCCCACTCCCCGCCGCCGCCGTCTCTGCCGGATGCCTCATTTTGCAGTCTCCGGTGGGATGCAGGCCTAAGCTTGTGTGGCGGCGGGGCCCTCGTTTGCATTTCCCCAGCTCTGGGGGCCGGGGAAGGGACACTATCTTCTTCAGGCTGAAGGCCTGTGGCTGATCTGATCCCCTGAGAAGCCCAGATCCTGTGGCTGCCACCCTACTTCGTGGCCAGCCTGCTCCCTCTGCCGAAGGGCCTGGGGTCTTGCTGCCCTCAGCCGCCCAGCTGTGTGGGGCCGGGACATCTGGCTCACTGGCGATTCTCTGCCTGAGCTCCAGGAAAGCTCTGCTGGGGATTAGCCGGCTTTGGTTTAGCCTCAGCACCTCTCCCCTCGTGGCAGCCACTTCCCACCAAGTCCTCCTGATCTCTCGGAATCCAGATTAAATTCCGATAATGAGCCGAGCTGGAGGCCTTCACAGCCCTCGGGCCCTGCTCGCAGCGTTGCCCCGGACAGCTGGGGAGGCCACTGGAGCCGCCCTCGACGGGCTGTGGGACGAGTGGGGCTGTGAGGCAGGTCTAGGGACGGGGGGGCTTGACTCCAGTGGCCTTGCTGGGGGAGTAGTGCTGGGGGGGCAAGGGGTCAGAGCCTTTCCTCCTCTTCTGAACCCCAGGACTTAGGCTGGACCGGCTTGGGCCTGGCTTACAAGGGGTCGCGTTAGTTAATCGGTTTCATTCTGGGCTGGACTCGGAAATTCCATCCTTACCCCCCCCCCACCTTGGGTCCAAGCTTGCTTCCCCAGGGCTGCCCCATCTGTGGGGGATGCAGGTGCTCAATGAGAAACCCCCGGAGGGGGCACACAGGCCTGCTAGGACAGCAGAACCTCATCAAAGGGTGTCAGTCACTGCCAAGGTCGAGATGATATTGGCAGCTGGATGAAAAGTGTCCCTCGGTCAGTCTCAGGGACTTTGGTTGCCAGGAGGGTGACCTCAGAGTGGTCTCCAGGGCCAAGGTTGGCTCAGCCATAGCCTGAGTCACTGAGGAAGAAGGAGCTGTCCCCGTGACGGGCTGGAGTGGGGGCTGAGGGGCTGTTTGCCAGGGCAAGCGGGCAGGCGAGGAGAGGGAGGAGGCAAGCATGTGTCCCTTTGTTGTTGGGGCCGGGGGAGGGCTCTGTCACACCCAGTGGCCCTCCCCGGGTTCCCCCGGCGCTCCCAGCTCCTCTCATGGAGGGAGCGTCCTGGGGCTCCTTGGCAGTGTCCTCAGCACCCCCAGAACCCTCACACCTGCCACAGCTCTGACCCCTCCCTCTCGAGAAGGAAGCCCAGCAGTTTCCTTGTCCTTAATCAGTTTGGTGACAGGGCTCCTGGAGATCTGGTGCAAATGCAGTCAAGTTCACTTCTATGGGGCGGGGCTGGGGTGTGTGTGGGGATGAGCTTCTGCATTCTGGCAAACGCGCAGGGGATGCCCTGGATTTCCATCCAGGGAAACGGGGGTGGGGGCCGAAGGTGCATGGGTGCTGGGTGCAGAGCTGGTCTTAGTGGGAGAGCACTGAGGGCTCCGGGGCACAGCTCTCTGGACCCTTAAGGCGCCAGTCTCCCTCGTGCTACGTAAAGGTTAAGGACTAGGTAGCAGGACTGACTCTTTTCCTGACTTTCATCACCATGAGCATGTCTGGGCAGAGGGACACGGTCACGCACCAGAGCACCTCCCCACCCGCTGCTCTAGGCTTGCCATCATTTGGTGCTTTCTGGAAGTGACTGTGCCGGCCACTTCTGCTTCCTTACGTACCTTGGCAAGGATCCTTGGAAAACTTCGTATCCCCGTTTCTCAGAGAAAGTCCCCAGCCAGAGACTGGCTCAGGGAGAGGGAGTAACTTACCTGGGCTCACACAGCTAGAAGGTGACAGAGTTAGGACTTGAACTCGGGTTTCTGGGGTTCCGGGGCTCGCGTCTTTGGCTACGACAGCACCGTGGTGCTTCTCACATGTCCTGATTTCCTCACCTGGGCTTCAAATGGTGATTGTGATTCCCCAACTTTGGTTCTCACCCTTGGCTGTGGGCTAGAATCACTGGGGGGAGGGGGAGAGCAGGTTTTTTTGTTTTTTTGTTTTGTTTTGTTTTGTTTTTAACTCCAGATAAGTCAGAGTCTTGGGGGTGGGGCTGGGCATTTTTGTATAGCTTGCGGCTGTGGACAGGCGACCAAGAACTCTCTTCGCTCTCATCTCTGAGCCATCTTCTTTGCCTGAGAGACAGAAGGGGACAGACAGACTCCTGTGTTCCCTTTAGCCTGGTTTCTCAAAGATGACTGTTTTTCTCTGTAGGACCGAGCCTAAAGTGCGGTCCTGACCCTGACTGACAGTCTCAGTGGCACAGGGAAGGGGCTGGCTGAGGGTGGGGATACCCTCGGGCTCTGGCTCCAGAGGCTTCCGGAAGCTTCCAGAAGCAGTTTTCTGCTGCTCCCGAAGGCCTACGTGCCTGGTTCCCCGTCTCCTGGCTTGCACGTCTCGCCACTACACCTCAGCCCCAGGGCGGGAGCTCTGGTTTTGTGCTGCTTTCTCAGGAGCGGCCGACTCAGCTCTCTATGGCCTTTTCAAAAGGCAGGCAAGGAGCCGCTGGCTGCCTGGGCACCGTCAGACGTGCTGGAAGGTCAGGGGAGACCAGGGCCTGGGGCAGTCTGGTCAAGGACACGTTGGCACATTTCTTAGTACCTTTGTCAAATCCCAGCTCGGAGCTGCTTGGACAGTAACAGAGGCCCTTGATGCCTCTTGGGGTCCCCTTGGGGTCCCCTCCCGTGTCTGGAGGGATTACTCTGGAAGAAGCCTGCATGTAGGGACAACCTGCTGGGCAGAGACTGTGTCCAGTTAGCGCCTTTGGCTTCTGGTCCTGCAGGCTGTGGCTGACTGGTGGGCCTTGGTGGTTTTCCTGATCTTTGTGCTTTTGTTTCCTTCCATCATTCATCCCAAGCCTGTCTTTGTGGGGAGAGTTGGGTTGGTGGGGAATCAGTGACGACAGGTTCTGTGCCTGTGACTGACCCGGTCAGCGCTTAGCTAGCCAGGGCTGGGGTCCTCCCTCCCTCCTCCTGATGACCTCGAGAAGTCCATGTTCTCCCATTTTGTGGATGAGACCATTGGGGCACAGAGTGTTAGGTGACCCTCCCGAGGTCACACACTAAGGTGGAATTCAAAACCAGGTAATACGTGCCAGCTGGGGTGCTGGGGTCCCGCCTGGACAATTCTGATGTAGCTGGTCCTGGTGTCACCTTGACACTGATAGTTTTTGAGGCTGCCCTGAGTGGACCTGCCCCCCTGCCCTGGCTGTTCCTTTGAGGATCTGCGGGACCTTGGATGAGTCCCCTCATCCATCCCGTGGGGGCACAGATTTCTGTCCTGCTCCCCTCCCAGGCCTCGAGGACTGTGCGCCGTGCAGCTGAGTGGCAGGTAGAGCTCCCGAGGTGAGTGGCCGGGCCCAGCTGTCTTTCTCCAAGAGGACACAAACAATTCCACCATGGGGCATGCCTCCACCGCTGCCCCATTCTGATCACTCCAGATGGGTTTCACGCCTGACGGCTAAGGTCAAGGTGAACAAATGTCCCCCCATGAAGTGGTCCCCTTGCAGACCTGCCTGTGGGTAAGGACAGCTGCTTGTCTGTCGGCATCCATTTGGCTGATGCCTTCTATTTCGCATGCCCGACCCCTGCCCCGCCCTCCTTGAGGACACCTCTCTGAACGGAGAGGAGAGATCGGCCTTCTGGAATGGCAGTGATGACAGAGCTAATTGCCTTGAGTAACTGCCGTGCAGCCCTCTGTAGTTCTTCCCGTCACAACCCCCCCTTCCCAGGGAGGTACCACTACCCATCTCACTTCACGGACAGGGAAACTGAGGCACAGTGCCAGGTTAGGGATTAAGGAAAGGAAGCTTGCATCTCTCTCTTGTCGGATCTGTTTTTCTTCCTTTGCCCTTACGGCAGTCCTAGGAATCAGGAAATGACGGGGGAAAGGAAACTGAGGCAGGGAAGACAAAAGACCTGGTCCGCGTATTCCACGATCCTGCATGATGAAGAGGGAAAGACTGGGGGCTTTGGAGACCCCTGGATCCAACCCCATTCCACCCCTTGGAAGCTGGGTGGGTCAGGGACCCTGGGGGAGCCCGAAGATCTGAGCCTGACAGTTGCCCAGGGGCTAAGCAAGGACAGGTGGCTGTATTCTCCCCATTGTTCTGTTCTTTGTACCAGGAGCCTGGGACACAGCAGGTGCTCTGTAAACCCTGTGAACGTGTGTGTGACTGGAGGAAGACTGGAGGAAAACGTGTGTAGCCTTCTCCCAGGCTGTGGACTTCCTGAATTGGGGGACCATGGCCGCCTCCTGCCTGCAGGTGTCCGTAGCTCTAAGCCAGGGCCTGGCATGAAGATGCCAGGGACAGCCCAGTTGTCTGAGGGCTGGCCGAGGAGCCCCAGGGCGGCCTCGTGCTCTCCCGGCTCCTCTAGCCTGGGACTGGTCCGTCCCGGTAAACCTTCCAGCGAGTTCTCTCTTCCAGGGCTGAAACTTGAGAAGGCCTTGTTTGCAGTCTTTCTTCAGCATTTGAGCCCAATTTCCAAAAAAGTGAAAATTGCCTGTAATTATAATACTTTTCGATCTTAGGGAGGTTTCCCTGTGATGATTATAATTATATTATTTAGAGCTGTGTGCCAGGGGGTACCCAAGGGTGGATTGGTTCTCGTCTGCACATAGGGGAAATGTCGGCATGTGTGCCATGGCCCTGGGTTTCCCACACTGGAATGAATTTCGGGAGAATGGCTTTCACATCGGGGGCTGTCTGTATAACTTGATCCGGCACTTTAATTCCAAAAGCACTTCATACTTGGACCTCTGCTTGCCTATAGGAGCCTGTTTTTCCAAATGTATTAACATCTGTGTTTCATATCAGGGCCTGTAATTGCTTTAGCCTTTTTGGCAGGAGACAAAGAGAATTAATATTTTTCAATTTGGTCATGAGCGGTCATCTGTAGCTGGGAAGAAAAGGGCCTGCTCAAATATGAACTCAGTGAGAATGGGAAAGGCAGGCTTACCCAAAAGATGATGTTTTGAAGGAATCAGCCATGCTCATGGAAGTCCTTGGTTGTTTCAAGTTCATGGTGGAAATAGGCGTCTGGGCAAATGCCCAAGGTTCTTGCAAACACTGGTTCTTCCTTCCTTTGTCTTCCTGCCAGCCTGTCAGCACCATTTTCTTCTCCCAACCCCCCAGCCCCTCACAATGCCCAAGGCATTCCGTTTTCCCACTCCCGGAATGGAGGAAGGAAAGCCAACCCGGCCTACATGCCCCCTCCGGGATCCAAGGCAGGCATTGCTAATGGATCACGGAGCTCCCTCCTGCCTGATCCTCAGCAGGACCCCCAGGCAGAGAGGAGAGGCAGCTGCTGCTGGCTGAGTGAGTTGCCGTGGAGTGAAGCTCACTGACCACTGGTCTCAGGTCAGCTTTCCTGGAAGCTTGCCCCAAGACGAGGATTGTGTGTGCAAGTGAGTAATTAGAAAATGTTTCCAGCAAAGGAAGGAGCACCGGGAAGTGGGTGGGCAAAGGCACGCAGCCAGGCCACCTAGAGTCTCAGGAGGGTGACTTTGGCTCCCTCCTCCTGCAGGGGCTTTGGGAGTCAGAGTCGTACCCCTTACCCCCACCCCCGCTTCAGGGCTCAAGGGCTGCAGAGTCCATGCCGCCACCTCTGTCCGTAGGGCGGGAGGCTGGGTCTCTCAGGCGTGGCTGCGCTGACATGCTGTGGTGTCCCTGCAGACCCCTGCATGAGCTGGGCCATCCTGGGCATTGCGGGGAGGTCAGCAGCGTCCCTGGTTTGTACCCGTGAGATGTCACCCCCAAGCGGCAGCAACATAAATGATCTCCGGGTATTGTCACATGTCCCCCGAGAGCAGGGCACCCCCTGATTAAGAAGCACTGGCGTGGAGGCGGATAGGCAGTCCCCAGGCACTTCCAGTCTGGATGCTGATGGGTGCGGAGTGTGTGCTGGCATCTGGGAGGGAAGCTCCCTGGGGGCCGTGGAGCCACTTAGGAGGGTCTGAGACGCTGGGGTTCTGGACAGGCCGCAGGGGTGCTGCTGGCTCTGACGCATGCTCGGCATAGGAAGTTCTACCCCATCCCTCCCTGTCTTCCTCTGACCTTCCTGTTCACCTTGACCGCTCTCCACTCCCGAAACACTGCTTCGCACCTGTCACACAGCTGCTCACGGGCTTCTATGGGTCCCAGGGTCTGGGACTGTAAGGCCCAAATTGAGTTGGCCTTGGAACCACATGGGAGCAGGTTTAAAGAGAAACGTAGAGGGGCGCCTGGCAGAGGCTCAGTTGGTCAAGTGTCTGCCTTCAGCTCGGGTCACGATCTCACAGTCCTGGGATCGAGCCCACATCGGGCTCCCTGCTCCCTGCTTCAGGATTCTCTCTCTCTCTCTCTCTCTCTCTCCCTCTGCCCCTCCGGCTACTCAGTCTTGCTCTCCGTCTCTCAAATAAATAAATAAATCTTTAAAAAACAGAGAGGAAAAAAACCCCAGAAATTCTCATTTCTAACCCAAACAGGAGGGGTGTTGAGACTAGAAGTCTTCATGTGTATTCTTTTCATTTTTTTAATCTTATTTTATTTTTAAAATTTTATTTATTTATTTGACAGAGAGAGAGAGAGAGAGATCACAATAGGCAGAGAGGCAGGCAGAGAGAGAGAGGAGGAACCAGGCTCCCCGCCAAGCAGAGAGCCCGATGCGGGGCTCGATCCCAGGACCCTGGGATCATGACCTGAGCTGAAGGCAGAGGCTTTAACCCACTGAGCCACCCAGGCACCCTTTTTAATCTTATTTTAGAGACATTTTAGGTACAGAGGTTTTCTCTTAAACCCCCTCGCCCTACACATGTCAACATCCGCAGCCAGAGTGGGACCACTGTTACCATGGGTGAACCCACATGGACACGTCATCATCTCCCCAAGCCTGTAGTTCACACTAGGGTTCCCTCTTGGTGGTATCCATTCTCTGGACTTGTGTCCACCATTATGATGTCATCCTGAGTATTTTCACAGCCCCAACAGTCCTCTGAGCTCTGCCTGTTCATCCCTCCCCTCCCCCAAACCCTGATGGCTCCTGTTTTTCTTTGAATTGTCTTTATAATTTTGCCTTTTCCAGAATGTCCATAGTTGAAATTGTACTGGAAGTGGCTGTTATTATTTGATGGTTCAAAACAAGCACCTAGGACTGGCCGCATCATTTGTGAGACCCAGAACAAAGTGAAAATGTGGGTCCACTTGCTAAGAATGTACCTTGGATTTCAAGCTGGTGGTGGCAGAGCATTAAACCATGCAGGGAGTCTTTCTGTGGGTGGGCCCCTGAGTGATGGCACAGGTCCCCTGCCCGTGGAATGGGCCCTGCTACTCTCTAGGCATGGACGTCTGCGGATGTCTGCGGATAGCCGTATTCACCTGCACACCCTGCAGCTTTACCTTGAAATGCTTCAGTCCGGGGCGTGCCTTCCACAGCCCCGCTCCCGCCTCATTTCCTGCTGCCTCCTGTACACAGACACATTGACACACACACACAGACACGTGCACACACACACACACACACACACACAGGCACGTCCATCCACAAAGGCATATACGCATGCACAGGGACACACAAAACACAGACATATACACAGGTACACACTGGCGGCTGCACACACATATGCGCACAGACACACACCCTCTGGTATGGCCAGGTTGGCATTTGCCTACCCCCTTTGCTCTGGACACTTCTTGTTTTCCGGCCCCTACTTTTCTCACCCCATCTCCCTGTCCGTCCAGTCTATTCTAGTTTAATTCCCACACCTATACTGCCAAACCAGCTTTTTGAAAAAAATATAATTTACTTTTTCTTATTAGACTATTTTTTTTTAGAACTTTTAGACATAGAAAAATTGGGTACAGAGAATTCCAGTATGCACTGTGCCTGGCTTCCCCCATTAGCCGATGACATCAGTATGGTGCACTTGCTGTGAAAAATAAACCCATGTTGGGGTGCCGGGTGGCTCAGTCGGTTAAGTGTCTGCCTTCGGCTTGGGTCATGATCCCAGGGTCCTGGGATCGAGCCCCGCATCGGGCTCCCTGCTCAGCGGGAAGCCTGCTTCTCCCTCTCCCTCTCCACTCTTGTGTTCCCTCTCGTGCTGTGTTTCTCTCTGTCCAAAAAAAAAAAAAAAAAGAACCAATGCGGATGCATCGTTATCATTAACTGAGGCCAATAATTTATCCAGATTCCTTTTGTTTTCATCCTCACGGCCTGTCTTCTCTTACAGGATCCCACGCGGGATACCAGCTGACCTGTCCTCGTCCTGTCTCCTCAGGCATCTCCTCCTACGAGTTTCTTGGACTTTGCCCTTTTCTGATGACGGCTTTTCGCAGAGTGTGCATAACCCTTTCCCACTCCTGCTGGTCTGTCTCAACCCTACCTATCGTCTTTTTAATCTGACCGTTTTTGTAGTTTTTCTGTTTTCTTTGTATTTTATTTTTTAAGTGTATTTCCTTATTTCGGTCATCGCTAGACCCGGAGTGGGGCTCACACTCATGACGCCGAGGTCGCGAGCCTTGCGCTCCTTCTGAGCGCGCCAGCCGGCTGCCCTCCTGGCACTGCCTGCTTTAAAACGAAGCTCTACGCCCCTATCGCGGTGCGGTCTCGCTGTCTTTTGAACCCGGGCAGCTGGGAGTCAAGATCACTAGGTCCTCAGCCTGGAACACCCGTAACCTTTGGGGCTTTCAACCGCCGTCCCTCCAGTGCCCGGCTTAGAGCGGACGGTTTTGCTTTTTGAGCGAAGACTGGATTGTAAGAGCCTTTTAAGGACTAGGACTTCTTTTGCCACTGACTCTTCTTTCGGGGTAAATGAAGGACTCTTTAAAGATGATACATAGGTCCAAAAGCAGACGTCTTTTTTCCCCTGGATGTTGTGGGGTTGGGGATTTGCACTCGACCTTTGGCTTAGGGACTGGGCCCGCAGGTGGGGGCCGTGGAGGAGGGAGGGCAGGGTGGTTTGGGAGTCAGGTAGGATGAAGAGCCAGAACCAAAAGCCTCCAGAGAAACCTATTGTCAAAGGAAAGGAAATGGGGATGCTTCTTGGAAAGCTTTTGCTAACAGAGTCCTGCTTCGGATCCCTTTCCCGTCAGAGGGCCCGGGATGCATGTCCGGACCCTGAATTTCCAGGTGAACCTATGACCCCCCCACCAAGTCTTGCTTCCTGGGTATTGCCGCCTTCCTCTCCATCACTTTCTCCGCTCGCTGGCACCATGGCCGTGGGTGTCTTGGGTGGATGTCCTGTCTGCTGTCTTCCTCCTCCAGCCCCTACCGGTTACCTGGGGGGGAGGGTGACTCCTGTCATGTCGGCCTTGCCAGCTGGGGCCTTGGACAGAGCCCCCGTCCCTCCTCAGTGCGGTGGCCACAGACCTGGTGCTTCCACTCAGCACTGGCCTCTCCTGCCCGAGAGTCTTCTCAGACCCTGGGACCATCTGCAGCCCTCGGAGGGGCCGAGGCCTCCGGGAGCAGCCCTCTGTTGCCGGCGGTCAGGGACCGGTAGATCAGTCCCGCACTCTCCTGTCACCTTGAGGAGCACCATGCGGAATGGTGTTCACCCTCGTCCTGGGGGCCCAGAGGTGTGAGCCCCAGCTGCACACGGCGTCCTGTTGGGGCTTTCTTCCATCCCTTCCTCACGCTCTTGCTCGTGTCCAGGTGGTTCCTGGGGGGCGCCTCTCGGGCTACTTGCATTTGAGTCCTTGACTCGGGATCTGTCTTTGCGTGGGGGGGGGGTCCCTGAAATATGACAGAAGATATGATGGAGTGTCCGGCCAGTGGGGCCCTCAGCGAGCTGTCTCCTCAGCCTCCCCTCTGGCCCCCGATCTTCCGTTTCAGGATCTGTGGCCAGAGTTAAGTCTGAGACACCCCGTCCCACTCTGCACGGAGGCGCTCCCATCTGGACTTTGTTTCTGGAAGCCTCAAACCTGGTGATCGTGATCCCTGTGTCTGCCCGCAGACCCTGCTGCAAGGCTCACTTCCCTTCCCTGTCATCTGCCCGCTTCACTTGACTTCCCTGACTCTGGGTTTGGAATCTTAAAACAGCCTGTGGTTCTTAAAAAAAAAAGAAAAAGAAAGAAAGGTAGGGAGGACGACCAGCGTGAAAGCTGTGTTTGTGTTGGTTTGTTTATTCCCTGAGTGTGCGTGGAAGAGGCAGCCTTGACCTCGGTCTATTTTGGTCTGGCGCTGGAGGCTGGAGGAAATGGGGCAACCGGGGAAGGGCTGGGAGATGAGTCTGCCGGCCGGGGAGTCTCCCCCGCCCGCCTCCGCGGTGCCAGGTGGACGCAGCCGCCAGCCGCGGGTTTCCAGAGCCGCCTCCGAAGCCTCTCGGCGCTCCCCAGCAGGCCCCGTGTCTCTGCAGGGCACCCCCCCCCCACCCTGCCGCCCCGAGGCCTCTCGGTGACTGATGTCACCCGCATGGCTCACCTCTTGTCCTTTGGTGTCTGTGTGGCTTGTGCCTCGGTTGGACGGAGTGACAGGCCCTCCAGTGTCTGGCAACTCAGGGGCCCAAACCCTGGACCGGAAGCAAAGGGGAACAAGAGTTGGGGCCAAAAAGTCAATTGGCCGTTGGCTTTCTTCCTAGCTGTGGCTTCCTGTCCATCCGTGTCCTCCTGGCTCCCCCGACACATCCCGATGAAGGAGCGGGTGCTGGCGGTGGCGAGGCCACAGGCATGGAGGGATGAAGCCTACACCCCCGGCAGCTTCCCGCTGGGGCTCTGCTTGGGTCATCCGGCAGCCCCCCGAGGGCACAGGCAGGCCTGGAGGGTGGGCTGTGCAGGGCCTGGGGCTGACCGGTGGCCGGGACCGGGCACCCTCCATGGGCAGTGGGGTAGGGGGGAGCAGTGGCCTGAAGCCCTAGGAACTGGGGGTGAATCCGTTGCTGAAAACACTAGAGTCACTTGAAAAAGAAACCTTTGCTTTTCCTCTTTTACTAACACAGACGACAGGACATGAGCCCAGAGACCACCCCCTGGGCTGGTAGGAGCGCACCAATGGCACAAGCACGTTCGCTCAACAGAAAATTGAGACCTACTGCGTGCCACGTGGTGTTAGGTGCCCGGGCGACGCCAGCGGCCGGCAAAGCAGGCCATGTTCTTGTGGCCTCGGAGCTCAAAATCCTGGTCGGGAAGGAGGACGCTTCGAAGACCTCTGCAGACTAATTTAAACACCAGCCCGAGTGCTGGAAAGGAGAGGCTCGGAGGGTGTCTCCTGACAACGTGCCTCTCGGGTGTCGGTGGAAGCTTCCCCGGGGGGCTGAAGGAGGCGCAGGTGTGCTGGAGATCAAAGGGTGGGGGACCGTGTTGCGGGGGCCTGTGTAGGCGGAGGCCCTGCCCAGACGGGCCTGAAGGGAGGCAGGGGAGGCTGGAGCCGTGGGGCCGGGCAGGGGGTGTCGGGAGGCAGGGGGAACACGTTAGGGACTCTGGGCTTTTTGTTCTAAGAGCTAATCAAGGGTTGAAGGCAGAGCAGTCACCTACTCAGATAAGGACGCTCCGAAGGCCTCGAGGGTTGCTGGGGGCCGAGGAGGTCGGGTCAGGAAGGGTTGGAGTAGGGTCCCCCGGGGTTCCTCCTGGTGGCAGCTCTCCCTCCACCACCAGAACCATTGCTAGCTTCCCTGAACCTTCGCCTCCCACCCGTGGAAAGGGCCACAGCCCCTGCCTCGCAGCTGTCGTGGGAATCAGCAGCCCCTCTCAGGATCAGGAGCCAGGCCTGTTCCAAGATCGTTGCATCCTGAGTGAGGGTCCCAACTGGGCTGTGAGCTCCCTGCTTTGGGGCTGAGGCAGCTCAAATCAGGGGGCGGGGGTAGTTTCACACTGCCTTTGAGGTCTGCTCCAGCCCAGAGCCACGGGCCTTGGACACTGGCTGGACCCTCCTGACTCTGTCATCCCATTTAATCCATTTGAGAACAGTCCTTATAGTTAACCCATTTTATAAATAAAAGAAGCTGGGGGACAGGAGTGGGCTTGCCCAGGGTCACTCCCCTGGGATTTTACTTTAACTTTCCTAAGACCCAAAGCCTTGTGTTACAATACCTATGTCCCTGCCCACCCAAAGTGTGACCCAAGGACCAACCAGGGGGCTTCTTCACAAAGAGGATTCTGGACTTCACTCAGACCTCTTGATTGTTTTCTTCTGTCGGTTGCTGCATCCCTGATAGGGGAGAACCTTCTAATTTTAGCTCTGCTCCTCCTTGTCCACTTCCTGCCTCCATGACCCATGGGCACGCACATGTTTGAGAGCCTCTTTATCACATGCCAAAGCCAGAGTAGACCTCCTTTGCAGCAGGACTTCTCAGAGCCTTTAAAGAGCTAATGCACATTCTGAAATTTCTCAAGGAGGGGTGTTGTGGTGCATTCCACCCTTATTCGAATACAGAGCCTTTTCATTCTTGACCATCTCATTTTCCTCTCTTGGATATTCAATTAATGGGGGCAGTTTTCAAGACCTTGGTAAATTTCAGACCCTTCCTCTTGCAGATGGGGAAACTGAGGCCCCGACCTTAATGGCTGCTGATCTGCTTCCTGACTTCTGACAACATGGGCCTCCTGGACTGTAGACAGGAGTGTTGTTGACTGTCCCGTGAATGCCCAGACGAAGGGGCAGGGGCGGGAAGGGAGGAAGGAGAGAGAGACAGTCAGAAAGACAGACAGATGGTTCTGGGGTGGGGAGACCGTGGGCTGGCGACTCATGCTCCGGCCCTGGGCGGAGGGTACCATGCTTCTTTGTGTATTTTTCCACCTTCCTCCCAAATGACTTAATTTTAGCCTTCCTGGATATGCGTAGTCTTAAAGAAAGCGTGTTTAAAAAAAGCCTCGGACCTCCCCGACTTCATCTTCCTGTCCCAGGGACGTCAGGGACTGTTTGGGTGACTTGGTAGAAGGGCAGGGCATTCCCTGGAGCCGCAGGTGGGGTGCTGGGGACCTGGGCTGGGTCCGCCCCAGCCTGGGGCCCTGGAGGGGCACTCCCCGCGGCGCCATGCCCGACTTCCCCCCTAGGCCCTTTGATCTCCTTCCCAGCGCCCCTGCGGGCCTGGTGTTTGCATGCTGGTTCGACTCCAGGTGCACGGGGGCTGCTGGCTTCCCAGCCTGACTCACCCTGGGCTGAGCAGCAGCATGCCCTTTCCCCCTCCGTGACATCATGTCAGCCCGGGAAAGCTGGGGGTTCCCCACCGCGCTCGCTCCTGCTCTGTCTTCTGGGGTATGTTCTCGAGGCCCTGCAGTAGTGCAGCGTGCGGAGATTTAAAGTATCCAGCCCTGCAGTGTTCCAGAGGGCCGCAGGGGTGAGGGAGGGGAGTCTGCTGGTAACCCCTGCTGGAGACTCTTCCCCCAGTTTCCCCGTTCTCTTTGGACCAGAACCTTCCCTTGGCTGCAGGCTCCCCTCCCCTCTCTCACCTTGCTTTTCTTCCTCTGTTCCCTCAGCTGGAATGCCCTTCCTGCCCTCCTGGCTGCATTAGCTCTGCCCATCCCTCTGACCTGCCTCAGGAGACCTTGGACAGCTTTTCTTCCTCTGCTGCCCTGGAGGACTCCTTCCTCTCCTCCTGCCCCCTGATCGGGGTCTAACAGCCCTCACTGGGTGATGTGCTCGGCTCATTGGGAGTCCGAGCCCGCGTCTAGCTCCTCACAGAGCACCTGAGACCTGGGGGTTGGTTTCAGGAATGAAACTCCATTCGTTCCTATGGCTGTTGTGACAAATCACAAATTGAGTGGCTTGAGACAATACCTGTATGTTCGTCATGTTATGTCTGTGGGGGTCGGAAGTTCTAGATGGATCTCACTGAATTATTCTGAAGGTGTGTCGGGGCTGAGCCCCTTCTGGACGCTCCAGGGGGGACAATCTGTCGCCTTGTCTTCTCCAGCTTCCAGAAGCCACCGTCATCCCTTGGCTCACGGCCTGCGGCTAGCAGTCACGTCCCTGTGACACTACTTCTGTCCTCACACCTCTGTCTCTGGTTGGTGCGTCATCCTCTTTGCCTTATAGGGACCCCGGTGACTATAGGGGGCCCCCTAAATCACATCAGCAGAGCCCCCTTGACTCGACAAGTCACAGGTTCTGGGGGTAGGATGTGGGCTTCCGGGGGTGTGTGTGTGATTCTGCCCAGCACCTAGTCAGAAATTCATTTCTCTTTCTTGGATGGGGGTCACTTGGCCTGGGGCCAGCCACGTTCTCTTGGATTCTCTCCGCGCCCTCTAACTCCTGGGAGGATTCCTGGCGCGGGGTGTGTGTGTGTGTGTGTGTGGTCCTGGTGGGAAAGAAGGGCGGCTCCGTGTCGCTTCCTATCTGGGGCCTGCCACTCCCTGGCTGAGGACAGTTTCTTAACTTCTCGACCCCTTCACTGTCTCACCTATAAAGCAGGGTCCTGACCCTATGTGTCCCATTGGAGGAAGGAGGATTAGGTAAGAGAATGTCACTCATTCTAGGAGGGCGGCAGGAGCGCTCCCGGGCCTCAGTGTCGGGTGCTGGGCCCCTCGCTGCCAGCCAGGCCTCCTGCAGAAACCCTGGGTACCTCCAGGTGTGGCCCTTCCAAGCCTCAGCCATGGGTGCTCCCCAAAGGTGATGGGCTGTGTCTGAGGGACGCGGGGTGGGGGTGGGGGGGATGACGGTCAAGCCGGGTCTCAGGCTAGAATGGCGAGAGACTATTTTCTGTCATACCACCTGAGACGGAGGCCCAGAACTGGCTATTCACATGTGGCCACTGGTGGCCTGCGCACCAGGTCTGGCCTCCCCAGCTGAAAACCAGTGGGAGCAGATATCCCAGGCTCTGTTCAGCTCTTAAGACCCCAGACTGCTGGGACCCTCAGGCAGGAGGCAGAAGGAGGCTTCGTCCCTACGTGGCTTTGGGATGCGGGCTGTCTCCAGTGATGAGGCCATGGGCACTGGGGACGGGGTGGGACCCGGCTGGGTTTTCTGTTCCCTGGGGCTCCTGCTTCTGCCTGGGGTGCACCGGCCCAGAGAAACCCTTAGACTTCCAAGCTGCCCGGTTTGCAGGTTCTGGGGCTGTCCCGATTGGGGTTGGTTTGAATGGCGCACTCATCTCCTGGAGGCTCCGGTCTGGGAGGGGGTCATGGTGAAGGCCCTTGAGATCTGTCTCTGAATCCTTTCTAAGGAGCCAGAGGGGGAAAAAAAAAAAAGGACTTTCCACCTTCCCACGCTGGAGACTTAAAAATACCCACTTTTCCAGTGTTGTGGAACTTTCCGGGGGAGGTGGGCTGGAAACCAGCTCTCGTGGTGGCGGGCCGCCCTCCTGCTTCTCCCTGCGGGTTAGCTTTCAGCTTCCTCAGGGTTATCCCCGGGAGCAGGAGGCCACCAGCCCCAGCAACTCCCTGTTCCCAGGCTGGTGGTTAAATATTAACACCCCTCCATGCCACGACGTTGGGGTCACCGGCGGTTCATGCCTCACAGAGAGCAGGGTTTCGGGGCAAGCTCGGTTTCAGGAGGGAGCCGTTGACCTTTGGGGTCTCGAGGCTTCTGCTTTCATCGGGAGCAGCTGGAGAAGGTGAGGCAAGGCAGGCCGCATATGTGTCCCAGCTCCAGGCCCCTCCGAGAGCCTGGAGGGGCAGGCACGTGGTCTGCACCCACGGAAGGGGGCTGCAAGCCAGGCCACCTCCCTCCCCTCGGGGTCATCATGCCGCTCCGGTGGAGCGTGGGAATAGGTTGTCCCGTGTCAATCTTGCTTCTTTCAGAAACAGCAGGTGCCCACTGAATGAGACGCTATTGATGAACACGGGCAGAGGAGACAACGTGTTATGGCGTAATGGCTCTGTGTTCTGTATTTCAGGCTTCAGTTGGCTTTACCCTTTTCAAAAATAATGCTTTATTGAGATATAATTCACAGAGTATATAGTTCGCCCTTGTAAAGAGGCTCAGTGGTTTTATTAGTCTGTTCCAAGCTATGGGACCATCACCCCTATTCCACATTTTCATGAGCTCAAAAGGAAACTCCATGCCCGTCAGCACTCACCCTCCCCCCATGCGTCCCCTCCCAGCCACTGGCAACTACTGAGCTTTCTGTCTCTGTAAATTTGCTTCTCTGGACATTTCATAGACATGGACTCGCACCAGACGCGGTCTCGTGTCTGCTTTCTGGAACTTGGCACAATGATTTCCAAGTTTATCCGTGTAGTACCGGGTGTCACTTGAAGATTCCTTCTTACTGTCCAATAATTTCCCATTGTGTGGATTTACCATACTTTGTCTATCCGTTTATTGGAGCATGGATATTTGAGTTGTTTCTGCTTTTCAGGACTATTATGGATAATGCTGCTATGAACATCTGTGTGTAAGATTTTGCATGGATCTATTTTTTTATTTCTGTTGCGTGGTAAAATTACCCCAAATTGTAGCTCTGTGGTTCACCTTTTGGGAAACTGCCAGACTGTTGTCCGAAGCAGTGGCAGCATTTCCCAGTCCCATGAGAAGTGTATGAGCAATCCAGTTACTGGGTATCCTCGTCAGCACTTGTTACTGTCTGTTTTGGTTTTAGCCATCCGGTGGGAGAAAGTGCTATCTTACTGTGGTTCTGAGTTGCATTTCCCTGGTGACTGACGATGCTGATCTTCCTTTCATGGGCTCCCTGGCCATTCGTATATCTTTATAGAGACGTCTGTTCCCATCGGCCGTGTCTGTTGTTGGAGGCCATGGCGGACTAGAGTTCCCTACCTCATCCTCTCCTGTTTTCTTGACTGATTTGCACAAGCAGGAATTGTCAGTTGATAATCTGGCGATTTGGGTAAAAACACAGTAAAAACCATTTGGGGACCGGGGGTGAGAAAGACTTTTCATTTCTGTTATGTTGTGCGTCTCCAATTTTCTATTTCTTCTTTTCACCATTTTTTAGCATTTTGTATTTCTCCAAAAACGTACATGGCACACATTATGTTTCATAAAGCCTTTTTGCTTAACACCCTATCATCAGGAATCCTCCTCATCAGGAAGCGTTGATCTGTGTGGAAGCTTGTACGTACCACCATGTCTTACCAGTGTTTCTCAGTACGTGGTTCTCATTTTTTCGGTGATAAACGGCATAACCATAGTTTGGGTTCCGTCTGTGTGAGGGACAGACTACCCACAACACCGTGTAACTCAACAGTCATTTTGTTGCTCAGGAATTTGGGCAGGGCTCAATTAGGACACTAATTGAGGTTCTTGTACTTTCTACAGCATCTGCTGTGGTCAGTGATGAAGCTGTCAGCTCAGCTGGGGGCTGGCTGGGTTTCTTTCTCTCTCTTTTCTAGACCCCTTCCCCCGTGGCCTCTGCACCCTTCCATGCAGTCTCTCTCCTTGCTCAGAAGTCCGATTTTGGGATCCACGGCTAGCTTCCCAGAGAGCAAAAACAGAACCTGCTAACCCTCGGACAGAGCGGGGCCTCTCTTCCACTGGGTCCTACTGGTCACAGCAAGTTGCAAGGTCAGCCCAGACTTCAGAGGCCGGGAGCAGCCCCCACTGATTTATGAGAGAGCTGCCTGTGGGTACCAAGATGGGTGGCCCCACTTGCAGAAAGTCTACGACCCTGACCATCCTGTCAGATGAACTTGGAGTCGAAGTGCACATTCTTTGAATGGATATGCATGCAGTCTACTGACTTGTGGATTTGGGGAATCCATATCGAGCAGGGAACGTGCTCCTGTTCTTACATGCCTGCTGTAACTGCAGGGTGCCCCAACAAGCCATCAGAATTTGCTGCCAAGCTGGTCTTCACTTGGGTCTCCCCGCTTGCTCAAGAAGGCGGCATCAACCCCACTTTACAGAGGAGGAAACTGAGGCCCAGCAATCTGCTGGCTCAACCTACTCTCCTCCCTTCACCACCGTCCAGATCTCATACTTTCTAGCATTTTCTCCGCTCCACACAATGTTGTGAGAGTAAGAGGTGTCACGCAGAACCCAGCCACCTCCTGTGTCTCTTTTCCTTTGGTGAGAGGTGAGTTAAGGAAGGGGCAGGGCTCACATGCTCGCGGGTCAGACTTGCAATGCTGTGCCTGGTTTTGTCCTTTCAAGGTCACTGAGCGTGGGTGGTGCTTTACTTCTCTAGGGCCCACTGTCCTCATATGTAAAATGAGAACAACCGTCTTAAGGTTGGGTGTCCAGAGCATTGACATGAAGGAAGCACCTGATTTCCAGCAGGGTTGAGGGTGGGGGAGTGCCGTCGGGCTCCTTGGGGGACCGTCACCCCGAGCCTTCCCCTCCTCTGCTTGCACCTGGCCTGGGTCAGGGGGGCCAGCGTGTTCAAGGTAAATAACACGTCACAGAGGTCCTCCCCAGTGTGAGAACCACTGTGTTCTAATGAGGTGCTCAAGGCGACAGCTAGACGAGCCCACTCTCCACCTGTCCCTGCAGACTCGGTCACAGAGTCATTCCTCCATTGTCTTTTCCTGTGTGCCAGCCTTGTGCCTGGACCTTGGGTGCAGAAGCACAGCCTTGCCGAGGGTGTCCTGCCCCAGGGCCTTTGAATGCAGCTCTGCGTCTTCCAAGCAGGCCTGGAACAGACTGCAGGCTGAGGCCCCGGGGAGGGGAGCCGGTGTGTTCCCGCTGATTCATAGGATGAGTCAATGCGAGCCGGTACCATCTGGCGCTCAGTGTCACGGCCTGTAATAAAAAGGTTTAGTATCGTTTGGCAAGACGTTCGCTGTTCGAGAGCCCCAACTTACTCTTTGTTGCTTTACTGCCCATGAGGGCTTACCCAGATATCTGGTCACATTTTCCGGCAAGTAACATTTTCCAGCAAAGTCACCACCCAGGCTTGCGACTTCTGGGCCGTGGTGCGGACGCTTCCTACGAGGCCCGGGGAGCCGGTCTGAGCCGGGGAGCTGTTCTGGTTTGGGCTGGAGTTTCTGCTCGCTGTTCTTTGTGGAGAACAGCTGATGGTTCGTTGACAGTGCCGGCGGTGCCCGGTAGCCGGAGGGAGTCGTCGAGGCACACTGGAGATGAGGACAGCAGAGAGCTCTTGCTTGGAGGCAGGAAACCCGCACAGGTGTCCCCCAAATCGGTTCTGGAACTGCCCGTCCAGGGGCCAGGGAAGAAGTGGAAGTGATGTGGTCGTGCAAGACCGTCTTGTTATTCTTCCACTGGGGCAGGACAGGGCCAAGTTAGCGTCTCCGCTACCCTCTGTGGCTCCAAAAAGCTATTGCTCCTTCTAGCATCTTCTAGCCTCTCTGTATGTTGGAGCGGGGAGTGGGCTCAGAGGCACCGGCGAGGGGACAGTACACATCCTCCTGTGTTGGCTAGGAGATCCCCAGTCATGGTTCATTCCCACACATTGTATAATATAACTCGGTGTTTTCTCAGTCAGGTTCTGCCATTGTTGAGTATCACCTACAAAGAGATTTTCGCCGAGACAGATCCCGATAACCCCTCTTTCTGTCTTGCGGTCCCGGTGAGGCCATCCCATCCCTGTGGAGTGCCCTGCCCTCCCACGGCCAAGGGCTGGGCCCCTCCTTGACTCGGCCAGCTAGGCTCTCTGCTCTCAGACGTTGGGCTGGAGCGATGCCCAGAGAGAAGTAGGGCTCGGGTTCCTGCCGTCCACAGCTGTGCCGCACGAGACAGCGCGACGTCCTCTCACCTGCCTGGGCTCCTTCTCTTGCTGAGGCTGGTTCTCCATCCCTGTGTCCGCCTCTCTGAGGACATGGGACTCTCCCCGTACATTTCCAGTGGGCTCTGCATTCAAGTAAACTTGAACCCTGGCTCAAATTACTGCTTTATTTTCTGCGTGCCTTCTCACGACGCCTGCACAGACAAAGGTGACTGGTAGACGTCTGTGTGTTACGGCAGGCAGCAGAATTACAATTCGGCAACCTCACAAATGGGGAGCCTCCAGGGCATGCGGTAGAGATGAACGATGGGGTGATGGGTAATAGGAGAATCGGGGACCGGGGCCGATAAGAAATGTGTGCCTTGTCCTGGGGGGGCACCTGCTCCTTGGCATCCAGCCCACGGTTCAGTGCCTTATAGCGCAGCGAGTTCGATGTGCCAAAGGCTCTGAAATGCCGGTCGTCACAGCTGAGCAGAGGTAGTGTCCAGCAGAACTGTGTCGCTGGGTGGTGGCAGGCGTGGACTTGCAGGCCGTCTCCCTGGATGTCAGCCCGACCTTGGCTCCGCCTTAGCCCTCAGGGAACCCTAGTCACCCCAGGTAAACAACTGGGCCTTTCAGAGCCTCAGTTTTGGGGTCTGCACCCTAATATCCTCCTCACAGACTTGTCATAAGGACGCAGCGCTGACATGAAGCTGGTCGGGCATTTCAGCCTGGAGCCTGGCGCATGGTAAGTGCTCAGGAGTCAGAGAAAATTCACCGTAATTCCCCGGAAAATTAGATCACTCCAGGTCTGACGGGATGGAGATGGTCGATGTCCCGGGACAGGGGGTTTAGATGTTGTTCACCGTTGTACCCCGGCGTCTGGCACAATGCGGGGGAGGTGGGCTCAAATACTGTACCTGATTATTAAAGACTCAAAATATTGAAACTTCCAATGTTTCTAAGTAAAACTGCGCGAGATGTTACGAGACCTTGTAGAATTCTGCTCTCACAAAGGTAAAAATTCACCAACCCATCCACCCACCCACCCATTCACTACCCATCCATCCACCCCTCCAGCCACCCATTCACCCAACCATCCCTCATCCATCCACCAACCATCCACCCGCCCATCCATCCATCTTCCAGACACTACAATGTTGTTTGTACTTTTTTTTGCTACTGCAAAATGTGAGAAAAAAAAGGATTAAAGGGCTATCTCTGTAAATAATGTCAGTCTAGGAGCTTAGCTCCTAATGCTTGGAGGGCTTATGAAGAAGTTGCATGACATGGAAATGAAGAGCCTGTTCACTCGTGCTCAGTTACCTGAGCTCACACCCTAACTCAGTAGCGTCCTGGCTAAATGACCTGGGGCGAGTCATGGCCTCCCCGTAGTCCGTGGAGATGACAGTCTCACTACCCCGTAGGGTCGTGAGAGTTGAATGAGATAATGTGTATAGAATTCTCGGGGCAGTACCTGGCACATGGTGAGTAATCTAACAAGTGTGGGCTTCTTCCCCGAGACTCCCAGCAGCACAGAGGCTATAAATTCCTGCCATCCTGTCCCCTGTCCCATCTGTGTGCCGCCTAACATGTGGGAAGGGTGAGTTGGCCTCGGAGCAGCTCCTTGTCCGCTGTGTGTATCTCTTTATGCCTCTTCCACACTCCCTTTCCCCATCACAGCTACGAGGGTGTCTCTAGGCCTGGATCTTGCTCTGATGCACCCACTTTTGGGAGCCCGGTGGCCCTTCTCCTGCCTCTCGTACTCCCCATGGTCCTTCTCTCCAACAGCGGCTGGCCGGTGACAGGGTGACAGAGCCATGGCCTGCTGACCTGGAGCCTGGGTCTCTCCTCTTTTGCAGGGAGTCAGACCTGTTCCTGCTGGACAGCCGCACGCTCTGGGCCTCGGAGGAAGGCTGGCTGGTGTTCGACATCACCGCCACCAGCAACCACTGGGTGGTCAACCCACGGCACAATCTGGGCCTGCAACTCTGCGTGGAGACCTTGGACGGTAGGTGTCCGGCCACCACCTCTCTGCTTCTAATGCAGCCCGTGCTCCTGGAATCACGCAGGAGCCCGGCAAGCTCATGCCTGCTTCCGTCAAAACAGGGCCCCCCAGCCCTGACCAGCCAGTACTCACCGTCCAGCCTTTCAATCCCAAGCAAAAATAACACCCACCCCCTTTATAAGAGATGGTTACACAGTTGACCACAGCTGGGTCGGGTGGGGCCCCTTGCAGAGTGAGGTCCCGCACCAGCAGGGTCAGCATCATCTTGGGAACGCAGACTCTGGTCCATCCCAAGCCTGCTAGAACCAGCACTGTGCCTGGGGCCCCAGGTGCTCGCGGAACACATTACGCATCTGAGACGCACTGACCCGGGCACCCCGCCCCCGGAGACGGAGGACATCCTGCAGGCCCGTGCGTGGCAGATGTCTAACAATATCCCTGACCTCTACCTACTAGAGGCCGGTAGCATCTCCCAAAAATGTCTCCAGGTGTTACCAAGTGTTCCCTGCTGAACAAAACTGTCCCAGTGAAGGACCACAGCACCGGTGCAAGGAAGGCATGAAGCCCCTTCCAAGAGACCCTGAATGTGGTTCTGAGTCCCAGATGCTTGGAGAAGCCACGGTTGGTCTGTCGCCCTGCGCCTCGCGGTCACTCTGCGGGCACCCGCCTGCTTGGACAAGGGAGACCAGAAGGCGAGTGGGAAGTCGGGTAGGACTGCTCGTGCCCACGTCTTCCCCCAAAGCGTGTTTCTTATTAAGTGTGGGATGGCTTTGGGTGGGTAGCTTCTTCCTTATACCAGCTTTCAGGGAAAAAAAAAAAAAAAAAAAAAAAAACCTAAACTAGAAACACATTTATTTTAGAGCAGGTAATATTTGCCAGTGGCTCAAAATGCAAGTGACAGATACGCACAACCATGCGCCTCTCCCGGGCCCGCCTGAGTGGCTCACTTCCACTCTGGGGGCACCTGCCCTTTCCCTGTTCCGGGCTGTGTTTTCAGAGATGCCCTCTGGGTGTTTAAACAACTACATATAGATTCTGTTTTGCTTTTATTTTTTCCCTCCCGCAAGTAGTGACGTGGCACATACGGTGTTCTCCGCCTTGCTTTTTATCACTAACCTTGACGGCTGGCCCTTCGCAGCCCTGGACGAGCTGCCCTGTTTGTTTGGGGGCTGTTGTGCCGTCGCGTATGTGTGCAGTTGAGTGTAGCTCTGCCACTCACTCGCCTTGTGACTTTGGACAACTTCCCTCACCTTCCAGAACCTCTTCCTCTCCAACACACAGGGCCACAGGGGGTGTTAATGCAAAAGAGTTTTAAGATAGTGACCCAGTGCACATAGGAATCCCCCCCACCCCGGGGGGGGCATCCTGGTAAAATGCAGATTCGGATCCAGCGAGCCTGGAGTGGAGGAGAGGCTGCCGCAGAGGCTGCCGGTCCTGGGCCACGCGTTGGGAGGCAGAGCTGAGTCTAGACCTGATGCCTCGGACATGCCCCACTCCAGGGCTGTTTCTCTTGTTATTCGTGGTGTTGGTGTCGTTACCCTGCTCCTACTACCCGCGCTGACTTATCCAGGGCCCCCTTGGGAAGAACGTGTAGGCGTTTTCTGGTCCTTTGCTCTTACGAACAGGGCTGCAGTGGAAAACCTCAGTGCACATGTTGTTGTCCACTGAGTGTAGCCCTGGGATAAATTCCCAAAGGGGACGTTATCTGTGCATAGTTTGGACAGGTGTTGTCACTCTGCCGTCCTTGGGGCTCCGTCTATTCACGCCCCTGTCAGAGCACATGAGGGCACCTGCTTCCCCTTCTTTGACAGTACACGTTCCCAAACTTGTCCATCTTGGTTCATCAGGGAGATGACAGATGGGCTCTTGTAGCTTTGCTTTGTTTTCTTCTCTGCTCTGTGAGGCTGATCCCCTTCTCCGGTGCACTGCTTGCAGTCAGCTCCCTGCCTGCCATGCGTTTATCCCCTCTGCCCATTGCTCTGACAGAGCGTTGGTCTTTTTCTTCCTTAGATTCTAGGGACACCTGGCTCTTTGTGATTTGAGCTGCAAATAATTTGTCAGTTTTTCATTTTTCTCTTTTACTGTGGTTAATGCCAGGTGCCAAATGGATTGGGGTGATGTAGCCAAATTGTCTCACCTTTTGTTTTATTGCTGCTGGGCTGTGCCTCTCTTCTTTCCTATCAGAGGCCACCGCTTTGGTCTGGAGCTGCCCCCTCAGTCTGAGACTGGCCTGAGGCCATGCACCCTGCGGGAGGTGCAGCAGAGTTTAAGGCCATGCTTGTCTCGCTTCCAGGCTGGTCTTTCTACTGGTGGAGCCTTCAGCCTCCCTCTCCTCTTCTTTCCCCTCTCCATGACACATAAAGAGGGGAGCTCCTGGAACTGCTAGAGTTTTCCATGGCTCTATATTGGATTGGCAAACTATATGTCTGGTGGTCCAGATTCAGCCTGCACCTTGTTTCTCTGTGGCTTTTGAGCTGAAACTAGTTTTCACATTTTTAATTGGAGGAGGAATATCAAAAGAAGAAGACTATCTCATGATATGTAAAATTATATGAAATTCACATTTTGGTGTCCATAAAGTTTTATTAGTACACAGCCACACTCACTCATTTACATATTATCTACGCCTGCTTTTATGCTATCACAACAGAGTTAAGTAGTCGTGACAGAGACTGTAGTCCACAAAGTTGAAAAGATGTATTATTTTCAGATGATTATTTATAGACAAAGAATGCAATCCCTGCTGTATGCCAGAACTTTTCAAACTGTGTCCCATGAAGTGCCAGTGGGTGTCCCAGGGCAAAGGGAAGCATTCATGATCAGTTAAGAGTGAAAAGGCGAGGTTGGATAAACTAAGCAGATTTCTCTGCAGGACTTATCAGAATCTTTATTTTGCAAATATCCATTGTGAATTTCCTGATGGGGCCAGAGCATAGAGGAATTCTAAACTTATTTGACAACAGAGTCATTCAAGTCTTCTTTTTACTTAAACGCCCCCGAGGAACATATTGGAGATGAAGTAAAAATGGGGCTAAAGTAGATTTGACTCCTCTCTTCAGAGTGGCCATTTCCCTGGACTCGTGGATATTATCTAGATCTTCCATCTTGACCTTCTCTGCCCTGTCTGCCCTGCTGGCTTGGGGTGGCCCAAGTTTGGGTTTTCTCTTAACCTGACACCCAACCCAGTTTCCCCTAGTGTCAGGCTTGCCATTATCTTTCTCTCCCAAAAATCTGGGGCTTTGTGCCCTTATTTCCTCCAGCTTCTGCTTCCCCCCAGAATGCAGGTGAAGCTTAATACTCAGTGAGATGGCACAGCCTGATGGCTAAAGCTTGGACTCAGAAGGCCAGACTCACCAGGTTCAAACCCCACCTCTACTGTTTCTACCCACATGATCCGGGGTGAGTCACTTAATGTCCCTCATCTGGAAAGTGGGGTTAATAATAGTTTCCACCTTCCAGGGTGGGTGGTGAAGGATCAGATGAGCTCATGCAAGTGAAGAGCTTAATTGTTCAACTCGGGACAGCAGCTGAGCCCAGAGTCAGTGCGGAATGCCATAGCCTCTTGTCATTCCCACCATGGGGCCGCGAGGCAGGTGCTGCCCATAAGATCCTCATGGGACAGTAGGCCCCCGGCAGGTGTGCGACTCCCTATTCTGGCAGATCCCTGGGGATCTCTCTTCATCTAAGGGGAGGCTAGCCTAGTGCTTGTAAGATGCTACCCAGGGTCTGAGCAAGGATCGGAAACTGTACGCGTGACTCAGGGCCTGTCTCCTCCCCTCCCGCCCCATCCTAGATGGGGTGCCCGGAGCTGGGCATGGATGCCTTCCTCCACTCAGGAATTGGGCTGCTCTGTCCAGGCACTGTGCATACCCAGGAGAAAGGTTTGGCCTGGCGGCCTGGGTCGGGAAAGGACCACCCACCAGACCATCAGAGAGGGATAGGGCGAACGATGGCTAACTAGGGCTATGAACTTGGGGATCTTCGTGGGAATAAGATATAGCCAGTGAGCCCGGTGTTTCTGAAACCACGGGCTCCTGGCTATGCAGCTGCTTTCCCTCTGACCCCAGTGTCTCTCAGAATCCCTGGGGGGCACGTTGAGGCTAGTGATTCCTGCCCCCACCCCAGACCCGTGGGTGCTGAGTCCCTGAGGGCTGGGCCAGGAAGCTGCCTTTTCTCACGAGCTCCCTGAGTCACTTGGGGCCTGGCCCAGTGCTGACCTGCTGACACAGTCATGCCCCATGTTTTGGTGTATCTGCCAATAAGACCATGCTCGGGCTGAGCACACTGTCAGGTTAAATCCCTACCCCCGTGAAAGACCAGCAGAGCCTGCTGGGGAGTCCATGGATTCGGGGCCCCGTATGCCGGTGCACCACGGCTGTGCCGCCTGTGGGAGCCATGGGGTCCCCACCTCGGGGCAACTGCTGGCATTAACCTAAACTCAGTGAGCATGGCTGCCTCCCGTGGTAGCTGGGCAAGCTGAGTTCCAGGGCAGTGGCACCCGGGCCCAGCCCCCAGTGCCCCCTTTGGGAGGAAAGGAGAAGGGGCACCGAGACAGGTACGACAGGTGCAGTGTAATGCTGGTCCAGACCCTAGCAGCACCTTGTAGCCGCGAGGTGGCTGCCGGGATACGGAGCCTGTCCCATCTCAGAGGCCTCAGTTTTCCCACCCAAACAATGGGCATGTTGATGATAGTTATAATGGTGAGCTTGCTTCCAGCCTCGTGAGGCACAGACGTCACAGATCTTCTCTGAGAAGCTTTATGTTTGCTGTGATGTGAGCCTCCTGCTCACCGGGTCTCCAAGTCCCTCCTGAGTCCACCCAGGATGTGTGCGTCTGTTTCCTCTCCCAACAGCTGTGCCTTCCTGTTAGTGCCCCTGGGGAGCAGCAAAGAGTGTGCTTGTGCAGGGGAGAAGCCCATAAACGCTCTAGGCACCTGTGGCTCATTGGGAGCCAACGGGGGAGCAGTGTCTCATCCAGGGACAGGATGCTGTGGGAAGGACGGCTGGCATCTACTTGTCTTTCCCTTTGCACAGAAGATAGGAGGAAAGGCAGCCGCCCCCGAGCCACACAGGGGCTGCCCCCTGCTCCAGGGGCGAGTGAGTGGGAGAGAAGAGGAGGCAAGGATGGAGGGGTGCTGATGCTTTCTGGCTCCCCCAGAGCTAGAGAGAGCTAGCCAGCTGACAAGGGGGCTGTCCCCATGGTGCCGGTGAAGGCTGACCCCTCGCTTCGGGCCAGGCTGCCGGCTCGGGGCTCCTGTGCAGACCAGGGAATGGCCAGCGGCTCCCACGTGGACCCCGGAGCCGGCAGCCCAGCCCTGCTCCTTGGATAGCCTCGTGTCCTGTTGGGAAGCTGGCGCAGCCTCTCCATGCCTCTTCCCTTCTTCTGTTCCACGGACGCAATAATGATCAGGCAGAAGAGTGAATTCCTGTGACATGCTGAGCCCTGGGCCGGGCACCCTGACCACGCTCCCTCCCGCATGCTCCCGTCAGCGTCATGGTTGCCTTCGACTAGCTTCGTGATCACAGTGACCCACCCAGGGAGTGTGGCTGTGAGCATCGACACGTTAGCGGACGAGGAGACGGAGGCCGAGAAGGGGGATCCGCTTGCTGGAAGTCGCCCACGTCCTCGGGCACACCTGGGCTTGGCGCCGGTTCTGGCGCCAGCCCCCCAGCCTCGCTCTTTGCTGGGACGCCTCCCAGGAGATGTGGTCCGCGGGAAGCAGGCTTGGGGAGAGCGTACCCCAGGAGCGCCCGCCCGGTACATGGCTGAGCCCTGGGGACAGACAGCCTGGGACCCTACAGTGTCCTGCTTCCTGCTGGGGAAGGGAAGGGCTCAAGAAAGAACCCAGAGGACAGTGGACTTCCTGCTCCTGGGACCAACAGAAGTGGCCAGCGCTGCATGTAACTTCTGTGGGCTCCTCCCTCTATTAAAAAGAAAACTAGTAAAAATGATGTTTCATGACCACGACAGTATAAAGATGAATAGAATCCTGGTTGGATTAAAAATGAAAACAATCTCTGTAACCCTCAAAAGTTTATGTGTCTTCTGACTTTAAGAGACATTAAAACATTTTCACGGGCTCCTGAAAGTACCCAGGCCTGGGCACTGTGCCTGCGGACGGGACAGCCCTGGGTCCGGCGTCCCAGGCTGGGGAGCGATGCCGGCCTCTCCCTGCCCCGGCACCTGGGTGTTAGAACCTGCTTCCTGTAGTCGAGAGCTTCTCCGGCCGCACTGGACACAGGTTTCTTCACTCAACAAACATCTGATGAGCCCGGGATTGTTGCAGGCCCTGGGCTACGGCCTGAGGGACTTTGCCATCACGTCGCCCACGATCTCGTTGGAAGGTGGAGAGTGACGAGACTGTACGCTAAAGGTCAGGGAGGAGGCGTGAAGACAAGTTCTGGGATCCTCAGGAGGGTTTATCCGTGGTTTTTCCACTGCCACCTTCTGTCCCAAAGCCACTGGGAGAGGAAGACATGGCTTTGAACCGGAGGCACTTCTGTCCTTGCAGATGTGGAAACACCTGGACATTTGCTCCGAAGACAAGGACTTCAGCCTCTTGTTCTAGGTTATAGTGTCCTCCCCCTCTCTTGCCCAGAGAAGAAATCACTCGGAGGCTCAGGAGGGCAGCGCTGAAAAGCCCAACTCTCCAATCTGAGAAGACAATCTGGCGGTCCCTCCTGCCCACCTTGCCTCCAGCTGCCGCTCTGGGACACGGAGGGCCCCTTCTCCTGCCACCCGCCCCGTGTCTCCTTCCTTGTGTTCTGGACGTCTGTGTGCAAAGGGTGCCTCAGGCTTCTCTCCTCGGGCACGAGAGCACGTGCCTCTCTTCTCCATTTCCCCCGAGGGGATTGAATGGGATTGCAAGGCATTTAAAGGATTGAGGGTGTCTGCTGTCCCAGCGTTCGGCCACGGCAGCCACGCCGGGAGCGGGAGGTGAGCCACGCGCCCACGACAGCCGCGGAGGCTAAGCCGCGTAAAGCCGAGGTTGGCGAGCGGTCCCGCCCGCAGTGCAGCTGGCTCGGAGGTGCCTTCGCCCTGCGATTGCTTCACACCCTGTTTGTGCAGAAGCCGAGTGAGAGACAGGAGGAGGCCTTGATGACCCACCCACAGGCTGGGATGGGTCCTTCCCGGGTTGGGTGCACGGCCGTGGCAGGGACAACATGGGGTTACTGGGGCCCGGTGGATGTCACAAGCGATACAGACATTCTCACCCGTCACCTGGGCCTTGGTCCATGGAGACCAGCGGCTGGAGTTAACATGTTTTGCAGGATCCCGAACTGCAAGGTGCATTCTGCTGCTGCGGGCCTCCACCAGGGAGCCTCCACAGGGGCTCTGGGCCTGGAAAACAAAGAAATCACAAAACCAAGATGTCGCTTTCTCTGTGATGGGGCTGTGCTCTCTCTTCTCCCAAGAGACCCCATTCGGGCTCCACGCCTCTTCCTTGGGGAGCTTCCCCGGGGCTGGGCGTGCTGATTCTGCTCCTGCCTCTCCAGGACCCGCCAGCAGTGGCCTGACGCACACTGGTTTGTCCCTGTCCTCCAGGCCCAGAGTCCTGCCCCCCCACACCACCACCCACCCGGCTCCCCCCTTGGAAGACCTTCCTCCTCATGACTTGGGGAATCCTTCCTGCCGTCTGAGGCTCTGTAGGTTGTCCACGTTCATGCCCGAGCAATCTTTTCCTTCCTGTGTGTCTATCCACCTGGACTCAGCGATGGTGTGGTGGTCAAGTTCACAGCTTCCACACAGCTTCTCCCTCTGTAAATGTGGGATCGGGGGCCTGCCTGAGCGGCAGCACGTGGAATGGCCCCAGCACAGTGCCTGGTGCAGAGCAAATACTCGGTAAGGCTTGTTCCTCGTCTATATTGTGAGCCAGCAACAGAGAGAACCAACTCTGTCGGGCAACTCTATCAGGCAAATGATAGACAACAAAAGTGCCTTATCTTGGGCAGTTATGGTTTCCTTTACAAGTCCGGAAGGTTGCGGATCTAGGGTTGGTTAGAGCAGAGGTCAGCAAACTTTTCCCATAAAGTACCACATAGTGAATTAACTTTTAGGCTTTGTGGGCCAGATAGACTCTGTCACAGCTCCTCAACCGTGGCATTAGCGCATGAACGCAGGCAGTACATATGTGCACTAATGTGCCAAGAGGTGTTCCAATAAAACTTTATTTGCAAAACAGGCGGCAGGCTGGATTTGGCCCGTGGGCTGCAGTTGGCCAAGCCCTGGGCTACAGAATCAATAGTAGTCAAGATCTTCTCCCTCCTGGCTCCATGCTGTGTCCTAAGACTCACCGCATCACATTTGGCGAGACGGCAGCCTCCACATTTCCAAGCACGGAAGAAGGAAGCAGGCAGGCTAGAGGATCTTCTTTCCTTCTGCCTGCCTTTTTAGGGAGGAGACCATCTCTGAGCAGCCTTGCAGTGCCCATTCTAGGAGGAGCTGTGTGGGAGCCTGGGAAGGGTCTTGGAGCAAGAGCAGGTCTAGAAAGTGGAGTTCCTCTCCATCAGCATGTTGACATGGAGGACGCCCTCCTGAGCACCATATGATGTTTAGCACCATCCCTGACCTCTCCCCACAAGATGGAGAAGCACCTCCCTCAAGTCATAAAGCTCCAAAATGTCTCCAGACCTTGACCCGTGTCCCCAGGAAGCAGCGGTATCTCCAGCTTCGACGCACGAGATAAAAGGCAGCACAGGAGCCATTCTGCATCCTGATCAGAGTGGTGACCTTCTCAGTCTGTATGTTTGGGAAGACTCACTCATCTGTATACAAGATGTTCGTTTAAACACTAACATTAAAAAAAAAAGGAAACCCAAAACAAAAACAGAAGTAAAGCAGCCCACAAAGAGTCAAGCCATGCGTTCCACCAAAGTAGAAGAAAGCAGTGAGCCATTGCTCTGAGCCCACGCACCTGCCTAGTGGGTAGACCAGATGTCTTGCCCATGGTGTACGGGTGCAGCCAGCACCGGGGATCAGATCTACTGCTACTTTGGGAAGACCGTCCTCTCCTCACTTGAGGAGAGCCTCTGGGCAGATTAAAATACAGGACATCCCATTACATTTGAATTTCAGATAAACAATAAATTATTTCGTAGCATAAGTATGTCCCATAGACTGCCAGCATTATTCATTTCTCTGAAATTCAGATTCAGCCAGGCTTCCTGTACTTTAATTTGCAAAATCTGGCAAACCTGCTCTTGGGCAAATCTTCAGGTGGGTTTTTTTTTTTTTTTAACTTATTAATTCTTAGCTGGACTATACATCTTTTCCAACTTCCCTGAAGACACAGACTTTGTGGTTCAAGTATTTGGTTTCTCGTGCCTCCCTGTCTCATCAGTTACTTCTCCCTGCAGCCATCAACCCAGTGCATGTGGCCTGGCTCCCTAGTTGTGACACTCACCCTGGACATTTAGAAAGACACCATCAAAACAGATGCTTGCCCTGGCTTATGCTACGGAAAGCCAATGCCCTGTGATATCATAAAGTGAAACAGAATTCTTCTGCCAGACAACCCACATGTCCTTTCCTCCAGTAAAACCCTTCTCGGCCCTTTTTTTGGTGGGGGGGTATTAAAACAAAACAACACAAAACCCCTATGCATGTACATATTCACGTATGTTGGTGTATGCTTTAAATTTCTTCTCTCCCAGATGTGGTCACGGCTTATCTGATTCTGCGCTTCCTTCCCCAGGCTATGGGTGTAACCTTCAGGGTACAGGGCAGTGCCGGGCCCCTGCCTGTGCACCATGAATATGTGTAAAAAAGATGAATGAATTATTTAGGTGCCTGGTCCGTTAACTGTCTGGGTAAAACACCACATTGTCTCTGGAGTTCTGCAGACGGCGAGGACGTACCTTTGTGTGTCTGTCCAGGAGTGCAGCTTGTCGTAGGGAGGATGTGTGCCAAGCTGTGGCTCGCCACTTGGGACCTGTGGCCTCCCAGGGGACACTTGTGGATGTGTGCAGACAATTTTGCTTGTCAGGACTCTGGGGGAGGGATGCTCCTAGGACACCTGTGCACCTCCTCTAGTGCCCCCTCAACGGCCTGAGTGCTGGGGGCCCAGGACCAGCCACTGTGTTGCCGTCGTCTGTTTGGTGAACATGCTGTGGCCCGTCTTGGAGCCCTGACCTGTGCTGGGGCAGTGGGTGGAAGGGACCACCCTGCCCTGGCTTGCAGGGCACGTGGGCAGGACCCAGAGAGGCTGCCAAAGCGGGAAGTCTAGAAGAGAGCCTGGAGGGAGGGGGCTCATTTCTGAGCCATCCTGTTCCCCCCACACCAGCCTCTTTGGGCCTCTCACCACCGAAGTCTGGCCACATCCCCTCTCCAGACCCTCTGTGGCTGCTACAATACCTAGACTGTGATCCAGAGCCCCCACAAAGGCCCCCAGGGACCCAGCCTTATCACCGCCCCCCCCATTCTGACCCTACTGCCCTCCTCCCTGTTTTTCAAACACACATCGCGTGTTCCTGCCTCCTGGACTTGGCATTGGCCGTTCTTTCCATGGGGAACGTTCCTCCCCCAGAACCCCCGTGGCTAAGAGGCCTTCTCTCCCTGACCAGTCCCCCCTTGTCCCTGCCCCCGACCCAGTCCTAGTTTCTTTGTGGCCACCATACTCCACATCCCTGGGCTTATCTTCCTTCCTGGGGGGCGGGGGGGCCTTTGGGGGTTCCTCTGGCTCATTGCTGTGCCTGCACCTCGCACAGAGCGGGGCACACAGTAGGTGTTCACTAGTAGTTGCTGAATGAACAGTGGGCCCACAATGGGGTGGTTGTTTTAAGCCTGGGACGTTAACCTCATTGTCTGTCAGTAGGAGAGGATGAGATAGAGGCATTTTCAGATGCGAGGCTCCTCTGTGGCCACAGGGGACGGGGTCGGGGTGTTTTGCTGATGGAGAAAGATGTCCACGGTGTATTGCATAAAACCCAGGTTTATAGGAAACAGTGGTAACCGTACCATCCCAATTATGAGCAACTGCACACACCTGTTTTTGTAGACATGTGTATGTGGCTTAGACGAAACCATCACAGGGTTTTAGTCATCTTGGTGGTTGGGGCAAGAAGCGAACTTCACGACTGGTTTGATCCAGTGGTTCAGCAACGTCACCAGAGATTCTGTGTCTGTCTCTCTGCTCTTCCTTCCACCAGATCAGCCCCATTTGAAAATGTGAGCCTCTCGTGGTCTCCAGTTGGTGGCCGTTTCTGGGGCTCCGTCCATTCCTCCTCCCTGTTTTTTCTGGGGAGAGAGAAGGTTGCTTTTGGATGCTAAGTGGGAAGTTTCTTCTCCAGAAACTTCCAGGGTACCTCTCTTCCATTCACTGGCTGCACTGGGCCCTAGGCCCATCATTGAGCCAATCACAGTGGCTGGAAGATTAGTTGTCTGTTAGACCACAGACCCATCCCTATGGCCAGGGCAGGGCCACTAAGACACAAAGGCTGAAATGAAAATTGGGTTGGGTACCATGGAGAGGGGGCATGGGTGAGACAAATGGCCTCGTCCCCACTTTACAGATGAGGCCACTGAGGCCCCCGCATCCAACTTTATCTCTCTTGGCCCACACAGGGCGGTCAGCAACAGATATGAGTTCGGACCCCCCGGAAGTGTCCCTTTCCCCCGTGTCTACCGATTGCTTCCCGGAGGCTGCAGGTCCCCGGGCCTGGCTGTGCTTGACTGCCGCGAAAGCCGGCCGACACCCTCCCTCGGTGCTGCGCAGCCCGCTTGCAGCCCTCGGATTTACTGTGCCTGGAACAGCATCAGGTTTTCAGGCGAGGCATTTTTATTTTGCCCTAAAAGCCTTCCAGGTGGGGGTAGGGCAAAATACAATTCCTAGGGGCTCCACTTTAATGGTTTCTTTTATAGAATCATTCGTATTATAAATGCATGAACTCGAGGAAACCCTTGCTAAAGAATGCAGGAGAGCCGAACGTTCCAGGGGGTGAAGGTACAACCGTGGGGGATGGGGGGCGCTTGCTCTTTTAAACACGAGCTGTGAGAACACCAAAGCGAACCTCTGGTGCCGATCTGGGCCCCGGGAGGCCGGGTTTCCTGACTTGGGCCCGTCCGGGGGACTCCAGGTGAAGTTAATTCCAGATGTGGACGGGCCCGGCGCCCCCCAGAATCCGCGTTCATTGGCCTCTGACCCCTCCAACCTAGCTGGATCTTATGTATTTCTTTCCCTCGTACACAGTCTGGGTCCAGACTCTGCTCAGTCCCTTCCAAGCTGGGTGTCCATGGGCAGGCTGTTCGGCCTCTGGGCTGTTCTCTCATGAGTGACATCAGCTTTCCTCGCCCTCTCTCTTGCTTTATCTTCCTTTGGAATATTTATCACCCTGCGGCATGACATCCAGTACATATCGGGCAGTGGCCTTCGCTGCTGGCCTCTTCTCCGCTCCCAGCCCCACCCCGCCCAGCAGCAGCACAGGGCACACGGTCCTTGTTCCATCTGCTTTCTCCTCTCTGTCTCTCGGGTCCTGTATCCTCTGGGTGTCCTCCTTCCCCAAGTTCCTTCCAGATCCTCCCTGTCTGGGCACCCGGTGTGAACCCTGCCCTCTCGGAGGTGGAGACTGGATGCCTGGGCTCAGCTGTCACTTCGCTGCCCAGCTACACCCTGTCCCCGGAGGAGCTCCTCCGTGTCACCCCGACCCACGCCCCGGGCCAGCATTTCTCAAGCGTGTCCAACGTGCAAAGCTCTGTTTTGAGAAGCGTCTGTGTTGAATGGCAGAGGCAACACGTGAACCCGGGAAGTCTGGCACCAGGCCAGAGTATGTTTGGTTCCGGGTCCATCTCTCCCCCCTGGATCAGGGGCCGCCCTCCTGCTGGGATGGTCCTGCCCACCCGCCAGTGTCCCTCCGGGGACAGGTGGACATTGCACACAGCAGCCGCCGAACCACACTGCGTTCTGTGTTCCACCCTCCCCTCCCCGGCCGATTCTCTCCACCTCACCCCAGCCCTGCCTTGGTTTCCCCACCTCTGTAAACGGCCCCTCCCTTCTTCCAGGTGCTCGGGCCCAGAGCGTGGAAGTCGGGGATGACTCTGTACCTTCTCACACACTCTGTCCAGTCCCTCGGCAAATGCTGTCGGTCGTTTCTCTCCAGTAGGCCCGGGCTCTGTGGTTCTCGGCTTTGGATATGCTCTAGTTATGGGACTGTGGGCTTGAACTGGGCAGGATCTGACTGTCTCTGGTCGGCTCTGCTCCCCGCCGCCTGGGGCCCACCCCGTCCCTCATCCCCCTGATTTATCCCACTGATCAGTCCCCCTGATTTATCCCACGGATCCCTCCTTCGTCCCTCCTCACCCCCGGTCTGTGCTTTAACCCAGCAGCAGTCTCTTCTCTGTTGCTTGAACACCCCACCTTCCTCCCACGTCCAAGCATTTACCTTTGCAGTACGCTCTGCCCAGAAGGCCTGTCCCCAGGACCCACATGGCTCCCTCCCTCGCTGTTACCCAGCCCTCTGCGCAAACAGCCCCTCCATGCCTATGGTGATGGTCACTGGGCCTGTTTGCAACTGCTCCCACCCTCCTTGGACAAACAGGGTTCTCCCACCTCTTGAAATTGGGTGGATCACATGATCTGCTTTGGCCAATGAAGTGTAAGGGGCACTGCCATTAGCCGGAGCCCGCAGACCTCAGCCAGGTTCCTACACTGCGTGCACACGTATCAGCAGGGGCTGCTGTGGTCTGTGCTGCCCGCCTGACCCCCTGCCCCACTGTGTGCACACCCAGAGGACCCCTCTGTGTGCTTCCCTGCTGTGTTCCAAGCCCCTGAGCAACCTGGCATAGAGTAAATGCTGAATAAGCACTTGCTGGATGTGGATGGACCGATAGCAGGTGCGTGAGTGGACCGTGAGGCGTGCAGCCCCTCCCCGCACACTGCTTCTCTGAAATCGATCTTCTGTGCATTTGCCTGCTTCCTATCTAGGGCAGAGCATCAACCCCAAGCTGGCAGGCCTGATCGGGCGGCACGGGCCGCAGAACAAGCAGCCCTTCATGGTGGCCTTCTTCAAGGCCACGGAGGTCCACCTTCGCAGCACCCGCTCCACAGGGGGCAAGCAGCGCAGCCAGAACCGCTCCAAGACGCCCAAGAACCAGGAAGCCCTACGGGTGGCCAACGTGGCAGGTATGCCTGGGAGGGTTAATGCACGGACCCCAGGAACCCACAGTAGGACCCCGGTAGGCTTGTGACTCAAAATCCCATCCTGCGCGGAGCTCACCGCCTTAACTGTGTGTAAGTAGTAAGTTCATTTCGAAAGGCACGTAGCCAAGCATTAGTAGAACGATGCCCGTCGTGTAAATTTCCAAGTAGTCAAAATGACAGCTACAAATAAATGAAAGAAAGCTCTAGAAACATGAAGCGGGAAGACACCACTCCACCTTCCCAGGGAGGCGTTGCTTAAGAGAGAAAAGGAAGAAAAATGGGGGAGTTTGCTGTATTTTCGATTTTAGTTCTTAAAGCGAAAGATACTTGAAACTCATGGCTCCTTTGACTAATGGGTGGTAGTGAGTTTTTTTGTATTATTCGGGATATTTTTAGGTTTGTTGGAAATATTTTGTTTTTATAAGTAAAAAACAAAAAAAAAAGAGCACTAGATCTTACAGTGTATTTTAGGGGGTACTTTTCGGTTCATTGCCATGATGCATTATGGTAAGTAAAAACAAATTAAAAATAAAGGTAGCATTTTCATAGCTAGCAATTCAAAGATTAGGAGGAAGTACTGGCTAGTGCGTGGCTTCGGGGCCGGAAACATTTAGGTACTTGCTGTAGGGTGTGTGTGGTGTTCTGTGGCTCTTGAGGCTCTGAGGAGGATGGCCTCCCATCTGATAGCGGGGGCAGACGTGGGGCTCGGAGAGGTTAAGTAACTTGTCCACGTGCACAAAGCAAGTGAGAGGCAGCCCTGGGATTTGAGCCTGCCTGGCTTTGCCAGGATGCGCTCTGGTGCCCCCAGTGATCCTGTTAAGTGTCTTCTGATGATTTACCAGGTATTTGCTGAGCCTCACTTGGGCCTGCCTTTGCCAGCCTCGGGGCTTGGCTGCCACGTGGTCCTGTTCCTCCAGGCTGACCAGGCCCCAGGATGTTGCTGGCATCCTGTGGCCTGGGGTTGCTGGGATGAGTTTGGGAGCCGGGTGGGCCTGGACCGGCCTCTTCAGCACTGGGGGTGCCTGTGGCCTGCAGGCCCACGTCCTGACCTGCCCCACAATCTCCAGCACTTTGAGCGCCGCCTCTGAAAAGATGCACCTCGATGCTGATAACTTCACCACCAAACCATCTTCCCCACGGACTGCGGAAAAGACCACCCAGATCCCAAGACCTCAGCTTGTGGCTGAAAGAAAACTCCTGCCCCATCCCCTCACCAGGGCCAGCTGTGTGGCTGTCTGAGGGGTGCCCCTCCGCTCCCCAGATGTCCATGTCTTAATCCCTGGGACGGGTGAATGTCTTACCTTACAAGGCACAGGGGGCCGAGGCTGCCCGTAGGATGCAGGTTACCCATCAGCAGACTGTGGAATAGGGAGATAACCCGGGATGGTCCAGGTGGGCCCAGCACCCCCTGTAATCACGGGGGTCCTTCCGGAGGGAGAATCCAGCCTCACGTGGTCAGAGAGCTGTGAGGCCAGAGGAGAGCGGAGAGGTGTGACGTCACCTGCTTTGGAGGTGGGGATGGGGTGTGGCATACGAGAAGGCGAGAAGGCGGGGAGGGACAGGGAAGTGGATGTCTCCCTGAGCCTCCAGAAGGAACACGGCTCCCTGACACCTAGACTCGAGCCCGCATTGGACTTCCGAACCACAGAGCTGGAAGGTGATGAACGGGCGTTGTTTTCAGCCGCCGCGTCTGGGGTCGTTCGTTAACGCGGCCGTAGGAAGCCGGGCCACCGCTTTTTACAGGGTGGTTTAGACCCTGTGCCGTCTCAGGGCTCCGGGTGGGCTCCAAAGCCAGGCAGGGTCCACAGCGGGAACCGGGCTGCCGGCCGCGTGGGGAGCTCGGAGCCGAGCTCCTCAGCTCTGCCCGCTCCTGGGCCCCGAGG
The DNA here is from genome assembly GCF_020171115.1 of Neogale vison. NCBI lineage: Eukaryota > Metazoa > Chordata > Mammalia > Carnivora > Mustelidae > Neogale > Neogale vison. The sequence continues at coordinate 5,464,286 of NC_058098.1, forward strand.
CTGGCTCAGAAGGGCATGTTGGGGGGCGCACGGTAGCCAAGAAGCCCCCCACTCCCAGACTAACCTTATATTAGCATCAGCTAATTGGGGTTCACATAGCCAGTTTTTACATTTCTCTTTATTTTCCTTTTTGAAGGCAAGGAAAGGACTGGTCGCTTATGCTTGGTAGAGCTTTTAGAGCAGGGTTTCCTGACCCCACGGGCCCCGGATGGCTTCAGTGTCTCTGAAGCTGGTGTGCAGGGACTCTGGAAGGCTTCTTCACGGGCCGGTGCACCCACTCTGCTTTTAGGCTTCTCGGAAGGCTCTGTAAGGCCCCCTGTCGAAAATCCTGCCGAATCCCTTGATCTGCTCTAGCAGTTGGGGTCCCCTGGGGAAAGCCCAGCTATGGACCACCCTCGGGGTCTGGGCCAGGCTGGAGGTGGCGGTCCCTTATGAACAGGCCTGAGAGGCAAGGGATGGTGACTAGGGGATGGACACGTCCCGGAGGAGGGTGCTGCAGAGAAGGATGCCCCACCAAGAGCTCGGGGACCAGCAGGTACCCCGAGGCCTGGCTGGGTCTGCTGGACCAGAGTGATCCAGGGAGTGAGACCCACGGCAGAGAGGCCTAGGGTGGGAAGCAGTGGGGCTCCTTTGAGGGGAAAGGGAGGCCATGGAATAGGAGGAGGTTGGGGCTGGCAAGGTGAGCGAGATCAGGAGTTCCCTTAAGAGTCACATCTTGAGTTTGAATTTCATCCAAAACAAATTTGGAAGCCTTTGCAGAGCTTTAAGTTGTGGTGTGGGGGCAGGGATGATCAAATGATCCTCCTGGCTGTGCTGAGAATGGCGGGGAGCAGGGTGGGGTGCTCAGACAGGGTCAGACTAGGGGAACTTGCCAGGTTTCTTTCCATATCAGTCAGGCAGTGTGTGACGGCGCAATCCATCCTGCGGACTCCAGCATCTTGCAGGCCTGCCGGGTGTAATGAAGGCAGAGGGACCAGGACTCACGCAGAAGACACCCCACTTCCTCCTGCATCCACACCAAACACTCATTTACATAATCCCCAGCTCTCACTCCCTCACATGGCAACCTATCTAGCTTGCCTGGAATCTGCCTCCATCCTGGGACTTTCTTTTTTTTTTTTTTTTTTTAAATTTCTTTTCAGCGTAATAGTATTCGTTGTTTTTGTACCACACCCAGTGCTCCATGCAATCCGTGCCCTCCTTAATGCCCACCACCTGGTTCCCCCAACCTCCCTCCCCCCGCCCCTTTAAAACCCTCAGATTGTTTTTCAGAGTCCATAGTCTCTCATGGTTCACCTCCCCTTCCGATTTCCCCCAACACCCTTCTCCTCTCCATCTCCCATGTCCTCCATGCTATTCGTTATGCTCCACAAATAAGTGAAACCATATGATAATTGACTCTCTCTGCTTGACTTACTTCACTCAGCATAATCTCCTCCGGTCCCATCCATGTTGCTACAAAAGTTGGGGATTCATCCTTTCTGATGGAGGCATCATACTCCATAATGTATATGGACCACATCTTCCTTATCCATTCGTCCGTTAAAGGGCATCTTGGTTCTTTCCACAGTTTGGCGACCGTGGCCATTGCTGCTATAAACATTGGGGTACAGATGGCCCTTCTTTTCACTTCATCTGTATCTTTGGGGTAAATACCCCATACTGCAATTGCAGGGTCATAGGGAAGCTCTATTTTTAATTTCTTGAGGAATCTCCACACTGTTTTCCAAAGAGGCTGCACCAGCTCGCATTCCCACCAACAGTGTAAGAGGGTTCCCCTTCCTCCACATCCTCTCCAACACATGTTGTTTCCTGTCTTGCTAAAATTTTGATCCACAGGTGGCATCCTGGGACTTTCTACTTCCTAGTCCTTTTGGCAGTTCATCTCAATCCTTCCCAGAAATGTAATTTTTTAAAAAAATACCAATGCCTGCCCCTCCCTGCCCCACCCCAAGGCTCGGTAAGCCAGAATGTCTGAATGTGTGTGTACGCATACATACACATCCTTTTGAAGGGCTTTACCTCCCGTGATGGCTGGTATCCTCCTGAACCATCTCACTTGCTTGCCCTTCAAGTGTGGGAGGGACACACCCCCCTGCCTGCCTGTGGTCCGCTGCGAGGTCCCTGCAGGCTGATCACCCCCCACCCTGCCCCAGAGCCTTCCCCTCCTCTTAGGGGGTGTGGCTTGGGGTTGAGAGACTGGGTCCCACTTTTTTCTCCCCTCCCACGTTTGCACCCAACCCCCTAGGAATTAAGCATCTTCTCCAAATGATCTGGGGGTTGTAACTTGTGAGCTGCTCGGGCAGGGGCTGGTTGAGGCAGATGAGGAGCCTGTGTGGGTTCAGGGAGGCCAGACCAGAGGGATGGGGGAGCTGGGAGTCTCCTTTGCGGGCATCTCTCTTCCCTGTCCTAGTCTTTCTGCTAATATGAGATCGTCAGGAAACAGGACTTCCGACCGCTCTCTCCCACCATCCGAGGAGGCCTAGAGAGGTAGGCAGGTGGCTGGGTCTTTGGTGGCGGGGCCAGTGCCCATCCCCCACTGACACCCACAGCTGGGCTCACCAGCTGCTCACAAAATCCAAATCCTGTTCGATTTCAATGTCTTGGGTTTCAACATTCAGCCAAATATCATTGCTTCGCTTGAAGATAGGGTCGGGAAAAGTGACCCTCAGGCCTACACCTGCCCTGCCTCTGCTCATGGCAGACATTACTAATCAATGGTAGCACCTTCTTTTCACTGAGCCTCCCAAAGCTTCCAGTCCTTGTTCACTCATGACATCAAGCAGCCAGCAGTGTTGGCACTTGATGTGAAACTTCTTTGCCACGGCCCTGTCCCGAGCTAACATGTTTGGTCCTTCCACATCACTGGGTGAGGGATGCTCACCCTCCTTTCCCTCTACCTTCCACCTCCCTCCAGTGAAGAGGGAGAAGGAGGCTGCCCACTGACGGTGCTACCTGCGGCCGCGGGCATGGCCACAGCGATGGAGGCCGTCTTTGGACTTCCACTCAGTGCATTCTAGACAGTATTGCAGATGGTCCAATAGATCTCTTGAGGCTCTTCTCTGATGGCTCCCTTGACCTTGACCTTCATATCTTAATTACCACCCAGCCCTCCAGAGGCCCTCCTAGCCCTGCAGCTAGAACCCCAGGCCCCCATTCCTTCTTTGTCTTCCCCTGGCGCCCAGCCTCGGAAGTCAGTCCAGCAAAGAAGACCGTCCGCCCCTCCCGCACTGCATGCTGCCGAGTCCCGCTCATGCCTCCTCCTCCCTGGAAGGCTCAAGCACCTGCGTCTCCATCCTTGGTCAGCAGCTACTGCGGTTAGGGATCTTGCTGACCTTCTCCCTTCTCGGTCATGGAGGGCCCCCTCCTCTCCATTCCCCTACATCCTCGTCATGGAGTTTTCCTCTTTTGGATGCTTCCCTGGCTGGCTCATTTCCTTCTGGTTCTTACACAAACATCACTTCTTCGGAAGAACCTTCTGTGAGCACCCTCCATCCCACAGCCTCCCTGGCAGCCCACCCTCCTTTTCTGTCTTGTTCTCCACCTCGACAGGATGCAGTTTCTGTTTACTCACTGGCTTACTGTCTGCCTCTGTCACTGGAAGACAAGTGCCCCCAGGGCAGGGCTTTGTTTTGTTCATACCTGTAGCTCTGATGCCTAAAGCAGCATCCATAAACCAGTAGACACTCAGTAATGGTTTGTATGAATGGATGGATGGATGGAGGGATGCATGGATATATGGACAGAAGGATGGATGGATGGATGGATGGACGGATGAATGAAAAGATGGATGAATGCATGGAAAGATGGATGGATAGATGGATGCATGGATGGAGCACTAGGTACTGAGGTGGTAAGACTGTGCCCACCCCACCCTCGCTGAGGTCATCTCAGAAGCTCTGAATGTCCCTGAGGGCCAGGATCCCTCCTGTAAAGACACATGCAATTCTGTCATAATGAATTCAATGTGATTTCTCTCACTGGTTTGCAAATCTTTAAAAATTGCTTTGCTGAACTGTAGATATAAAGATATGTACAAAATCAGGAATATTCAGAGAGGCTGGTGGCAGTGGAAATTGCACAGGATTGAACCACCCAGCCGTGCGTATGTGCTCATCTCAGACCTACGCCTTTCCCGAAGGCCTGTTGGAGACCATTTTCTGATTGCTGTGCCCTCTGCTGCCCTCCCTCCCTGTCTTCTTCTTCTTGACCTTGTTCTTCCTTTTCGTTCTCCTTCCCACCCTCACTCCCCTCCCTTACCACTTCATTTCAGATTTGTTCCTAGCCTCGGAGTAGCCAGGGTGCCTGTACATTCATTACTTCTAGGACAACATAACACCCAGCAGGTGTCTAAGGAGATCTTCCTGACTTACAGTGTATGGTCGCCACATGTGGCTCACACCCAATTCAAGTCTCACACCCATTTCACAGATGGGGAAGTTGAGGTCCAGGGAAGGGAATTCTGTGATCTCCTTTTTATCTTATTATTTCTCATTAACCTAGAAGCCATACAGTTAGAATTCCTGGGGACCGCAGGAAACTGATGGGTATTTCACTTCTTCCAAATGTGGCTTGGTGTTGGGTTTGGAGGAAGCAATCATTAACTCCAAATGGTTAAAGAGTGTGTGGGGGGAATGAAGTGTGTATATAGTTTTAACCTTTCCTCGCAGGTGGGCTGGAAGGATAATAATCAGCCTCTGGTGGCTATGAGCTGAGTGTTGTGCTCAACAGATTTGAACACACATGGCTGCCCCAGTGGGCACTTCCTCGTCGCTCTGCAGATGAGGAGCCCAAGGTCTAGGAGAACCAGGGTCTGACTCCGGAGCTGGAGCCACACCCCCTTGCCTGGTCCTGACCCAGTGGTCAGACTCCACTCGGGAGCTGGTGTGCTCTGGGGTCTACACCACCAGGGTCTTACCTGGGCTCTAGCTGACAACCACCCCCACACCAGATGCACCTTTCCAGGCAGGAGCCCTTGGGTGGTTTGGCTGCAAGTCTCAGAAACACAGATCAGGTGGCTTCAACCACTAGGAAAGCCACTGACTCCCAGTGCCAAGGTTGGGTGGGCATGAGGGTTGGTTGATCCAGAAAGTCAACAAGAATGAAAGCCCTGGCTTTCTGTCCTTGTCCCCCCACGTTCAGTGTTGGCTTTTCCTCAAGGCTGTGGCTGTAGGTAACCATCAGCGCTCCTCCTTTGCTGTTCCCAGGCAACGGGAGCAACAGATGAGCATCTTTTCTCATGGTCTTCCTTAAGAATTAGGAAACTTTTTCCAGAAGCCCCCAGCATGCTGCCAGCATGTCCTTTTGGCTTGAACGGGATCATTTGCTCTTATCTGAACCAGTCCTCACTCCAAGGATGAGATAAGAGCTGGTGAGCTCAGTCCTGGCTTCTGACCCAGTCAGTGACAAGGGCTGGGGTTGCCACAAGCCCCTGAGGCCACCAGAAGGGCCATTCACCTAGTTCTGAGAGAACTAACCGGGCAGGTAGAAATAGGTGCGTTTGGATGGTTCCCAAGTGCAGGTCAGGCAAGCAGACAACCCTGGGTCGTCTCCTGGACTTTCCTCTCCACCCTGTGAGCGTTCTCCTTGTGTCCTTCACCCACTGGTGTGTATTACCTTCTGGGACACTGAGGCCTGGAAGGATCACAGCCATAGACAGAGGCATTGACTTCTTTATTTGTGTGTTAATGACACAAATATTGATTGACACTGGGCTCTGGGGACCAGTGGTGACCTCACAGTGTCGAAGGGACAACATTCGAGGAGAGATGTGAATATCAAGTAGAGCCAGACTTAGAAAGATTACAAGAAGAAGCATTTCGGGTGGATGAGACAGCAAGTGCAAAGGTCCTGAGGTAGGAACAGGCTTGGCAGTACAACCACAGCACAGAAAGAAGACTGTGGCTTAGGAATCAGGGCCATATTGGGCCATACAGGCCAAGGGTAGGTGTTGAGACATTGCTCTGAGCATGAAAGAAAGCTCCTAGAAAGTTCTAGCTGGAGGAAAGACAAGGCATAGATAGGGGGAAAAATATTCATAGCTGCAAATGAAAAATTGTGCAGGAACACCAGAATGTGTGTGTGTGTCTGTGTGTGTGTGAGAGAGAGGGGGCGGGGGCAGAGCTTCCTACATGTTTCCAAGTGCTCAAACCCTAGCCCAGATGCCTGCAAACATTACATACTTCTGGAAAACCCCAGTGCATAGTTTTCGCTCCTCAAAGAAACCTCAGTAGTGGTATGTCTTTCTGGGAGGTCAGTGGGATTGGCCTTTCCACCCTCTCATTTCTTCCTGGTGGTGGGGACTTTGTCCCAGGCCCGGCCTGTGCCCCTCCCTGCTGCCCTTGAAGAGGCTGAGCCTCGCAAGGCAGGCTGGCCTCGGCAGGTGAGCTTGGCCAGAGGCAGACCCCTCTGAGCAGGCCCCTGCAGCCAGCGTGGTGGCACGTGAGCTCCTATATGGACTCCTGGCAGCGGTCAGCATCCGGACAACATCTGTGCACCGAAAGACCAAGGTCCAAGGATGGATCCGGAGAGGGCTAGGGGCTAAGATAGCCCAAGAGGCATGGGGGTGGCAGCACTGCCTACCCAGGCTGTTTGCTGGGAAGCAAAGCTGTTTGCAAATGAGTTCTAAGCCTACGGGTCCTCAAACGGCCGTTGTGTGGAAAGGTCTCCTTCCAGCTGAGTCTGTCTGGGTTCACACCACTGCCTCAGACTGAGGGAGCCTTAATATGTGTGTGTGTTTCCTCTCCCCCGCCCGCACCCCTGTCTCCCGCCAATGCAGAAAACAGCAGCAGCGACCAGAGGCAGGCATGCAAGAAACACGAGCTGTACGTCAGCTTCCGCGACCTGGGCTGGCAGGTAAGGACGGGGGGCCACACGGGCCCCGATGGCTAGAGCTCCAGCGTGGGTGTCCCTGCGCTCCCCCCCACAGCAGCGGGCCTGCGTCCTGTGTGTGCAGTGAGTCACGTTTCTCACCAGAATCAAGAGTCCTAAGCAGGTGGAGACGTCAGGTTGAGGGTATAGGGACGCCTCGTGGCATGCAAGAGCAGAAACTTGGGGGGGATTCAGGAGAGAACCAGGAGCCCCCATACTCTGGACTCCGAGCCTCATTTGCTGTGGGAACTTGAACTCCATCCTGCGGCTGGCTGCTCCTCTCTGATGGGGCAGAGCCCATCGCCTGCAGGGTCCCCCCATCCCCCGCTGCCCTGTCCATTCCTCCCCTTCCATGATTCAGATTCCCCGGGGCAGGGGTGGATTGGCCCAGCTCGGGTTGGGTGCTTGGTCCTGCACCTGTCACCTGTTTGGGGATGAGCTTGTGTCATAGGACCGCGACGGCTCCTTCCGGAATGATTCGGACAGAATGGGACGAAGGGCAGGGGATGAGTCCTAGGACAGGCATGAGGTTCACACACTCTAATGACTGTTTATGAGCGTCTCTGACATTCTGGGCACTCTTCCAGGCTCAGGAGACGCAGCAGGGAGTGTGACCCTCTGCCTGCCCTCATGGAGCTCAAATATCCGGAACAGGGCCTTGAGATCCCTGAGACCAGTGGTTTTGTTGTTCACTCCTCAGCGGGCTTGTGGTTTGGTGGGGGAGTCCAGATCCCTCCCTGGGGACCGTGCACTAGCGTCTGTGCCCCGCAGGGCGCCTGGCCATGCCTGCTCCAGCTCCTCTGCAGACAGAGTCCACGGACTTGAGTCCGTGAGGGGTGTGCGTGCTATGTGAACGGCATCCGCGGGCTGACCCAGCCCTAAAGGCAGGCCTGGCTGTGAGCATCCTTGACCAAGCCACGCATGTGCACCAGGCGCAGGCGGGTCTGGCTACACAGTCCTTCCGTTCTCAGTGTTGTGGGTGAGTTGTCGCTCTCCCACGTCGCTCAAAGCAAACTGCCAACTTGTAACCACCTCTCACAGCGCTGGAGTTGACGCCCCCTCTTCCCCCCCGCCCCGGTCACACGTCTCTGGGCCACCTCCCAGCAAGGCCGTGCGGGCGTCCGTTCTGGGCTCAGCCCAGCCCCTGGGTGGTCTTCGCCTCATCTTGCCTTCTGCGGGGACTGTGATCGTCCAGCCTCCGCTTCTCCTGCTCCTGTGGGACCCCAGCTGCTCGGGACGGTGTGGGCTGTGTCTTTGTCCCCTGGAAGCAGGGAGCCTGGCCCGCAGGAGGGGGCTGGGGCGTGAGAGGTCCTGTGGGGCTCATGCTGTCCCTCCCGCAGGACTGGATCATCGCTCCTGAAGGCTATGCTGCTTACTACTGTGAGGGCGAGTGCGCCTTTCCTCTGAACTCCTACATGAACGCCACCAACCACGCCATCGTGCAGACGCTGGTGAGTGCGGGCTGCACGGCCTCTGGGCCGGCTCAGCCGGGGCAGGGGCGCGCGGGGGCAGGGGCGCGCGGGACCCTGCCTAGCACTCCTCCGGACTGGGGCCCTGACTTTTTGCGGGCCTTGGGCTCTCCTCCTGGCGTAGGCCCCTTCCTCCACTAAAAAATAAAATAAAATAAAATAAAATTATACTTTATAACAGCATTGGCGTAAAGATGTGTGTAGTCTCTGACCCTAAAGTTCACAGATTTCTCCAAGTTCGGAAAGAAAGAAGAGCAGTTTCAGGAGCTCCTAAAGGTATCTTGGATAATGTTAGCCCTGGCCCTGCCTCTCTCTGGGCGACTGTTCTCCGTTGCCGCACGTCTGCTCATCATCCATGCGTGTCCCCACCCCCAGCTCCCAAAGTCCGGCTTCCCTGGGTTCAGGCTGTTTATAAATAGTTCATAAACAGTCCCACCCCCGAGCTCAGGTCTTTGCGTCCTAGCCTTGATCTTGGGGTTCAGCCATCCAAGGGCATCTCCTGCAGGTAGACACCGCACTGGGAGCGGAGGACACCGCAGGGAGCAGCACAGACCTGTTCCCTGCCCTTGAGGCTCAGTTTCCAGGGAGAAGTAGTCAGGGGAGTGAAGGAGGAAGGGGGAGGAAGCTGGTAGACAGGACCACGGGCCAGAGAGATGGGGTGGGGCAGGGGCCGCTTCAGGCTGAACTTCCTGTGATCCTTGGAGGATTCACTGTGATAAGAAGATAAGCTCTCAACAGGGTCCCCAGCCCTGCTGACTCGTGGGAGAGGTGATTAACGACTCTACAGAAAACAGCAACAGTGATAAAAATTCGGAACTTGGTTCTTTGGCCTAGAATCTGAGGCTCAGGGGTCTTGGTTATCTAGCTCCTTGCCATGAATATCATGGGGTCCTTTCCCTGGCTTGATTGCTCCTGGTGATGGAGAGCTCACGACCCGGGGCCATCCCTTCCGTCCTACAGTTCTGTTTGTTCTGAAGCTTTTGGCTTCTTTTGTTCAGTGGCAAACTTGTTCCTGCCCCACATGTTATGTCTTGGGAAAAAAAACCAAAAACCTATTCCTTTCATTTGGACCTCTCTCTGCCCTTCGAGGGAAGGCTTCTCCAGCTTCTCTTTTAGCCGTGCTTTTCCAAGGCCCTTCCTTCCCCAAAGGTAAACTCTGAAGTCCTGCTTGGGATTGAAAGGCCTAGGGCTGGAAACAAATCGGGCTCCCAGCCTGTCTCTTGGCCTGGGCCCATTCTCCCATGCCCGCGTGCGCCCTAGGGTCCGGCCCTGATGCCCCTGGGAGGTGCGGGGGTTCTCCCGCCTGCCAAGGGCACACCTCTACCCTCCGACCTGCTTCATGGCCCATACAGGGGGAGCCTGGCTGTCCCCTGATCACCCACTCAGTCCGCATGTCACAAAGGAGCTCTGGGATCAGAACGAGCTGATTATTCTAAAAAGAGGTTCTGTGGTCCTGCTTAAGAAGGAGGAAGGGAAGGAAAAATAAAGAAAGATGAAAAGCGAGAGGGAGGCAAGCCATAAGAGACGCTGAGCTCTAGGAAACTGAGGGTTGCTGAAGGGAGCTGGGCGGGACAACAGGGTCACTGGGGGATGGACGTGAAGGAGGGCACTTGGCTGAATGAGCACTGGGTCTTGTTTGCAACTGATGAGTCACGAAATTCTACCTCTGAAGCAAATAAAAAAAAAAGCGGGTGGGGGGGATCCTTGCCTTTGGGGGTCCTGGTGAAAAACACAGGAAATGAGCTGATGTCTGGGATTTGCTTTCAAATTATTCAAGGATGGAGGAGCTGGGGGGAAGGTTTAGATCTGTAAGGTTTGAAATCGTCCATAATAAAAAAGCTTCTAAGTGTGCTGTCTTATGTCAGAGGTCACAGGCTGGAGGCTTCCAGAATGCTTTCACTTGGCACGCGCAGTGTGTTGGAAACCTGGAAGTTTCACATGCAAACAAAGCAGAACTAAATCGCTGGCCTGTCCTGGACACTGAGCACACCCAACTGCACTGGCCTTGATTGGCCGAGGTCCGCGGGCAGCATCTGCCTGGGTTTGCCCCAACCCTCACTATCCCCTCTTGTCTTACTCCTTGCCTCCTTCACTCGTCAGGTGGTGCCTGCGTGTCCCCTTCGGGCCTTTGAGTAATTAGGAGCACCCTTCTGTGAGGTGCACAGAATCCCAGAGCAGGAAGGAGCAGTAAACCCGAGCGACATCTGGCTTCATCCCTTCATCCCTCCCTTCTAGACCCCCTTCTTTCTCGCGGACGTCCAACCAAGTGTTTGCCCAGTTTTGTCCTCCCAAGTTTTACTGCTCGAGAGGCAGAAGCGTCTAGGACAATTTAGAGCTGCACCATCTCATCCGGTAACCACTTTTACACGTGGCTCTTGAGCACTGGAAATATGGCCCATCTGAATCAAGGTGCTTTGTCAGTGTAAAATTAACATGCTAGGTTTTAAAAACTTAGTTCAGAAAAAAAAAAAAAAAGATTCTCTGTGATAAATGCGTGTTGAAACGATAATATGTTTGAGATACCAGGTTAAATGAAGTACTGTATTTAATTTTACCTATTTCTTTTTCATCTTTCCAAATGTGGCCACTAGAATGTTTTAAATTACACGTGTGACTTTCATTGTATTTTGCTTGGACAGGACAGGTCTAGCCCAGAGGTCAACCGCCTTTCTCTGAAAAAGGCCAGATGGTAAATATTTTTAGCCTCGTGAGTCAGAAGGCCTCTGTTGCAGCTCCTAAGCTCAGGCCTTTGCAGGGCAGACGCAGCCCTGGCTACTCTGGAACCAATGGGTTTGGCCAGATGCTAATAAAACTTTATTCCCAAAACCAGGCCTCGGGACGGGATTTGACCTGCTGGCCCATGCTGTCTAACCCAGGTGTTCTCCACTAGGGACAGATCTGCCTCCCAGGGGACATTTGGCAATGTCTGGAGACGTTTTGGGCGGTCGTGGTTGGGGGCTGAGGGTCTCTGGCTCCTGGTGGTGGAGCAGAGAGACGCGGTGAACGCTGTGTGGTGTGTAGGACCGCGGGGTGGTGGAGAGCCACCTGGCCGCTAACTCCCCAGCTGCGGACACCTCTGTGCTCTGGTCCCCTGGTCTGTGCACCAGAGGTTATGCGTCACGGGCCAGAACTGGAAGTGTGACGTGTGGTCACTCTCAAGGGGGCGTGTCATGTGCGTCATTTTGTCCAAGCAGCTGGCGTTCCTTATAGAACGGGAGTAGGGACCCAGCGCTGCTCACCGATGCCACCATTCTTTGTGTGTTCCAGGTCCATTTCATCAACCCCGAAACGGTGCCCAAGCCGTGCTGTGCCCCCACTCAGCTCAACGCCATCTCTGTCCTCTACTTCGACGACAGCTCCAATGTCATCCTGAAGAAATACAGAAACATGGTCGTCCGAGCCTGTGGCTGCCACTAGCACCTCACGGAGGTCAGACCCGCTGACACTACACTGTTCCGGGGTCCTTGGTCTCCCACCACCCAGTGCCTCCCACCACCCAGCACCACAACCGCCTTTCGCGAGACCTGCCCCGCCCCCGTCCCCAACCTTAAGGGCGTAGGAGGATTAAGGAATTGGAGAGGCGAATGCCTTTTGATCAGGTTTTCATCAGCCTCCCATGGACAAGATCCTACACGCTGCTGCAGGCAAAACCTAAAGGAAAGAAAATATATAAAGAAAAATTGCCCAGCCCTGATCATTGGCTGTGAAGTCTCAGCCATGCACTGACTCGTTCCCAGGGGTAATTAGGAGCACCCTTCAGCCAGGCCACCCAGCAGCAGGAGGAAGGGGGCATGGCGAGGGGTGGGCACGTTTGTGTCTGTGCTCAAGGAAAATTGACACGGAAGTTCCTGTAATAAATGTCACAATAAAACGAATGAATGAAAATGGTTAGGATGTTACAGATATATTTTCCTAAACAATTTATCCCCATTTCTTGGTTTACTCTGATTTCATAAACAGAAGCCGTGGCCGGCGGAGGCAGGGGAGGCCCCCTCTCCGTTCCGTTCTGGTTTCATTCTGAGGCTTGCAGAGGCCTGCTGTTTACATAGACTTGCCCAAACCCAAGATTTGACTGGGAAGGGAGAGGGCAAATTTCTGCTTGGAGGAGGGGGTGTGTTAACCTTGAAGGAAAAATATGTCCCGTCCTTCGGTTGGGCGCATGGTGGCGGAAATTAAAATAGGCGTGAGAAGCGCCGACGGATGTTTGGAATTGGTTATCTAGCTCTCCTAGTGGTAGAAAATCAACATGGAATGAGAGGACAGCCACCGGGAGAGCCCACACCTTGACCCTGAACTCTAGCTAACATGACCTATTTTAAGAAGTGTCAATGAACCCTCACTCTAGATGGGGGTGGGGTGGGCAGGCATGCTGTCCCTCCCCCGGGTGGGTTCCCCTGTTGGTCATGATTAGCAGCATTCTGGAGTCCAGGTGCCAGCCAGGGCCGCTGTAGCCACTGTTCTCATTGGCAGACCCCTCCTGAGCACTGCAAACTATCAGCTCCTTGAGGTAAGGAGCCGATGGCACGGTGGAGATCTGCTAGGTGCAGGATACGATGGACGTGAATCTCAAATGGAAGGATCTAGAAACTGCCTTGAGAGGACGTCCTAATTGAGCCTTCCAATTCAAAGGTGCCATTTCTGATGTGGCTCTTGGCGTGAGCCTCCCTCGCCTTGGCCAGCGGGTCCCCTAAATGCTGGGCACCCAGCCTCCAGCTGCAATGCAGGCCTTGTGGAGCTCCGGGCTGTCTGTAAACAAAGAGCAGGGTTTCCCAGGCGAGGCCTCTGCCCTTGGAACCCAGTCCAGCAGGGAATCATTTCTCCATCTTGATTAAGTTGGTTCCTAGAAACACTGGGGTCCTGTTTTTCTTTTCTTTTCTTTTCTTTTTCTTCCTCAGTAGCTTAGGCCGCAGCCTCCAATCTGCCTGGTCAATGGGGAAGAGTCACTGTTTTTGCCGTACTTTGTTTTATCTGTTGGCAGATCTGGGGATTTCTGTGTGGTTCCCTCTTGGTGCAAGTTTTCTCCCCATCCACGCCCCACCTGGTTTCTGGCTAGCATCCTTTGTACATTGAAACATGTAAATAGTTGTTACAAAACAAAGAAATTATTTATGTCCATTGGAAGCTCATTTTACACCCTCCTCAGTCCCTTGTTCAGGATGATGAGCTCGCTTTCCCCAGCCTGTTTGTTTTCTTATTTAAGACTATTTATTAACGATCAGACCAATGTACCTTCAGCTTTTGTATAGAGCAGACTTCAGCAAATTTTCTGTATAAATAGACAAAATAAAAAGGGTTTTGACTTTTCAATAAAAGAAGACATTTGGTTCTGATTCTTGGGGCCATGTATGTCCGTGTGTTGTTTTTTCTCTCAACTCCTGGACTTTGGAGTTCTGTTGGTTTGCTAAGAACTCTCTGCCTTGGCCCCGCCATTAACACGCTGTTTATCATCCAGGCCCTGGGGAGAAAGGGGTGCTCGTCAACATTTGCTGCAGCTGTGTGGGGCTCCAGGCAGGAGAGATGGAACCCAACAATAAATGGGAATTTGGTAGGCTCCACTACAAAGATCCTTGATTGAATTACAGTGCAGCTGTCAACAGCTGTTTCAAAGAGGCAGGGGGTAAATTAGCTGTGTTTACTGCTAACATAGTTTAAAGATGTAGTCATCCCAATAAAATAGAGGCGCAAGAAAGAAAGGAAAAAAAAAGAAAGGCAGGGTGGGGGATGTGTACACCCAAAACTAAGGCAGCACAGGCCCCAGAGCCAACATTGTCCAGTGCAAATTATTTCAGTCGTTTGGGGGCTGCTATTAGCTCAAGCCATGGAGGAACCCCTGGGGGCCTGGTGGGGGCCGGGCCTGACGCCTCACTATGCACAGAGCTCACTCAGCCATGCAGCCTGGAACAACAGCTCCGGTTCCTTCTGCCTTTGAAGTGCACACTGAGGTCACCTGATGGATGTTAGAACCCCAGCTGTTACTTGGCCAGACTTTTCGCTCTTCTCCTGTTGCCTCCAATGAAGCAGCCGCTCCTAACAAGTTCCAGCCCCTGTGATCTCCAAACCCTCCTGTCACTGTCCCGATGCGCAAGTTAGCTTTTGTTCTGTTTCCAGGCTAAGGACCAGAGCCACAACCCGGAGGGCCAGATGTGGCCTGCAGACGTGTCTTCTCCCCACACCCCACGTGGTGTTTATACATCTTCAAAAAGTGAATCTGTGGCCAACTGTTTTTGAGAACCAGAAGGTTGGGGGTGAAAAAAAAATCCCCAATTCTGGCTTCCCTGGAGAAATGGCAGAGCTGGCTACCTGGGCCGCATTTCTGCACGGAAACTCTCGGCTGGAGCCGAAGTGTGGTTGTTGCCCCAGTCACCACTACTCCCAAGTGCCTCCCCCACGGAGGGGTGAATGTCAGTTGCTGTTTCAATACTTGCAGAGAGCTGTGTATTTGTTCCCATGTGTCTGTTAGGAGGAGGAAGGTAAAAGCTGGGCAGAGAGGGCCACACCTTCAGGAAGAAGCAGAAAGGACACATTCTGCATCCCCGGCTCACCGTCCCCCAGGTCTGGCACCTACCCGGGCCCCTATAGGCAGGTGTGTCTGTGGCTGCAGCACCACACGTGGCCTCATCTTTTGCCATCACATTTCCCTTCCTGCTTCCCAGCTCTCTTGCTCATTTTTACCTTGGAGCCGTTTCTTGTCGCCTGCTCTCTGAGCTCCTATGTGGGGTCCCCCTGCTCCCACTGCTTGGCCTGATGTCCCCGCTGGCCATGCTGAGTGGGCACAGAGAGGTGAAGGTGTTTACTCAAAAGTCCCCATTGACTAAGTACTGGATCTGGGATTCGAGCCCCAGAGCCCGGTCTCCCCTGAGCTCGCTGGACCTGAAATCTGGGGCTGCTTGTGGGGATCCCTGGCCCCCCGCCCCAATCCCCTCAATGTCCCCCAATCCCAGGTGTCAGTCCTTGAACCAGTGTTGACTTCCCGAACCACCAGTGCAGGCCTTGGGTCTCCCTCCTGATTCCTAGCTGCCCGAGGCTCTCCCTCACCAGCACACTGTTGAAGGCAAAGCTCTGTCCCCGGGCTGGGGCTGGAGGCCGTCCCTGTGGGTCCCCCCCTGCCTGCCAGCGACAGCTTGTGTGGGCCATCCTGGGAGGCTGGGGTCGGGGGGAGGTTAGTGGTGGTCATAGAGGCTATCTGCTCCGAGAATTCTCACACATACATTTTGAGTCCTTCTCTCTGTTTGGATCTTTATGAGAAGGTGAGCGTGTCCGTTTCCCGGGGCTTCGTTTCCTGGAATGGCCGTGGCTGGTTCCTCCAGAGTGGGGGCCTAAAACAGCAGAAATGTATTGTCACCAAAAGTCAGGCCAAAAGTCACCCATCAAGGTATCTGCAGGGCTATGCCCCATGCAGAGGCGCCCTGGAGAATCCTTCCACGTTTCTCCTGGCCTCTGGGGCTGCTGGCTTCCTCGGCTTGTGGCCGTTCTCACTCCGGTGGGGCCAGTACAGCACAGGAATCCAGGCCGGGTCAGCCCTGGGGGAGCCAGCAGACCACACATGGGGATGACCGCGGTGGAGGGCAGCCGAACCTCAGTGCCCTTCATAGGAGCGGCGATCACCTGGAGGAAGCCTGACCTGCCTCTTTGGCTGGAAGCATTTCTTCACTCTCCTGTTCATGTGCTAATTCCCGGTGCCCGCTGGATCCCAGCGCTCTGGAGTTGGGGGACAGGGCAAGGTATCTGCAGCGCGAAGCTTGCATCCGGGGAGCACGGGAAACAGACGGTACCTGGCACCAGAGCATGGCTGCCTGGAGCCGCCCTTCATGCAAAAGCATGCAAATTCTGTTTTACGACTATGTTGGAACAAAGATGATTATAAATCAGGCTGAGTCACGTTTATTTTTTATCTCCTGATTCTAAAAGACGTTAAGCCATTTCGTGGGCCCCGGGGGGTACCCCAAGCCCTGGGCGCTGTGTCGGTGGTGCTGGACGGACAAGCTGACACTGATGGTGAGCGATTTAGTGGCAGAGAATGATGTATCCGGAAGAAAACAGTGAGCGGGGGAAAGAAGTGAGGGGTTGGCAGCCAAAGTCCTCAGACGGAGCACTCAAGAAAGAACCCCAGAGGCTGAGACCTTGAAGAAAGGAGAGAGCACCCAGCTGAACCTCTCCCCTCCTCACCCGCAGAGGCTGGAGCTGGGGTGAACACTGATGGCCCTTACCCGCTGTGTGGGGTGACAAGTGATACCTGCTCAAATTCATTGCTGGAGGCCGCCGAGAAGACCCTCGCTCACCTGCTCTAGAGGAAGACCGCTGCTGCTTTCTTCCAAATCTCTGTCTGGAATGGAGAATTCTCATGCCACCAAGTCAGACGCTGTGGGTGTGGGGGAGAGGGGCCTGCGATCAGTTACTTAGCTGTGGGACCTTCACTGTGGGCAACTCTCTACCCTCTTGGTGACCTTGGTTTCCATTCTACCTTTCTGCTCTGTCATTCCAATTCATGGTTTCTATCTTCATAATCTACCTCATGGTCCAGTATGGTTGCTGGAGCACCAGCCATCATGTCTGTATTCTAGGCTGAATGCTCCCTCAAAGCAGCTATCCTAAAGAGCAGACACAGAATACCCATTCACCTCCAAGTAACAAAAATACAGTCACATGACCACACCTAGCTGTCGAGGAGACTGGAGATGGTAGTCGTTTATTCTAGGTGGCAGTCAGGGGCCTGACTCTATCAGAACTTTAGGGATGCAGGAGTATCCCAAATAGCAATTAGCTATTTGTATTAGTTTTTATTGCTCCAGACCAATTACAAAATTTGTTGCTTAAGTCATCACTCACATATTATCTTACTCCTTCTGTGGATCGGAAGTGTGGGCAAGGCGTAGCTAGGTTCTCTGCTCAGGAGCTCACAAGGCTACAGTCAATGTGTCGGAGGCTACATTCTTACCTGAGGCTGAGTCTTGTTCCTAGTTCATTCAGGTTGTGGGTCAAATTCAATTCCTTGCACTTTTAGGACAAAGGGCCCCATTTTCTTGCTGGCCGTCAGCCACGGGTCACTCTCAATTCCTAGAGTCCACTCTCAGCTCCTTTACAAGTGGGCTTCTCACAATGTGGCCACTTCATTCCTCAAAGCCAGTGGGAGGATCTCTCGTCTTTCCGAGATTCACTGGATTAGGTCATACCCACCCAGGATAATCACCCTTTGATTAACTTAAAGTCAGTTGGTTAGGGGCCCTAAATGCACCTGCAAAATCCTTTCTTCTTTGGAAGCAATCATTATATGTTGGGCAAACATCTTGGGGGGTTATGTCCGTGTTTTTCCTTGCATCTCACCTAAGTTCCACTGCACACCTTGGGTGACAGAGGAGGTTAGAGGCACCACAGACACAGACACTCTCTGCCAAGTACCAGGCACATGAGAGAGCGATGCCCAGAGCTAAATGTAGGGTCTTCCCACTGAGAAGCCCCCCGCCCCACCAAAGGAGTGGTGCAGTTTGAGTTGTTAGAATCATTAGCCGAAATCCCCGAAGTCTTTATAAAGCCCCTCACCACCTCACCTACTCTCATCTGTGCCTGGAAGGATGAAGGACTAACCTGTCTGTATGAGCTCTGGAGCGTTCCCTCTGGGCCGGGCCCGCCCAAGGCATATGGAGCACGTTACACTTGAGCTCACTGAGCTCTCAGGACAAGCCCGAGAGCCATATGCTGACTGCCCCCCGCCCCCACTTAGGGAGGTGGAAACCTTAGGGAGGTGGACACGTTTGCTGGATGTTGGTGGCCTGGGCTCTGAACACCTCCAGGGGGTGCTCTTTATCAAGGGGGGAGATCAATGAAAGCTGCGCTACCACGGCGGGGCTGAGCAGAGGCAGCTCAGCCCCAGCCCTGACTCAGGGGGCCTCTGCCAGTGGGACAGACCCTCTCCCAGGGGTCCCGGTCCTTACCGGGACCCAGCCCTACCCTCAGGCTGAAGTCCGGCCATCGCTTCCAAGCATTCTCGCTGAGACCTCTTCCAGACATGTTTCCCTTCGCCTGCGGATCAGTTCGCCCTGGCTCAGACGGCTTCAGAGCTCTGGCCCTGGCCTCTCTTGGTCTTAGATTTGAGAAAATAAAAATAGAAGAGGAAAAACACAGAGCTCTCCAAAGCCTTTGGAGTTGTGACAGCTGGTTGGACGGAGGCAAAGTGCACCTGGACGGGCGGGGAGGGCGGGGGTCGGCGTCTGCCCCGGCGGGCGGCCCTCTCCCAGGCTCAGGCTCGCTGCTAGCAGGCCCAGGAGCTGCCCCGCGGGCAGGGGCTCCAGTATCACCGGCCCCCCACCCTGACTCCATGGAGGGCAAAGCCCAGAGCTGGCCCTCCTTGAAGTGCTGTGTGCCCTCAGGTGTGGCCACAGATCTCGTCAAAACACTGGCGACAGTCACTGCAACACGGTATGAACTCTCACCCCTCTCCGACCTCCAGGGCCGGCCTCACGGGCTGCGCGCCCAAGGCAGCTGCCTGGGGCTCTGTGCTCCCAATGGCCCCGTGTTGGCTTGGATGTGCTGTTACGGTCCCACAACTCTTCCTGCCTTTTAAGCACGCCCCTCCCCCTCCGCCCGGTCCCCCGCCGGGCCCTCCTGTGCCTGGTGAGTAGAAAGACTTTGACGCCCAGTTCGGTCCGCCGCCGCCTCTGCGGTTCAGCGAGTGCGTTTTGAGCTTGGAGGCGCTGTAGCCAGGGTTCTGGGCACCGGGGACACACCATGACCCACAGGGAGACAGGGGCCCCGTGCTCTTAGACAGAACCTCCACAGGCAGAGGGAGCAGGAGAGCAAACAACCAAGGAAAGGGGCGGACAACAGTGCAAGTGTTGGGTAGGACACGGGGCCCAGAGGGGCACAGAAGGCGCTCACATCAGGGTGGCTTGAGGAGGGCGTCAGGAAGGGGCTGCGACACGGGTGCGTGGGCAGAGTGTATGGCAACCCCATGTGTGACGCCGCCTGCCTACAGGGCTGCATGCAGACCTCAACCGAGAGATGTGAGGCCAGCCTGTGACGGGCGGAGGGTGATTCTCAGCCCTGACACCACTGCCACTTGGCTCGGGTCATTCTCTGTTGCGGGGCATCCTGTAACCTGTAGGATGCTCGGCAGCATCCCTCGCCCCCATCCTCAGGATGCCGGTAGCAAACCCCAAGTTGTGAGAGCCACTCATGTCCTCAGATATTGCCAGAGGTCCCCTGGGAACACAGTGTTCCCGGGTAAGAGGCACCGATGGAGAGGAACTGAAGTCAAGCCCAACGAGACAGGAGCCTGGTAACTTGGGAGACAGTTTAAGGGACGGGACCCCCCTCCTGCCTTCCGGAGAAGCCCCGTGATGTCCAGCCTGCTGGATGGGTGACGGAGTCCACCTTCTGGCATTGCCTGCCTCATCAGGAGAGCCGTGAGCACCTGCGGGAGGTGATGGGGGCAGGGTGGGGGACAGTAGACAGCTGGGCATCTGTTCCAGGGGACAGTTGAGGGAGAGCTCCTCTAGCAGGTGAGGCCACTATACGAAGGATCCTGTGTGCCCCGTGAAAGGAAGGACGTGAGCCTCTGGAGAGCTGGCACGCCTCAAAGCCCCACATTGAGACCACATAGCTCCCCGAACCCCCGGCTTCCTCTTCTGTAAAATGGGCACAGTAATAATAACCTCTTAGGGACACTGGGGACATTAGAGGAGAGGATGTCAGCCGAGCGCTTCCCTTGGGGCTTGGCTTATAGCTGCAGCCAGCGCAGCTGTTAAACAAGAGAGACCTCTGCTCAGAACCTTCCCCAAGCCCCGCTTCAACTAAAGTCACCCGAAAGGCCCACAGCAGCTGCCCTTCCCTCGGTTTCCCGGGACTGCTGTAACAAGTACCCAGCAGCACAGACGCGCTCTGGACAGTTCTGGGGGGCAGGGGGCTTCTCAGCCCTCAGGAGAGGGCTGGTTCCTTTCAGAGCCTGGGGCGCACCCAAGTTTTCCAGCCCCTAGAGTCCTCACCCCCAAGTTTGCGGCCCCTTCCAAATGTATATATATATTTGGTCTTTGTCCCCGATTCCTGGCACAGAGCTGCTAAAACCCGTGGAATGTCAGGAGGGATGGGAAGAAGGCATTTTCGAGATGTTGTCTGAATAAACAGCTCCCTCCAGCCACACCTGAGTTTATGCCGATGAGCTGACTCTTGCCTGAGCCAGAGGGGCAGACCCTGAGGTTACAGGGTTGGAACTTCCAGCCCAATCCCTTGACCTCCGGGAGGCGAGAGGGGCTGGAGATTGAGTTACTCTCCTTTGGCCCATGGTTTACCCAATCCTGCCTACTTGATGGGACATCCATAAAAACCCCTGAAAACCCGGGTTTGGGGAGCTTCCTGACTGGGGATCACAGGCGGGGGCTAGGAGGGTGGTGTGCTGGAGAGGGACTGGAAGTTCTGCTTCGCCCTTTGCCCCCCTTTGGCCCTGGGCATCGCCTCCATTTGGCTGTTCCTGCCCCATATCCCTTAGAACACACCGTCATAAGAAAATTAACTTGTGAGTTCCGTGAGCTGTTTTACCCAACAATCAAAACTGAGGAGGAGTTGTGGAAAGCCCTGATTTATAGCCAGTGGTCGGAAGTGCAGGTGACTTCCTGGGACTTACACCTGGTGTCTGATGTGGGGGTGGTCTACAGGTGAGCCCTGAGCCCGGGGGTCTGCCCAAGCTCCAGGTGATGAGCGCCAGAAATACAGTGCAACATGGACACCCAGGTAGTGTCCGAAGATTTGAAGACTTGGTTGGTCTGGGGGACTCCCCAACTTTACTACCATGTTTGGTGTCGGAAGCGCTATAGGTGAAAGCAGTTGACATAAAGTAGCATATGTCATCTCTGCAAGGTACCATCTTCAGAGATTCCAGGGATTAGGATGTGCACAGCTTTGAGGAGACATTCATCAGCCCCTTGTACCTCACCCATCTCCTCTCCCTGCATGTACTCTGCTACTGCTGCACACCCTCCTTGCCCTTCTCAATATCCTAGGCGTGCCCTGCCTCAGGACCTTTGCACTGGCTCCAGCCCCTTCCCAGGAATGCTGTTCCTCAGGACAGCTTCAACCTGTTCCCTAAGCTTCAACTGTTCTTCGCCCTAGGTCACCTGTGCAGGAGTCCTACTCCTGGCAAGGGCCTTTGTCTGTTTCGTTGGCCGTGTTGTTCCCAGCACCGGACCCAGGGCTTGGCACATAGCAGAGCTTCCTTGACAGGCTTGGAATTAGGCAGGGTCTGCCCCTCTTAGCTGCACGAACTTGGGGAGGCCTTAACCATGACCCTCTGTGTCCCTCCCTTTCAGAGGGAAAGGACCCCAGTGGCGAGGGCCTGGGGTCTCTTAGTCGGCCTCACCTGATGGGCAGCTTTGGCCACATGTTGGGATCACCAGCGAGAAGTTTTCTCGGGTGTGCCCAGGCGCACCAGTGGAGTGGTGAACCTCCTCGCTGACGTCACCCGAGACCCGTGGCTGTCCTCTCCGCTTTTGCTGCTCTGTGACAGAGAGCGGCTGGGGAAATTGGGAATGATGCCTCGCAACTTGTTCTCCCAAACTTGCGGCATTAAACGATGCCTCTGAGTAAAAGATGACATAATTCCAAGAATGGTTTGCGCGTGTGTCGGATGGGGGTGGGGAGAGCGGTGGGGACCAAGGTGGAAGTGGGCAGGGGTGGGGAGGGTGGAGGCAGGGACCACAGTTTGCTCAGAGGCCTGCACCTTTGTACTTGACCCTCAATGGTACATATCCAACTTAATTAAGTTATAGAAATGCGCTGAATAAAAATGGTTTCAATTGTTAAAGCCAACAGAAAAATTACATATTTGAGCTCTGACCCTCTAACCGAATCCAGATCTGGGATCTTTCTATTTTAGGAGGCTTTAGCGCAAGTCCTCTTCCACATTCCTCTAGCCCGGAGCTGGAGAGCAGAGGCTTCGACCTTCCACCCCGCCCTGCCTGTGGGCGGGTGGGTTACCCAGAGGTGCTAGGAAGCGGGTGGGAATAACCCCTCTGAGCACGGCTCTCTCCCGGCTGCCTTTGGGGAGGATGGTTTCTCCCAGCGAGCGCTGGTCTTTGTTCTACTCCTGCGTAGAGTGTTGATGAAGGACAGGATGACAGCTGCCTGTGCCCCACCCCATCCTGTCCTTCTGAGTGGTCCCTAAAATAATACCATTAGTGGGGCCAAGCGGAGGCTCCTTATCTTTGAAGTGGGCCTGCTGATAACGCAGAGCGGGTCTCCTCGGAAGTCCCGGGCTGAGATGGGGCTGCGGCTGTGGGCTGAATGCCAGCAAGGGTCTTTGCTTCCCAGCCAGCCTGGTGACATTCCAGGGGTATAAATAGCCCAGGGGGCTGGAGGCCTGATTGTGCAGGTGTGACATGGGTGGCAGAGTCTGGCCCACGTGGCCCCTGACACCCATGGAGTCATGCTTGCACAGAGACCTGACACTGCTCCTACCACATGTCCTCAGCCAGAGCAGGGCCGCTGGGCGCTGGGGGGCTTCAGTGACCTCGCCCCAGACGGTGTTTCTTCTGGCTTCTGCCCCATGGTGACCTCCTGTCCTGGCCGTCCACTGCACGCGCTCACCATCAGCGGCAGTCTGAAGCCTCTGTCTGGCGGCCTCCAGCTGATCATCAGAATGTTCCTGGAGCGAACCGAGTTATTCCTCCTCTTAGACCTGGAAACAGCCAGCAGCTCCCAGGAAGAGGTAAAACGTTGCATAGAAAGCCAACCTTCTCCTCTCACTGCATGTAAAATGCTATGCACATTTCCGTTCCTCTGGTCTCTTGATAAATGTCTGATCCATTCAACACACCGGACACCTGCAAGGACCTCACTCTGACTCCGCACCTGGCACCGTCCCAGAAAATGCACCTTCCAGAGCAAAAGGAAGACACACTGGCAGGTGGACAGAAGACACCCCCCACTGATGCCCCAAACTGGCAAGGGACAGCCTACCAGCCACGGAAAGTGGCTCACAAGAGAAACAGCGGCTAGGGACAAAGGGACCATCACAGAGGGATTGGCAGTACTCTGGCCGAGTTAAAACGGGCTTTCAGAGACGGTGACATTCCAGCTGAGACAAGATGCCAAGGGGATCTCCCATCAGCCTAGGCCCCTACCATGCCCTGGACAAGGGAAACACGGCAAGATCCTATCATTGCACTTATTCTCAATTTCCTACTGAAAGGTGACATCCGTGCAGAAGAGGGCACCAAATTGCAAAAGTGAATAGTCACCAAGTGAGCCGCAAGCAATGGTCTCTGCACTGGGCATAAAGCAAGAAATAGCATCATGGCCCCAAAAGACCTCTTCTGAGAGAGCCCCACCTCCCAGGGTCACCACTGCCCTGATTGTAACCCCTGTCCCCATATTGGTTTTGCATGTCCAAGAAAGTTCTACAAACAGAATAGAATGATACCTGTTCTTGCGTTCCAGCCCCTTTCCCTAAATGTTATGCGGTCGTCATCTACCCATTCTCACTGCCGTGCCCTATTCCCAACACGGGAATGCAGCAAATGCGTTCACCCACTCTTCCCGGCTGGTGGGCACGTGCTGGCTTACAGTTCCTGCAGGAGGAGCTGCCGTCACGAACATCCTTGCATTTTTGCCTTTTGGTGAACTGTGCCCCTGCCTATCAGCTCTGGTGCTCGGAAGGGACCGGCAGAGCTGGGTCAAGGACCTGTGAATTGTTTGCTGGAGTTGACCCCGCCCAGCTGTTGTGCGGGGTCGTGGACACTAAGTCGTCCCCAGCAGCAGGCGAGAGTCCCACCGGCGTAACATCCTTGCCAGTGGTTGACCTGTCCGTCATTTTTAGTCTGCATAGTCTTGTGAGTTATTCCGTTCTGTTCTGAATGCTCTGTTTTGAATCTGTTTTCTGGTGAGACACAGAACTCTTTAGAGGTAGGGGTAGGACCAGAGACAGGAGAGGGGACATCTCTCCACTCATTGTTGCCCCGTGAGCTGTGGCCAGGGGCTGGTCTGGGCCTTTCCACTCACTGTCCCAGTCCACCCAGTGTGAGAAGCTGTGACTGGCCCCCAAGAATGTGTGGAGGGCAATATCTACCAAGGAGCCCCCCCCATCCCTACTCACACAGAGGTGCTTGACAGGCTTGGAATTGACCCCAGGGAAAAAGTCTGTGGGCCCAGAAAGAGCAAGTCACTTGCTATAGTCACACAGCCAGGAACGGGGTTTGAACCCAGGCCTGCCGTGCTTCGAATCCTGCTCTGACCTCTGGTCCTGTTCCGGCCTTGAAGGTCACCAATGCGGGAACCCCGCATCCAAGAACTTGAACCACAATACAGGGAAACGGCTTCTTGCCCAAACCTGTCCGTGGATGAATTAAAACGAAAACAATGACCTCACTGGTCATCTACCAAGCACAGCATGAAGAGGGGTTTTGGCAGGACTCCTGCTCGCTGACCACTCTCGATGAGCAAACCTGATAATTCAGGCAAAAGAATTCACTTTGCTGCGGTAGCCCCCACCCACGGGAAGCCTGGCACGTCTGCTGGGAACGCCGCTCTCGCCAGGACAGCTGTGGGAAGGAGAGTGATGTGTTTATTTATTTAGGATTTATAGATGGACTGCTTCCCAAAAAAAGGTTTCGTGGGAGGCTTAACAAAAAGCTTAAACATACAAAAAAATAGGAAGATTAAAAATGAAATTGGAGTAGCGGTTGGTGAAAAGGCGCAGTGAAGTCAATGGCCTGGGGCCCCTGGGGTGGGACGGCCACACGAATATTGGAGGGGCCGCCCTGTGGGAGGTGAGCGTGACACCGGTCCCCTGGAAGGCAGACCAGAGAAACAGACACACTGGGCGCTCGCTAGAGTGACCGGTCTGGTTTTGCCGGGGACAGACCAGTTTCCTCCAAGGGTGGGAATTTGGGTGCTATAACCGAGTTTGCTCAGGCGAACTGACTGACTTGAGTCCGCCACCCCAGCCCCCGTGACATCATGTAAGCGGCTGAATCCAGCTGTACTCGTAATCAGGCCACCACCCCTGTCTCACAGATGTGTGCGCCAATGAATTCCTTGCATTATTTGTTCTTCTCATAGAGAACTGCGCTTTTGTTACTTTTGACATTTAATTTCTATTTATGCAGAGGTAAATAAAAAGTTACACTGAACGCAAGTTTAGACTAAAGAGCAGCTGTGGTCTAGCCTCACTCCAGCACCGGCCCCCGCTCTCAGTGGGGGTACGAAAGGGTAGCCATCATTCTGAACTTTATTGCACTGGGCACATGACGAGCACTTGCTATGTGGGCACTAGTGTCTTCTAGAAGGAACCACTTTTTTTTTTTTTTTTTTTTACTCTTTTGACTCTTTCTTTTCATACACCTATGTATTTCTAAGAAACAGACTCATGCTGTTCTTTCTCGATTTCCTATTTTAAGCATTATTCACTGACCTCTCATACGGAACATGAGGATGGAACGCCTTACACTATCTCCATATATAGATTTCTCCTCTCCCACATCCTGTTGATCCATTGATCCCAATTTTTGGTGAACTGAATGTTTAGTGTTTATGTTACTATGGCCACGGAAACACTGTTTACCTTGAAGCCATGTAGCAAATTACGCCATTGTTTCCTTTCCTGCACAACCTTTTGTTTTTCCTGAAGTTTACGATTGCCTCTAGAAAATAAGACTCGTTTTTCTTTGCACCTTTAACTACGTCTTTCTCCAACTCTCCAGGAGAATCAACACAAACACATCAGGTAATTTACTGGGTGGCTTTCTTTCTGTTTTAGTTTTTCAGCCATTCCTGGTTCCCTCTCTGTGGCTTCTGGGCCTACTTGGTGGCCGGAACTTGCCCTCATACCACCTGGGGATGAGCTTTCTGCTTCCTGCGATGGTAGGTTCCCAGTTCCTGGGTCCCAGGCCTTCATCTTTCATGGTTTATGCTGCTCTTGTATGGTTGGAACAAATCCTCCTCCAGGAGTTGCTGGGATGAGATATATGGGAGGCAACTTTCTGAAACTTCTAATATCTGAAAACACCATTCCATCTCACACGTGGATAATTTAGCTCAATATAAAATGTCTCATTTGAGAACAATTTTCTTCCAGACTTTTGAAGGCATAGTAAGGCTTGGCTCAAGCCCTTCAGAGTTGCAACATTTCCAGGGTTGCTGTTAAGAGTTTGGGGCTATTCTGATTCCTGTTTATTTGTATATGAACTTTCCTCTCTTTGTCTGGGAAAACTTGGAGTGTCCTTTTTATCTCCAGTTTTCCAAGAATTGTTAATGTGATGATAATTTCTCCCTCCATCCCATCTCCTCGTTCTAGAGCTCTTGCTAATGGTGAGCCTGGTCCCACCACGGAGGCTCCGATTTCTACTTTTCCATCTCTAGGTTTTTATGCCAAGTTTTGGAATATACATGTATATATTTTACTTTTATCTCCAATTATTGTATTGACTCTCTTGTTGCAGTTTTACAAGAGGACATTCTTGCTGCTCCAAAAGTTCTTTTTTTAAATAAAAAAAAATCATATTTCTTGTACAAATTCGATCTTTTATCTCTGTGAGGAGGTCAATCGTGTTTTTCGGTTTTCTTCTCAAGAGTCTTTCTTCTCTCTGCATTGTCTTTGCTTCCTCCATGTGTGGTTGTTTTCTGCATGTGTTTTGGTTTCTCAGTCTGATGTGGAGGCAGGTGAAGGGGGAGGCCTCCCTGTCCCCCACACTGACATGCCCTTACGTGCCTTCTTTTCACCACAGGGTCCATCTTCTCCCTTCCCGCACCCTTGGTTATGGAGAGTGCCACATTTCATGTCTGCAGGGTAGTCCTTGCATCTCCTTTCAGAGAGGGGCTAGATCCAGGAGCCTCCTTTTCTGGGTCTCTTGTCATTGCCTGCCACCCACCCCGCACATCTCAAGGGACAGCTCTGCTGCTGGGCTCAGTGGGTCATCTTCACTCATTTGGTTTGTATTTCCAAGACCTTTGCGGGTATCCTTCATCTGCTGTTGTTCCCCCTTCTGTCCCTGTTATTCTTCAGGTTTACACCTTTATTTAAAAACGTGTTACCTTCTCAGTCTGGGCTCTGGGTGGAACAAAGGAAAACACACATGTTCACTTCCCTGAGTTCCCTGGGAATGAGGTGGCCAACTTGACCTGGTTTGCCCAGGACTTTCTTGGTTTTGAAACTCAAAAGCCTACATCCCAGGAGATGCCTCCATCCCGGGACACTATCCTTCTCCAGCTGTAGCTTCTGAGTGTCTACCACGCCATCGACGGTCTGCACCCATCTGAGTTCAGCGTTCCCCGAACGGCCGCGAACGGCGTCCCTGCTCATCCAGGGAGGGAGGCCTCCCAGCCTCAGGGAGTGAAGCAGACCGAATCACTCATATCACACACTCACGAGCGTCTGGAAAAGTCCCTGTATTTCTGGAAACCCCAAAGATAACCAGCACGCATGACCATCATTACCGAAATTGCCGGCTACAGCCGAGACGTGCAGGTCCACGGGCCTCCCGGGAGTGCAGCCCCCGGCCTGCTCTACCTCTGTAATTAGAAGAAAGCATTTTAAATTGTTCCAGTCCAAACAAGACCGGGAAGTACAGAGAACAGTCTGGTCATGAGAGCTGGAGGTTAATGGCTGCCGTGGAAGAGCCTGGAAAGACTTGCTCACCGCCAAGGGCAGGGCTGGAGGTGATGTTTTCACTGCTGCTGCTGCAATAGGGTTTGTAGATGAAAGGGGGGCAGCAGGTGCCCCTCAGCACCCCAGTCCCCCCTCCATGGGAACAGGCATATGGGAGGGGCCCTTTTATTTGGTTGAGGTTTCTCTACGTTCCGACGAAGCATGCATTTGGAAGAACAAGCACTTAAAATAAAAAGGCAAATACGGCTATGCTGAGTCGAGCTTAGCAGTCACTCACACCTTAGAGGAAATTAATTTGCCAGAGAGGGAAGTGAAGCCCAGGACAAGGCAGTTGCTGGAGGGCAAGTGGGAGGGTGGCAGCGGAAGAGGGGCTGGGGAAGGTGTATGCCTTGATGGTGGGAGCCCTGCGGTTCAGCCCCAGCTCCACACCCTTGCTGGCTGTGTTGTTTGGCCTCCATGAGGCTCGGTTTCCTTATCTGCAAATGGGTATAATTATAGCATGGACTTCATAGGGCTGTTGTGAAGATTAAAAAGAAAAACAACACCATGTGCTTGGCATGTTCTGGTACTACGGGACATCATAGGCGCACAATGACTAGTGCTACTATGGGTGTTATTATCACAATCAGGCTTCCGTTGCCATTCTCCGAGGGACATCCCCTGATTCTGCCAGTGGAAATGATTCCCACCCTGCTGTAGGTTGCCATCGCCTGAGTTAGAGGGCACAGGAAAGAGCAGACCTGAGGCCAGCCTCAGCTAAGTGAGACCACGATTATTTGGAATTCAACGAAGCAGCCTGCCCATTTAACCAGATCCTGCTTCTCCCCGACACTGACGTGTCTATACCCCATGACCAGTACAGAACAAGCAAGGACCTGCCCGGCAGGTTCTGGGAGAGTGTGGAACCTGGCCAATGTCCTGGAAGCATCACCACCTGCCTCTGTCCGTGAAAGTGATGCTCCAGGTCTACAAGGGCACAGGTACTAAAGGGAGGCCTCTTCAAGCTGTGTGGGTTGCCGCGGAGGAAAGCCAGACCGACCATCACAGCACCATGGCAAGACCCCAGCATCGAGGTATCATGGAGAAACGTGATCACACATGTTCATTCTCTCCATCTCCTCTGGCTCAGAGATTTCTGATCATTTGAGCTCTTCCCAGCCTGGGTCTTTCTCTGGATGCACCATGGCACCACCCCTAAGTCCCCTAATTTTGTCTGATAAACATGCAGCACAGAGCCCCCTTCCCCACCCCGCCCTGGCCGCTGTCCTAGAGGAACTCAAACTTACAGCCTCAGGGGGAGACCGATATAGCCTGTCAGGCCCACAGTTCTCAAGGAAATGAAGGGGTGGGAGAAAGAATGAACGATGAACTAAAAGATTTGGTACGGTTGGGGTATGAGCGGGTGTGCTGGGAGTCCACAGGACTGAGCCACCAGAAGCCACGTAACAGCTAAGAGCTCCCAAACTAAGCAAGTCCCTCCTTCTCCCTCCCGTGCCTCCTGCCTCCTAGTCCCCCTGATTCTGTGAGTCCTCCACTTCCATTTCACAGAAGTCCAGGAACAACCTGGGCTGTCTTCAGAGCATGGAACAGATGAGAACATTGAGCAAGCACAACACAAAATTCTTTTTAGCGGTAGTGATTCTGGGGTGCTTAGATAAAAGAAGGAGCATTCCAAGATTCACCAATCTGAATATCTGTCACAAATATTTGGTAAAATATTTTGAGGCATCGAAGAATGTTCTTTCTGCTTTTCTTCCTGCCTGGAACATGGGTGTGATGTCTGGAGGCTCAGCTGCCATCTTGCAGCTATGAGGTGATAAACATGAAGATGAAGGGAGAAATGGAGAAGACAGAGGTGCATCAGAGGGCCAGAGAGGGACATACACACAAGCACTGTAATGAGAGAGAAGGCAAAAGGAGGGAAAGAGAGAGAGAGGGAGAGGAAGAGAGGAGACCATCCCACATGGGTCACCACAACTTCACTTGAATGCTGATTGTTCTGGGGAGCCCTCCATTTGGGCCCCGCTGTCCCGAACCTTCTGTCATCTGCAGCCTGAAACAAGGAGAGGGGCTCTTCACCTTGCTGGCCAAGTCAGAAAGGGCTTAGGAGGGTCTGGAGGGCCCCCATCACGTGTTGTCCCCCCAGTGACTCTTTGCGACCTGTTTCTGCTTCGAAATGCTGAGTGGGGTAAGCAGCAGGAAGGAGGGATTTCTCCTGGTTGGTATATTTATTCGAGGCCTCTCCCCGGAGGACCTGGCAGTGGATGTGTTTTTCTAAAGAGGAAGAACAAACACGGAGAACACAGCAGGGGAGTGGGCAGGTCTGGCACACACACAGCCAGGATGGCAGGCGTGTGCGCACGAGCGTGGGCGCGGGTGTGCCCGTGTGTGCAGGCTGTGCTCGTCGTAACAGCCCTTGTCCAGCACTCTGGAATTGGCAGAAATATCCCAATGTTCCAGGCAGCTCAGCCCCTTGACACACACAGAGCAGTGTTTCTAGTGTATTTGCAGCTGTGTGCCCATCACAGCGGCTCTTAGAGTGCTTCCCTCACCCCCGAGAGAGACCTCAGACTCATCGGCAGCCACCCCCCAGTTCTGTCCCCTTGCCCCCCAGGCCTGGCCCCTGGCAACGACTGATCTGTTTCAGGGTCTACGGAGTCCCCTCTTCTGGACGTTTCTCACAAGTGCAATCACATCACAGGATGCGGTCTGCGTCTGGCTGCTCGCCCAACACGTCATGTTTTCAGGGCTCATTCACGCCGCAGGAAGGTACCACCACTTGCCTCACTTACGGCGGAATAACGTTCCAGCGCGGGATAGACCGCAGCCCCCACCCCCAGCCATCAGTCGATGGGTCAATGGGTTGTTTCCACTCTGGGCTGCTGTGAATAACGCTGCCATAAATATCCACGTTTAAGTTTTTACGTGGACCTGTTTTCGTTCCTGTCGGGTGTACCCTGCATGGGATCCCTGGGTCATGATAACTCTGCTTTAACGCTTGAGCAACTGCTGGACTGGTTTCCAGAGCCGCCACACCGTTAGACATCCCCCTGGCCACACATAAGGGTCCCCGTTCCCCCACACCCTCGTGCACACCTGCTTTCGTCTGTCTCTGACTCTAGCCTTTGCCGTGGGGTGAAGAGCCGTCTGCCTGTGGTTTTGGTTTGCATTTCGCTGACGAGTAGGAATGTGGAGCATCTTTTCAGGGGCTTTCGGCCGGTTATACATCTTCTTTGGAGAAATGTCTTTTCAGATCCTTCGCCTCTATGCTAATGGGGGTATTTGTCTGCTATAAGCAAAGCACTTCTGCAGACCCACGCTTTGGCCTCACATCACTGCGTGCATAGTCGGACTCACACTGTCATCGCCACCTTACAGATGAGGAAACCGAGGCCCTACAAGGTCTTCCTGGGATGGCTACCTCATTTGTAGGATCCAAGGCACAAAACAGAATGCTTTGTTCAAAAGTCATTGTGGATTTCAAGATGGCGAGAGCAGAGCCTTAGACCAGACGAGGACCTTGTGACTTTCGTAGCTCTCTCACCCAGAAAGCTGCCCCACATCACCTGACTATAATATTTACGGCTAACATTCACTGAATAGGGACAATACACCAGGGTCCAGGCCAGACACACGGCCTGTAGAACATACCAAGTCTTGGAACTAACCCACGGGGCAGCTGCCGTCATGTTGTGCATTTTAAAGATTGGCAGCGGCGGCTCAGAGACCCTGCACTGCTCATCCCAGGTCTTGGCGTGCAGGCGGCAGCCCAGGATCTGAACTGAGGTCTGAGTCACAGCATGGGGAGTTAGTGACGTTGGCTGTGGTCCATGTTGTAGACTTAGTTCTTCCCAGCATCCACCCTGAGACGGTGATGGCAGTGAACCCGTGAGGAGAGCAGAGGCGGGAAGGAGCCACGGAAGGAGGGGAGGGGAGGCAGCCAACACAGGGACAGCTTATGGCTGGAGGCCGCTGAGCCTCTATCTTGCTGGGGACTCCAGGGGACAGGGTGGATGTTGCACTTCAAAGCCACGAGGAAACTGAGGTATTTATCCACCACCTCAATCCTTCATAGCTAAGGGCTGCTCCCCCAGGGTGGGCGCTGACTCCCAAAGCCCTGCCTACGTGCATGTGTTTTGCAAAATACATCAGGTCCTCTCCACATCCCCATAAGGTAGTTAAGATATTCTGCCCATTTTATAGATGGGAAAACTGAGGCCCAGGGAGGCTTACTTAGCCTTATTTAGCCTTAGCTTATATAGCCTTACTATTGTAAGGCTATAATCCTGGGGATCAGTGAAACTGGGATTCCCACCCATACCTTTTGGGTCCACAGCCCGGGGTCTGAAATTCTGCAGGGCAGGACCCCACCCGTTCACTGGCCCCACTGGCAAACCAGCCCACGTTCTCAGCTCCGAGACATAAGGAGCCCTGATTCTCTGTGTCATCATGCATCAGGCCTGGCCCGGGCCTCCCCCACCAGTCCCGGCTCCGTGCCTGCAGATGGTGGTGGCCGTGAGGGCTCGGGTTTTTATCACCATGCTGTACACTTCCTTGGTCCCCTCCTACTCCAGCCTGGGCGCCTGCCACTTTGATGTGGTTTCTGCTTCCCGTCCTGCATCTGGCCTGCACATGGATGGGCAGGCATCTGGGCCTATCCCTGCTTTGTGTCCCCTCTGCCATTTCTCCAGAGCCCTTCACGGGCCCAACGCCTTCCAGTTTCTGGATTCCGGCTTGGGGCTCTGCCTGCAGAGGGGCTGGGGATTCAGGGCTTGGAGGCAGCTCCTGGGAAGAGGCAGGAAGCCCTGGCACCCAGCCAGCTCTCGGGGGAGAATAACGAGCCAGTGTTCAACAGGGCTACAGCAAAAAGCTGCAAGTTGGCAAAAAGCATTGCTTTGAGCCCCCCGAGTGCCCCGCCCATGACCCCAAGCCCCCCCTCCCCTCCAGTTTGTTGTCTAAAGAACCAGCATCTGCACACGAGGACGGAGAGCACCGTCCTCCAACTGTGTGCTGTTAAATGTTTTGAAAAACACCTTGCAGAGTGAGGGACAGTGCAGGGCCACAAGGCGCTCCCCCAGGTCATAGCCACCAGCCACAGACTGGTGGGGAAGGAGCTCAGAGCCCCTGGCAGTGGGCTGTCTGACTAGCCGGCGGGGGTGCATCCCTGTGGGTGCATTCCGGAGCCCCAAGCATCTGTGATTGAATCCTGGCTTCTACTCCCAGGGCTGTGTGACCACTGCTGAGTGACTGAACCCCTCTGAGTCTTCAAGTTTACATCAGAATATATCCAGAGGAGTGCCCTCCTTGAAGGGCTGCTTGGAGATTAAGCTAAACAATACCCTCCTAGTCCTGGCCTCAGCACCCAACATATAGGCAGCACTCAAAAAAAGGAGTGTTACATATAAATTTAAAATAAACAAGCCCATCCGTGCTGATTTGTGGCCTACTTTTTAAGCTGAACTCATGGAGTTTTCCATACTGGTGCACGGAGTTTCCCAGCAAGATTTTAAGCCATGGAGCCTGAGAGCACAGGCTCCAGAGCCCAGCTGCTTGGATCGCACATCCCAGCCTTGGCAGTTGGGAGCTGGGTGACCTCAGGCCAGTCACTTAACCTCTCTGTGCTCAGCTTCTAGAGCCATGAAATAGGAATAAAAATGAACGTAGATCAAAGGGTTATTGTGAGAATAAAATGAATTAACCCATAGAAAGGGCTTTGCCCATTTTGGGGCACATGACAATCCCTTTGGACATGTTGGTTATTTCTTTATCATTTCTCCATGGAATAGACATGCCTTAATTCCTTTTGTTTGACTTCTCATTAAGCGACTTGCCCAGAGCCAGCATTTGAAACCAAGCCCTGTCTGACTCCAAACCCCATCTAGCTGATCAAGGTGGAAACCTAGAAACTTTTACACTGAGAGGGAATGCCAAAGAGGCATTTCATAAACACCTGAATTGTGAGGAAACGCTTTCCCATAATAAAAAGAGACTCAGATCCATCATCAGAGTTCGAGCCCGGCTCTATCTTTAGCCAAGTGAGCTCAGTTAAGTCAATTCTTGTCTTTGAGCCTCAGTTTCCCCATCTACAAAATGTGGGTAATGAAAGTATCTACCCCCGGGATTGTTGTGACTCAAATATGCAAATGTAGATAAAGGCAGAGAGTAGATACGAAATACGCCTCTTGTCTTCCAGGTCAGGAGGGGCTGGACCCGACTCCCAGATCAGCCCCCACCTGGTCGCTCAGCAAGGCAGCTCACCTGTCTGAGGTTGTCTCCTCATCTAAAAAATAGGAGGGGAAAAGAGTCATTTTCCTGAGAATGATATATGTAGGCCAGATGGTGTTGCCCTAACGTGGGCGCTGGTGCTCCCGGCAGGGGGTCGCCGGTGCTGCTGGCCGGCCACCAGTGGCTGGGGAGGCTCCCAGTGGCTCCTCGGTGGCTGGGGAAGGCACAGAGCTTCCCCAGGTGGCTTGGCTCAGGCCCCGAGGGTCCCCATCACGCATGTCATTGGGAATGGGATAGCCCTTGGCTGCTGAGGACCAGTCCTCCTCCCCAAAGGTTAAAATGATTAAACCGGGGGCCGCCTGGGTGGCTCAGCTGGTTAAGTGGCTGCCTTGGGCTCAGGTCATGATCCCAGGGTCCTGGGATAGAACCCTGCTTGGCGGGGAGACTGCTTCTCCTTCTTCATCTGCCTGCCGCTTCCCCTGCTCATGCTCCCTCCCTCCCTCTCTATCAAATAAATAAATAAAATCTTTAAAAAAATAAAAATAAATAAAACTATGAAACCTGAGGGTCACTCTGTCGGCACACTGCGCGTCATACAGCGTTTACGAATGATAGAAACCCAAATGTGAGAGCTGCTTAAAGCCTGCGGACCATCCAACGTGTGTTTTTTCAGGTACTTGCTTTTAAAAATCACTTGGGATGCTGCAAGTGCGCACACATGACTTTCATGATGAAATAAAACGACACTGAAAAATATAAAAGGTAAAATAAATAAATAAATAAATAAGGATTTGTGTCCTGTGATCTGTCCGTAGTTTCTCCCAAGCCTTATTTATGACAGGCAGAGCAGGCTAAAGGTTAGGGCCCCGTGGCCTGTGTTCAAATTCCAGCCCTAACACTAACTACCGAGACCTGTGGCAAGTGTAGTCCACAACAGATTTGTC
The DNA here is from genome assembly GCF_020171115.1 of Neogale vison. Taxonomy (NCBI): domain Eukaryota; kingdom Metazoa; phylum Chordata; class Mammalia; order Carnivora; family Mustelidae; genus Neogale; species Neogale vison. The sequence goes on from NC_058098.1 coordinate 5,499,382, forward strand.
CTCTCTGGGGCGGGCTGGCCATGGCACCTAACAGAGTCACCGATGACCCAGAAATTCTGCTCCTAGACAACACACCCAAGAGAACTGAAAGCAAGTCTTCAAACACAAACTTGAACATGAAGGTTCATAGAAGCATTATTCACAATAACCGAACAGTGAAAATAACCGAAACACCCATCCATAGACAAATGGATAAGCAAACTGTGGTCTCTCCAGGCAGTGGAATGTTATTCAGCCGTAAAAATGCGGGAAGGATTGACACCTTCTACCACATGGATAAACCTTGAAAACATGACACTAAGTGAAAGAATCAAGACACAAAAGGCCACAGATTGTATGATTCCAGTGAGAGGAAATATCCAGAACTGGCAAATCCCTAGAGACCATAAGTGGATTCACTACTGCCAGGGGCTGGGGAAGGGGGACTGGGGAATGACAGCTTAATGGGCATGAGGCTTCTTTTGGGGGAGTGATGAGAATGTTCTGGAATGAGATGGTGCTGACTCATAAAACCATAAATGCATGAAAAGTCACCAAGTCATACACTTCATAATGGTTAAAGCGCTGAATTTCATTATATGAATTTCACCTCAATAAACCCCAAAACAAACAATATGCA